>NC_080571.1:36319728-36942319 GCF_030247185.1 Malaya genurostris | reverse complement strand
CAACACTAATACTTTCTGCAAAGATCGGGCATTTGGCAATGGTTTTTAGTAAAAAGACACTGGATGAATAATTTAGTTTGGACAAGAAATTGTTTTCGTTTGAAAACTTTTTGCCTTTCTCATATAGAAAGGTTATGCAATCACTTGAAAAACCGACTAGTGAAAATTGTCAGTGTCATATACCATTCGACTCAGTTCATCGAGCTGAGCAATGTCTGTGTGTGTGTGTGTATGTATGTGTATGTGTGTATGTGTCAAATAATCTCACTAGGTTTTCTCGGAGATGGCTGAACCGATTTTGACAAACTAGGATTCAAATGAAAGGTCATACGGAATTCCTGAATTTCATCCGGATCCGACTTCCGGTTCCGGAATTATAGGGTAAAGTGTGTTAAATATTGTACACCGTCACTTAAACCGGCGAAACAAAAAACGTAAAAAAAATTTTAAACTGGTCTCAAAACTACACAAATCGATAGTCATTATCAGTAGGCAACTAAACAAACCGATTCCGGCTATCCTGGTTCCCGGTATCCGGTTCCGGAAGTACCAGAAATAGTGGTCATATATACCAGAATGGATCTCACTCACTTTTCTCAGCGATGGTTTGACCGATTTCCACAAACTTAGATTCAAATGAAAGGTCTCCCGGTCCCATACGGAATTCCTGAATTTCATTCGACTTCCGAATCCGGAGTTATAGGGTGCGTACTAGAAGAGTTTGTGTGTCATGTTAGTCGGTGGCCGTACGAACCGACTTTGATTATACCGGTTCTCGGGTTCCGGTGCCGGAAGTGCATATAATAGTGAACCCATTTCGTTCTCTTAAGGATGGCTTACGCAATCAAAGCACTGTTTTATTCTGTATGTTATGCATAAACAATCACTTGTTTTTTTTCAAAAATCGAAGAGAAAATTTTTGAATAGAATACCACAATATTATATGTACATGAGAAAGGCATCATTACACCACTAAATGGATTAAAACAGGTTTTTTCTCCTTGAATGTGCCCATCTTGCAATGTATAATTGGTTAGTAGGGAATTTAATCGCCTATCTTGGGACAAAATTTTATCAAAACTGATAATGGTTTTGTTTTGTAAATCAATTTTGTGTTTTTAAAACCATTATTTTCAGTATATTTATTGAACAATTGGAATCATTTTGTGAAAATCACTAGTATAACTCATTTTTGTAGGATTTATCATTTTCGACCTTAGCTCTTTGAAAATAAAATTGGTTAAAAAATTTTTAACCCATTTTTTTGAATGAATTTTGGAAAAACAAAGTATTCAAAGTGACTTCCTAGCATAACAAATCGAGTTGGTACAAAATTCTGCATATTGATGGAGAAGAGTTTTCATAACATAATTATTTTGTTAAGTTTCGGGAGGGGTTTGAACCTTAAACTGATTTCAGAACCTGAATTCAGATTCACCTGAATTCGGAACTTAATTTTAGGTTTCAGAATCCAATTTCAGAATACAGTTTCGAAAGTTAAAACTAAGATTCTAGAGCTGAATCTTAATTCTAAATTCTGGAAATCGTCTCTTGATTAGATTTTGGAACTGAATTTATAACCTTAATTTAAGTTCGGAAAACGTATTCAAAATTTTGATTCAGTAACAATTTTGGTACAAAATTCAAGATATGAGTTCTAGATATGGATTCTAGAAAAAAAATTAGATCTGAGCTCCGCACCAGAATTTTTTAACTGTCTTCGGAACGAGAACTTAATTCCTGATTACAGTTTCAGAATTTAATTCCTAAATTCAGTTTCAAAATACATTTCCAGAGTTCAGAATCAGCATACTGGAATTGAATTCGGATCTTGGGTTCTGGAACTTTTTTCTATAATATGGAAACAGTTCAAAGATTGATAAAAAAAATACAATACATACCTCGGAAGTTTCGAAAGATCAGTGAGACTTCGCTTTGCAATTGAGCGTCCATTGCTTTTGAACAGTATTGCCATGTTGGAAACGCGAAACATTTTTTCTGAAAAACAATGTAATAATACAGTTACTTTTAATGTCATATGTATAAGATCTTAAGGAATAACATCTCCGAAATAATTTTGTTTTTGCTTGTCGCCTTCGATTCAATACACAACATTTCTTTTAATATAGGCGTGCTAACACAACCGGTTAACACGCTTTACGTCAGCCCTACGATTCATGCTGAACTACTAAGCTGTACTAGTAGTATGATATGACCAGTTCTGCACTATCGGGGCTAAGACGAAACGTAAAGAAACCCAAACTTGGTGATGTACAATAAACACAAAACGTATCCTGATTCGCATATAATTCATTCCTGGATAGTCCCCTTTTGAAAGTGCTTTGGAAAAGGTGCAACAAGTTGTTATCTGTGCCCGTCACTCAATGAGATTCCCCTCATTGGTCTACCCATCCAAACAAACGTTGTTTGCTCGGGCAACAACAGTATCGAACATGCCAAAAACCTTGACATCAAGTCAGCCGGTTTCCAATCGCTTCCAGTTATTTTCCTAGCAACGAATCGCCGCTCCAATTTGTTTATTTTCTAGCAATTTCGGTTTAGTCTTCGGTGTTCCGTGAAACGAATCAACTTTTTCCAAAAAATAGCTCCCATAATGGAAGGTCTTCCCAAGCTTCCGGGATACGATTTTGCGAACCGATTACGTCAAAATCACCACGTGCCACAGTGCTTCAAGTACCGGAATGGCTATCCCATTCCGGAGAAACCCATTTGTGGTCTCGGAGGGGAGCAATTGAACGAAGATTCCATCTACTACTGTACCGATGAGAACGATTCCGTGCTGTACGATCCGATTCTGACGTACGGTCGGGTTCAGAAACTTCCGGTGAAACCCTACCGACCTCATTTCGTACTCTACGATCAGAAGACACTGAAGTTCAATGCCTTTTTCCGACAAGCCGTTCCCGAGTCACCGAAGGAAACATTCCGCATTCGATACGTGAACATCCTGTATTTCCTGGAGGACGACACGATGACGGTGCTGGAACCGGTCATCGAAAACTGCGGATTCCCACAGGGACGGTTGGTTCGGCGAGGAAAAATTATGAAAAATTGTCTCGGAGATACGTACAGCTGGAAGGATTTGAACATCGGAATCGATTTGGAAATCCATGGTTACGTGTTTCACATAACGGACTGTGATCCGTTCACCAAGGAATTTCTGCTCAGCAATGGCATCGAACTGAACGAGATGGAATTCGCCCCGCCGGATCCAGCAATGAATGAGCGTTCGATCAGCGCCCGACAGAGCTTCAAGCACCACAAGATGTACTCGGTGACGGAAGATAAGCTCAGGAAGTACCTTGAATATCAAGGAAAAGTGCTACAGTTAGTGATTGAAGAACAGGGAAAGGATTTTTTAAAACTAATGTTGCTTTTTCCCTTTCAGTTTTGATTGTCTTTTGGACGAACTGGACCGGCCAGGCGGGGAACGAATGACCTATAAACTGTTCTATTACTTGGAAGATGATACCGTGTCTATTAAAGAGCTGAAGGAGAATCAGGAGGGACGAGATTATTTCCCGATGTTACTACGAAGGCAAAAACTACCGAAAAATTGGAAGGAGAAGCCTGGTGAGTTGTGAGCAATGTTACATCCAAACATATACTTTTTGATTATCCTTTTTCCAGTGACGTACCCCGCCATCTACATGGAACTCTCGGATGTGGAAGTGTCCCAGTATTACTCCCCCGATGACCTACTGGTGGGGGAAACTATTTTCGTGTACGGGCGCAAATTTCTCCTTCTGAATTGCGATCGGTTCACGCGAAACTACTACGAGAGGGTCCTCAAGATCATTCAACCGGACAAGGTTTGTCTGGACAAACCACACTCGCACATCCCCCGGGCCGAACTGCCTAACTATCTGGGTTTGGGAACACCGGAAGACTCACTGGCCTCCTATCATAGTTTAATGCCCAAAAGTCCCCGGAAAGATGTGGTTACCTACTTGATCAACATGAACAAATTCCTTCGTTATGGCTGTGTGCTCGATACAGCTCACCCGGAGGACAAAATACGTCGTTTTGTACTTAGTTTTTCACTGGCAGATGGAACCGTTTCGATCATGGAATCGAAAATTCGTAACTCAGGCATTCAGGGAGGACGATTTCTGGCGTCTACCAAGGTGTGGAAACCAAACTGCGACCCCAATGAACCAGAATACTACACGGCCAAGGATTTCTTCATCGGAACAACGATTATCATCCATTCCCACCGGTTTCAAATAGTCAGTGCCGATTTGTACGTTTATCGGTACATGCAAGCCCACCCGGAGATGTTTTCAATGGATGCTATTCAGGCAGTCCAGAACTATCTCTTGCAGGAAGGTCATTTGAAAGATGATCTTCGAAAGGCAATCGAGGAAGACTGTAAGCAGTATGGTTCCGCAAAGCAAACAGAAAAGGATACACACGGAATTGGGGAGGTTGATAAACGATTAACTGAACTTAGTTCTGACAATGATGTTGCGCGAAAGGAACAGTTCAGCCTGACACAACCCGGTAGTCACGACTGTCCATCACCGATCATTCCAGATGAAGAAATTAAAAAGGCGTATCACTCCAACGATGAGCTTAGCCTGCGACATCAGGGCCAAATTGAAGGCGAAGACATAATCAAAGTGGGTAAATCTGTACGATTTGATGATGATTGCTAATGATCGTAAAACTTGTAAAACTTACCTGCGTGTTCGTTAGCTACTTAACTAAGAGAATCAAGAAACCAAGCACTTCAGCACAGATAATTATCGACTTGAGTGTTCTTTCACTACTATAACAAAATTAGGAATGTTTGACCAGAATAATATCAATGAAATCACTAAATTCAAAAGCTTCACTAGATTGTATTATGAGAAACTGCTTCCAAAATAACGCATCAACAATTACAGCACTAAAATTAGAAAACCGTTGAACGGACCGGCGAAAAAACAATCATCACGAACGCGGATACACAAAACCAGCTGTTTTTTGTTTACCTTTCGCCAAGTGAGGTTAAACTTTCCGCAGACAAAAACATACTTCGTTCGTTTCTGAAGGGACTGATAACAATATATCAGGGTTGAAATGATTATCGGCAAGTGAATAACTTTCTTCCACTTTTTAAAACATGCTGTTTGAATATAACTCATGATTTGAGTTGCGACTACTCAAATTCATAAACTGAAACAATCGCCCTTATTCTGAATAACGACGTATTGATTTTTCGTTCGAATGTGGTTCAATCGAATCATAGCTACCTTTAATTTTGCTAGCGTTATGGGGAATACAAATGAAATACGAGCGAAAAAACGATACGACGTTATTCAGAATAAGGGCGAATATGTCAAAATTTGAGTATGGATTTGAGTAAAATAAACTCGTTGCCATGAGTTCTCTCGCATTTATTCATTCGCATTAGAGTAAGCGTTGAGTTTTTAAACATTTGAGTGAAAAAAATACTTCTTGCATTTGAGTGAAAAAAATACTTCAGTGCGTTTTCATTCTCAGAATATTCTTATCGAATTAAAGAATACATCGTTTTCCATTGTCGTTTCTAGATCCGGTTTTGAAAACATGAATCAACGTCAATCATAGATGTTTTGTGGTTTCAATTGTGCTTAGTGAAAGCGCGACATAAGGATATCAAAATAATTCAATTTTGACTCCAAACCGTTCAAAAGGAAACGGTTTTGAATCACTATTTTGCGCATTCACAAGAAAGAAGAATATCTTTATATATGAAAATTAACGAAAAAAAATTTCTTCATTTTGAGAGAAAGGAATTCAAATTTTGAATTGAACTTACTCAAATTTTGAACAAAATATTTTTTTCTTATTTTGAGTAAAAATTACTCAAATTTTGACAATTTCGTCCCTTAGCGCAAAAATGAATAGAGTAACTCAAGTTTAGAGTACGTGCACTTTTTATGAATTTGAGTGATGTGTCACTCAATTTTGAGTTATGTTCAATGCGGGTGTATGGCACGATTAGGGTATAACATATATATATTGGCCCACTTTATGAAGCAGTCAAATTTCAAACAGAGATTACTAATACACATCTTTTCTACCATATGGAGCATGTTGTAACACACTCAAATAAAAATTCACGTTCGATTCACTTGAAAAATCACGTAAAATGGTTTCAAATGTCAAATTGAATATTTTACGTAACGAAATTGAATGTTACACGAACATCTCCTAAAATGAATAGAGTAATTACTCATCACATAAGATTTACGTGAATTGACCAAACGTCAAACAATCTACGCACGCTTACTTGTGGCTACTCAATGAGTGAATCAAAAGTACTCATTTTCGGCAGCTGTGAACGTCAAAACGTCAAAAAATGAGTAGAATTTAAAACTATCACTGATGCAAAATTACCTAGTCGCACCGACCGACATTTTCATGTGTGAAATTTTCGAGTGTTTTTAGAATGGAGAAAATATAAAGTTTTGTGGACAGCTAGTCGTATCAGGCTCTAGTTGGTAAGTAAAATACATTATGTTTATGCATGTTTACAGTGTGAAATATAAGTACATTGTGAATAAATTTCCAATGTCCCGTGCGTGGTTGCCTGATGGTAAAGGACACTTCCATCAGAAATGCTGTAGTCGTATATTCCAAAGCGTTCACCGTCTTCGTGTAGATTCCTAGATTCGTGTAGATTCCTACACGAGTCAGAATGCTGCACGATATTATGTCCAATGAAGTGTACAAAACTAGCCATAGTACTCGAAAAACGGTTAATACAATCGCCAGCGTATTACAGGAAGCTATGAAAACCAAGCAGATGTAAAGAATTAAAGAACTAAAGAAAAATAAACCTTACAAAATAATAATTTTCTTTTAATTTATTGAGAAATCGTTGAAAAATTGAATACATTAATTCTTATTTAAATAATGAGTGTTTCCTACTCATTTACAAATGTCAAGTTCTACTCAAATTTTGCGAAAAGCATATTTACCCAAAATTGCATAATTCCCGTTCTACTCAATTTTGGGTAGGTTGGGTAGGGACTTTTGACTCAATTTTGAGTAGCTACAAGTAAGCGTGCGTGAATTTCCCGTGTAAAAAACTCGATTTTGAAAACGGCGCACAATGTCCCTCAAAGTGTGAGTAGTGTAAATAGTTGCGAGAAATGTTCTTTAATTACAATTTTTACTACATCGACCGGACCATTCCAGCATGAAAGTTTCCATGTGTTCGACTGGACCGAGTGCCTGCATGAGTCCGGAAGTGTGCCCGCTCCTGTCGAATGCTTCAAACAGGCCGTTGGTCCACCTAAGAACGAGTTCAAAATTGGTATGAAGCTAGAGACACTGGAACCATGTAATACGACATCAAACTGCATCGGTAGTGTTGGGGGAGTTCTCGGATCTCGACCTCAGCTTCGTTTGGATGACAGTGACAACAAAACGATTTCTAAAAATCTGAAATCTCCCTTTTGACTTCAACCAGTATATAAAATAGTGATTCTCTGGTATCTAAATTTTATATGAATTGATAGGTAAATGCGATAGGAGCAGTACATTATATTTTACCTATGAAACATGTAGCTTTAACTGGATTATGCATTAAACAATTTTTAAATGCCAGTTCATTAAAACCTATGTGAAAAGTAGGGTGGAAAATATTCACATAACTTTTCACGTAACTGTAACATGATTATTATTTTGAGTGCATGACACTATCGAGATTATGTGTGTAATTATCGATTCCAAATATCATATTTTTCGTTCATTTCCGTCACCCCAATTGAATTCAACCGGACCCTGTCAGCTTGGAGCGAAATAATCAATCTTCAGTTCAGCAACGCCATCGCACGGCATCACATTCAGCATATCATGTCAATTGTATTTGTGCGCAGTGCTACTATTTTGGCGCGCACGGATTTGACGTTTCTTTCTCCTACTTCTATGTACGAGATTCAATGCGGACTCGCCTGAGGGCGCCATGCTCGTAAAAAAGAATGTTGCCAATGATTTGTTCGGGAAATGCGAGAGCTGGATATCTTGGTAATATAATGGCTTTGATTCAATCTATTGCTAGATTTTAAAGCTATTCTAGCTATCAATAGAACAATGTCATCTCTAACTCAAATTCAAATTAGTTTGCTCAAAGCGTACACTGAAATAAAAATCTTTTTTATATTCATTAGATTCGTCATATGAATCGTATGCATCGTATAACTCATTGAAGCCATATGGAAATTTATATATTTTATTAAGAATGAACATGAAGTCTAAATTAGTGTAACAATAATGAATTGATAAGCATATCACATACAATATATATGAAAACTCGATAGAACTTATCCCATTTCATCAGGTATGTGGTGAGTCCTCGATATTCATCAGCTGCTTCAGGCAGTTCACCTGGGATTTCTGCATCATAAAGCAATTTATAATCGCAGACACGTTAGCTCTTTCAACTCCTATTAAGGATATATTTACGAATCATGAAATAATAAGGTATGTTTCAGTTTTTCATTACTGACTAGTAAAATGATTTATTTTTTATTCAATAGTTTTGGGTCACACTTCTTTACCGTTGATATCAGAAAGCGCTTCCAGGGATTCACCAGTAGTAAAGCTCGAATCCTGAAAGAACAGCGCGATAACAGAAAATCACCGATAGACGTAAGTGTGAAAACGAAATTATTTTGAAATGATAAAAATAAATAACAAAGTTTTTATAATAATGCAACTATTTTTTATTGCAGCTTTTAATTCCTCTTAATATAATAAGCCCATTGTTTTTAACAATATTGCATATTCGCATCACTTGTTTAATTCAATAGTAATCATTTGATGTATATATTACTGGTATATGGGACTATAATGACCTGCATTTAAGGCTATTTATAAATGTTATACAACAAGCCATATGTTTTACATGAATCTATCTATATAAATTGTGATTGAATAGAATATGCAATTCATAAATTGTCCCAATATATGTTGTGTGATTATCTAATAGTTGTTATAGGGGGTGCTAATAAATTTTATTGAGTCTGGAAATTCCATTCGCTATATGAAATTCTTATGAAAATAACTTTAAAAAAAGTATTATGTTTTATATGACTATCTTATATGTTTGACATGATATTGATACACCATGAAATTTTCATTGGAATTTCCAATAGTGCAAATATATTAGAATATAATATAATATGAAAATGAGAATTTAGCTCAGTGTAATTTGTCAATCTGTCTACACTGATAAAAATTTGTACGATCGATTCATATGTAAATTGCACTTCAATTTAATGTACTTTTTCATTTCAATACATAACCAACGCGATTTGTTTCAAGATTTTATGTGTAAATTCACTAAGATCCAAGATCAGATAATTTTTCACTTAGCTTTGAAGTGTTTTTCCTTTAGATGTGATGTTTTGCTATTGAATCGAACTATGGGCAACTGCGTTTCAATTGAAATCTATGAGGAAAACAATGTGTCATTCATTTAAAATAATTGAGAATGTAGATACAACGATATATCTTATCGTTTTGATGTGCATTTCAGATAAATGTAGCATGTTTCCCTCTCAATATCAACAGTTTTACACTCATTTTATAAGTTAAGTGTATGTTTTCATGAATTTCATGTGTTCTACAAGGAGTGATAGTTCAAATGCTTTGCACATGATGCTAGCGCGCAAATTATTTTCAGTGTACTTAAATGCAAAAAGTTATCGCTATATCTCGGTTGATTTTCCAGAAGGCCGTAAGAGCTAGTGACAGTTTATCTTTGTTTACTTTCTCTTCTATTAATTACCAAGCGGTTTACGCGTTTATCACTTAACTCTTTCCATAGAATGATGCTCGAAACGTTCGACTTTCAAACAGAACTGTGAAATCCAAGAAAATCATCATCAAAATCACATCACAATAATCGAAATAGAGAGTGAACAAAGAGAAACTGTCACTTGCTCTTACGGCCTTCTGAAAAATCAACCGAGATATGATATTGCAATGTACGACGTGAATTGAAAACAGATGTTTAAGGTAGCGCTTCGCCGTGGTCAGGTCGAAGCAAGACAACTCACTGCTTCCTCTTGCTTTGTCGCCGAAATTTCACCCTAAATTGCAAATTTCTAAAATACTAACCCGATTCACGAAAAATCAAAAACATACGATTGTAGGTAAATGATTTTACTATGCATTTGGCGAAAAATATCAGTTAGAAAGCTTTTCTTTCGCGAGATTTCGTGCGAGTTTTGTTAAAATTTGGTTTTCGTTTTTCCTTTTCTCGCTATAAACAACTCGCATATGTAGGGATGTGCTACGTTTTCAACAAAGCGTCAAAGCTAGTAGCGATGAAAATCATTACTGATTTCTGGTTCTACTGAAACATGAATAGAAATTATTTTACAAAGTAGTAACACTTACTTACATTTTCTACTCATCTATATTCAACGTTTACGCAGAGAGAACGGACAACGAAAACAAAAGAAATGTTGTTATCGTCTACCGCATGTAGCATTTTGCACACCCCAATGCATGCGTTGACATTGTGTGCGTGCGAAAGAATAAGGAAAAACTCATTCATTTTTATAACTCGCACGAAATCTTTCGATAAATATGTTTATCAGGCACAATTTATATACGAACCGATAGAAAAATTAATTATCTAGAATCGTATGTTCTTGGAATTTCCGTTTTCTTCCCCGTTTTCTTCCCCGTTTTCTCACAATTTTGGGTAAAGTGCGTGAAACCCCGGGATAGGCAGCGAACTCCCGTGACCACGGCGAAGCGCTACACTGAGCTAAATTTTCTTTTTCACATTATATGATATTCTAATGATTTTGCACTATTAGCATTTCCAATAATAGTTACAAGATGTGTTCAACATCATGTCAAATATATGAGATAATCTTATGAAACATAAAACTCTTCTTAACGTTATATTTACAGGATTTCCATATAACGAATGAAATTTCCAGTCTGAGTCAAATTTATTGGCGCGTCTTATAACCATTACTAGATATCCGTACAACATACATTGAAACAATTTATGAAGCGCATATTATATTCACTTCGAATTTATTTAGATAGGTTCATATATACCATATGACTAGTTTTATAAAATTTATATATATATATATATATATATATATATATATATATATATATATATATATATATATATATATATATATATATATATATATATATATATATATATATATATATATATAACTTTCAATAGAGCTCATACGAATAGCAGATAATCGCCAACTACTACTTTTCTTTGAGGATTCAAGCTTTACTAGTATTCCGTTCGGTAAGGGAGCACCTCATGAAGAAAGAGAAGTGAGATCCCGAGACTGAAAATAAAAAAAATGAATCTTACTAGACAGATAGAGTAATGAAATGTACCGGATATATATTTCATGGTCCGTTAACGCATATCCTTGAACGAAGTTGGATGAGCTGTCTTGACAGCAATTTAAAATTACATTGAGATGCAGAACCTCCTGAAGAAATGGTCTGGAGCAGTTGATGAATATCGAGGACACAACTATTCACGACTTTCATTGGATTTCCATATAAATTATATGGGATATTTTCGTAACTTTCATTATGATAACGTCCATTTAGATTTGACGTACACATTAAATAAAGATTATATGTTTCCATATAATTTCTATGAATTATATTCTGCATATGATTCATATGACAAATCTAATGAATATAAATAAGATTTTCATTTCAGTGTACCTTTAAAACGACTTTTTTACTGTTCTACCAGAGATGCCAGGTAAAAATTTCAAATATCTGCAGACAGGGTCTGTAAATCTGAAAAAAAATCTGCAGTCAGAAGTATGTCTTGCTGGCAGCAATTTCTATATAAAGTATGACACGCAAAACTGACTTGGTGAGCAAAAAAAAAAAAAAAAAAGGTCGCGGAAATTTCAAAATTCTGTAAATATAGACGAAAGTCTGTGAGAATTTCAAAAATCTGCAAAAGTCTGCGAGAATTTTAAAAGTCTGTAAAAGTCTGCACAACAAAAAATGTCTGCAGCACTATACCCCAAATCTGCAGATTTACAGACAAATCTGCAGACCTGGCATCTCTGTGTTCTACACACACTCCAATGTTTAAAACGTCTTTTTTACTGTTCTACACACTTAAATTTTCTTGCTGAATCTCGGCAAAAAATGCCGAGATTTGCACAGCCGAGTGCTCGGTAATCGTCTCGGCAAAATGTTTGATTACTGAGATGGCTGAACCGATTTTCATGAACTTAGATTTAAATGAAAGGTATTGTAAGCCCACACAAAGTTCCTGAGTTTTATTCGAATCCGATTTCCGGTTCCGGGATTACAGAGTGATATGCGCTCAAAAAATGAAAATAAGTGCACTTACTTTTCTCAGAGACGACTGAAGAAATTCTTACAAACCTAGATTCAAATGAAAGTTACGGAGTTACAGTGTGATTAGTGAAAAAATTCTTATTTCAAACTACTTCCTCACTTTTCTCCGAGATGGCGTGACCGATTTCAACAAACTTAGATTCAAATGAAAGGTCTCATTGCCTCATACAAAACTTTCAAATTTCATCCGGATCCGTCTTCCGGTTCCGGAATTACAGGGTAAAGTGTGTAAAAATTGAATACTGTCACTGCAAAACGTCACGGCAAAACGAAACACGTAAAAAAAATTCTTAACTTGCCTCGAAACTATTCCAATCAGCAGCCATTGTCAATAGAGAACCAAACAACCCGATTCCAGCTATGCTGGTTCTCGGTTTCTGATTCCGGAAGCACCGGAAATAAAAAGTAAAATAATTTCTAAAATTTGGCTTTCCTTGTTCTTGGGGTGTTGATGAATGACCGGAGATTGTGGCCATAGACTCAAAAACGGATCCCAGTCACTTTTCTCGAGCCAACTTCGATTCTGCCGGTTTCCAGATTCCGGTTTCGGAAATACCTCTTTTCGTTTCCTCGGAGATGGCCTAGCCGACCTGAGTACTGTTCACTCTGCAGGTTAAACTAGTTTATGGACAAATCTTTTGTTTTTTAAGAATCAAAGAAAATTATTTTGAAGAATACCACACATTTATATATGAGAATATGTGAAATATGAGAAAGGCATAATTACACCACTAGGTGGATTAAAACAGGTTTTTCTCATTAACGTTTATTTGAGATATCGATGAATTTCGGAGTTGTCTGACCATTGCTCATAATATCAGAAGACCTGAACCAACACAATCAAAGTTATTTTATGTTGCTATCAAATAACAAGTTCCACAAATCAGGCCCGTGCGCAGGGAGGAGTTTGGGGGTTTTAACCCCCCCTCCCCCCCCCATGAAGAATTTTATATTAAAGTGCAAATAACTTGACAATTCATATTTTTTATCAATTTATAAACTGACATAATTCGAACCCCTCCACCATCCCCCCCTGTAATGATTTCTGGGCACGAGTATGTCAGAATTCGATTTACATTGTCAATATAGTGGATGAGGCGCCTTTTCGCCTTTTGGATACCCCCCTCTCCCCTTGAAATATACAAACATACATACATACACACAAATATTTGGCGATCGAACTAATTCGAGTTGTGTCCAACACTCTGCTTTCCGAACCTTGGTTTAATAATTGGCTTTCACAGTGATTGCATACCCTTTCTATATGAGAAAGGTAAATTTATATGTTCCAACTGTCTTTATTGGTAAATGAATAAAACTTTTACTACATGTAAATAAAAGTTACATGATTTACATTTAAACCAAGAAATCCTTCATATTTTCATGATACCATTTGTTGGAAGATACTATTAATTTTATTGTTGAAATGAACAGTAAAAATTGCATTTCTTTTAAAGCAACCTGTAAATATATTACACTTATAGATGAATAAAATAGATTTGCACGAGAAACTTTAATTGTTTTTTGAAAAAATAGTGGTAATGTTTGAAATATTATTCAGAGATTTCAGGACATTACTTAACTAATTTCGTTTCGAACGTTCAACTCCTTGCGCCGATGGAAGATCTCTCAATTGAGTCTAAGTTTTTGAAAATGGGTTGAATTATAGTGCTTATAGGCACTATAGTCTTCTGACATTTCCATCAAGATATATAATCCTTGATACTCTGATTTGTCTATAAAAATTCAAACAATTGAATAAACTAACGCCCGGAATGGGGTGGGTGATTCATAAAACTTTCTCTAGCATTAAAACACATCATTGAAAGGTAAGAATGGTAGCGGCTATTGGATTAGGATCAAACGTTGGTTAACACGTACACGTAGCCTAAATACAAATTGTCCGTTCAACAGGGATCTTTATAAACATTATATAATAACAACACATTTCGTCCTTCTTCGCATGCGCAGGAAATCGCCATGACAACGAATATCGATAAACAAATTGAGCCGCTTTTCCGGTATAATCTTGCTTTTACTTTCGATTCAAACACCATCATTATAAGCTGCAAATAACTTATGAATTTCGATCGTTTCACCTTGATCTCGAATGAGGTTGTGGAATTCAAATCTACGTGGCGAACCGACGAAACTGTCACTCTAACAGATTCGTCGATCGGTACCGATCCACCTCCACCGAAACACGATGCCGAAACGATTGTCGTCGAACAGAAACACATTGGGGTTCGTAGAAGTTTTTTTTATGTTCGAACTATATTACATCTAAAAAAATCAATTTTCCAGACACAAACGGATGAACCCAGTCAAGAGATAGCGTCGTGTGATGATGCCAAACTTAGCCACTGGCTGCGAAAAGTGTATCCGTTGGTTGAGGAGGAGTTGTCCTATGGTATTACCGAGGTATACGACGAAAACGAGAATTTAAGTGAAATCGGCCCCGAAAGACCCATCATACGGAAGCATCAACAGCTGACGCTGCAAAAGTTTCTGACGGATCAGAACAACACTACCAAATTTAACACGGGTTCTGCCACGTGGCTTTCCATTCGTACACGAGATGCACCTCTTCTGGTAGTTTCGTGCAGTCAACAGCACGAAGCCTGGTGTGAACACACGTACGCTTCAGTAACGGTTTTTACTCCGAAAAGAGATTCTTTCGATTCAGTTCAATGGGTTGAGCTATGCAGCAATCCTGTTAAAGCCTGCATTGAAACACTGGTAACGAATCCTTTCAACAAGGATGTACTGGCAGGAGGGACGGTTTCCGGTGATGTCTACATTTGGCAGTATGAGCAGAACTTGAAAAATGAACAAAATTCTTTCGCGGAATTATTTTCCGAGACTACGGATTACGGGAAAGTAGTTGATATGGCATGGATGAAACCATATCCGTTAAGTGATGATTTTGGTCTGTTATCATGTCATACTGACGGAATCGTAATACTTTGGAAAGTTGGCAAACACATCGTTAAAGATAAAACGTAAATTACCGTAATTAGAATAGTAAATTTCATCCGGAATAATAATGCGATAAAATCTATTTCAGGTTACGATTTTCTGCTTCTTCAACGTCTCGCGAAGATTTATTATTAACCCGAATTTTAACAATTACCGACTCAAAATTTGTCATCGGTGCGGATAGTGGCCATATTCGAGTCTGTTGGGTCACTCAGCTAACCACCGTGGGACAATCGGTTCCCGGAGCAACCGTTGATTCTACTGTCTCCAACCAGAGAAGTTTGTTTACACCGTCAATGGTCGAACTTAAATCGCACTCGTTCGCAGTCACAACTCTGCAAAATATAGAAAACCCCAATAAAAAATTTCTACTTAGTTGCGACCTAACTGGAGAAGTTTATTTTCATGACACTACAGATGTCATGGTGAGCCATATAGTTTTGAAATAAACAAACATTTTCTCAGAAATCTAAACCATTTCCATTTCAGAACTCAACACCATCATTGATCATCAAGATGTCGCTGCCATTCAAAAATCGAATTTTCTGCACAGATGATATGCGTTTTATACTGAGCCCTCGCGACAATGGTACACTAGAAGTGTACAACATCGATGACGGTTCACGGGAAATCATCGAAAATAGTGAGCTGATTGGAAGGCCAAGCTTCATCAAGACCAGTGCAAACAAGTAGGATAAGAATTTTTTAACTGATAGGGAATGTTCCTAATTATGCATAAAATTTCAACGTATTTCAGGAAATGGATAGTAACAGGACCTTATGATGGAGCCGTCACGATTTATTCGATGAAGATGGATGTATAGAAAATGCGACACGCTCTGGTTTACAATTTTAGTGCAAACAAATGTTTACACTAATAGCTTTAGTATGAACATAACAATCAATAAAGCAAGCATCTAGAATGCTTTTAGAATAGTGGCATGAGGCTAAGTTTGACCAAAACATTGTTTTTTATTGTGCTGTTCCAAAAACCACAAAAGACTTTTCTATTTTGGAAACATTCAGCAGCTCCTCGTAATTCGTGATTTGTGTATGTTGAAGTAAAGTGAAAAAAGGTACGGAATTCCACACTTAGATGCTCAAGTAACCATGACGCACTATAACTTCACATTAATTCAGCTTTAAAAAAATATTTTGGTCATCAATTATATATATATATATATATATATATATATATATATATATATATATATATATATATATATATATATATATATATATATATATATATATATATATATATATATATATATATATATATATATATATATATATATATATATATATATATATATATATATATATATATATATATATATATAATATAAATGGCACAAACCAGCCTATCTACCACTATTGCACCCTATCGTGAGGGCACATCCTTTACTGATTCGGTTGATAGATAAGGTTACGTTTTTGTTGCTAACAATATTCCTGAGGCTGCGAAGAAAGCACATTTTATCACGCTTAGTGGCCCAGCGGTATACACCAAGTTAAAATTGTTATACCCAAATGGAAATCTTTCTGAGATTGCATATGCTGATATGATTACTAGATTGAAGTCAAGGTTGGACAAAACAGAATCGAATCTCATTCAAAGGTTTAAATTTTATAATAGGGTTCAGCAACCTGATCAGAGTTCGTATTGTGGGAGGTGTTAGCGAGAAAACTCTCCAGCAACGGCTCTTGAATGAGGATAATTTGACTTTAGAAACGCCAGAACAAATTTTAATGACATGGGAGATGGCTAGTAGTAATGCTACAACGTTAAATGATAACTCGAAAATGGATCCTTTCGATTCTCAAATTGGATATCTTAAAAGCTCGTTTCAAGGAAAAAACGGTACTACATTGGACAAGCTCATAGCCACAGTTGAGCTGGCAAGAAGGCAAAATGGAGGTCGTAAGCCGGTAAACAGTCGGTTGGGTTTCAGGCCTTATAGGCAGGAATATGATAGAAATGGGGATAAAATTCCATGGATGTTCATTCAAGTAGACGGAAGAAGGTTCAATTCAAGCATCGTTCGAGCTATAAAGGTCGTGTATGCAGTTACTGTGGATTAAAAGGTAATCTCAAAAGGAAATGCTTTAAGATAAAAAATGTGTAGAGAGATGCAGTAAAATTCATTTCATCAGACGAGAGCGGACAAACTACCGGAAATCTGTCGGAGTTATTGAGCCGCATGAAGACGAAGGACACAGATAGCGAGGATGATCATGAAATTGAAGGTGAATTATATTGCATGCATGTGTCGTCTATTAATAAGATAAGGGACCCCTGTGTTATAGACGTTCTTATAGAAAACAAACTGATTAAGATGGAAGTAGATTGCGGGGCGTCGGTCTCTGTTATAAGTAAAAAACAGTATTTTGCTGTTTTTACTAAACCATTAGTTAAATGCAATAAACGGTTGATTGTAATCAACGGTTTAAAATTACAAATTGAAGGGGAGACGGTAGCAAGGGTAAAAATTGATTTCAAAGAAGCAAAATTGAAACTTTTAGTGTTGATGGACGATAATGATTTTATTCCGTTAGTGGGTCGTCCTTGGTTGGACGCATTCTTCCCGGATTGGAGGAAATTTTTAAAAATTCTTTCAGGGTTAATAATTTACTCGACCAAAATATTAATGATACACAGCAAAAAGAATTGTAATAATCGCAGATGTAAAATCTAACGATGTGCCTAAAATGAAGACGTAATAGTCAATCAGATACAATATTTTATTTTTCCAAAGTGATAATATGCGAAACTTCTAAACCAAACAACGCTGAACATATTACATTAAATTGCCTGACTCTTGTATGAAAAACGACATAATATCACATTCAAAATTATGTAGAAATGCTTTTCATTAAAATAATATGATAATAAGCATAAGAACGTAGATTTAATTCCATTCGTGTAATATTGTATCCGATGACATGTGTACTTTCACACGCTTGAATGTGCTTTTACATTGAAAATTCTGCACATCTCTACCCGCTTGTGAGGAATTCTGGCAACCGTCAGAAGGCTGGCTGCATTCCGGCTGCTGTCAAAATTGTCCAGGCGAAATTGCGTCATTATCTCGCCGTACGTGTTTTGTTTATTTCCCTCCTCATTCTTTTTTCTTTTGTCGTGAATACGACTTACTTTACTATGGGGCGCCTTTTCAAAATTAGCCATATGGAAGAATGGGCAGAACTTAATCGTGAATATCTCGACTTGTATTAATGGTAGCAACATAATTCTTTCACCATTTCATCAAAAATATGATCAGGAATTTAGGATAATATTTTGAACAGTGTGCGATAACCACAAACAACTCAAAAATTAAGTTTTCTTAAAATTTGAAAACAACGCGGAAAACACCTTACTTTAGCTTGGGTTTTTCGCGCAAGGACGACGATTTTGAGGTAGTCAGGCACATATCTTCAACTGAATGCGTATAAAAAGGGAACCGTGGTCGAAAATCGATCATTCGTCATCTAACACTCGATGTGGATAGACGAATAACCTACTACGACTAATTTCGATTTTGTTTTATTTTTTATTCGCAGTTGTCTACCTACCCAAGCTATGGGTAAAAACCGCCATAGATCCGAGAAGGATCCAAAGGATGCTAAGCGTCTGAAGCCAAGTGATGTACAGGTAAACGACCGTTTGCTGAGTAAAAACCAATATGCTGATCTGCCAGTAGATGTCGAAGAGGAACTGCAGAAGGAAAAAATGCCGCCTTTCTACCTGAAGGGCTTCCCACCAACTCTACGCTCGGATTTCAACACACTGATCAGCAAAGGACTACAGGCAACAATTCGTTTATGTACTGAAGGCTACAAAATAACTGTTCCGGCTTTGAACCACTACAAAGGAGTGGAATGCTATCTGAAGCAGACAAAAGCGGAATATTTCACACACGATATTGCCGCCAACAAACCTATGAAGGTTGTACTTCGAGGACTACCCGACATGATGGAAGCCGAACTAAAGCAGGCACTGTCGGAGGCTGGGCTAAAGCCTTTGATGGTATTTAAAATGAAGCGTCATAATACGGACAAAAAGTTTAGAGATCAACTATACCTGATTCATCTGGAGAAGGGCTCCATCACCATGAGTCAACTGAAAACGATTAAATCGTTATTTCACATAATCATCGAATGGCAAAAGTTGTAACCATATGTTACATTGATTAATTGTTGGCTCCGCCACAATCCAAATGTAGCGAAGACACATGCTCGAGTTCCCAGATTCCTGAACCCAACTCAGATCATTACCGTCACAGTGTGGGTGATAGCCTTCCACGTCCAGTCTTATGGCTGAGACGGATGGGTCACTTTTTTTTTTTTCATAAATACGTTTATTTCTTAAGGCAGTTTACATAAGTTTTTCTTCGCCGTAGCATCACTTTTACATAATATTCTTATCCTAATTTAATTCTAACATAGTCACAACGTTTTGCATTTATTAAAACATATTCTCTTATTACTTAAATATCATCTTAGGTAACTCGTCATTAATTATGAAATCTACTCGGAAATATTATTTGAACCAAACGATTAACTTCTATAAATTATAAAATAAGCTGTTATTTTCAGACATTTTGTTAATAATTTCACAAACTGTTTCGAGTTTGTTTGTATCATTACATTATTTTTATTCTAATTTAGCTATTGGTTGAACTCATGGACGCAGCTGGGATCAGAACTAAGTCTTGAAAGGGGCCTTTATTAAATTGAAACTCCAGTTTTCTTTATGAAATGATAAATAAGTTTCATGTATGAAAGGTCACGACAAGCAAGAATGTCTCGAACTGGGATATTGGATAGTCTACCTTGGGTACGCAAAGAATTTATTAGTTGAGATCTGACATCACGATACTCCACGCATGTCCAAACGACATGATCAATATCTCGATAACCTTCGCCACAAGCACAATGATTAGTCTCGGAGAGCCCAATTCGAAGGAGATGTGCATCTAACGTGTAGTGATTGGACATGAGTCTAGACATCACACGAATGAAATCTCTACTCACATCCAGTCCCCTGAACCATGCCTTTGTCGATATTTTCGGAATAATTGAGTGCATCCACCGACCCAGATCATCTTTATCCCAAGAAGCTTGCCAGCTGGCAAGTGTTCTTTGGCGAGACGAGCTATAGAATACGGATGGGTCACTTATCACGGAAAGTGTTGCATGTACTCAACCAGGGTGTTTCATTATGACGGTGTGAACATTGCGTTACGGTATATGTCACCTATGGCGGTTGCAGCCAGGAAAAGGGCTGCCAATATTTGATAACATAATTGTCAGAGCTGATAGTATTGGGATAACGATGACATTTATCTTGATACTACCGGTATTTATCTTCACTCGGCAGAGTGCCAGAATAATTCTTTCGCATGTGAACGCTTGAAGAAGTCAGAAGTGCGCGCGGTATTTGTAGTTTAATTGTATTTTCATTTTAATTCTAGTAAAGTGGTGTAAAGTATTAATAGTGTTTCATTTTTGTAGATAACGTTAGGAAAGTAAAAGTTCGAGATTTAAAAGTTCTTAAATTACGCAAAATTGTGTTAGTACGTTTAGTAAGTCAAGGATTGAAAATGTCATAATTATTAAAATAGAAAAAAAGTTATATATTTTAGATAGTGATAAAAAAAGCCGATAGAAATACGGAAGACATACACAACATTTATACAAATTAAAACGTTATAAAAGGTAAAATTCTAAAATCAATATGGGTGTAAAGTTGGTGTAGGTTAGGAGTTACATGCGCTCTATGCTAATTATCTGTTGGGCAGGTCCTCAACGGGCCTTTTATTCTTGGGCTTCGAACGTTGTTCGGAGTTTCTTTTCGCAGGCTCACAATGTCTCGAGCGAGGAGCGACGATTAATCCGGAATTAAGTTCACCGCGAAGGGCAATTATAAAACTATTAATCGAACGACGTCATTGTCATCGGAGAAGCCATTGTCATCGAAGACGCCATTACAAATTCCAGCGTCCATGGTCATTCTCAACGCCATTACTAGCTCCGGCGCCATTACCATCGCTGACGGTTGTCGCGCTATGAGCTGTCAGGAAAGCCAGATCACCGATTACTTCGAGGAAATATACATCCGGGATCGCCAAACTTTCCCCACCAGACCTGCACCAACAAAAACCGAGCAAAAGCGCAAGTAGAAAAACCCATAAAGTGACGTCACTAGCTTTAAGTTAAACTCAGTTAGTCAGAATAAATGTTGAAAATGTTAATTAGGAACCGTTAGCCTAGTTTCTATATAATGAGCGAAATTAGTACAAGTACACCATTCTTGATCTCGTTCTCCGGACTCTAAAGGAGTCGCCATCACTCGTCTTCGAGTGTTCTCCCAAAGAAGACCTTCTGGTTTCGCCTTTGAGTAAAACTAAAATATTGAATCAACCTTTTGGTTGTCCACCCTGGTTCTCGACGGTTATCGGTGTTTCGGTTTCATACGGTTCCCGTTAGAAGTGAGTACCGTGGTGAGTATATGCAAGGCTCAAACAAGTAGTAGTGATTGTGAACATAATTTCCCCTCTAACCACCCACTGAGCAAGTCGAGGGGCTACAAAGTATAAACCGGTACATCGGGATGTCACACAGTGCACGAACTGTTTGAACTACGGCCATGGAGCGAGGAATTGCCACATGAAAAGTCGGTGCGGGAAATGTGCCGAACCACACAATACCAACGATTGCCTACTAGATGACATCGCTGTAAAATGTGTGAACTGTGATGGCGACCATCCATCTACTAGCAAATCGTGTCCCAAACGTGCTGAGTTCACAAAAATTCGACAACAGGCGTCCCGCAAACAATCAACGCGCAAGAATGTTCCACAGAAGGATGAAGTTAATTTCCCACGGCTCCCACCGAAGAGGGATATTCCGAATTTGCCGCCACTTCCTCGCAGCAATCCAAAAGATTCAGCCGCTGGATCACAAAAAGAATCTTCCTCAAAAATCCCTCCTGGATGGGGCAATAATCAACCACAAGCAAAAGATGACTCTGGTGATTTATTTTCTGCTGAACAACTGATCGTCATTTTTGAAACAATGACAACAAAACTACGAAACTGCAGAACGCGGCTAGATCAAATCAACGCCTTAGGCAAATTCATCATCGAATATGCAATATAATGAATTGGTTATAGTAAATTGGAATGCTTGCTCACTCAGGAGCAAAACTGCTGAATTGTCCGACTTTCTTCAAGAGAAGAATGCCGATATTGCTATTTTAACTGAAACTCATCTTAAACCTGAAATTTCTATTTTTATTTCCAATTACAGGATTCACAGGCTCGACAGGGCAACTACCAGAGGAGGGGGAGTTGCCATTGCCATTAAACGATCCATTCAGCACAGGCTTCTGTCAGCCCGATACACTGAAGAAGGATGCAAATAGCATTCCGAAATACGTATCTGTATTATAACGTTTGATACACTTTCGGAAAAATAGTGACTGTGAAAATAGTGACTTTGTGAGAGTGTAATGACGTGATATAACATAGTGGAATTCAACGGTACAACAACAGTACTATTAGTGACAACATTCTACTAACAGCTCAAACAGAAATTTAGTGTTCTGTCAGCCTTTAAATTGCAACTCATAGAAGCCATCGGAATTGAGATTACAACGACGATGGGACCCATCATCATCATTGCAGCGTACTGCCCCAAACAAACCAATCTTCGAGATGGTACGTGTGCATCATTGAAGCGAGATCTGGCTATGCTCACTCGACGACAGAACAAATTCATCATTGCTGGGGACCTGAACGCACGGCATGAGCTGTGGGGAAACAGAAGACAGAATCGAAACGGATTCGTACTTGCCGAAGATTACGAAGCTGGACAATACAACATCTTCGTTCCGGATCAACCAACGCGACTTTCCAGATCGGGAGTTCATTCCATTTTGGATATATTCATCAGCAACATCGCCATAGACAGCTCTCCGGTTGTCTTCTACGAGCTCTCTTCTGACCACTTTCCAGTAATATTGACGTTGGGATCTTCACCAGAAACAGTGCCTATTCAACCTCGGAGGAACTATTATCGCACCGATTGGGTCCAATTTCAACAAATCGTCGACCAACATATTAATATCGATCTGCCACTTGATTCCCCGATGGAAATCGATGCGGCCCTATCTTCCTTCCAGCATTCAATCACAGTCGCTCGTGATAGGACGGTTCCAGTACAACATATGGCAGTATCAACGAACTGGCATCCTAGATAGGAAGACTTCTTATAACAACTTAACTAGGATAATCCAGGAAAGGATATCTGAGCTTCACAACAGGAACTTCCAGCAAAAGCTTCGAGAAATTCTCCCACATTCAAAGCCCTTCTGGTCCTTAACGAAGGTGCTTAAGAAAAAACCGAAGCCTATTCCTCCTCTGATGTCACCCCAGGACGCAGCTGAAGGAATACCTTTAATCACACCAGTAGAGAAGGCAAATGCGCTAGGCCAGCAGTTTGTGTGTTCTCACAATTTAGGACTTAACATTGTTAGTCCATATGAAAGAGCCGTTGCTGATAGCGTAGCTGAGGTTGACCAATCAGACAGCTTGGTTCCTGAGGAAAGTAGAGTCACTGCGAATGAGCTGATGGCTTTTGTGAAAAAATCCAAAAATATGAAGGCCCCCGGTTTCGACAACACATTCAACATTGAGCTGAAACATTTGAGTATTCGCTCATTTGTCTTCTTAGCTAAAATTTTTAACAGGTGCTGGGAGCTTGGTTACTTCCCTTCAACGTGGAAGTTAGCTAAAGTTATCCCAGTTTTGAAACCGGGGAAAGATCCTTCCTTTTCCAAAAGCTATCGGCCCATCAGCTTACTCTCTGCCCTATTCAAGCTGTTTGAAAAGTCAATACAAAGGCGAATTCTTGCTTTCGCAGATGAACAGGATATATTTCTGGAAGAACAGTTTGGGTTCCGGAAAGGAAGATCCACCATCCACCAACTCACAAGGGTTAACAACGTCATCCAGCAAATAAATCAGTGTCCAAAACGACTGCCATGGCAATATTGGATATTGAAAAGGCATTCGATAATGTGTGGCACGATGGACTGGTGTTCAAACTGCATCGGTATAATTTTCCCATGTATCTTATTAAAATTGTCAAAAATTATCTTGCAGATAGAGCATTCCAGGTTTCTCTGAATAATGCACTTTCAGAAAGATTTACTATTCCTGCTGGTGTACCCCAGGGAAGTATCCTAGGTCCCATTCTATACAACATTTTTACATCAGACATCCCACCTCTTCCGGGTGGTGGTGTTCTGTCACAATTTGCTGATGATACTGCCATTCTTTACAAAGGTCGTGTCATTAATGCTCTGAAGAATAAACTACAGACAGGTCTGGACGCTTTAACGGAATATTTTACAAGCTGGAAAATTGTGATCAATGCAGCAAAAACTCAGGTCATCTTGTTTCCACATTCAAGATCTCCAAAACTTGAATGCCGAATACGATTCGGTGATGAGGTCATTCAATGGTCCGATGAAGTTATCTATCTAGGACTCACCTTTGACAGACATCTGATATTCAGGTCACATGTTGACAAAATCGTTCAAAAATGCAGCATACTCATTAGGTCTCTGTATCCGCTGATTTGTAGAACATCTAAACTATGCCTGAAGAATCAGATGGCTGTCTATAAACAAATCATCTACCCCGCAATTGAATACGCAGTCCCTGTTTGGCGGGGCTGTGCACGAACACACAAACTTAGGCTTCAGCGCATTCAAAGTAAGATCTTAAAGATGATTCTAAATCTACCCCCTTGGACAAGAACTAGTGAAGTACATGAGATGGCCTCTCTGGATATACTAGAACAAAAATTCGAACAATACTGCACGATATTTGAAGAGAGGTGCTCAATCTCTGAAATACAAATAATTCAAAATTTGTACGTATTAGGTTAGGGATAGTTATAAGTAGGTAGACATTTTATAAATAATTAAAATAAATATTATGATTAAACATTAGTATGTAAAACAAGAGTAACTAAAACACCTAATATTAATAACGAATCGTATGAACAACAAAGATGAAAGGCCAAAGGGTCAAAACACTTGTATTGTAAAATGTTGATGTAATACACAAAAATAAGATTAATAAACAGATATTTATGCAAAAATTCAATCAGTTTGGATTCAATCGCCACTGCGTGCAGATGTGTTTTGTGTCGTCTGCACGCTTTCGACAAGAGCGATTACGTCACAGCTGCCAGTCATTAGCATTGGGAAAAAAAACAACGGTGGAGAGCATTGCACAATATCAGCCGTTCTAATGGCTCTAAAAGTTTTCTAAAGAACTATTAGGATTTGTTGTTCGCAAATCGTAGGGAAATATCCTCAGTTTACTGCAAATCAAGAACAGTTTGCTTAGATTTGTGCACTTTTCGCTGTGTGAAATTCACAGTAATCGAGATCAAGTGAAGCCTTTTTTTGCGAAAAATGTTCCAGAGTTTAATGTCGTAGAGAATTACGCAATTTGACTCTTCTGAATGCTGGAAACGAATCCCTACAGCATATTGATAGTTTCTTTCAATAAATTATGCAAATCCGAAATGAAATAATCGACAATAAAATTCTGTATGCGGCTAATTTTATAGCCGTTAGGACCGCCCATTAGTGAAAAAGCTACAAACGAAATCACATAAAAGGAAATCTCTTAACAAAAATTCAATCAGTTTGGATTCAATCGCCACTGCGAGCAGATGTGTTTTGTGTCGTCTGCACGCTTTCGACAAGAGCGATTACGTCACAGCTGCCAGTCATTAGCATTGGGAAAAAAAACAACGGTGGAGAGCATTGCACAATATCAGCCGTTCTAATGGCTCTAAAAGTTTTCTAAAGAACTATTAGGATTTGTTGTTCGCAAATCGTAGGGAAATATCCTCAGTTTACTGCAAATCAAGAACAGTTTGCTTATGGCGTTTTCGTTTTTAATTTGCACTACACCGGTGCAGTGCTACACTGAGGCATGAATAAACGAACAAAAATGACGAAAACATAAACAGTAACCATTGACTACAATACACGATTCCATTGCACAGAGCTACACCAAACTTTTGATGAGTGCTACACCGATGGTATCGGTGCAGAAAAAGTGTAGCACTGGTGTAGTGCAATTGGTAAAAACGAACGGTTTAGGTGGAGCTTTCGCTACACCGGTGTAGTGCAATTTGAAAACGAAAACGACATTAGATTTGTGCACTTTTCGCTGTGTGAAATTCACAGTAATCGAGATCAAGTGAAGCCTTTTTTTGCGAAAAATGTTCCAGAGTTTAATGTCGTAGAGAATTACGCAATTTGACTCTTCTGAATGCTGGAAACGAATCCCTACAGCATATTGATAGTTTCTTTCAATAAAATATGCAAATCCGAAATGAAATAATCGACATTAAAATTCTGTATGCGGCTATTTTTATAGCCGTTAGGACCGCCCATTAGTGAAAAAGCTACAAACGAAATCAGGTAGAAACAAGCCTCTCAACCCATTCAGTAATAGCCGTTCAACCGAGAAGGTTGTGTATAGAAGCGTACAGTTTAATAACGCTGGTTAGTTTACACGCGTTAAATACGACAACGGTTGAACTACAGGTAGAGACCTGTTGGCAGCAGCCGTTAAAACGTAAAATCGTGCTGCATAAGAGAGCCCTAGTGCTGGGCCAAGCTGGTGAAGGAAACAACAAAGGGCGTTTCCCAAGCTCTACCCAGGCCACAATATACAGCCACAAGTGCTGAGCAGGAGAGTGCAAAGGCACATTGAAGAAGAAGAGTGCAAAGGCACACAGAAGCAGGAGAGTGCAAAAGCACACCGGTGCGAAGGCACTTCGGTGCAGAAGCATATCGGTGCGGAGCACAAGGAAGAAGGAGACAAGACAACTCGGTCTTTCCACTGCCATACAACACGCAGGTATACACCGGTGACCTGCGCTGGTTACAGCTGGCGAAGACGAAAGTAAATCGGAAATCGAGTGGTGCTGGATGTCAGGTAGCAGTAGCATCACATCCAACAATCAGCATCCAACAAGAACATCTAGAGCAACGAGGATCTACACGGCAGTGCAACGGAGATAGACAACAATTTCAAGGTAGAAGTTTTTTCTTTTCCTTTTGATTGAGTACTGTGTAGTGTTGGTTTCATTTTTTACTTTAAAGTTTGATTAAAAATTTTAATGTGATGGATGAATCCATGGACGTAAATCCTTGCATGAATCCTATACCCCCACGAACGAAAAAATATCAGGAGAGCTCTTCTGGGCCTTGGATAGTCTTTTTTAGACGTATATCAAAGCCATTAAACATTTACCAAATTTCTAAAGGTTTGACATCACGATTCTCTTCAATCAAAGAGATCATAAAAGTAAATAACGATAAAATTCGTGTTGTGGTAAATAATTTGAAACACGCGAATGATATTGTCTCTTCGGAACATTTCAATAAAGAGTATAAAGTTTACATACCTTCCAAAGATGTCGAAATTGACGGTGTTGTTACCGAAGCGAGTCTTTCGGTAGATGATTTACTCAAGCATGGTGTTGGTCGTTTCAAGAACTCTATGCTTGAGGGTGTGAAAATACTGGAGTGCAAACAACTGTACTCAGTAGTCCATGAAGAGGAAAAAAAAGTTTATCGCCCATCAGACTCGTTTCGAGTGACATTTGCCGGGTCTGCGTTGCCGTCCCATGTCTATGTCGATAAAATTCGCCTCCCTGTTCGGCTTTTTGTTCCAAATGTAATGAATTGTACGAACTGCAAAAAATTCGGCCACACAACTACTTACTGTAGTAATAAACCAAAATGTATTAAGTGTGAAGGGCCTCATAAAGATAATGATTGCAACAAGGAAATTGAAAAATGTATTTATTGTGGGGAAAGTCCTCATGAGGATATTTCAGTATGCACTGCATTTAAAGTGCACAAAGACAAAATTAAGCTTTCTTTAAAAGCACGGTCTAAGCGCACATATGCAGAAATGCTTAAAACGGTCATTGATGTCCCCCCTTTGGAAACCGAAAACGGGTTTTCAAATCTAGAGGAAACAGAGGACTCTGACTCTGACGAAAATAGTGAAGGTAATTCGTTTATCACTACCCAAGGGTCAGTTAAGAGAAAGAAGTCTTCTTCCAAATTACCAAAAAAGACACCTAAAGTTTCATCTTCAAAAAAAGATCCCCGTGTTAAACAAAAAAAGTCAAAACCAAAGACTGTGCCTCCTGGTTTGTCAAATCCACAAACCAATCCAGGATCTAGCACAGAAAAAGGTAATAATCCTGTGGGCTCCATTTCACAGCCACCAACAGGATTACTGAAGTTTTCGGAAATTGTTGAATGGATTTTCTCAGCATTCAATATATCTGAACCCTTAAAGACCCTCATAATGGCATTCCTTCCAATAGCTAGAAATTTTTTGAAGCAGTTATCAGCTCAATGGCCAATTGTCTCAGGTTTTGTATCTTTTGATGGATAATTTATCACCCGCCGCAAATGATACAATCACTGTCCTGCAGTGGAATTGTCGAAGCATCATGCCAAAACTTGATTCATTTAAAATTTTATTGCATAGTCAAAAATGTGATGTATTTGCTTTATGCGAAACATGGCTTACTTCAAACATAGCTTTAAATTTTAATGATTTTAACATTATACGTCTCGATAGAGACTCTCCGTATGGTGGAGTGCTTTTGGGAATTAAGAAATGCTGTTCCTTTTATAGATTAAACATCCCTTCAACTTCTAGTACAGAAGTTGTTGCTTGCCAAATAAACATTAAAGGCAAAGATATTTGCATAGCTTCGGTTTATATTCCTCCAAAAGCACAAGTTGGACAGCGACAGCTTAATGAAATGGTTGAAGCCCTTCCTGCTCCACGATTGATTCTGGGGGATTTAAATTCGCACGGAATGATGTGGGGTTCCGTTTACAATGATAGCAGATCATCTTTAATACAAAACATTTGTGACAATTTTAGCATGACGGTATTAAATATGGGTAGCATGACACGGATCCCAAGACCTCCTGCACGCCCAAGTGCATTAGATCTATCTCTTTGCTCAACATCAATTCGACTAGATTGCACCTGGAAAATATTGCCTGATTTACACGGTAGCGATCATTTACCAATCATCATCTCAATTAGCTGTAACAAATCTATTGCTAATTCAGCTAGTATTCCATATGATTTGACAAAAAATATCGACTGGATTAAATACCAAAGTAGAATCTCTAGTATTTTGAATTCAATGGAAGAGCTCCCTCCACTTGAAGAATATGACTTCCTCGTTTGTTCGATTCTGGAGGCCGCAGAACAATCCCAAACTAAACGCTTTCCTGGGCCAACGACTAACAGAAGGCCTCCCAACCCCTGGTGGGACAAAGAGTGCTCAGAGGCTAAACTCGCAAAACAAAATGCTTGCAAGACGTTTCTAAAACGAGGAGGAGGAACTCCTCAGAATTTTGAAAAACTTATGGTTTTAGAAACCAAGTACAAGAGCATACTTCGAGCCAAAAAATGTAGCTATTGGAGACATTTTATCGAAGGTTTGTCAAGAGAAACCTCAATGAGCACTCTTTGGAATACGGCCAGACGAATGAGGAATCGTAACGTGGGCAATGAGAGTGATGAATACTCGAACCGATGGATATTTGACTTTGCTAGGAAAGTTTGCCCAGATTCTGTTCCTACGCAGAGCATTATACGGGAATCTCCTCCAAATAATGGTTTTATTAATAACCCATTTTCAATGATGGAATTTTCTATAGCACTCTTGTCTTGTAACAATAACGCCCCTGGGTTGGACAGAATTAAATTCAACTTGGTGAAGAATCTGCCCGACCTCGCAAAAAGACGTTTGTTGGAATTGTTCAACAAGTTTCTTGAGCAAAATATTGTTCCACCTGACTGGAGACAAGTGAAAGTTATCGCCATTCAAAAGCCGGGGAAACCAGCTTCCAATCACAATTCATATAGACCCATTGCGATGTTGTCCTGCATCAGAAAATTGTTCGAAAAAATTATTCTACGACGTCTCGACACTTGGGTCGAGACGAACGGTTTGTTGTCAGATACTCAGTTTGGCTTCCGTAGAAATAAAGGGACGAATGATTGCCTTGCATTACTTTCGTCTGACATCCAAATTGCCTTCGCTCAAAAGCAACAAATGGCATCTGTATTTTTAGACATTAAAGGAGCATTTGATTCAGTTTCCATTGATGTTCTTTCAGACAAGCTCCACCAACATGGACTTCCAGCGGTTATAAATAATTATTTGCACAACCTTTTGTCAGAGAAGTGCATGTATTTTTCACATGGCGATTTGGCAACATTCAGAATTAGCTACATGGGTCTCCCGCAAGGCTCATGCCTCAGTCCGCTCCTCTATAATTTTTACGTGAATGACATTGACAGCTGTCTAGTAACCCCATGTACACTAAGACAATTGGCAGATGATGGCGTGGTTTCAGTTACTGGACCCAAAGCTATTGATCTGCATAAACCATTGCAAGATACCTTAGATAACTTGTCCGTTTGGGCTGTTCATCTTGGTATCGAATTCTCTGCGGAGAAAACAGAGTTAGTCGTCTTTTCAAGAAAGCATGATCCCGCGCAGCTTCAGCTCCATATGATGGGAAGAATGATCCAACAGGTTTTAACTTTTAAATACCTCGGGGTGTGGTTCGATTCCAAATGCACGTGGGGAGGACACATTAGGTATCTGATAACGAAATGCCAACAAAGAGTAAATTTTCTTCGAACAATAACAGGATCTTGGTGGGGTTCTCATCCGCAAGATCTAATAAAATTGTATCAAACAACGATACTTTCAGTGATGGAATATGGATGCGTTTGTTTTCGTTCCGCTGCAAACTCTCATATTATCAAACTTGAGCGAATTCAGTACCGTTGTTTGCGAATTGCCTTAGGCTGCATGCATTCGACACATACAATGAGTCTTGAAGTTCTGGCGGGAGTTCTTCCATTAAAAGATCGATTTTGGGAGCTTTCATCACGCCTGCTAATAAGATGTGAGGTGCTGAATCCCATGGTAATTAATAATTTCGAACGACTAGTCGAGCTTCGATCTCAAACAAAATTTATGACAGTATATTTTAACCATATGTCACAGGAAATCAACCCTTCAAGATATATTCCTATCCGTGTCAGCATCCTAAGTGCCCCTGACTCAACTTTATTTTTCGATACATCCATGCAGCGTGAAGTGCGTGGAATCCCGGATCATCTACGCTCGACGGAAATCCCAAAAATATTTTCAAGTAAGTTCAGGCATATTGACTCTGAGAAAATGTTTTATACGGACGGATCGCGAATTGAAGAAGCGACAGGGTTTGGTATGTTCAACAATAATGTTTCGGCCTCATTTAGGCTTCAAGAACCTGCATCTGTTTATATAGCAGAGCTAGCAGCAGTTCATTATAGTTTGAGTGTAATCGTCACATTATCTCCAAACCATTATTTCCTCTTCACAGATAGTCTGAGTGCAATTGAAGCCATTCGCTCAAACGCTGCTGGCAAAAATGAACCGTTTTTCCTGGGCAAAATAAAACAGTGCCTGAACGACATATTGAACAATAATTATCTAATCACTATAGTCTGGGTCCCGGCTCATTGCTCCATTCCTGGCAATGAAAGAGCCGATATTTTAGCCAAACGTGGTGCTATTGAGGGTGAAATTTATGAGCGACCGATTGCTTTCAACGAATTCTATAGCTCGTCTCGCCAAAGAACACTTGCCAGCTGGCAAGCATCTTGGGATAGAGATGATCTGGGTCGGTGGATGCACTCAATTATTCCGAAAATATCGACAAAGGCATGGTTCAGGGGACTGGATGTGAGTAGGGATTTCATTCGTGTGATGTCCAGACTCATGTCCAATCACTACACGTTAGATGCACATCTCCTTCGAATTGGGCTCTCCGAGACTAATCATTGTGCTTGCGGAGAAGGTTATCGGGATATTGATCATGTCGTTTGGACATGCGTGGAGTATCGTGATGTCAGATCTCAACTAATAAATTCTTTGCGTACCCAAGGTAGACTATCCAATATCCCAGTTCGAGACATTCTTGCTTGTCGTGACCTTTCATACATGAAACTTATTTATCATTTCATAAAGAAAATTGGAGTTTCAATTTAATAAAGGCCCCTTTTAAGACTTAGTTCTGATCCCAGCTGCGTCCATGAGTTCAACCAATAGCTAAATTAGAATAAAAATTATGTAATGATACAAACAAACTCGAAACAGTTTATGAAATTATCAACAAAATGTCTGAAAATAACAGCTTATTTTATAATTTATAGAAGTTAATCGTTTGGTTCAAATAATATTTCCGAGTAGATTTCATAATTAATGACGAGTTACCTAAGATGATATTTAAGCTATAAGAGAATATGTTTTAATAAATTCAAAACGTTGTGACTATGTTAGAATTAAATTAGGATAAGAATATTATGTAAAAGTGATGCTACGGCGAAGAAAAACTTATGTAAACTGCCTTAAGAAATAAACGTACTTATGGAAAAAAAGCCTCTCAACAAAACTTGAATCAGTTTGGATTGTATCGCCACTGCGAGCAGATGTGTTTTGTGTCGTCTGCACGCTTTCGACAAGAGCGATTACGTCACAGCTGCCAGTCATTAGCATTGGGAAAAAAACAACGGTGGAGAGCATTGCACAATATCAGCCGTTCTAATGGCTCTAAAAGTTTTCTAAAGAACTATTAGGATTTGTTGTTTGCAAATCGTAGGAAAATATCCTCAGTTTACTGCAAATCAAAAATAGTTTGCTTAGATTTGTGCACTTTTCGCTGTGTGAAATTCACAGTAATCGAGATCAAGTGAAGCTTCGACGACACGACCTGCCACTCGGTTATCAAAACTGTATCGCAAATTGAACTACCCCTCAGTAACTGGTAATGTCAAAATGAAATCTCCTGAAAAACTATTCAAACTGGCAACACAAGTTGATGAATTGTTGATTTTGAATAACAGTTACCAAAACCATGGTTACTGTATATTGAAGACTTCAGGAATGTAAACAAAATAAGCTGCCACAGGTGGAAGATCCTTATTTCGCGGCAAAGTTGTCGGTTTCACATAACATTTCAATATCCGTTGATACTTGTTAAATAATTCAAAGTAATCAGTCTTCAGATCAGATCTGTGACGTGAGTTTTAAAATGTTAGCAAACTAAATAAATGAGTTTTAAAATGTTGGCAAACTGCAAGAGTCATTGAATCCGTCATAATAAATCTTATTATCAATTTGATGATTTAGTACCGAAATATGAATGACAAAGCTGAGTCAATCCGGTATATCAGTACTATTCTACGAGATGCAATTGCATTTCATATGCAGATGCGAATACACTTATAAATAGAATTCATGTTTAATTTACTTTAAATAATTTTATAATTGGTTCTCAAGCAGAACATAGGCCGTAACTTGATGATTATATAGAATGAAGCCTGTCTATCGTAGCACTACATTTAGTGTCAGATTTGGATATTGTTCCGGTCGGCGCGAATACAAAAAGAACGTTGTAACCTTCACTTGATAGATGAATGTATCATTTAATATTAAAATTCGTTCATGATCAACTATTGAACGTGGGCTCTGGTGCAGGATAATTCTCTAATTCATGATAAATTATATATTAATAATTTTTAATTATTATTAATTCATTCCTCGTACCTAGCGTATTGTGAAATCGTCTAACTTTGTCGTATTTAATAATTAAATTTTTCAGGGGTACCAGTCCCCGGCCGATAGCTTGCGGTGTCTCGTGCAACTTTCACAATCTTAGTTTCTGAGTTCTTTTAATTTTACGTTGATGGCACAAAAATTAAATTAAAAAACTATTTCAAAACATTCTCGACTGGTTTGTTTGTTTATTATGGGGCTTCTTGGTAACTAGTTCGTAGCAACTTAAACAGTGTTGCTCAAGAAGATTATTTTGATCGTCATCAAGGGGTCGCTATATTTTTGGTAACTGGCGGTAAATCGCTCACGAACACTTTTCATTGCGATTTTTCTTCGAAGTGCCTGGTCGTGTCGTCGGAAGCTTTCTTTGTTTTTGCGAAAAATGTGAAAAAGGGGAATGCGTGCATAATTCATACAATTGATATTCAGAAGTGTTAAGGAACATGTCAGTTGTTTTCGTATTCACGACATCCAGTTATGTCTCTGACATTACCCACCCGCCTTTTTTTTATTCGACTTCATTTGATATTCGTCAATTCCGCTTGTACGTACAAAAAACGAATCTTGAGACGAGGTAAATGAGATTGAAATATGGGTATGTTTGGTAGTGAGAAAGCAATGTTATTGGCAATAACATTTCCATGATTAGTATATATGAAGGGCAATAACTTATTGCCTTTCATATATATCTTTTATTGTAAAAAAAACCAGACGCTTGAAATGTAGAACCGATTCAAAACGGTTCTGCCAATATTGTATGGCAAGAATCCGACAGAAAAGAACCGTTTATAACCGCTAGGCGAAATTCTCTGCCGGAAACGGTTGTTGCATTGTTGCCAGACTTGGCAATGGCTGGCAGACATAACCAGCCGTCTGGGGGGAAATCTGCCTGCCGCGAACAAGTGGGTAGTTCCATCGAAATATTGTGATATCTCGGGTAAATTTTCAAAAGGGCGTATAAGCAAGTGACAGTTTCTCTTTAATCAATTATTGTGATGTGATTAAAAAGATTTTCTTTGATATCACTATTCTGTTTGAAAGTCGAAAGTTTCGGGTAATATTTCACGCAAAGAGTTGAGTGATAAACGTGGAAACCGCTTGGTAATTAATAGAAGAAAAAGTAAACAAAGGGAAACTGTCACTTGCTTATATGCCCTTTTGAAAAATTAACCGAAATATTACACGACACAATGCATTTTTAAATAAAAGAAAGTTTTTTTTAGTGCAGTGCTGAGTTTCTGTTTGTGCGCCTTTCATTATTTATGTAGATGGGAAACAATCTGGCGTTCTTTCCTGCAAGTAAGTAAGATGAATTGATATTATTTATTCTATTTAAAATATTTACACACAATTTTTGATCTCTGTTTTCAGGTCCTGTATCGGAAAAAGCTCGAAAGTCACATAACTATCGGAAGACGTTACAGCCAAAAGACGTTACTTTTAAGAAGTCTGTTCAGGAAAGAAAGTAATTCTCCGGGAAATACAATATGTAAGTAAATTCATCAATTTGTTTTGTTTACTTCTAAGAATGGAGAAATGATTTTTCTTCAATATTGCAAGTATTTTTTCCTCAAATCAAATGTTTTGTTTTAGTTTTTTGAGTAATCGACTAGCCGTCTTCATGTTTTTTTTTTAATATTCAAGCGGTTTCGATAGTATTGATTACTTTCAATGAAAAAATGGTGTTATAAATGAAGGATTCCTATTCACAGGTTCAACTCAGCAATTTTTCATACATGCACAGCGTCACAGAATAAGCGAAAATTTTTGCAGTTTTGCTTCAGCCATTCAATTTTTAATTATAACATACTTTATTTACTATTATTTCTATTCAACAAATTTTTCCAAAACTTTGGAATTCCTGCAGATTTACTTTTTTAAATTAGTACCAAATAAAGGGACTCGATCAAGAGCCACCATTGTAGGGCAGCAGCAGCGTATGATCTGCACAATATTGGTGAAGCTGGCCAAACTTAAAAACTAGATACCTTGTATTTGCAATTAATAAAAACTATTATTTGAAATGTAAGAAAAATAAACTTAAGTTTGTTCTTTATATATAAGACTTCATATCTATTTCATGATTCTACCAAATCCACATTATAATATCTGTAAGTTCCTGAGAATCTTCGATATCCGCATATATTTTTTCGATACATCGTTTTCTATTATTTATTTATTACGTCGTTTGCAATGACACGTCGCTTGTTACATCGATTTCCATCACACTATTTGTCAAAACATTGTCGCCTGTATCTAAGTTAGCCGAGCGTTTTCATCTTCTCACCTTCGCTGAAAATGTCAAAGATTTCAATGTTGAAAAATCCTGGTGGATACGGTTGTATCGTTTGAGTTGTATATCTGGCAGCGGTAAGGCAGTCGGTCACTAGAATGTCTGCCAGCCATATTTCTCCAGGTGACAGCGTTTAGTCAGCCATCTGGCAGCCAAAAAAAAGTTTCAAAAGAGCGTATGATGTTCCATATCAGCTAAAGGATAGAGTCATAACTTATTTGCAAAGGCTAGAACGCGAAAAAGTGATAACACCAATTAAAACGAGCGAGTGGGCCTCCCCAGTGGTGGTCATTATCAAAAAACAAAATAATGATATTCGTTTGGTTATACACTGTAAAATTTCAATAAATAAAATGATTATTCCCCATACTTATCCTTTGCCAGTTGCTAGTGATTTGTTTGCCAACCCGCCAATGTAAATATTCGTATGCACTAGATTTGCAGGGAGCGTATACGCAATTGTCACTGTCCAAGAGATCTAGAAAGTATGTGGTCATAAACACAATCAAAGGCCTTTTTATATATAACAGGGCGCGTCTACAAGCGCTGCCATTTTCGGTAAGGTTGCACTTAAACCGTTCGTTTTGCCAATTGCACTACACCGGTGCTACATTTTTTTCTGCACCGATACCACTGGTGTAGCACTCAACAAAAGTTTGGTGAAGCTCTGTGCAATGGAATCGTTTATGGTAGTCAATGGTTACTGTTTATGTTTTCGTCATTTTTGTTCGTTTATTCATGCCTCCGTGTAGCACTACACCGGTGTAGTGCAAATTAAAAACAAAAAAGCCATAAGTGTATTATCACTCTCTCTGAGGGTATATTTTGAAATGGCGCCCCGCAGTAGAATAAGTCGTATTCACGAAAAAAAGGCCTTCAGGTGTCCTTCGCTGTATCAAGCATACGTATCCATATAAGCCATTTCTAAGAAATCGATGTGAGTTTCATTTTGGATCTTTCGCTCCTTCCGGATTTGTTTTCTGACAATAATCAATAGAGTTTAGGGAAGAGTGAATCTATAATATACTTTCGTTGTGTGTTGTCCTTGATTTAGCCAGAATTTTGCTCTGTATTTGTCGTTCGGCGGTGTTGATATCGTGCTTTATAAGGGCATAGTTTCATTTTCAGGGAGCCAATGCTATTCATATTCACGTCAATCCCGCCTTTTATAATCAACTCTTATCAAGTACTGAATTCCTAAATTTCATTAGGAGCTCCACTTGAAAGTAAATGTTGACAGTTGATTGGTCGTTATCAAAAGAAACGAAACTAGAGGAAACTTTTGACTGTGTAACGTTACTCCCAAATTTAACTATTTTTGGATTAGCGTGTAATGTAATCAAAATGCGTCAAAATAAGAATTTGTGACTGTTTAGTGGCAAGAATTGTTACTCAACGAAACTGTTGATCAGCGCTGCCAACTATACCGATTTCTCGGTATTTATACCGATTTTTGGACTCGATACAGGAATACAGATATGCTCTCTCAAAATACCGATATTTCAATTTTCAGATAAATACCGATTTTCAGTTTTTGTGTTGGATTCCATAGGGGTAAACCAGGTCGAGCGACCTTTTTTTTTTTTTTTTTTGGTCGCAAAATCAGTTTTCGCACTAAATTGATGTTTGATTTTTCGAGAAAGATATTGTACAGATAGTTTTTTTCGCCAAATACAGATTTTTGGAAAAAACAGTTGACAGCACTGCTGTTGATACACTTCCAGTGAAGCTCTCAAAGTGTTAGCATATCGTTTCGCACTAGTGCGATAAAATTTTGTGTATTTCTGTTCGCGGAAGAAAAATTTTTTCTCGTCCTAGAGTGAATCCCTGTGGCGACGCCGCGAAACATCATCGGGAGTCAATGTAAAAGAATTTACAATCGAAAAATATAAAATACTCGAAAATAATAATACAACCAAACATAACCTACAAGAAAATAAATGAACAATACATGTGCAAAAAACACAATCGAATTAAAACACAAAATTAAATTATAATCTAACAATACAAAGGCAAGATGGGCCATCACTGGCCTTAGCCTGTCACGTTAGTGACACAGCAAATAAAAAAAAAAAAAAAAAAAAAAGAAACTGTTGATAATATAAAATATCTTATTTCTCAGGAAATGCCTCAAGAGTTACGCGTAGTTCGTTGTTACCAATGCAAAAAATTTCAGGTATGAATAAAATGCTTTCATTCTTGTAACACCTAATATTTTATCTTTGGTTCTAGTCGGATATAGTCAAAAAGGCTTTAAAATGGACCTGCAAGCTGTGCGGTTCCAAGCAGTCTCTAAAGAAAGAGTTTGCACGTGGATCCGGCCGAGAATGTCGTTTGCTGGTGCAGCAGTTAAGCAGTCGTGAAATGAATAATCATCGACTGGAGGAATTAGTTGCAGAACATTTCCTAACAGGACAGCTGACTATTCCTAATATAAATGCGGAGGAATCTGAACGAATGATCAGTCATTGTGAGAATAGTCGTGTGGTTGGGACAAGCAAATGGGCTGTCTTTCAGAAGGGCGAACCAACAGAAGAAGGTGAAAAGCAAGTTAGCCCGACCATTCGAAGTTCTACAAACTTTTTTGTTAGAGAAAACGTGCAGACAAATCCGTCGCCATCGATCAACAATTACTATTCCACAAAACCTTCTCAAACCCAAACAAGTCCAACACAAGTCGTACCTCTAGCAGATTTCCATCGAATGGATAAAAAAGAGAAAATGCAATTCAAGTGGAAATCGAAAAACTGTTCTCAAAGCTATCAGAAATGTCTACCTTTGAGTTCGCAGAATTCGAAATCAGAAAGTATATCAAACAAGTCGACAAAACCATATGCCGATAAAAACTTTGGCCTGAAAAACAAAAGCTTCGATAAAACCGTTCCGATGATGGCCTTTGGTAAAAAATCGAAATCGGAAAATTTAAGTTCGATACAAGAAAACATTATTTCTCAAACTTCCTTCGAGCCATCAATCGATAGCAATCTTCGGCCAAATGTAGAGGAATCTACAAGCACTAGGGTGAATTCCAAATGGAGTAAATTTACCGTAGTAAGAGATGAAGATTTGTTGGAATAGTGCTATCATTCGTAAGCCATCTGTATTATAATAGTGATAAATATCTAAAATACAAAAAAGTAAATAACCAACCCTATAATCAATAGCGTTACAATCATTCCTCCGATCATCACGTGCTTGTCCTCGACAAGTCGTCGTTCGATCATCTTCATGGTTTGATTCGATAGCCCTAGGGTGCTTCCAATGTCCATGATTCGCCTCTGCGCTCCTTTCAACGTGTCTCGTTGATTGCGAAGCCCGTCCAGAATACTCGAACCGGTCCATATCATCTCGTCTACGCCCCGGTGAGCATTCTGCATAGCATTGTTGTGCTGCAGCGAATAGTCGATATCGATCGAGGTATCCGAATTAGCCGTGAACCGTTTACTTAATAAGCTCTCCCGTTCGGCTATCTCAAGCTCCTTGCGTGCCTTCTTATCTTGGTATTGTTTCAGAGCGGCCTGCAAGTGTCGCAAGTCGTACTTCAGTTGATCCACCCGCATTTTTGCACTGGGTCGCTGAGCGACCGGGACTTTGTACAGCAGCACATCCAACCGGTCGCAGTTGCTGCAATCAATTTCGAAATAATTATCATAGGCTCGCCAGTTATTAATTCATTTCAATTTCCGACTTACGCATTGATTGCCGTTAATTTGGTTTGAATGTCAGCTTCAACCGAAACCGAATCGACACGTACATTGTTCAACTGTTGAAAACATTGCTGCGTTTGTTGGATTAAGCTGTTGGTTTGAAAGTAAAGTGTTTCCATGTCTTCATCACCATTCGATTGTCGCAATTTTTGAAGTGTATTATCAACAATTCATTATTAGCTAATCGGAAAGCACGAAATAATTGAGATTCGATGCAATTCACACATCACCTTCGTTTGCTTTGATATCAGAAATTGGAAACTACAGAATTATCAGTAATTGTTTTGAATAACGTCATCGGTTTTCATAGCCCATGTGGTACTTTTATTCGTATTACGCTACTCAACAACAGCAGTGGTCTCTTTGCTCCAAAAACCGAAACATAGCGTTTCTGAAGGGCCCGTGTTAAAAATCAAATAAATCACTGATAAATAAAGTTACTGGCGTTTATGAGGCAAAATCCTCGGGCCAATTGCAAACACATACAACAACAACAACAACAACTGATAAATAACCTTCTAAGAGCAAATTCAGCAGCTGCAAGATTCATATGAGTGGTCTGTAATGTAAATGAAACTGAAACAAACGTATCCCCAGCAATCCGTTTTAGTTTTATTTATTCGACCAGTTCTACTGTCAAATTTAAAACTGGTATACACTGCCGTTCTATTTTTTCTATATTTGAAACACAGATAAAACGCTACTGGGGCTGCCAGTTTATTTTGTTATAATTTCTAGATTTAAATTTTAAAACTGACATAAATTATGCATCTAGAACTAGAACACTCCTGAATATGCCCTAAGCAAAAAAAACGTATAACAGAAGTCCTCCGTTGGTCCAATACGATGAATTCAACCAACGGGAGGCCGATCTAGAAACGGTCCATTGAACAGATATATAGGCTAGATGAAAAATTTTCAAAATCCGAATTTGCCATGCGTTGGACAAATTCTGGAACGGTAACAAAAATCTCCTATCTGTGATCGAAACTGTTTTTTCTGACAGCTCACTTACAACCACAACTACAAATGAGATTGGTTTGTTTTCATCAGGAAATGCCAGTATCAAATAATTTAAGAATTTTGTCGTGAATACGACTTACTTTACTATGGGGCGCCTTTTCAAAATTCACCCTTTGAGAGAGTGATAAGTTTTTGATCGTGAATATCTCATGTTATATCTAATGAATCAACATAATTCTTGCTACACGCCATCGGAAATATGATCACAATTTTATAATAAAATTTTCAGTTCTGTGACATATTCTCAAATAGTTCAAAATGAAACTTTTCTGAAATGTTTGGTAAAGGGTGATTTTTTAAGAGCTTGAGAACTTTTTTAAACAATAAAACGTATAAAATTTGCAAAATCTCATCGGTTCTTTATTTTAAACGTTAGATTGGTACATGACATTTACTTTTTGAAGATAATTTCATTTAAATGTTGACCGCGGCTGCGTCTTAGGTGGTCCATTCGGAAAATCCGCTTTTTTATCGACAAATTTTGTTCAGCGATGAGGCTCATTTCTGGTTGAATGGCTACGTAAATAAGCAAAATTGCCGCATTTGGAGTGAAGAGCAACCAGAAGCCGTTCAAGAACTGCCCATGCATCCCGAAAAATGCACTGTTTGGTGTGGTTTGTACGCTGGTGGAATCATTGGACCGTATTTTTTCAAAGATGCTGTTGGACGCAACGTTACAGTGAATGGCGATCGCTATCGTTCGATGCTAACAAACTTTTTGTTGCCAAAAATGGAAGAACTGAACTTGGTTGACATGTGGTTTCAACAAGATGGCGCTACATGCCACACAGCTCGCGATTCTATGGCCATTTTGAGGGAAAACTTCGGAGAACAATTCATCTCAAGAAATGGACCGGTAAGTTGGCCACCAAGATCATGCGATTTGACGCCTTTAGACTATTTTTTGTGGGGCTACGTCAAGTCTAAAGTCTACAGAAATAAGCCAGTAACTATTCCAGCTTTGGAAGACAACATTTCCGAAGAAATTCGGGCTATTCCGGCCGAAATGCTCGAAAAAGTTGCCCAAAATTGGACTTTCCGAATGGACCACCTAAGACGCAGCCGCGGTCAACATTTAAATGAAATTATCTTCAAAAAGTAAATGTCATGTACCAATCTAACGTTTAAAATAAAGAACCGATGAGATTTTGCAAATTTTATGCGTTTTATTGTTTAAAAAAGTTCTCAAGCTCTTAAAAAATCACCCTTTATAAACGAGTATCATAGAAGATAATTCATAAGGCGCGTATCCTCGTATTTTGAAAGCTCATAGCTCAGTGATCTGCAGAAGGAATAATATAATCTTACTACCAATAGAATCGAAAATTTTTAACTTGAACGTGTATTGCAACAACATTGAAGTTTTTCAATAGTACACTATTGAAAAACCTGTTTGATTTAACCCATGAAAGCACCAGCCAATCAGAACGCGAGATGTCTGCATCTATACAAGAGCATCCATATAAAAGTTGAGTGGTTCATTTTTCTACCATTTGCTGAGCAACTGTTCCCGAAACAAGACACAGGAGAGCAACATCGAGGAAACAGAGATGAACAAATGAAAAAGATGAACGAATGTTTCCATTTGATTGGCGCATTCTACTTTCCAGGTGTATCAGAACTGGCTAAACTTAAAGCATTCCTAAATATTTCTTTATCACAGTGATGTGGTCATCCTGAAAAGGACGGGGTTTTCAACTCCTCATCGTTACGGATGGCCAACTGCAGATGGCGAGGGATGATTTTCGTTTTCTTGTTGTCACGGGCAGCATTACCGGCCAATTCCAACACTTCGGCAGCCAAGTACTCCATCACTGCCGCCAGATAGACCGATGCACCGGGACCGACACGCTCTGCGTAGTTTCCCTTTCGGAGCAGACGATGGATTTTGCCAACTGGGAATCGCAGACCAGCACGGTTCGAGCGGGACTTTGCCTTGCCCTTAACTCTTCCTGCTGTGTTTCTGCGTAAAAATTCCACAAGATGCTGTAAACAGCTCGACAGCCAATTCAGTATTACTGGCTGCTGCAATACTAACTCTCTCTTTTATATCGTCTCATTGTTTTCCGTTCTGCGAAGTGAGGTCCCTACACCGTTATCAGTAGCAGGTATAAAATGAAATGTGATGTGAGAAATAGCGTCATTTAAGTTAAAGCAGCTACTCTGAACGTACGAGACACCGTCAGCTAGATGGCACCGAAAACCGGAAAAAAGGCAGATTTGTACCGTCACTAACACATTCAATTACGAACGGCAATGCGAAAGCGAATGTGATGATGTTGAACACATCTTTATACTAGTATGGGGTCGTGTGATACAGGGTTGCCATATATACAGGTTAATCTGTATTTTATTTATTCATACATATATGTACAGATTAATCTGTATTATTATTATTATTATTATTATTATTATTATTATCATTATTATTACTATCATTATTATTATTAAAATGACTTGCATACCGAAGATCGACGATACATTTCAGACCAGGCCATTGCAATTGTTTCGTACTGAAATTTCGAGAAGAATCAGATATCTTCGAACTTCTTAACTTCAATAAAAATAAACTACAAATTTGTCGTACCTAGCCTCCTATATTGGTAAATTAAAAAGGAATTGTTTCAAGTTTGGAATATATAGTTGTAGAATAGTAGCTGTTTAATGTAACTAATCTGTACTTTAATGTAAGTGCATCACTTCAAACTCTATTAGAGAAAAACACCAAGTCATTGGATACTAATTTAAATACCAGGGTTTGTGGTATGTGAATGGTTCGATCGTATTGCGACTTAAAGCCATGTCATGTCTTGAAATTTGGCAATTTCAATCAAAAACTTCATTTGAATTATGAATTTGAAACCGAATATAAAGCGAAATAAAAATGATATCATTAATTACCTTGCAAATTAGTTTGAATGAAATCATTGCATTCTTAAAAACAAACCAAAATATATGATTATAACAGACAAAAGTGTAAGTTGAAATAATTAAATTTAAGTTAATTTATTTCAACTTGAAAGTTTCAATTCAAAGCGCTACAATTATTAACTTTAACTAGAGTTCGTTCATTTCGAACAATTTTTTTAAATTAAATTTACTACGACATCATTTGTCAAGAATTTGACAAGAACGCACTTGTAAAATATTTGTAATTTTTATCAAAATATTGATTGAATCAAACTAATCCACTGATAGAAATATATTGTTATGTTTTAGGGATTCAAGCAGCAATATTTGCTACATCAAACCTGATTTTCTTTTGTCACTATTTTAATAAAATAAATCGTTGTATGAACCAAAGATAAATAATAAAGACATGTACGTGCTTATAAATATTTTTAAAAAATGTGGTTCGTTCCCGGTACCTTCAGAAATGACCTCTCTCGCCGCTTGGTGGAGCGCGAGATTAATTGCATTGTTATCATTTCAACCAAAGTGTGCCATAAAATCACAGACTAACAGACATGACAGTATGAGTAATTTCTTATAAAAATAATTTTTCGTGATGCACTAGTTCCACCTATATTGTACTGCGCGAACTATTTACTATCTGTACACCCCTTGTGTTATGTAAATTTTTTTTTTGCTAGTTGGTTTCCCCTCGTTTGTCAACACCGATCAGCTGCTTGCAGGGATGCCTGATTTCATCAAAATATCGTCACAATAAATTATTGGATTATGTTGATAATATATTTAACTTTTTCGCGATGTTAGAAGGTAACCATTTATTTGACTCAACGTTGTTCATCTAGACTATTTTTTATTGTGTTGGTAGTTTTCACCCGAAATTAAGTGGCGGCAGATCAGAAGCAAGTAAATATTGTAACACAGCGGGATCGATTTTGAATTGCGTTGGAGGATGAGAAGTAGGCAAAATTATGTATATAGTTTTGGCAATATGTATTAAATCTGTATCCTGCATGAAATTCACATGGACGTATACAAATCAAAACATTACAGGTAATTCTGTATGAATGGCAACTCTGTTGGTAAATGAAAAAAATAAACACAGTCTAGATGACAGACAGGATGTTTTTGATAGGGTAACGTGGCGCCATCATGACACATGTGAGTACTGTCCCAAATAAAGGAATATTCAAAATGACCGTTAAAATGATTAAAGAATCTAATTTGAGTGTCCTGTCTGTTAGTCTGTGATAAAATCTCAATATATACAAATAAGCTACCGAATCAAAAGGGTACTCACGGTTTGACATTTGCATTATGGATGTATGATGGGAACTCAGCAGTGCAACCAATTTATCACCATTGGTGCCAGTTTCACGGAGGACCGTAGATGTGCGCCAAAAAAAGATCGTGACTGTCATGTCGGAAATTCGTTAGTGGTATGAACCCCAAATTTTGTTATCTTTAAAAAAAATCTCTGCGTGTTATTTCACTAGGAATATTTCAACTAGATCAACTTTACCACTGTCACACGATTTCTCTTAGTGTAAAAACCAGTTTTTTCCATGTCATTTAAATCACAAAAATGGATTTAATCGATTTGTCATTTTAAGGTTGTGAACCATCTTGCGAATTTTTTTAATTTTTAGTTTAAATTTTATAGTCAAATAGTTATTTTATCGTCGTCAAAAGTAACCCTATCGGAAGCATAGTAAATTTTGACAATTCGATGGCTGTTTTCCGACTTTGAAAAATATTTCACAAAAAATGATTCAAGATTTTCAATAAAAATTACTTATGTGTAATTTCTTTTTATACTTTCAGTAACAAAAATAGCCCAATGAAATATTTCAACACATTGTCAAACGAAATAAGTCAGCATCGAATCTCGTACATATAAGTAGGGGAGAGAAATGTCAAATTCGTACGCGCCAAAATAGCAGCACTGCGCACTCATATATCATACGTTACATGTGATGCCTCGCGATGGCGTAGCTGACCTGAAAACTGATTCTACTCTAAGGCTGTGAACCGTTTCGCGGTTTATTTTAACTTTTGGTTAAAATCTGACACTTGAGTGGGGATGCCAAGAGATATGGCACATGATATCATCGGATATCAAACATTGTAATTTTCACTGTCGGCTAGAAAAGATTGCGATGCAATAAGATAGCGAAACTCATCGATTCGAGACCACACCACCAAATATTTTCTAAATTGACCGTTATAATGACAAATTACTATTAGCAGAATAATTATTAAGTAAACTTCAATCATAATGAATTCATTTTGATAATGCGTATGTGATCTGCCATCGGTTACAACTTGCACGGATTTCTTAAGCGAGTGCTATTGATTTGACATAATGGTTTTTTGTGCTTAGTATGTTTCCTTTTCATTAATATTTTGTAATAATCGACGCCTTGGTATTCACAACCTCGTGCTTTATTCAAAACATTGTCTCTTTTAACTATAAAAATAAACTACAGGGTCCGGCACTCGAAGTGTAACCAATTAAAAAGGCCATAAATTCAGTTTGGAAAATTACTTTTACTTAATTCAAAGTACAAAATGTGTAAAAATAATACAAAATTCACAATCAATTCACTTTTGCTCGATATGACCACCTTTTGCCTTGACTTGATGACTTGAGAGAGCGAAGGAGTTGCTTCGTTTGGACGAATGTGACTTGCAGGTATTTTGGCCCACTCGCGGACAATAACTTTTTTCAGCGCCTCGAGACTGGTGTATCTTTTAGTTCGGACTTTGCTCTCCAAAATGGCCCAAAGAGAATAATCCATTGAATTCGAGAGCCATTGTGTGGACGTGATGAAGTTCGGAACGTTGTTTTTCAGCCTTTCTTGGTTCACTCGAGCTTTGTGAGACGGTGCCGAGTCCTGCTGAAACGTCCATGGTCTGCCACCGAAATGTTTGTCTGCCCACGGCTTCAAAGCAACCTCCAGAATACGATAATATGTCGCATTTACCTTGACGCCAGGCTCGATGAAAACGATTGGAGAGCGCCCATCTGCGGTTACAGCGGCCCAAACCATTATATGTTGCGGGTGCTGCCTCCTGGTGGCCAATCGATGACTCAAATTCTCGTATGAACGGTCGGTCAAGTAAACCCTATCGTTTTGAGAGTTTACGAATTGCTCAATTGGAAAAATTTTCTCGTCAGAAAATACAATCTTCGGAAATTGACCGCTTTCGGCCAAACGAAGTAACTCCTTCGCTCTCTCAAGTCATCAAGTCAAGGCAAAAGGTGGTCATATCGAGCAAAAGTGAATTGACTTTGAATTTTGTATTATTTTTACACATTTTGTACTTTGAATTAAGTAAAAGTAATTTTCCAAACTGAATTTATGGCCTTTTTAATTGGTTACACTTCGAGTGCCGGACCCTGTATTACCAAAAACCGTAAATCGTCCACTCCAAAAAGTTGATCGTCCTTGACAGATATACATTTGTACTGCAATTGACTTCAATACACTATCCGATTATTTTTTCTTGTGGCTGTAACACTAGTTAAATGCAATACAACATACAGCGAAAAGGGTTAAAACAACTATCCAATATTCTGGCAGAGATGTCAAGTGAACTTTTGGACGTCTGCGTACTAGAAATGCACCTATACGAGCTCAAAATTTAAAAGTATGACGAAAAAAACCAAACAAAAACCCTACAGTAATAGCAAAAGTCATTAAATTTGACCATTGTTTATAAAAACTTCGAAATCTAAAAAAAGTCTGCTTAATTGTAAAGTCTGCTAACAAACGAAATAGCAAATTTACATACCAATCTGCAAACCTGGCATCTGTGGCTCTGCCGCTCTTTAATTCGCTATTCTGCGACGATTCCGTTACAATCTATGTCCAGCTTAAAACCTCTATATATCTGCATATCACTTAATAGCAGTGCTAATGTTAACATACTATAATAACATTCATTTTTATCAGTGAAAGTTGTAAGGCATCTTTATCTTTTGATGTAAATTTTACATTCCGATAGTTATTTTCTATAGAGTTTGACTGATTGAAAGTGTTTTGGATTTGTTTTGAACTTAAAATAAAATTATAACAAACAGTATAACAATGTTAATACAGATAACTTAAAACTTTTTATTGTAGTATTTCCTTTGACCCAAAATTGAAAAAGAAATTACACAGAAGTTATTTGTACTAGAGATCAGGAATTGGCACCTTTTAGGTAGTTGTGGCTGATCAACCCACAACTTTAAACTTCGACTATAGATTTTTTCTTGGTGTCGGAAAATACTTATCGAACCATCAAAAATAAACATGCTCTTGAGCAGAAATATTTTTGACAAAGGATTGAAGAAATACTCGACCGTAAAATTGTAACCAAACTTCACAATTATTCGCGACAGCCTGAATCTATTTAATCTGTTTACTCTGAACAAAAATATTCTACCTTTTTTGTTCAGTGCATTCGACAAAGTAGTATGTGTGAGAGCCAAATATCTGTTCACTTGCTAAACGTCTAACGGGGTTCTTGCGTGTGTCGTCTTCGTCCTCTCTGTTATAGGCTAAATACTTGGCTATCCATCTCGTACCGAACGAATGTCGCTCGATTTCTGGATTCACGGTCTCGGGGTGTTCCACGGTTCTTTCGCCGGATTGCTATTTCGGTTCCGAAGCCCGGGCTATCGCGGTTGCAACGCAACAAACTTCTAAATCCGCTTCAACGCCAAAAGCGGAAGACTTTTTCACCAGTGAACAAAATTTACTAAAGGGGAAAACAAAAAGAAATATCTGCGAACGAGTGCTGTGGAGAGCTGCCCCAGTTTCAAGGCCTAAAGTAGGAGCATCGGTGAAAAAATTGTGCTCGAGGCCGTGTACGGGATTGTGAAGTTTTGGATGCTTCGAATCGAGTAGTGATTAATTTTGACGGAAAAAGTGTCCTTTGAAAGGTGAAGTGATAATAAGGTTGAGTTTATTTTTGTGTTCTTCTGGAAACCCACATTCTAACGGAACAGTTAACCTTCGGAATAATCCGCAACTGGGCCTTTGCAGTCCCAAAGTGTCAACTTCAAACTGGATAACTCAATTGTTAATCGATATCTTAGCGCAGCTGATGACGAGTTCGTTTGGGCGGTAGATCAGGACATTCGAGAATTCGTCCAGAAAGGCAACCAAAAAAGGTAATGTGAAATGAAGACGGGGATTGTGGGACTGTGTTGCACATTCTGGGCCACATTAGTTGAAACGTAAAGCAACATGGTACTCCCATGGAACGGAAATTATTTTTATAAAATTTGTTGTTTAAAACAACAACAAATCAATTTTAATTTTCTTATAGAACCGACAAGGAAAACTTTGACTCCTTAAGTATACGGTTCGCGGAAAATCAATTGGCGAGTGTGTCCTACCGAACAGAAAATTTGTCACACATCATATTTTTTTCGCATTTGTTTATTAATAATGAAATATCCAGATGCACATAGCAACATATATAACTTAAACACATTAGTAAAGATCAACTGATTTGCCGCATTTATTTGCGGGGCTCACATATGGAATTCCCACGTCCGGTGAAGATGATTGAATCTGCGGTTCAGCCTACGCACTGCTGCCCGATGATCAGATCATGGTTCGCGTTTTCGTTTGCGGCAAGGAAAGTAACATGAGTAAATAGACTGCGGTAAAACATGAGTAAATAGACTAGTCATAAAACTTTTGATCATAATTTATCAGTAATCTCAATATCCAACCAAAAAAACAAAGAATATCCCAGATATGAAAACAGTACCCAACCTCACTTCTTCGAATTTGGTATTTCATGTTACGATTTCTCCATAAATATCAATCAAACATACCACGGAAAGTTACTGAATCATTAATGATCGATTTTTTTACCAAATTTTCACATGTTTTTGTATGTTAGTATTCGATTCATTAGAAAAAATAATAAAAACCCTGCATTTTGTTCGAATCTTCAAGCAAAATCTGAAAATTATCACCATCGCTTAGTTCAAAGTTCGTCACTCGGGCAGCGCTGCGATCGCAAAAAAGATGGTTGGATGCTTCAATTGAACAATCTGAATTTTGGACTTGGATTTCTGGAACCAGATTTTAGCAGACTGCTAAAATTGAATTTTGAATCTGAATTCTCAATTTTGATGCTAGATTCTGAGACTGAATTCTGAAGCTGAACTCTAGAACTTAATTCGGGATTGCTGAACTAAATTCGAGATCAGGGTTCTGGCTCGACACTGAATTCTTAACCTAATAATCCTAGTAATGTACTTTGGACCTAGATTCTACAGCTGAATGTTAGGTACAGAATTCGGTAGTAGCATGTGATTAGGGCATATCGCACGATAGGCCCTTGCGAATGTTACAAAATATAATGCTCATTGCTCGGCTCTACAACCACCATTTACACAATAATCAATATAATCTCGTAGATAGAAGCCCAATCTACGAAATTGTGCGCAATATGCTTGAATTTCATGTTTAAAACTTGAGTAATGAGCATTATTTTTCGTAACTTTAAAAAGGGCATATCGCACGATATGCCCTAATCACATATTAGTACCGAATTCCGGTTCAGGTTTCAGTTTTAAAATTCGGATCCCGAACTCAGCTCCGAAATTCAAATTAATTTAGTTCAACATCTTCAGATTCTATTTCCTGATTTCAGTTTTTCTTCTAGATTGTAGAACTAAATTCTTGAACCAAATTCTAATCCTGCACTGAACTGAATTCTGAACATAGATTCTGTAGTAGTAGTAGTGTATTTTTGAACTGAATTCTGGACATACATTCGAATTATGAATCTGAATTGAAATCCTAGATTTCGGTCTGATGTTTCAGAACTGCAGGTTCAGAACTCAACTTTAGGATTCTGATACTGAATTTTGAACTCCGGACAGAAATTTTGAAATTGAACTCTGGTCTGATTCGCATCTTCAGTTCCAGAATTCAATTTCAAAATTCAGATCTAAGTCCAGAATTCATTTCGGAAATTTAGTTTGAGAGTCCAGATCTAGAATCTAAACCATGATCTCAGTTCCAGAATCCAGGCGCAGAATCAAATCCTAAAATTCGGTTTCAGCCACAGATGCAGAATTCTGGAACTCGATTCTGGCCTTGGATTCTGGACGAGGAGCTGAAGTTAAGATCATGAATTGTGGAAATAAAAAAGACAATCTGGTCTTGGATTCTTAATCTGAAATTCAGAACTGAGCTCTAGAATTCTGGTCTGAGTTAACTACGCAGGCTAGAATGAAAGAAATATCAATTTGTTATCTCATTCACTTATGAAATATTTAGACAAAATGCAACTCGAATTCGAATTATTTGTGGTTATCTCATGCTACTGAAAATTCTACCACACATTGCTGATCATATCTCCAATGACTTGGAAAGAAAATTATGTTAAATGGAACAAAAAATAAGCTCTCAAAAGGCGCTCCATAGTAAAGTGAGACGTATTTAGGCCAAAAAAGTCGAGAAAAGTAAGCGAAAATTTTCCAATTAGAATCGATCACACTGTTCATCTTCACTAAACTAATTATTTTCACTTCCGATTTGCATATTTCAACAGATAAGTAATTCTTAAAGTTCTTTAAATGACAAATTAGAGCCCTTTGAAGGGCTGGTTTTGTATAATGTTTCCCATTTTTGTTCACTTTTCGTTGTATTTTTCTCCAATACAAACGGCCAGCAGCTGGATGACGCAATCGCCTTTTGTTTGAAGTGTAACTGACACTGCGAATGAATGCTTGAACCTGTATCTGGAACTAAATTCTGAAATTTTATTCAGAAACAGAATTCTCGATACTGCAGCTGGAACTGAGCTGTGGACCTCGCGGTAACGCGGGTCCGGGTAACGCAAACACGCAAACATAAGTTTTCTTCTTTGACACTCGTTGATACCAAACATTTCAGAAAACTCTAGTTTTGAATAATTTGTGATTATGTCATACAACTGAAAATGTTATCATAAATTGATGATCATATTTCAGATGACATGTAGCGAAAATGATGTGAGATACGTTAGATATAACATGAGATATTCACGATCAAAAACTTATCACTCTCTCAGAGGGTAAATTTTGAAAAGGCGCCCCATAGTAAAGTAAGTCGTATTCACGACAAAATCATAGTAGAAGTGGAAGAAAAAGTTTTAACTCTTAGGTGGTAATGTTAATCTTAATTTATTGTGCGAAAACTAATGTTTATTTGGAATGAAGCATTATCACATATTAGGAGATGCTGCATACTCAATTAGAGAGTATTTATTAACCACGTACAAGGACTATAGTCTCATGACCAATAAGAAAATAATCTTAGTGATTCAATAATTATTATTCAATATGTCGCTCAGGCACTGTTTTATTTTGCTCAAGAAAAACGGTTCTTTTTGGACAGCAGTGTTTGAGCGAATGGCTTAAATTGCGTTTAGACTACCTGTGAAGAGGAAATAATGGTTTGGAGATAATGTGATGATCACACTCAAGCAATAATGAACTGTTGCTAACTCTGCTATATAAACAGATGCAGGTTGTTGAAGCCTAAATGAGGCCAAAACATTATTGTTAAATATACCAAACCCAGTAGTCTCTTCAATTTGTTATCCATCCATGTACAATATTTTCTCAGCTTGAACTTAACTATTGTTAACAAAATTTACTCTTTGTTGGCATTTCGTGATCAGATACCTTATGTGTCCTCCCCACGAGCATTTGGAATCAAACTTCACTCCGAGGTATTTGAAAGTCAGTCGTTGCCTCCTTTCCTATCGAGAAACGTCCCGAATATTGACTTTGCAGCATCCTTTGCGATTGGCACCAAGTTGATATTTTCCTGCAACTGAGAATTGTCTTCATCTCACGAGCCAGTAATAACAAAACACAACCTATTGAATTCATATTCATGAAGAAATCGTAAGATGAAATATCAAATTCAAATAAGTGAGGTTGAGAGCTGTTTTGAAACCTGGAAAATCGTCCAAAAATATTCTTAGTACATGGGATTTGTCAGAATAAAAACACGATCATGTAATCTCGTGATGAACAGGCTCATTCTTAAATATCACATGGATCTAAAAAGTTTGCTAATCTTTCATTTCATTCATTTGTAATGTTTTGTGATATTTTGGATGTTTAAAAGTTACTATGAGCGGCTTTTACATGATCATTAAAAGTGTCATTACTAAAAAGTAATGCAACTTTTAATGAACGTGTAAGATGAATTCTCCATACAAATATGGAATATCATTACTTTAGTAATCAATAAAATGACATTGGCTCGTGTAAGGGCCGCTATTACCCGCTTGTGAGAAATTCGGACAGCTGACAAAAGCCTGGCAATATTCCGGCAACTGTCAAAATTTTACAGGCGAAATAGGGTTATTCTTGCACCACGTGGCGTCTTGCAAGATCGCTCTTCCTTCTTTTTGATGTGGAACACATCTTTATTTTCTATATAGGGGTGCAAATCAGAAACTCAAGAAAAAATATAAGTGGTGTGGTCAGGTTTTAAACACTTACAGCTCAGTATATTTTGTATCAATTATTAATATTATTTCATTATTTGGTTGGAAATATTTCTAAGATTCGATTTGAATGTATCAAACCACGTATTTCAATTATAAATGATTGAAATTTTAATTAGTAGCGAGCAGTGTCCTAAATCTCCGGCATATCGGATTTCCCTGCCATAGACGACGGTTTTGAAGGAGTAAGCGATATATCAAAGAGAAAGCATCGCGCTGATTGGTCAGTCGAAGCAAAAGCGAAGTTGTAGGAAGCATGCGAATCTATAAATAAAAGTAAAATTATAGCTATCGTTTCAGTCCTACATGTAGCATGCTAGAGGTAGGTTGTTGCTAGACAACAAGACGAAAAAGTGCCATAAAACGATTTGAAGCTATAATTGGTATGCTCTGACTTTGTGTCATGCAAGCTCGGATGAAATTCCATGTTATGTCGTTTTCGCCTGAGAAATTTGCAACTACCCCAGGGTAAAGTTTGAGTGCTTAAGATTATTCCTAATTTATATAAGATGAACTCGATTAATAATGAGAAAAAGTTTAACGCTTCAACAGAAATCGCTGAATGGTAGAGAAACTTAACGCTATAAAAATAACTGCTTGCATACAAAACTTGCATTGCATTGTTGCCAGACACTTGCCGGAATTCTACCAATATTCCGGCAAAATCTTCTGGCGGACGCTGCCAGACGTTTTGGAGGAAATCTGCTAGGCACATGCGGGCAGCCTATCTGACAGCTCATTTACAATCGCAAATGCTAAGTCGCCATTTTGAAATGTATTCTTTTTCACCACAAAACACCTACCATCAAACATTTTTAAGAACGATTCAGACGAGCAGTTGACTTCCGAACGGGAGACTCGCCGGTAGTTTAGATTAGTTTAATGCTTTCATTATTGAAACCTTTACACGTTCCGGATGTGAAAATGTTCCATGAGGTTGAAATAGTGTGTGTTACAAACAGCTTCGTTTTCCATTCCTTGCCCGAAACAGTTACCTGATATAACGTGTGAATCGTACTTTAGCCGAATAACACTAGATCGGCGTTTCGTTAATTTTTGAGACAATATAAGATTAACTTTAAAAATTCGCAAAAAAACCGCAAAACTTTGAAAATTTGCATAAAAAACTTTTTTTTTATCCACCTAGTGGTGTAATGATGTCTTTCTCATATCAATCATACTATCATATATAATACTGTAGTATTCTTCAAAATAATTCGATTCCTAAAAGAATAACCGAAATCGGTTTGTTTGACCGTCTACTGATAAAAACTATCGATTAGAGAAGATTTGAGGTCGATTTAGAAAATTTTTTACGGTTTTTTGAACTTTTCAGTGATGGTCTAAAATTTTTAGCACACTTTACCCTATATTTCCGGATCCGTATGAAATTCAGGAATTACGTATGGGATCACAGGACCTTTCATTTGAACTTAAGTTTGTGAAAATCGGTCGCGCCATCTATGAGAAAAGTTAGAACACATATTTTCATTTTTTTTGCACATTTTACCCCATAACTCCGTAACCGGAAGTCGGATCCAAATAATATTCAGGAATTTTTTATGGGACCACAAAACCTTTCATTTGATTCTAAGTTTGTAAAAATCGGCTCAGCCGTCTCCGAGAAAAGTTAGTGCAAATAAACGTTACATGCACACATACGCACATACACACACACACACACACAGATATTTTGCGTACTCGACGAACTAAGTCGAATGGTATATGACGCTCGGCCCTCCGGGTCTCGGTTCAAAAGTCGGTTTTCGCAATGATTGCATAACTTTTCTATATGAGAAAGGCAAAAACCGCAAAACTTTGAAAATTCGCAGAAAAGAACCGCATGAAAAAATGGCATTGGAAGAGACAAGTGTAGTAAACTTTTCGTCTGCCTAACGGATCGAGTAGAAATGATAGGTTGCAATAGCAGACCAATTTGAACTGCTAATGCACCGATGAACCGAAAGCGAAACATAGAGAAGGTGAAAAAATGTATGTTTTTTTGCACAAAACAGTTGTTGGAAGAAGCACAGATAACAGATTTTCCAAAAGTCTGTAAATTTTAAATTTGCTATACATTGGAAATAGTTCACCACTGCCACCTCCTCGACTAAGGAGTGTATCGAAAATAAGCTATCCACAAATTTTTCTTTCAAATTATGAAAAAACGATATTTTATTCAAACTAAAAGTTGATCCTTTATTGTACGAGGTTTTAACTTGAGCATAATGAAAAGCGGATGAAATTTAAGTTATTCCTTCACGAATTTTCGAACTTTTGATCGAACGCTCTTCATCAAGCTCCGGACAAGTGTTGCATCGCATTTTTTGGATACTTGAGGCCATTTTTTTTAACTCCTGCATGTTCCCAGCTGCCTTACCTGTCTTGTTGAAGACACTCTCCACGATTGCCCAGTAACGTTCGATGGGTCGAAGCTGAGGGCGATTTGGTGGATTGATATTTTTCCCAACGAAATTTATACCCTTTCCGCAAGCCATTTGAGAGTGGTTTTGGCATAATGCGCCGACGCTAAATCTATACTATGCTTCTTATATAAAGACATCAATCTCTTCTGGAGACACTCAGATCGATAGATTTCTGCATTTATAGTTCCGGTAGTGTGAAAAATGCTTGACTTCAAACCACAGGAACATATTGCTTGCCATACCAGTACCTTTCGACCGAATTTCTTCATTTGAATCGACCTGTCCGCATCGCTCACATCCTCCCCAACGACGACAGTAAAGTATTGTGGACCTGGAAGGGGTTTTGAGTAATCCTTTACAAAAGTCTCATCGTCTATCAAAACGCATGCATCCGAACACTGCATAAGGCGCGAATACAATTTCCGGGCCCTTGTTGCTGCTCGATTCTTCTGTTCTACACTTTGTTTCGAGATTTTCTGTTTTTTGTTGGTCTTCAGATGATTTCGCCTCTTGATACGCTGGATCATTCCGACACTCGTTCCTGCTTTTTTGGCAAAGTCACGTATTGACATTAATTTGTTCTTCAGGATTAGAGATACCACTTTCTGGTCCAGTTTTGGGTTAGATGAACCGGGTTTTCTGCCTCTTCCTGGTAGCTCATCCTAAGAATAGTTTTCCGCAAACTTATTAATGATGATTTTAACACTGGCATGATGAATTCCAAACCGCTTCGCCAATTTTCGCATAGTAATACCCTTCTCACTTAGCCATGTGTCCAGAACCTTAATGTTCACTTCCTTTTCAATACGCGACATTTTGAAAACGCAGAATTTCAACCGCACAAACATGTAAACAAACGAAAGCTGACAGCCAAACGCACAGCATGCTGTGATCTGAGTATAAGAATACATCTCAAATCCATGCGTACAACACAAATGTATGTGGATAGCTTATTTTCGATACACTCCTTATTCGCCTCGATCTTTCAAAACGTTCCACTACGTTTCGGAACGATAACCAAGTACTTCTGCCTATTAGAATAATATTCCAATTGCAACAATTTGAACACTTCTCACACGATTTCCTTCCATATAAGTGTAAAAGTCAACCTTTTTTTTCCATGTCGTTTAAATCACACGTGAATTCAATCGGAATAAAACAAAACAAAAACTTGTGATTTCAACCAACAGTAAAACCAGAATCTACCGTAAAGTGAATGTAGCACCCAAAATAGTGTGTTATGAGGAAGCGACACCCAAAATCACCGTCGATCGCGGTGACATCTGCAATTATTCGTCACGCTGAAGGAGCAAATTTTATATACAGTTCTTATGTGAACCTGTATATCAGTTTTCTATGCAGGAAGTGATCTTTCCATTTATCGAAAATATGAGAGAAAACATAGTTTTCCAGCAAGGCAACTCGGCATCCACGAAACGGTTCTGTAGCTGATTGAGATTGGTCAGCAAGCAATCCTGATTCAAATTTAGGTGTGTGACTCAAATTTCGGTAAAACTCACACTGGTGAACAAAAACCATGGCCAACTTGTTTGTTCATTGGTTCGAACAATTATTTCCTCGTTAACTTCAACTCAGCGATCAACAGAAAACAAATCCTCGCTTATAGCGTAAACCGAATGCGTTTCGCTTGCCAGTTACATATACGGATCTAATGCAAGTAAAATTGTTTGACATAAACTTCCCTTCCCCTTCCCGCACCATACGCAGTTACAAGCCATGTGCGAAAAGTTCAGTTCACCCTATCGGTGAAGCCTAGGCAGCATACCAACGGCGCCCATAAGAAGTGCGTTTGTGGCCGGCTATTGTGAACTTCCCGTACCGGCAAGTTTGTGTGTGTGTGGTGCGACGAATGTTGGCACGGCGGTACCCCGTCAACTGGGCGATTGGATACGTCGTGTTAACAGTGTCGATCTGCTTTGGAAACAGTTTGCAAACAGGCAACCTGCGGGGCCAGTTTACACGGAAATCCGCGGAATTACAACTTAAGTCGTCGGACTTATGGTCAGTTTGTAGAGAGTCAGTCAGCTACTGGGGCAAACCGACTTCGTTTCCAGGGCTCTGGGGCATTCATTGCCTTGCGACACAGACCTACTGCGATTCGGGGGCAGGTGAAAAACAAACATAAAAACGCCTTCGTGATTTCTGACAGTATAGTAACAAATGATAATTTGATTGTTTTGTGTTTTTTTTTTTGGTTTCATTTCAGTGTACTAATCTTTCCACCGGTCAACAACTACCGACGGTTCCTGATTCACAAGGTAAGCGAAAGTCTTACCGGGGACCATCAGCTGGTAACATTCTCGATCGGCGTCGGTGGCGAAAGGCGCACCGTGGTCTGTTACCGTCATCAGCTGCTGCGAGACGTCAAGGCGACATCGAGCAAGAGGTGAGTTCTGGGTTGAAGTCCACTTGCCTGTAGGGATAATAACCAGAAAATCAGATAACATTAGATATAGACAATCCATTTATAGAATTAGAAACAAACACTAGACGACCTCCGATTTCTCGGTTATTTGTTCGAATTGGAGCTAAAAATAAAATCATCGGCCGACCAGGTGGCAAAATGGTGTAAACTTGAAAACGCTATAAATAGCCGTCTTTCCTTCACGCATTATTCACGTTTTAAATTTCATTGACGATTGAAATCGTACAGTTGGATGAATCAAATTTTTCACACCAATGCGTTGGCCATTCTATACTTTAATCTACGTGTTGCACCGCTTAAAAGTAAAAGGCGAAACCTAACTTTACCGTGTTACAAAATTCAATAGTTTGCCAATATTTCTATAATTCAGGTCAACGAATGCTGCTCACAGTTCGCCGGCGCCCAACTGACCGTGGCCAATTTGTGAGTCTATTCGTTTGCAGTGTCTGTCTCTGAGCTGTTTCACTTGATTTTTAGGTATTTATTCAAGCTTTTTGTTTTCTAGTAGGGGATAACTCACAGAGACAGGGAAGGAGATTTTTAGTATGCTGATTGTTTTTTTAAGAAGATAATTTTACTAGGCCAAACATTATGATTCTATCCTAACACACCGGTCAATAAATACCCGGTCTGACAGACAGATGGCGTCACTAATTAGAAATCGTTTGGTAGAGACATCCTTTAATTGACAAAAAATGTGTGTTTGAGCTGAGCTGAGCTGAGCTGAACTGAAGTAGATCGCCCGTAGTTGCACTTCGTGATTGATAGAATTAGTGGAAATGCACAAAGAACCAAGAAAATGAGCCAGGGGGAGAGGCAATACATGCCCACTCATTCCTAACCTTTCATTAAACGAATAATAGTGACACCGACTACGACCAAATGCTGTGCTACTGAGGAAAACGAAGGAATGTTAGTCCGACACTCTTTGTTTCTAGAGACCGCGGGTACCACTGTATCTGCACGAGCATCACGGGATAGAACATTTGTGTTAGTAAGGAGGGAAAGAGATCCGGATATGTTTTGGTAAACAATATGATCTCAACAAAACCTGATTTTCGATACTCAGGAGAAATATAGGTTAGAAAAATATAAAATATCTCCAAGGAACGATCTCACCAGTATCCCTTTTCTCCTGCTCACTCTGCTGTCAGCAACGCGAGATGAAACACGACTACTACTGAAAAAATAAAATAAAATAAACAATCCCGAATGAATTTGCTGCAGAGCAATTTTAGATTTTCAGCTTGAACAACACGATTGACTTGTAGATTTTTACACATGCCATAGAATGATATGATATGCGATATAACCGACAATGATATGCAGACGGCGCTTCGATCGGTTAATATCGTTGAATTTTGGGGCGGTAAATTATCAGTTTCCGCCGATTGAGCATTTTAAGTTTTGCAAATTGATACATTGTCGCAAAACTGAAATGTAGAGGCGCTGTTTGTTTAGAGATGATACTTTCAACAAGATCTGTCGAATCGGTAGGAAAATTTTTAATTACTCCACCTTTTCAACGATTCCTTATAAAAACGGGCAAATTCATTTGAAAAATCATAGTAGAAGTTGATGAAAAAGTTTTTACTCTGAGGTGGTAATGTTGATTCATTCTTAATTCATTGTGCGAGAACTAACGTTTATTTAGAATGGAGCATGAAACTTGGTTTAATACCATTTTTCAAATGCCTGGAAATAACAAATAATGTATCCAAAATAAATAGTACTCGATCGCTATACATTCTAGTACTCGAGAAATCAACATTACACTGGTTTCTGTTTGAAAAAATGTTGATCGAAAAAAACCTAAACTTACCCAATTTCACACATTTCTGAAGATTTTCCACGTTTAATCGTAGTTTACTCTAAAAAAAGGAGTAGTAATTACTTTGAAATCGATTTTCTTCTACTCCGAGTGTACTTTTATTGCTTATATCTATTTGTACTATTAAATAAACGATAAAAATGTTGCAAATTACTACTGCCGATATGAAACTTTTCGAAAGAATCCTCCTTTTCTTGGTTCATTTTTCATTGGCAGGTGTCACTACCGGTAATTCAGTTTCGCGACAATGTGCCAATCAACATTATTCAATTGACTTTCTAACGCAAAACTTAAATAAACTCCGCGCCTTCTATGTTTCATTTTATGGATCAAGAAAACGATGATGTTAGCAAATTATCACATGGAGCAATATAGGAATCGAATATTAAATATGGAAGTAGTTACTAACATAATAATTTTTCCTTAAACAACCCTACGGAATAGGTAAAACTTTTGCATTCATTCAACTTATGTATAAAAAGTAAATCTTCAATTTCTTCAATACTAAACTATATTTAGATATTATTGCTAAGTGAGGTTATATCATCAATTTTCGTAATCGAAATTTCGAAAAGGTTTAAACAACTTCTGGGTGGAATAAACGGCCAGACCAATTATTTCAGAGCGGTGTCAACAAGTATAGTCAATATTATCAATCTGTAGGTCATTCTGAAAGGAAAAAAACTTAGATTTATTCTCAAGTGGTATATTAAAAACATTGGTTGAAATTCTAATTGATAGAAATCAATGTTTTTTTTCCTAATTACAAGAGAATATTCTTTGATTATTCGAATTTCAACGACAAATAAAAATTCACTGGAGAATAAACATTCCTATGTTTTTTTATATCGTTTATTTATACCCGTCTTTAACCTGATTTTAGTCGTTCGCCGGCACATTACTATGTATTTTGACAGCTTCATTCGAAAACATCATCGTTTGTACAACAGCACCATCAACATGTCTAACTGTCATTAGAAGGCCAATAAATAGCACTCTCACTATTGAAGAATCCAACCAACTCTCCTGCGATCACTGCGCTGCTCAAGTGGCGAGCTTTGAACTAAGCGATGCTGATAATTTTCAGATTTAGCTTGAAGATTCGAAAAAAAATGCCGGGTTTTTTTTTCTTATGAATCGAATACTAACATACAAAAACGTGTGAAAATTTGGTAAAAAATCGATCATCAATGATTCAGTAACTTTTCGTGGTATGTTTGATTGATATTTATGGAGAAATCGTAAGATGAAATATCAAATTCGAAGAAGTGAGGTTCATATCTGGGACTTTCTTTGTTTTTATTGTTAGATTTTGCGATTAATTGATAAATTATGATCAAAAGTTGTATTGCTAGTCTATTTACTCATGTTTTATCTTCTAAATCAAATCTGTATGTGAACTGACAATTTCAAATTTCATCCGAGATTTTCAAGTGTATAAGACAATTATAAATCATATGTTTGATGACAACACGCGAATAATCATTTTTTACCAGTATTTATAAGGTTTTGCCATCTGCATTCGTTCACACACGTGATAGCGTTATGGTGATTCTTTTGACATATCCTATGTATTTAGAAAAAAATCTTCAATTTACTTGAGTGTGAACGAATGCAGATGGCAAAACCTTACAAATACGGGTAAAAAATGATTATTCGCGTGTTGTCATCAAACATATGATTTATAATTGTCTTACACACTTGAAAACCTCGGATGAAATTTGAAATTGTCAGTTCACACTCTGATTGGATTCTTCAATTGATTTGGAAATCTTCTGAAAAGTATCTTAAAAAAATGTCAAAATGATGAGTGTTTTGCACGAATTGAATGAAAAAAATGTTTGCAAAGTGAGTACCGCGTTTTCTTACAGCATATCGAAAACAACGTATCGATATGATGGCGAAATTACTTAAATCGTAATTCGAATTGCTTCGGTATGTGAAAGGGTGATTTTTGCTGGTATCATTTTGGCAACACGGTTTTTGATCGATCACGCGGGGAATCGTGTGTTGTGCCATTGCCAAACCTGTTCAGTTTGGTCTATAATTTTATCATGAATCGACTTAAGAGCGAACAACGCTTGCAAATCAATAAATTTTACTATCAAAATTTTTGCTCGGAAGGTCCAGCTTTATATCGAAAAGTTGCGTTTAGCGACGAAACTCATTTCTGGTTGAATGAATACGTCAACAAGCAAAATTGCCGCATCTGGAGTGAAGACCAGTCAGAAGCATTGCAATACAAGCTACCAATGCATCCCGAAAAAGTCACTGTTTGGTTTGGATTATGGGCCGGTGGCTTAATCGGGCCGTAGTTCTTCAAAGGCGACGATGAACGGAACGTTACTGTGAATGGTACATGGTACACGGTAGTACCATTTTTGCCCAAAATGGAAGAATTGGACATATCTGACATTTGGTTTCAACAAAACGGTGCCACATCCAACACGGCACGCGAAATAATGACCAAAATAAGAGCCGCCTTCGGTGAACAGTTTATCTCACGTTTTATGGCCGTCAATTGACTGCCTAGATCGTATGATTTAACACCTTTAGACTATTTTTTATGGGGACATGTTAAGGTTCATGTCTACAAGGATAAACCAGCAACAAATGAAGCACTGGAAGCCAATATTGAAGAATGTATTCGTGAAATATCGGCCGATATGTTGGAGAGTGTGTGCCAAAATTGCACCTTGCGCATGACCCATCTAAAGCGGAGCCGCGGTCAACAGTTGCATGAAATCATCTTCAAACATTAAATTATATTGATCGTTCTATCGATTCCAATAAAGATTTCATCAATTTTCTTAATTATTTTTGGTTTTTTATTTTTTTTAAATCAAATCCTATACCTCCTAAAAAATCACTCTTTATCACCATTGATGATATGCAGATAGCAGTGGATGACCGTAGGTAGTCATCAAAAGGACATAAAACCCGCTTAAATGGCCCGATTTTTCAGCCATTCTCAACGAGGTATGCCATCATTGACGATTTGGTTCCGTTCTCAGACCACAACAACAAATCGCTCGCCAAATCGTGACCTTCTTCGCGAACTTGTTGTCAAACACTAATTGCAAGGTTCTGACCGGGAGATTGCTTAAAATTGTGTTTGACGTTTGATGTTTTATCATAGATCAAAATGCAGCGCTTGTGTGGCGTCAAAACATGCTCGTACAAGAACATTGCACGCTTCTTGGACACAAAACTCTACTTCATGTACCGGTTCGTATGTTTGTATCGTTTGAAAGTTGCCCCGGTACCTCCTGTCCACACAATAGAGATGGTAAGCATTTCTTCAAACCCGACCCGTACCCGATTTAAAATTAAAAAAATTTTACCCGTATCCGACCCGAACCCGAGATGAATTTTTTTTCCATTCCCGAACCTTACCCGTACCCGTTAAAAAAAAATCTTATACCCCGAAAAAAGTCCAGAAACCTGATAAAAAACTCGAAACCCGATCAAATTTTTTTACCCAAACCCAACCCCGTCGGGTACAAATACTCGAAACCCGAAACCATCTCTACCACATATCAGATTGAAAGACGCTTTAACACTCTTTAACTTTAACCTGTTCAGCTGGCGGCCTCTAGTTCAAGTTTTTTTTGCAGATCCGCTTATTCCTTTCCACACTCAAGTCTTCCTTTCAGATTTTGAGCACTCGGAATCGGACCACTCCGGATTTTCCACGGAATTGTCGAAAGACAAACATTTGTAGGCTTTTCTGCTTGACAACCCGTGTCTATACCAACAGTTGATATTGTTGCTTCATTGGACGTTCTATTCATTCTATCCATTGGATCTATGAAACATCTAAAAGGTTGGAAATTGGGTACAGTACGGATTGAAACCGAGAGATATCGATAGACGATGTCGGAAATGTTACTGGTTAGCAATAAATCGGCTTTGAATCGGTATTACAGGGTGGTAAGTTACCGGGAAAAAGTCGGAAATCAGATTTTAACGGGAAAAAGCCGGGAATTTTAGTGCAAATCCGGGAAAAATTTACTAGTCCTAATCTTAGCAACGATTTTCAGTATCGTGATTTTCCTGATACAACAAATGAAAAGTTGGAGGCAATACTCAATTTTGTGTTTGAACTAGAAGTTCAGTACAAGTTTTGAAACATCTCATTGTCCCACACAGGTTCAATGGTGCACAATCCATTGAAAATGGGGTCAACACCCCATGTCTCAACGGTTTTCGTATGGGTTTGACAGCAATTTAAAATCAATAAGAGCTTTCTTAGTTGTCATCAATAACAGCACAATGAATGCTCATAACGAAAAATAAGGATAATGTGGATACTTCTGCTGGATTTCTATTAAATCTCGACAAATGTTGGAAAAGGTTCCAAGTAAAATTACAGTTTCTCTTTGTTTATTTTCGCTTTCAATTATTACGGCGTATTCCTGTATTTTCCAACATTTTTTTAACAGCACATCGAAAGTTGATAGTTTCAGTCGTTATCCTATGCAAAGTGTAAGGCCGAAAAAGGATGGCCGATAGGACCGTAATAATCGAAAGAAAGAGGAACTGTCATTTGCACTTAGGACCTTTTCTAGTGTTTGTCTTCAAATTTCATCAGGTAACATGTTTAATAAATTTTTTAAGAATTCTTAGGGGCCGTGGCTTTAGTTTCCAGCCAATGATACCCCTAATTGCATTAAAATTTGTCTCAGTTATGTCAAATTGTGATAATACTTGTTTTTTAATTTTGGTATTGATTTCAATAGGATTCACAAAATCGACAAAGTTGTCGACTTTAACTTTATCCACCGTTTGCAAAGAGTATTTGATTTCCTTCTTCGACAGCTGAATTTGTTTTTTTTTCTGAGTTCGTAAGAGCCTGTTCAGTGAATCTATGTTTAATTTTTTTCGAAGGTTATCAGCTATGATGAGGCTATTGAATTGGACGAAGGAGCAGTCGAAGATTGCCGATGATAGGGGATTCAAATTTAGATCATCTCATTCACTAGAGGCATAGATTGTTGTTGTTTTTCCAAAGTGACAAGCGTACATTTTAAGAAATCTAGGATTTTGTTCTCTCGCCAAACCCCAACTCTGAAAGAATATCGTATGTATATGTTAGCATCTTTGGCGATAGTGTGTTGACGTCTCGTCCTCATGTACACTTAGTGCACTGCACAACTGGCCAAATTGGCTCTGTGAGAACTTGTATGCACAAATTCAGGAGAGGCTTCAGAGGCTTATGCTTATGTCAGTTGAAAACAAATTGCTGTCTCAGTTGCAACGTCGAAACGGTTCTGATATCATACCATATAAGCAGTGCACAATCCGTAAATTTTGTCAAGAGAATGATTATTGGTAGAACACATGCAAAAAGCACTCACTATTATTGAATCTGTTTACTACAAAATATAATTTGTAATTCTCATATTATTTTCGAAGAAACATACACAGTTTCAGAAAAACGAAAGAACGGTTCAATAGAACTAATTCTTTCGGTACAACTATTCAGTTTTCAACAGTTCTTCGAAATGAACGGTTTGGCCCATCTCTAGAATACACTCCTTATTAGAATAAATTTTGAGAAGGACTGATTTTCCAGATAGCCTTAAAAAGATTGATTCAGTGGTAGTCTTGCAAAATATTGAATAGTTCGAAAAATAATTATTTTAATTTTAATTGGAAGACTTTAAATTTATGTTTTCATCATTAGGCTTTAAAATAACTGATGATATTTCTGGAGAACCTCAAAACACCACCAATAATTGAATATAAAGTGAAAGTTGCGCTCAAGAGCATTATTGGAAAAAGCAAGAAGTTCAAATAAAATGCATTGATTTTTCAAGAAAATTGCAAGAATTTTTATGCTTCATTCCTTCGTGAAATGCAGAACTGATCACTTCCATCACCGTTGGCCAGATATGTTTCTTGTTTTGATCCTATTGTTACATCGAAGTTACTGTCGAAGTGAACGACAAAATTAAGATGGAATACATTGTGCTGGATGGTTATTACTGTTATTTCAGAAGATGGACGTTTGGATAAACTGTGGATGATATTTTTAATCGTAGTTCCAAGGAGATACCCTAAAAATACTTATTTCTCAACTCTCGATGTTTTTTGGTCATGGGATTCCTACTTGAAGCTTGAATGAGAGAAATATTTAAAAAAAATACTGAACATAGGCTATTTGGGCCTGTTATCAAAACCGGGAGAACCGAGAAAAAACCGGGAAATTGAAATTGCTAATTCACTTGCCATCCTGGTATTATCACTGGAGACGAAAATTGGATTTATTGAAACAGTTATGAATAGCAAAAAAACTACTCCAAGCGACGTCAAAGCGAAATCGTGAGATCACGAAATGTTAGATAGTATCTAACAGAATTAAAAACAGCTTGAATAAAAAATCAAACACGAAACCGTAGTTTTTCCTCACAACGCTCGACCTTAATCACAAAAGTTTTTGACTGAGAAGGGTTAAAAAAAATTCTACCTCGCCCGTCCTTGAGTTCTACTGCTGATAAAGTTTACTTACACGAGCAATTTAATAATTTTTTTCCCTTATTTTTTCAGTTTCGAGGAATCGACCGACGGAACACCGTTAAGTTGGCGAAGTACAACCGTTGGCCCAACGAGTGTTACGACTCTTACGACTTCCAACACCGTCAGTGGCAGCGACGCATTAGTAGTTAGCAACTCCCCGCACTGCAGTTCAGTCCAGAACAGTTGCTGTTCAAGTGTTGCCAGTAACAATAGCAATTTTAATTGTACATCGACCACAAAAAGTGTCGCTTCTGGTGGTGGAAACGTTGGCAAGAAACGCACGAAGCGTGATTCGGCCGCCAATGCCGGTGACGGTACTACGATGGGGGTGGACGCAGCTGCCTTCACTCATGGTCACAATCATCAAACGAACAGCTTGTTTTCGGTCAACAGCGAGTATGGAACACTGAAAAGTAAGTAAAGTTTTAGTTCAATATTAAACATTCCTGTCCCTGTTGAACACATCAAACTACTCAAGCCGAACAGAGAATTCGTGTGTCTAACAGCGATAGAATCAGCATCAATCTGGGCCAAATCCCAGTCAACCATGCATGTGCCGCTTACGTCACTTGCGGTATTGCCCAATGGAGTTGAGCAGCCGAGAGTAAAAGTGCAGCTTCTATTTGGCAACTGCAACGTTTAGTTATCACGCTCGGCACATAACCGAAGCCAGTCAGCTGAATCCACCAACAACACGCGAAACTCACAAGACCGGCTTTCCCGGCTAGTAGTCACACTGCTGTCCACGGTACTGTACCAATCACGAATACCGACCGGCTGGAAGACCAGGGGGAGATCGGTGGTTGCTTGGTTGGTTGGTGATGCAAAATACGAATTCTTCTTTCTCTTCGCTTACCCTGGTCCCCAGTAGTAGATCTCCGCACAAGATTACCAAGTGACGGGTAGGACGGGTTCGTATTCAGCCGCATAGGCATGCACGTTGCAATTAATCTGTCTGTAATCGGAGGGTACAGCTGCAAATGCGATGACGATGAGTTCGTCAGGACTATTCGAATGCGCTGGTTCTCTAGTATATTGTATTATTAAGAGTTTGAATTACATACAAGGTTGATGCATTTTCCATGTTGGACCCTGTTTAAGTTAGCAGCCAACCGCGCCTAGCTGGAACTACTTCGATTTTGAGACCGATTGAAAGGATCATTTCGCTTTCTTCGTGTCCGGCATTCTACCATTTCATTTGGTAATTAAGAAACTCAACAAACTATTCTCAAAATACTACACTTGAAAAAACATAAATTCCATAAAATTTTACCTTCCAGCTAGGCGTACCTTCGGTTTCACAGATAAACGGGTTACTTAAGCGCCGCTCTCGACTGCTCTTATCTGCTTTGGATCTCACCTCTTGGCACTACTGGCCTCGTTTCGCACCGCTGCCGTAGGCAATCATGGCAGCCGGGTGTGAATTCTGTTTTTGCAAAGTTCTTCTTTGATGGTGTTCATTATGTCACTAATTGAAACCGGCGTTAAGTTGCTGCAATTTCGGAGTTGTGTTTACATTTCGTTAATTTCCAAGGGCCTTCTTGTTTTTTTGTTGAACTTCCAATGAAAACATTTGATGGCTGCCCCAGCTTACTGGGATAGCTTGCACCTCATGACGATAAACAAATACGCGTATAAATGCAACTACACCACCAATAACAGGTTGATTGACGTTCCGTTGCGCCCCATAAAATGGTTAGATAGGTATTATTACTAGCTTGGGTGCTTTCGCAGGTTCGATATTATTGTTTTTACATTTCTCCCATAGTTGCACCGTGCCGTACGTAATTGGACCCATTATTGGGCAACCAGAGCAACATATATGCATTGTAAACGTCGAATAATGAGAACCCGCGAAACAGTATAAACTTGTTCATATAGTCCCCTGTAGAGCAGTGGGCTCCGCCAGTTGTAGGGTAACCGAAGCTGTTTATTGCACCAGCTATACCGATTGCGTTACGGTGAAGTGTTCGATTGTGAAGTAGTTTAGAGCCTGATTGTGACTGTGGCAAGTAGAAGTGTGAAAAGTAAATTGACGAGTTAGGTTATGCATCGGTTAATGGTTGTGCAGTTCAATATATGAAAGCAATATAAACAATGTTTTAGTTACCAACATCAGGAGTTATTGAGGTTTCGCTGGCACCGGTGAGATGTGGGTAGATTGTACCATGCAATAAATAGGGGCCAATAAAATTAGCATACAATTGGGTTAGAGACTGCATATGTTTAAACAGTTGTTTATATTATTGTCGTAAAAAGCACAAACCAATTCAAATAATTTAAATTGAATTTAGTTTTTTTTCGTTTTCGACCCGTAAGTGCATAACCGTTCATGTTGAACTGCTATGCAACTTATCAGTGCAACATAATCCACTAATCAGACATGAAGCGAAAACGAAAACGAAAATCTTGTTGAACGAATCTTCAACGAATCAATGTCTTTACCTACACACTAAACTTCATTCGGTATTTTTTTCCATCTTTTGACGAGCTTAGAACAGCCGATCTAACGACGATAGTGAGTCACATTTCAAAACGATTGAATTTTTATCCCTTTTTGAATTTCTCTGACCGAGGGTGAAAAGGTAGTTTACTAACGCGAGCTCTAGGTGAGTAAGCCACAAATACTTATAAATAAATACCTCCCCGACGGGGTCCCGAATCCCGGTCTCCCGTGTGACAGGCGGGGATACTTACCACTATACTATCGAGGACTTGATTAGAAGGATTGCATTTATTTTTTTATCAAGATTTAATAATAAAAACCTATTTTAATCCATCTAGTGGTGTTATGATGCCTCTCGCGTATTATTTGTTATCTTCTATATATTACAGCAGGATTCATTGAAATACTACAAATTTAAAAAGTTTAGAAAACGGCTTAGAAGATTTCATCATTTATTTCATCCCGGCTTTAACCATTTTGGTCGTTCACCGGGTTAGGTTTCATTCGTATAATACTCCTACATTTGAATATAAATGTGTAAACATCGATTCAATCATAACACATGGATCAATAAGTCCCGAGACTAACAATGGAAACAACATTTTTTTTGCAATTTTTTTCATTCATCAACATAATCACCTTTTAGGGTGATACAATGGTCCCAACGTTTTTCCAATTTTTCAATACCATGTTTATAAAAAAAATTATCTTTCGCTTCAAAATAAGCTTCAGTTTCAGCGATGACCTCCTCATTTGAGCTAAATCTTTTTCCCCGGAGCATTTTTTTAAGATCAGCAAAGAGCCAGTAGTCACTGGGGGCTAAATCTGGCGAGTATGGGGGTTGGAGAAGCAGATCAAAGCCCAATTCGTTCAATTTAAACTGCTTTCTGAATCATCGACTCGTTGCTGTTTTTGTTCCATCGAAAGCAATCGCGGCACCCACTTGGAAAAAACATTTTCATGCTCAATTTTTCATGAAGGATAGTTAATACACTTCCATATGATATCTGTGTAATCTCAGCAATCTCACGGAGCTTCACTTTACGATCTTTCATTATAATTTTTGTCACTTCACTCACATTTTCCGGTGTAACGGCTTCCACAGGTCTACCCGAGCGTTCCGCGTCATTTGTGTCGGTACGACCACGTTTAAACTCGGCGAACCACCGACAAATCGTTGCTTTTGATGGACAAGAGTCCGGATAACATTTTTCAAACCATTGTTTCGCTTGCACGGTTGCATTAAAAAACAATGTTTTATCTAAACACTGAACTCGGTTTTTTCCATTTTTTAAACAAACTACAAAATGACTTTACTCCAACCTCGATAACTCAGCTGTTTCTGGTCGGATTGACTTAAAATTTTGACCCGTTTCAAACAAAGGATAGTACTCTAGAAAGACGTGGTTACTGGTTTACTACGAGCGCCATCTCTGCTTTAGTCTCGATACTTATTGATCCATGTGTTATATGGGGTACTCTTTTACAAATCGAATTTTGAGATTTTAAATCTCATCAATCTTTTTTGTAGCATATTCTTATGAATTAAGTTTGAACTTTGATCAGGATTTTCGATAACAAAAAATTTCTTCGTAGTTATAATTATTTATAGTTTAAATTAATTTTGATATGCAAAAATACCTTGTCTTCGAAATATATTATCTCCAGTTCTACTGATCGGAACAATTTCATTTTCCTACACAACATTCTTCAGCTAAAAAGTGCATATTTGCTTTAGGCCATGGTTATGCATAGCGCACTCAATTTTTTTTCGTTGGGAATACCAATGTAAAAATATTGTTTAAGCAGTTGAATTATTAATATAATTTGTTTAAAAAGTACGGGTGTGTAATGTCAGAGACATAACTGGATGTCGTGAATACAAATAAAACTGACACACTTTCTTTATACTTCCGAATTCGAATTGGTAGTTGATTTATTGTGTGAATTGTGCAACTTTCCCCTTTTTCACTACTAGAATTTCAAACGATGCGCCTAGACTAAATTACAGATTAGTTACATCAATCATTCTGAAACGCAATTAAATATAATGAAATAACTAGATAGTTCTTTTTAATAAAAATGGGCCGTATAGAGTACAGTAAAGCAAAATTTCGCATAATTCTTTTAAAGAGTATTATTATGATTCTAAAAAGAACCGAATAGAATTCTAGAATAAGGAACTGGACCTGAGTTCAAGAACTAAATTTAGAACCAAGAACAGAAGTTCTGCTTTCATTGACGACTGCTCCACCTGACGAGTGAAGTCCAAATGAGAGCACGACCTGAGCGTTTGACGTTTGGCACCACGCTAAAGGTCTGCTCTCATTATTGACGACCGCTGCTCCCGACAATTGAAGTCGAAATGAAAGCTCGACCTAAGCGTTTGAGGCTTTATACCACGCAAAAAGTCTGCTTTCATTGCCGACTGCTCCACCTGACGACTGAAGTCCAGATAAGAGTTGCGACCTGAGCGTTTGAGGTTTTTAACCACGCAGAAGATGCACTTTCTGAAGCTGCTGGTCCCGCGACGTCTGCTTGCATCCAACGCACAAGAAGAAATGATCGAATTTCGCATTTTGCATAAATATCTGTTTATTAATCTTATTTTTGTGTATTACATCAACATTTTACAGTACAAGTGTTTTGACCCTTTGGCCTTTCATCTTTGTTGTTCATACGATTCGTTATTAATAATAGGTGTTTTAGTTACTCTTGTTTTACATACTAATGTTTAATCATAATATTTATTTTAATTATTTATAAAATGTCTACCTACTTATAACTATCCCTAACCTAATACGTACAAATTTTGAATTATTTGTATTTCAGAGATTGAGCACCTCTCTTCAAATTTCGTGCAGTATTGTTCGAATTTTTGTTCTAGTATATCCAGTGAGGCCATCTCATGTACTTCACTAGTCCTTGTCCAAGGGGGTAGATTTAGAATCATCTTTAAGATCTTACTTTGAATGCGTTGAAGCCTAAGTTTGTGTGTTCGTGCACAGCCCCGCCAAACAGGGACTGCGTATTCAATTGCGGGGTAGATGATTTGTTTATAGACAGCCATCTGATTCTTCAGGCATAGTTTAGATGTTCTACAAATCAGCGGATACAGAGACCTAATGAGTATGCTGCATTTTTGAACGATTTTGTCAACATGTGACCTGAATATCAGATGTCTGTCAAAGGTGAGTCCTAGATAGATAACTTCATCGGACCATTGAATGACCTCATCACCGAATCGTATTCTGCATTCGTCTGATGGAACAAGTTTTGGAGATCTTGAATGTGGAAACAAGATGACCTGAGTTTTTGCTGCATTGATCACAATTTTCCAGCTTGTAAAATATTCTGTTAAAGCGTCCAGACCTGTCTGTAGTTTATTTTTCAGAGCATTAATGACACGACCTTTGTAAAGAATGGCAGTATCATCAGCAAATTGTGACAGAACACCACCACCTGGAAGAGGTGGGATGTCTGATGTGAAAATGTTGTATAGAATGGGACCTAGGATACTTCCCTGGGGTACACCAGCAGGAATAGTAAATCTTTCTGAAAGTGTATTATTCAGAGAAACCTGGAATGCTCTATCTGCAAGATAATTTTTGATAATTTTAATAAGATACATGGGAAAATTATACCGATGCAGTTTGAACACCAGTCCATCGTGCCACACATTATCGAATGCCTTTTCAATATCCAATATTGCCATGGCAGTCGTTTTGGACACTGATTTGTTTTGCTGGATGACGTTGTTAACCCTTGTGAGCTGGTGGATGGTGGATCTTCCTTTCCGGAACCCAAACTGTTCTTCCAGAAATATATCCTGTTCATCTGCAAAAGCAAGAATTCGCCTTTGTATTGACTTTTCAAACAGCTTGGATAGGGCAGAGAGTAAGCTGATGGGCCGATAGCTCTTGGAAAAGGAAGGATCTTTCCCCGGTTTCAAAACTGGGATAACTTTAGCTAACTTCCACATTGAAGGGAAGTAACCAAGCTCCCAGCACCTGTTAAAAAGTTTAGCTAAGAAGACAAATGAGCGAATACTCAAATGTTTCAGCTCAATGTTGAATGTGTTGTCGAAACCGGGGGCCTTCATATTTTTGGATTTTTTCACAAAAGCCATCAGCTCATTCGCAGTGACTCTACTTTCCTCAGGAACTAAGCTGTCTGATTGGTCAACCTCAGCTACGCTATCAGCAACGGCTCTTTCATATGGACTAACAATGTTGAGTCCTAAATTGTGAGAACACACAAACTGCTGGCCTAGCGCATTTGCCTTCTCTACTGGTGTGATTAAAGGTATTCCTTCAGCTGCGTCCTGGGGTGACATCAGAGGAGGAATAGGCTTCGGTTTTTTCTTAAGCACCTTCGTTAAGGACCAGAAGGGCTTTGAATGTGGGAGAATTTCTCGAAGCTTTTGCTGGAAGTTCCTGTTGCGAAGCTCAGATATCCTTTCCTGGATTATCCTAGTTAAGTTGTTATAAGTAGTCTTCCTATCTAGGATGCCAGTTCGTTGATACTGCCTCCGGTAGATATTCCGAAGTCGGATGAGTTTCTTGGTGACACTGTCGATTTGAAGAGAGGAACTCGGCATATGTTGTACTGGAACCGTCCTATCACGAGCGACTGTGATTGAATGCTGGAAGGAAGATAGGGCCGCATCGATTTCCATCGGGGAATCTAGTGGAACATTGATATTAATAAGTTGGTCGGCGATTTGTTGAAATTGGACCCAATCGGTGCGATAATAGTTCCTCCGTGGTTGAATAGGCACTGTTTCTGGTGAAGATCCCAACGTCAATATTACTGGAAAGTGGTCAGAAGAGAGCTCGTAGAAGACAACCGGAGAGCTGTCTATGGCGATGTTGCTGATGAATATATCCAAAATGGAATGAACTCCCGATCTGGAAAGTCGCGTTGGTTGATCCGGAGCGAAGATGTTGTATTGTCCAGCTTCGTAATCTTCGGCAAGTACGAATCCGTTTCGATTCTGTCTTCTGTTTCCCCACAGCTCATGCCGTGCGTTCAGGTCCCCAGCAATGATGAATTTGTTCTGTCGTCGAGTGAGCATAGCCAGATCTCGCTTCAATGATGCACACGTACCATCTCGAAGATTGGTTTGTTTGGGGCAGTACGCTGCGATGATGATGATGGGTCCCATCGTCGTTGTAATCTCAATTCCGATGGCTTCTATGAGTTGCAATTTAAAGGCTGACAGAAGCCTGTGCTGAATGGATCGTTTAATGGCAATGGCAACTCCCCCTCCTCTGGTAGTTGCCCTGTCGAGCCTGTGAATCCTGTAATTGGAAATAAAAATAGAAATTTCAGGTTTAAGATGAGTTTCAGTTAAAATAGCAATATCGGCATTCTTCTCTTGAAGAAAGTCGGACAATTCAGCAGTTTTGCTCCTGAGTGAGCAAGCATTCCAATTTACTATAACCAATTCATTATATTGCATATTCGATGATGAATTTGCCTAAGGCGTTGATTTGCTCTAACCGCGTTCTGCAGTTTCGTAGTTTTGTTGTCATTGTTTCAAAAATGACGATCAGTTGTTCAGCAGAGAATAAATCACCAGAGTCATCCTTTGCTTGTGGTTGATTATTGCCCCATCCAGGAGGGATTCTTGAGGAAGATTCTTTTTGAGATCCAGCGGCTGAAGTCTTTGGATTGCTGCGAGGAAGTGGCGGCAAATTCGGAATATCCCTCTTCGGTGGGAGCCGTGGGAAATTAACTTCATCCTTCTGTGGAACATTCTTGCGCGTTGATTGTTTGCGGGACGCCTGTTGTCGAATTTTTGTGAACTCAGCACGTTTGGGACACGATTTGCTAGTAGATGGATGGTCGCCATCACAGTTCACACATTTTACAGCGATGTCATCTAGTAGGCAATCGTTGGTATTGTGTGGTTCGGCACATTTCCCGCACCGACTTTTCATGTGGCAATTCCTCGCTCCATGGCCGTAGTTCAAACAGTTCGTGCACTGTGTGACATCCCGATGTACCGGTTTATACTTTTGCCATTCGATGATTATGTGAAATAACGATTTAATCGTTTTCAGTTGACTCATGGTGATGGAGCCCTTCTCCAGATGAATCAGGTACAGTTGATCTCTAAACTTTTTGTCCGTATTATGGCGCTTCATTTTAAATACCATCAAAGGCTTTAGTCCAGCCTCCGACAGTGCCTGCTTTAGTTCGGCTTCCATCATGTCGGGTAGTCCTCGAAGTACAACCTTCATAGGTTTGTTGGCGGCAATATCGTGTGTGAAGTATTCCGCTTTTGTCTGCTTCAGATAGCATTCCACTCCTTTGTAGTGGTTCAAAGCCGGAACAGTTATTTTGTAGCCTTCAGTACATAAACGGATTGTTGCCTGTAGTCCTTTGCTGATCAGTGTGTTGAAATCCGAGCGTAGAGTTGGTGGGAAGCCCTTCAGGTAGAAAGGCGGCATTTTTTCCTTCTTCTGCAGTTCCTCTTCGACATCTACTGGCAGATCAGCATATTGGTTTTTACTCAGCAAACGGTCGTTTACCTGTACATCACTTGGCTTCAGACGCTTAGCATCCTTTGGATCCTTCTCGGATCTATGGCGGTTTTTACCCATAGCTTGGGTAGGTAGACAACTGCGAATAAAAAATAAAACAAAATCGAAATTAGTCGTAATAGGTTATTCGTCTATCCACATCGAGTGTTAGATGACGAATAAGATCGAATTTCGACCACGGTTCCCCTTTTATACGCAGTCAGTTGAAGATATGTGCCTGACTACCTCAAAATCGTCGTCCTTGCGCGAAAAAGTCAAGCAAAAGAAAAGAGTTTTCCGCGTTGTTTTCAAAATTTGGGAAATCCTAATATTTGAGTTGTTTGTGGTTATCTCACACTGTTCAAAATATTATCCTAAATTCCTGATCATATTTTTGATGAAATGGTGAAAGAATTATGTTGCTGCCTTTAATACAAGTCGAGATATTCACGATTGAGTTCTGTCCATTCTTCCATATGGCTATTTTGAAAAGGCACCCTATAGTAAAGTAAGTCGTATTCACGACAAAAGTACGGGTGTGTATTATCCGAGACAAAATTGGATGTCGCGAATACGAATAAAACTGACACGATTTCTTTATACTTTCGAATTCGAATTAATAGTTGATCGATTTGGTGAATTGTGAAACTTTCCCCCTTTTTACTACTAGAATTTTAAACGATTTTTGACGACGATTATCTCAGTTCGAATTTGCATATTTCATTGAAAGAAACTATCAAGATGCATTGAAAGAAACTATCAAGATAGATGTACAAGATTCATTCCTGCCTTTTAGAAGGACCATTCTCTACGATATTTAGCACAGTTCGGAACATTTTTCTCGAACGATTTTCGCACAGCGAAAAGTGCACGAAGCAAATCAAATTATTTTGGTTTTTCACTAAACTGATTGTTTTTTCACCTTCGATTTGCAAAGAAGTAATCTTAATAATTTTTTAGATATCATTTAGAGCCATTAGGACGGCTGATTTCATATAATGTTGTCCACTTTTCGTTTTTCGTTTTATTTGTCTCCTATGCAAACGACCAGTAGCGTGGTTACTTTTATTTGCACTTGTTCGGTACGAAGTTTTAACTGCGAATGGTTCACCAAACTAATTATTTTAACATCATATTTGCATATTTCAAATGTTGAATAATTCTTATAGCTCTTTTGTACAGCCCTTAGATGGGCCGATATTTTTTTACTAAAATGTGACTGCGTTTTTCTAGAGAGAAAAGTGTTCTTATTTACTATCCATCGAGGATTAGAGACGGTTGATTTACAAATCGCATCTTCGGCCATTTTTTCTTCGTCGTTGTTGCTGCTGTTTTTCTTGTTGTTAGTGATATCGATGGTATCCTTTGCGGCATTTCTACCTACTTAGTACAGCTTGGAATGTAAAAATCAGTGTATCTTGTATCGGGTTTGCCTTGTTTCAATGTTTGCAATGGTTACAATTGAAGCTTCAGTAGATGAAGACGTAGATGAAGTAACCCAAAGACGCGTAAAAATAGCTTTATTTAATTACATACGCATCACACAGATGCCATTTCGGATACCAGAAAAGAAATTTCGCTACACTTTGTTTTCGACGGAAAGAATCTCTCCGCACAGAAAAAACAATGACAATTTAAACGACATGTAAATCAATAGTGTGATTAAAATGACATAAGTTGAATCGAAAATTTGATTTAAACCCATAATCGATGTAAAATTAAATTCTATTGCATAGATTTTCCAATGAATAAGACTGTATATTAAAAAAAACGCTTATAAATGTAAAGTAATTTTCCATTCAATTACCTGCTCTAAATATGTGCATGAAAATTGATGTAAATTCACATAATATTTTAACCTGTGCGTACTGCAACATGTTCCTTCGAATGTAATTATGAGTGACCTTCTGGGAATGTGTCATGTACTCGATTTTTTAGTTTATTAAACAGATTAGATTTGTTCAAAAAAGCTTGTCAATTTATATCTAAATAGCGACCAAAGTGACGATTTTTCCAGTAAAAATATCACAGAATCTCATTCTTATTCATTAAGTTTATGTGATAAATTGATTTCTTCCATTTTGTAGCGTTTTTTTAGCCATCAGTAAGTAAGTTTTTTGGCCATCAACTAACAAGGTATAAAGGTATAAAAAATCTAATAGTTTCCGGATCATTTTTTTCGATTCCGTACTTTTTTGCATTGTCTCGAAACTGTCGGAACATAGCCGATTAGTTTTTCAAAGTTTGCCCTCCTACTCGTCAGTGCGTAACAGTTTGTTTTGAACTGCTATGCCACTTAGCAGTTCAATGTAATCAGTTCAACATAAGCCAACATAAGTTGAGCGAGAATTCGAAACATATGATATTATCTCTACTTTGGGTGAACTGTCTTTTGTATTTTATTCCTCTCGAACAACAATAAAATAATTTCAACAGTTTTGAGACCTGTACTTTTTCTACAATTCTGAACTTTTTCTACGTCGTCACGTAACTTCCGGCACATAGCCGATTTTTTTTAAGTTTCGTCTCCGACTCATCAGTGCAAAGCAAAGCCTTGGTATTACATTCCTGTAGTGAAATTTAACCTTCTGTTTCAACAAACTTCGCAGCCGATTCAGAGTGTACAGAACCATTGCATGGCTGGTGCTACTATTCTACTGACACTACGAATCCTTCCAAGTCGGGACTCGAACATACGACAACTGGTTTCTAAGACCATCAGTACATAACAGTTTATTTCAGGCTGCTATTCCACTTAGCAGTACAACAGTGTAAACAGTTCAACCAACATAAGTTAAGAGAGAGTGCGAAACTTGAGATATTATCTGTACTTTGGACTAACTGTCTTTTGTCTTGTGACTCTTTTGGAAATGTACAAACTAAAAAGCATAACTAAAGAACATGTTTCGATTTCGGGACTTTGAATTTGCCGCTTTCGTCCGAAAGGGAATGACTGTTATCAGGACTTGTGTGCCAGATGACTTTTGTCTAAGTTGACTTTATTCTAGGTAGTGTGAATTACTCACGATTTTGTGCGTCATCCTTGCACAGACAACAAATCATCTACGCTTTGTTCATACGTTTATCTGTAATACTATTAAACAGCTTATTTGCGGTTTTTTTGTTTGTGAAACCAGAATAGACGTTGCACTTCGGTGCAAAATAAGTGAGATGCAAATAGCATTTACTTTACGTCTGCTTAGCGTATTATGTTGATCCGCGATGTGGCATTAGCAGTCCTACATAGTCTGCTAATGCACTGATGAACTGAAGGCGAAACGTAAAACAACTAGCTCATTTGTAGTTTTATTGTTTACATAAAACTAGTTTAATAAAGGGTGATTTTTAATAGGCACAGAAAACAAAAAAAATGAGAAAATTGATAAAAACATTATTGGAATCGATGTAACGATCAATTATATTCAATGTTTGAAGATGATTTAATGCAAATGCTGGCCATGACTCTGCTTTAGATGGCTCACGGGCAAGGTCCAATTTTGGCTCACCCATTATCCACACCAAACAGTGACTTTTTTGGGATGCATTGGTAGCTCTTGCTTGCTTTTGCTTGTTGATGTATCCATTCAACCAGAAATGAGCTTCGTTGCTGAACACAATTTTTCGAAAAAAGTGGATCTTCCTCTAAATTTGCCGCCGCTCATTAATGATCGAATTATAGGCCAAACTGAACAAGTTTGACAATGACACAAGACACGATTCACGCGTGATCTGTCAAATACAGTGTTGCCCAAAAGATACCAGCAAAAAAAGACACAATTTATATGAGAAAATGTTCATTATGCCATTAGGTGGATGCGAATAGTTTTTTTTAGTACAATTCACTATTGCATATGTTATACAGAGTGTGCTTAGTAATTCGTATATTAATCATCTTCATCAGAATGAATTTGTTGTCATTGTTTCTAACGAATATGTCCGTATGCTGTTCAGAAGGAGAAAACACGGAAAGCCCTCTTCTGGAGGTTCATGTGACACAAATGTTAATGTTCGAGTAACTAGATGTAAGGTACAATATAACCTACCATGTCCGACCGACACGAAATAATGTCAAAAAATTCCATTCTGTTTGTTTGATGCACATCGTATGATCTCCACAATGCACCCAGCAGAAGAAAAGCTTTGTATACAGACAAAACATTGCCCTCTCCTGTAGTCGTCGCTTTATGCGAAATCGAACGCGCCGCTTCAGTCATGCGCCCGCACAGTAATGTTCTTTTCGTGCTGATTTCGACATCACCGCTGACACTCACACTACCGGGGGGCTTGGGGTGCGATGTACGTACGCATCTATACAGAGAAAACCTTGTGCCGATTCATCGAATTCTATCGTACTGGTTCGTAGAACGTATAATATTTACGCTGCTTGCTTGCTTACTTGCCTCTGCGAACGTGCCGTGTGCCGTACGAATAGCGGTAACATTGGTGGGGAGTGGAATTGCGGTTTCGGTACGTTCGTGAAGCGGAGCAACCAGCCGTTGTTGCTTTTGTGTCTGTTTTTTCCTCGCACGTCGCCGATTGCTTCGTTTAGTCAGCGAGTGCAAGTTGATCGGTTCGGATTCAAAGCGATTGTTCTTGTTAGAGCATTCACTGTGCGGGATTGTGACATTTGATTTTTATCAGACAAGTTTTTTTTGCACGGGAATTTATGTTTATTTTGGATATTGTGTATTTGAAGGTGTGCTTGTAATTTTTTTCTTTCGTTACTATTGATATTTAGGTGGTTCTAATGGTTCTTTTGAAGAATGTAATTTTTTTCTATATTGAAAATTATGTTTAGGATCCGGTGCTTTTTCAGGATAAAAAGTTCATTCAGATAGTGGAAAATTCTATTACATTCATGAAAAGATTATAGTAAAATAATATTTGCAGGAAATACGTATTGTCTTACTGCACGAAAATCGGTTCTTACGGCGTAGTGTTAGTGGAAAGAATAATCTGTGTGTGCTACAAATGAAAAAAATATTTTCAACTTCTATGTAGTTAGGTGTACTATTTCAGTGTGTTCGTTCCTCACGTCGTTCTACGAGTTCTCAATTTTCAAGCGTATTTCAACATATAGTCTATCAATTTCTTAGTGTTTCTCAGCATACGGTGCAGCTAATTATTCAATTTCTGTTGGCGGAAAGTTATACAAACTAACAGTGAAGGAATAGCAATTACATCAACGGAGACGGTTGCGGAAAAGCAGTAAAATCGCGAATAAATTTCCCTTTCAATGAAAGGAAAACAATAACAAACGCTACTAAGCACCGGCAAACTATTACTTTGTGCACATACATAGTATACACCTCGAAGTCCGGATCGGCTTGGCGCATCGCCGTGGTTACACCAGCAGCAGTGGCTCGAGAATTTGAATAACGAATCAAAAGTGAGGCACAGTCTATCGGCGGAACAACACCAGAAGCAATTTAACCTAGCCGGTGCGCGCGCCTTGGTCGGTTTGGTTACCTACATACCGTCACATTCAAGCGGAATTCCATATTTCGGAAAACCACGGTTAGGGGACCACTTAGTCACGGTAGTAACTTCTGCCTTGGGTGGTAACTGCTGCGAGTGCTGTTGTCACGTAGATAAGGTTCCAGGTGCAAGTGCCTTCCTTAGTCAGGTAATTAATACATTTTCTACGGTGTGGTGGGTTGAGCTAATGCTAAGCAATATCAAATCACATAATTTGTATATCAGTCCTGATTGTTCCATAGAACATTTCAATAAAATTGAGATGTTTATTGTTGAAATACTTATAATCAATCTTAGTCTTCAATAGCGACACGGAACTGTCCGTGAACGCAATACCACTATAATATTAGTTGTTTTTTTCTGAACTCGGTTAAAATCTGGTATAACAGAATGAATATTGTAAGAATGTTCTTTCAGCAAATTGGAAATTACACAGAAATAAATTTGTGAAATTCTATTTCACATTATTTTACAATCAGTAAGCTTCAAAATGTTGCTTGAGTTGATAGTTCAAAGCATAAGTCTCTGATATTACCGGTAGTCATATGCTAAGGCCCCAACTAGGGAGATTAAGGATTAAGGGACAGTTTGTTCCTGGTTCGTCTCGTCGTCCATTGCCGTATTATTGCAAGTGGATTCCGAGATTCTCTTCTCACTGTTGTTAGTAGTCTTGTGTTCATTGCTAGTTGCTGTAGGAACATCTCCGTCGACATGTAGAATTTTTGGCCAGGATGCTGAAATCCTTTTGACGTAGGTTTCATTGTCGATGAGCAGGCATCCTTGGTACTTCGTCAAAATCATCTGGTACCCTTTCCAAGCTAGAGTTTTGGTGACGAAATTTTGCTTCAACGTTCTGTTTGGTTGCTTGCTGGCTCGATAAAAACGCTATCCTGCTCGCAAACGAATTCTTCGAACGGTACTGCGAGCAGTAGCAGTAGTTCCTCATCCCAACTGGCCAGAGCTTCAGTTAGCCATAGAGAACGGTTCGCTGACAGTACTGACATGTGTTTGCTGGTTTTCGTAGGTTATCTACAAATCACACCAACTGCGCACTGCTATTGTCATATTCTTAACGTACCTCATCTTTTCAAAGCACTAACAGGGTGGCAAGTGACCGGGAAAACCGGGAAAAAGTCGGGAACTTCGTTTCACCGGGAAAAAGTCGGGAATTTTAGTGCAAATTCAGGAAAAAAATTACTAGTCCTAATCTTAGTAAAGATTTTCAGCATCATGATTTTCCTGATTAAAGAAATGAAAAGTTGGAGACAATACTCAATTTTGTGTTTGAGTGAGAAGTTCAATAAAAGTTTTGAAACATCGTATTGTCCCACACAGGTTTTATGGTACATAATCCATTGGAGATGGGGCCAAAATCCCATGTTTCGTTCAACAATTTTTGTAAGGGTTTGGCAGCATTAAAACTTTCTTAGTTGTTATCAACAACAGCACATCGAATGGATGCTTTTACTGGATTTCTGTTAAATTTCAGAATAAGTTTGCAAAATATAATTGCAAAAGAAATATCAGGTAACATGTTTAATAAAATTATGAAAAATTCTTAGGAGCCTAAGAGGGTTAATAATTGTCCTAATTTCATCATGATGTCTCAGTAATGGCATCTTGAGACAATACTTGTGTTGTAATCTTGATCAGTGCTGTAAAACTTCATTCAATTCAATTGAAACTGAATGTGGAACACATTGACGATCTCTCTAATGCAGTAAACTTCACTCTCTAACACACACAATGTTTGCTGACGGCCCGAACGGGCAGCATTCAATTCATCACTCGTTTCTCTTCAATCGAGGCTCAGTTTAACCCCCGTCAGTTGATCTTTTGAAATGACAAAATATCTCTTTCAATAGTGTGAGAGCGGCCTTCAAATGAGGTTCATGTAATCATTCGAATTGGTTCAAGATAATAGATGAAAGACAAACCAGATAGCTGAAATATCAATTACAGAATACACATAAATTAATTGTTTCCTCCTTTAGTTTTCATTTTTAATACTTTACTCCATTTATAATTCTATTCGTTCGAATTTGCTTACTACCAAGAGCGAAGGCATTGAAGCAGGTAGACTACTTGGCACTCGAAACTGAGCAAGCAAAACTTCAAATGACTAGGTACGATTAATCAACTGACGATGAATTCCGGGAGTTTCACTTGAAAATGGCAGCAAAAGTCAAATGAATTAGTAGGGATATGCTGACTGTCAGCGGCCATAAATTTCATTTTCATCTTATATTAGTCGATTGAAAATGAAATTTTACCGCACTGATCTTGATATTAATTTCAATAGGATTCACAAAATAACAAAATCTGTCGACTTTGACCTTGTCCACCGTTTGCAATGAGTATTTGATTTCCTTCTTTGAGAGCTGAAATTGGTTTCTGAGAGTTTGTGAAAAACCTTAGAAAGGTGTAGAAGATGGTTTGATTTCTTCAGTGAATGTTTAATGTTTAATTTATATTAAAGATGGATTTCATAGTAGGATCACAAGAATGCATGTGTTGATGTCGACGAAGAATCAAACTTAGATCATCTCAGTCACTAGAGGCATAGATTATTGTTGTTTTTCCAAAGCGACAAGAGTCCATTTCAAGAATTTTAGAAGGATTTTGTTCTGTTTCACTTAAATTCAATTTTGAAAGAATATCGTATATGTTGTTAGATGGAATCGGGAGGAGAATTATTTCTGGTTCATTTTTAACCTTAGGCATACTTTTTTTAAACTATACTAGGCTAATATAGTATTGGAATACACTAGAGATGGGCAATCCGTTCACGAACAGTTCAACAAGTTATATCTCCTCGAAAAGTGAGTGAATTTTTAGTTCTTTATTTAAAAATGATAATTCTCTATATAGAAATGAAAGTAATCGAATTTTTTGAGGATGTATACAAGTTAGTTGCGTTTTACAGAATGTTTGCTGGTCCGAGGAATCGGGTAGATGTTACACACATTCGTGATAACGTATGAAAAGAGAATGATTGTTGGTAGAAATACATGCAAAAAGTACTCCCTATCAGTGCGGTAAAATTTCATTTTCAATTGAATAATATAAGATGAAAATGAAATTTATGGCCGCCGACCGTCAGCATATTCCTACTAATGCATTTGACTTTTGCTGCCATTTTCAAGTGAAGCTCCCAGAATTCATCGTCAGTTGAATAATCGTACCTAGTCATATGATGATTTCCTGGTCAGTGCCAAGTAGTCTTGCTGCTTCATTGGCTTCGCTGTTGGTAGTGAGCAAGTGCGAATGAATAGAATTATAAATGGAGTAAAGCATTAAAAATGAAAACTGAAGGAGGAAACCATTAATTTATGTGTATTCTGTAATTGATATTTCAGCTATCGAATTTGTCTTTCTTCTATTCTGCCCATACTTGCATATCAGTCCCATATGCAAAATCGGCATGTCGAGAAAAAGACGATTAAAATTTTATTTTCGAATTTTTTTATTTATTGTGCTACCTAATGCTAAATTATGGTATTATTACATGAAATTAATAATCGGTAATACACCTTTGCTATTCCAATATTGCAACAAATGAAATTATTGAAATTTACACTGAATGGGACTGATATCCGGGTATTTCACATATGGGACAGACATGAGTTGATATTTTTTTCACATTTTACTGAACAAACCCTCAACTTTTATTGCAATTTCTGGGAAAAAATTGAGGATAGTTTGCATTCCTCAAGCTAACCCAATATTGGCGAAAATCGTTATGGGACTGACATGCGGGTATGGGCAGTATTGTCTTGAACCAATTCTAATGTTTACATAAACCTCAACTGATCAACTGACGGTGGTGAAACTGAGCTTCGATTGGAAATGTGAAGAGTGAAGAACTGAATGCTGCTCGTTAGGTACGCCAGGGAACGTTGTGTGTGTCAGAGTGTGAAGTTTACTGCAGTAGGGTGATCGTCAATGTGTTCCACATTCAGTTTCAATTGAATTGAATGAAGTTTTACTGCACTGCTCGCTATTATTGAATCTGTAATCTGTATCTCTCATATTATTTTCGAAGAAACATACAAAGTTTCAGAAGAACGAAATCTAAAAGGTTATAACCGGGATAAAACAAATTATATATAAAATAGAAGAACGAAAGAACGGTTCAACAGAACTAATTCTTTCGGTAGAACTATCAAGTTTTGAGTGATTCTTTGTAATGAACGGTTCTGCCCATCTCTAGAATACACTCCTAGTTTGAATCCTAAGAGTCTTAAGAACTACTGATTTCCCAGATAGCCTAAAAGAGACTTATTTAGTGGTAGTTTTACAAAGGACTGAATAGTTCGGAAAATCGATTTAGCCATCTCTGAGAAAATTGATCGCTCAAAAACGTTACGTTCGAATGGTATATGACACCCAGCTCTCCGGGCCTTGGTTTTAAAATCGGTTTTCACAGTGATTGCATAACTTATCTATATGAGACAGCCAAAAAAGACTTCTTACCATGGTTATGTGCACTTGGCATAATGAATATTTTCTATTTCTAGATCGAGATACCCAAAAAATACGTTATTTCTCAACTCTCGATGTTCTTTTGGATATGGGATTTCTAGAAATATTCAAAAAAATACTGAACATAGGCGATTTGAGCCTGTTAAAAAAACGGGAATTTGTTGTCTCGCGCACCGGGAAAACCGGAAAAAACGGGAAATTGAAATCGGCAATTCACTTGCCACCCTGCAATAAGTATCGTTTGTTGTCAGCTTCGAATTTAGTTCCCTCGGTCACTACGACAAACTGAACGTATATTGCACTATAAGTTTTGTTTAGTTGTATCTAAAAAAAACTTGCATCGTGCATATTTGTTTGTTGTAACGAAGATCGAATGCGACCCAGCTTAAAATCAATAACAATTGACCTAGGTCTCGGAATCATTCTTACGCTTGGTTTGTTAGCTATTGTTGATAAATATGCATTTATTGCATGTATTTGATCTTATCATAGCTGTTACCGTTCAAGATTTTTTTTCTTAATAAAATAGAATCCGTGACCAATGCCTTTTGCACGTGTAAGATCTTTCACTTCAGAACATAAGATGTGTAGTTCCTGCTTAACAACATAACGTGTGTACAGAAAGAAATGCAGGATAAAAAAATATTTTCTATCACTTAATAAGGGTGATGTTTTAATGTGGAACACATTTTTGTTTTCTATATAGGGGTGCAAATTAGAAACTCAAGAAAAATACACGTAGAAACGTGGTCAGGTTTTGAACAATTACAGCTCAGTCAATTTTGTATCAATTATTAATATTATGTCACCATTTGATTGGAAATGTTTCTACGTATTGATTTGAATGTTCATAGCCATGTATTTTTAATTGTATATCATTGAAATTTTGATTAATAGCTAGCAGTGTCCTTTATTGTCTGCAAAAAATCTCCGGCATACCAGATTTCCCTGCCATAGTGGACGGTTTTGAAGGAGTAAGCGATATTTCAAAGGGAAAGCATCGCTCTGATTGGTCAATCGAAGCAAAAGCGAAGCTGTTGGAAGCACGCGAAGCTATAAATATAAGCAAAATTATAGCTAACGTGTCAGACCTACGTGTAGCATGCTAGAGGTAGGTTGTTGCTAGACAGCAACACAAAAAGTGCCATAAAACGATTTAAAGCTTTAATTGGTATGCTCTGAACTTGTGCCATGCAAGATTGGATGAAATCACATGATATGTCGTTTCGCCTGAGAAATTGACAACTACCCCAGGATAAATTTTGAGTGCATGATTATTTTTAATTTATATAAGATGAACTCGATTGATAATGAGAAATAGTTTATCGCTTCAACCGAAATCGTAGAATGGTAGTAATGGTGGAGAAACGCTAAAAAATAACTGCTTGCATACAAAACTTGAACACAAGCTTGGCGAAGAGAAGATTAAATATCGATATCCGTATCGCAAGTATGTACAAACATATAATTGGATACATTTGGGCTGTTGATGTAATTTCGTCGGCTACAAAACAAATACAAATCACGATAAATAGAGTCTATATTCTGGGTTCGCGTGTTCGGTGTTAGTTCCTAATAAAGATCAATCTAAGCAGACTGAGACTTTGCGGATTCAAAAGTGTGACGATTAATTGAAAATGTCGATCATTAGAAATTTTGGTTGCCTTGTTCCACAGCAATGGCTCGAACAACCCCATGGGGCTGATCATTGTAGTTTTTTCTATTGTTTTAGTACCAAACATCGCAACAAAATGAGGACACTTTTACCATGCGTCATAGGAACTAGCGCAAATTGCAGCAAACCATCAATTGGGAATTACAACCGCAGCACGCAAATAAACACCAAACCGGTTTCAATCAGGTGTCCTTCTGAAATCACCATATTCAGTTACTGTTATTTCTACTTATTGCACCATCGGCAGTAAATTTGGCGCATGGATATGTGGGTACTCTCGTGAGAACCACACATTTACCTCCGTCACCGCTCAGTCAGTCAGTCAGTCAGTCGAGCTGATATACACTCGAAGTGAGCGTAGCTTGTGGTCGACCTTTGTTTACAAACCACTAGTCAAATTGAGCTAAATTCGAATGACAAACGAAATAAACTGACCTGGCCCGAAGACGGGGTTCTCCAATTCAGACACTTTCGAACCGGCCAGTGTGACAAACGAACAGAGCTACTAGATTCGTCGTACGTTCGCATGACTTCAGTCGGAAGGCGGAATGACAAGAGGGAAGACCAAAAGCGAAAGGTGCTACCGGACAGCGTAATATCTGTAAACGTGCGAAATAGCAAACAATAATTTCAAGAAACTGTCAAGGGCAGATGATTGAAGCACCGTTCGACGCCGCCTGGTACGTGCTTTGAAACTTTACGAGATCAGGTAAAACGAAGAAAACCATCGTGCGTTCATCATATGCTTGACCCAATTCACGTTCACTGACTGCATCAGCCGGTACCGATGATGATGATGATTGGAGCTTTGGGTAGGCGTCAGATTCAAGTTCTACCGTGTCGAACTAGGATTAAAAACTTTTCAGCAGGTTTGAATTTTGTGTAATTTTGCAAACCGAAAACCTGCTGACTCAGATCGCACTAACCCGTTTTATTATATGGCGGAAGAACACCTGAGAAACATAAATTTGAGTGCAACACATGCCACTAAGCATTAGCCCATAACCGTGCCATCAATTTACGAAGGCCGTTGAGTCTTGCATCGTGGTAGCGAGTTTATGTCATATTTGCAATCGAGTTAAAAAAATACGACCAACACGATACAGTTGACGAAGCATGCCGAAAAATGTACCCGATAGGCGTGGTATTGTTTTATAGCATGATTCTGCTTGATTTGCGAGCTCTTCGCGAAGTGTACCAATCACTAGTTCAGAAAAATCAGCAAAACCTAGCGTAAAATCTGCAGTCGGTTAAATTTAGACGACTCTCATTCTTTCTGATTATGGCAAATGATTACTAGAAATGAATACGCACTGCTTTGTCCAGAGCCCGAATCAGTTGATGAGTACCAGAGGCTATGTTACTCAGTAGGGGTAGGAATGTTAGCTGGATACTCGTTATTTCTACTGGATCTCATTTGGTATTGGTAACGCTATGTCTTCATAAATTAATTAATTTTTGTAACTCAGGGCAGCCGGCTGTCGAGAGTGTTACCACTTATTCACATATTTGCCTGTGCGAGTTGAGTTTTTTCCGAATGAATTTTTAAATATTTGATGCATTTTATCAAAACCAAATTTACTTTGAACGACTCCCTGGGATAATAAATAAAAATCTGTATGTTAAAATGCAGAACCGGGACGCGAGTGAGTTGAGCTCACCATCACCCCAAGAGGTAAAAGGACAACATATCCTTACCTGCCTGGAAGAGAAAAGGGCTTAGGAGAGTCTGTTGTTACTTGCTATACGAGGCTACACACAGAGTGTCGGTTTTAGAAATTCTATTTCAAAGATTAAATCAAATCTAAATATTCAAATAAGAAGATGCTCTTCAAAAGTCTTGCGGTTTCGTTTGGGCAAGAGTTCTGTAATTCGTTGAAGTTCAAACCATAATGTTGTTTGTTTTCAAAATTTGTTAATTTCAAAGCAAGCAAAATAAAATTTTAACGCAAGTGTAGCCTCTTTCTTTTGAAGGAAACTACCGAATAGCAATATGGTCGATTTTTGGGACTTTGATAGCTTTTCTCAATTTCCTGAGAGATGGGAAAAATTCAAGGTTAACATAGTGACAACTTCAGAAAAAAAATTCACAGGCCACTAAAACTAATCTAAAAAACCTGTTTTAATCCACCTAGTGGTGTAATGATGCCTTTCTCATGTATAATATTGTGGTATTCTATTCAAAAATTTTCTCTTCGATTTTTGAAAGAAACCAAGAGATTGTTTGTGCAATAACTAGTATAACCCAGAATAATACAAAGCTTTGATTGCGTAACGAAGAAGAAAACGAAGTGGGCTCGCTATTATATGCACTTCCGGCACCGGAACCCGAGAACCGGCATAATCAAAGTCAGTTCGTACGGCCACCAACTAACATGACATACAAACTCTACTAGGACGCACTCTAAATTACGATTTAAATGTTTGTTGTATCCTAAGATATGCAGAAATTTTTGGTACGAATTCTAAGTTTGTGGAAATCGGTCAAACCATCGCTGAGAAAAGCGAGTGAGATCCATTTTGGTATATATGACCACTATTTCCGGTACTTCCGGAACCGGATACAGGGAACCAGAATAGCCAGAATCGGTTTGGTTAGTTGCCTACTGATAATGACTATCGATTTGTGTTCATTTGAGACCAGTTGAGAAAACTTTTTACGTGTTTTGTTTCGCCGGTTTAAGTGACGGTGTGCAATATTGAACACACTTTACCCTATAACTCCGGAACCGGAAGTCGAATCCGGATGAAATTCAGCAATTCCGTATGGGACCGGAAGACCTTTCATTTGAATCTAAGTTTGTGGAAATCGGTCAAACCATCGCTGAGAAAAGTGAGTGAGATCCATTTTGGTATACATGACCACTATTTCCGGTACTTTCGGAACCGGATACCGGGAACAAGGATAGCCGGAATTAGTTTGTTTAGTTACCTACTGATAATGACTTTCGATTTGTGTGGTTTTGAGACCAGTTTAGAATTTTTTTTACGTTTTTTGTTTCGCCAGTTTAAGTGACTGTGTACAATATTGAACACACTTTACCTTATAATTCCGGAACCGGAAGTCGGATCCGGATGAAATTCAGGAATTCCGTATGGGACCACGAGACCTTTCATTTGAATCGAAGTTTGTCAAAATCGGTTCAGCCATCTCCGAGAAAACCTAGTGAGATTATTTGACACATACACACACATACACACACACACACACACACACACACACACACACACACACACACTCACACACAGACATTGCTCAGCTCGATGAACTGAGTCGAATGGTATATGACACTTTTCACTAGTCGGTTTTTCAAGTGATTGCATAACCTTTCTATATGAGAAAGGCAAAAAACTACCCAGAAATTGTTTTGACAATTGAACTACCCTGCATGTGAAAACTTATGAAAAGATAGCCTAATCAACTAGAAGAACCGAGCATGCTTCGCTTTGCTCGGGCGCCACAGCATTTAATTATACTCCTCTATGGCAACCAATCCGACTTTTCGTGTGTAAGTTATAGTGCTTTTAGAGGAAAATTAGAAATAATGAAGAGAAAAGAATTTCGTGGGCGAACAAAGAAATGGCTTGATATGCATTATTCGGACTCTGACCAAATAAAATTCACCATTATTGACTGGTATGCTGAATTTTGCACCATGATGCATCACGCTCTGATCGTCCAAATAAGACTGTTGTTTCGAAAATCGCCTCAAAAGTTTATTCCATCTTTATGAAGAATGGAAAAGTGAAGTTGCTAGAGATAGCCGATATAGTACAGATATCAGAAGGAAGTGTATTCACAATTTTCCATAAGCACTTGAATACGAAAAAAAGATTGATTACAAAGTGGATACCGTATTTTCTCATAGCTACTCAATAAGAACCTATTGTTATGATGGTTAAATTCCATGGATTGAGATTCAAATTTTTACCGCATCCACCATATTCGCCAGATTTGCCCCCCAGCGACTATTTTCTGTTCTCAGATTTAAAAGAGGAATCTTGTTGGAAAGAGATTTGGAAATATTACTAAGGAAAAATCGTTGCATAAACCGGGTGTAGAAAAGTTGTAACGCTGTTGGAACAATTTTATTATGTTACTATATTTTCAATAAAAAAGTTGTAGGAATATTTTTTTAATAAAAAAGTTGTAGGAATTGACAATTAAGCACTCTAAAGAATACACTGATAAATAAGAAGGATACTTTTTCTAGAATTTTAAAATTAGATAAACTTCCTGATCCACCTAGTGGTACTTTCTCTTGTCATTCAATCAGTCTCATTAACAATATTTTTTCATTCAAATAGTCTCAGCCCAAAATACAATCCATGATTCTTGACTTCTTCCAAATTGATTCGGGTAGTTAATAGAAGTGTACTTCAGATTTGTCGGAAGCTTCGAATTTTATTAAGGAACCGATAGTGGCTCACAAATCAGCCCGAAATTGTTTAAATCGGTTTAGACGTCTCCGAGAAAATTGAGCGAAGAGTAGGAAATGCATTTTGTCGGTTATGTCACTTATACCATTATATCTCCGGAACCGAAAGTGAAAGGCAATTGATCTTCCAAGAATATCTTTCAAACTGTTCTAAGATTGTTACAATCGGTTTAGCCATCTCCGAGAAAATTTGACGGAGAAAAGAATTGTTGAAAGGTACATACACAGACATTTTTCGATCTCGTCTAGCTGAGTGGAATAGTATATAACACTATGGGTCTCCGATGCTCCGTTTAAAAGTCGGGATTTTCAGCAACTCTATTACCTTTCCATAAAGAAACGCAAAAACGTCCTCGTAATGTTTTCAACACTTAGGGTAAATTCTAGTGAGATGCCGCACCTTTTTAAAAATCCATATTTTTTCATAACTATTGACACAAAATTACCTTCGAACCATGAATATTCGGCTTTGGTATTGATATTAAGATCGATGACAACAATTGACCGGGTATAGCGTAGTATTTTTTCTTCTTGCGGTTATCATAGAATATCCATATTTCATCCCCAGTAACAATTCAATGTACAAAACTCTTTCTTTGTTACCTTTGAATCACCTGCTCGCAAGTGAAGAATCGCTTTTTAATGTCTCTCGGTTTCAGTTCATAAAGCACCCAACTGCCTTGCTTTTGAATAATTCTCATATTTTTTTATCGTACAGAAACTACTTATTAAGTCACTTCCAATGATTCTGCAAGTTCCTCTTGCGTTTCCTCCGATCTTCATCGAGTAATGCCTTCAATTGTTCGTCTTCGAATATTTTTGGTCATCGAGAGCGAGGCTTGCCTTCAACGTTGTAATCTCTATTCTTGAAATATTTGGATTTGGATCCGAATTCCGGTTCCGGAAATATGGGTTCAAACGTGCAAAAAATCGTTAAAAGAAGTGCATAAACTTTTCTCGTAGATGACTGAACCGTTTTTCACAAACTTAGATTCAGACTTTGGTCTTGGGATCACATACAAAATTCCTGAATTTTGTTTAGGATCTGGCTTTCGATTCCGGAGTTATGGGGTAAAATGTCCAAAAAAATTTAATTTCTCAGAGATGGCGTGACCGATATTTACAAACTTATGTTTAAATGAATGACCTTATGATTCTATCAGTGGTGTCTATCAAAATTTACGGTATGTGCACTGCTTATGATATCAGATATAACAGTTTGTTGTAAGAGAAAACTGAAGAATGAATTTTCCCTTGTGTTTTCCAATACAATGAAATAACGATATACTTCTAGATGGGATTTTTTATCAAACTTATTTTGTATCATCGATACAATAAAAGAATATGGTGCTCTGCACGTCGAGCAAATCTGTCAATAACTTTATCAATAAAACCGCTTTGACGTTCCAACTGAGACAGCAATTTATTTTCAACTGCCATAAGCACAAGTCACTGAAGCCTCTCCCGGAAGTGTGCATAAAAGTTCTGACAGGGAGAACAACAAATCTCAGTGCTGAGTTAAGTACTTGCTTCGCTTCTTGAATCTGTGCAGTAACTCATGCGCACGGAAACAACACAGCACAAAGCAAAGTGCTCGAGTTCAGAGCGCCCTGTACTGGCTACGGCAATGCGATATGGAAAGAACGTTTGACAGACATTGAGCAGCACAAGCAGCTTAGGGTGAACTTGTGCATTTTGTGTAATTGAACACGGATGGGAATGAAGTTATTTCCTTCAATTTGACAGGTTGTCCAGTGCACGAGATGCACATGAGGACGAGACGCCACTGGGTTTTATACAAAACTTCTGAATTTCATCCGGATCCGACCTCCGGTTCCGGAATTACAGGGTAAAGTGTGTTTAAAATTGTATACCATCGCTTAAGTGGTTACACCACTGTAGGATTTTCAAAAAATCGGAATTTTTTTTTCTTTGCAAAACGTTGTGTACCAGTCGATTCAAAAATTGTACAGAATATTCTCGATAGTTATCTCCACAGAGGTACGTAGAGGTTTTTGAAAATTTTGAATATATTTTTTTATGAACAGTTTTGTGATGAAAAAATGCGGTTTTATTTTCAAAGGGCTGCCATTTTACAGAAAATCAATTAATTAATAAAAACCCTACCCGTATAAAAAATAAGTATAGAATTCACTCAAACTTTGGAAAAAAATTTCGTGACCCTTGCCCTAACTGTGTGTGTGCAGAACAAAGAGGCGTAGATAGGTGGCTGGATCGGCACCGGCTCATTTCGCCGATAGTCATTTCGTCGAATGCCATTTCGCCGAAAGTCGTTTTGCCGAATAGGTCATTTCGCCGAAAGGGTCATTTCGAAAGGGTTCGGCGTCGCCAGCTGAGTCGGCCGCCGACCCGCCGTCGGAAGCGGCGGCCTCTTGCATACCAATGTGATATAAACAGGTGGGGCAGACCACTTGGCTTGCTTACGTTGATAACCAAAACTTTGTAAATAGTTCGGTATGACGACATACGTGAAAAATAAACATGCTTTGATTCAATGCCAACTAGTCCAAACGGTGTGACGAAAGCAAGCACGTGGTTTTTAGTTTTACTTGGCTTGCTGAAGCAAAATAATTTCACTAACACAAAAGACTTGTGTTTACCCCACCTGTTTCTACCACATTGCTTGCATACAACCTGTAACCGCTTCGTTTGCCCGGTCTACTCAAAACTAGGTTTCTTTGCTTTAGTTAGGTAGCGAGGTCGGATATCACATGAACCAAAACGATGTGGCGTAGCCGCATTAGATATTTTTTCATTTTCACTTAATAAACGGAAAATACCACATACATTCGTCTGGTAGATACACCTATGCAATTGCTTTGATGCTTAGTAGCTAATAGTCAACAAGTTTTCTTGGGAATTCCGTTCTGAGGTTCATGAATCAATCTTTATTCAAGAGTACAAGAATCAATTTGCATTCAAGAAATACAATTGTAGGTCAACAAAACGGACGTGAACGCTATCATCTTTCATTTGTCTTTATTTTGAATCAATTCTAATTACTATTTCTGGATTCGGTGAAATGACCCTTTCGGCGAAATAGCTTTCGGCGAAATGGCATTCGGCGAAGTGGCCCACTCGGCGAAATGTCATTCGGCGAAATAACCCTTTCGGCGAAATGGCCTTCGACGAAACAGCTTTCGACGAAATGACCCTGATCCGGCTGGATCGAAGCACAAATGAGTAGTCTCTTCGTTAGCAAGTACACTAGTGATTTTGTTTTTAGATTCGATGGTTACTTTTTTAGTTATACAACAGTTTTTTTTACAAAATGTTCAGTTTTTTCTAACAAAATTTTCAATTTTTTTCTAACAAATTTTTCAGTTTTTTAAACATAACTTTTTCGATTTTTTTAGTACGATTTTTTTTTGTAAACATCAATTATGTTTACAAAAAAAGAACCGTACTAAAAAAATCGAAAAAATTGTGTTTGGAAAAACTGAAAAATTTGTTAGAAGAAAAACTGACAATTTTGTTAGAAAAAACTGAACATTTTGTCAAAAAAAATTGTGACGTGTTTTCAAGATATTTTAAAAATTCAGCATTTTCTCACACTCAAATTCACATTCACTCAAAGTGATAGCTCATACATTTTTATAATTAAATCGATTGCAAGTGCCTTGTTTTAAAAATTGACAACACGAACGAATATTGATTCAGTTACGAGGCATCATCTCACAGTTACGTTCACTTAGCTGTTGAAGTTGAACTGTTGAAGCGAGGAGTTTTTTTTTCAGAAATACTGATCTCAAAACTCAAAGTTGCACGGTAGTTTAAAAATACTGTTTAAAATTTAAAATTGCTATCATTTCACAGACCGAATCTACTGTTGGTCATAGATCACATGCATGCACGATCGTAAAAATTGAACTTGATCCACATTCCTCACAAACCACCGGCGGCATAACGATACTCCGCGCGATACGCAACTCTGACGTGACTGCGGTGGACAAATTATCGCTATGCAGATCATCTACCGTTCCGCGGTTGAACTTGATAGCAAAAGTTCCAACGACAAAAGCCACAACCGGGCGGCCATCCGAGTACAATCCCCTCGGCGACTGTCGAAACCGAGACCCCAGTAGTAACAAAAACAAAAACATAACCCACATTCGCACGTTCAACGACCAACCTTTCTACGTGCTTTGCTGCAATACGGTGCTGCTGGTGCTGAGCCGACGATCGCAACATTCGTGAGCGCCAGCGGCGGACCGGTGTTGGATTCAAATATTGACCTTAAAACACTTTTCGGTTTCTTCTTTGGACCGCCGAGAGCCATTATCGTCGGTGCGATGTGGAAATCTGTTGCAATACGAGTCAATCTCCTCGTGGCCTTTAATATCCAAACCACAATGCAGCCGGGTTTGCGATGCGTTCGTGGAGCACTGAATTCGGACGCTACGTGAAGGGTGCTGCATTGTGCACTAGCTTTAGCCTTCGGGTGGTGATCAATTGCAACATGCGGTCATCGACAAAAAAAAACACACACACACCTTGCTTACCAATTGGGCGCATGTTGGCAAACACATCTGCCGGTGGGTTTGCGATCAAACCAGAATTGATAATTTGTTGATTGAGTTTATCAGCACCAGTCCAATTTGTATTATAAGTAATGAACAGTAGTGCGTTTAGGATAGATGAATTATTGAAATATGTGGAGGTAAAAAAATAATTTGTTTAAAGCCGTTAATCACCTATCTTTTGGGATGCTAATGTGTTATTATGCTGTTAATTTTAAACCGATTTAAGAAAACGAAGTCCTCTTTCCACAATTGCATAGTTTAAAAATTATTTAATCAGAGGTTTATTCACAATTAACCTGATTACTAGTTCGTACATAATCGACCAAAATCACGCCGTATTGAGTTGTCGGTTTACTTGCATTCATAATGCCCAGTCTGTTGACAGGAAATACAATTACTGGCTGCCAGACTAAGCGTTCAACTAGTGTAGTGTGAGAGCTCCCTCCGTAAACAAGATCACCCGATAACGTTTTGTAATAGCGCACCAGATTGCGTGTTTGTTAACACAAGTGCGCGGGTTATTTGCAAGTCCAACTACTCTAGGCATAAACACTGACCAGCCACCAACCACCGCACGGTAATAACAAGTTCTATTTCTATTTCTCCGCCATTGCAGTTCCATCGCTAGCGTCATCGCCGCCATCAGCCACCGCCGGTAGCAAACTTTCCTCCGTTGGCATCTATCGGCCACCGGCCGTCCGGAAAGCGTTAAAACTCTCGGACAACGTAGTGCAACTTGCTCCGCCGGCTGCCTGTGAACACCCGAGCAACGACTACGGCCTTGCCGTTCCCCAGCATACCCATAAGCAGTATGTGACAGTTGCCCTGTCCGCAACAGCTGCTACTACTACTAAATCTGTGTCACCAGCGGTAGCGACGACCGGTACATCCAGTGGAACAAGCTTACCCGGTGTCGGGTCCTGTACCGGAACTACCGATAGCTCCAAACATAGTTGCTACCCCGGCAAGGTTGAGGAAAATTACGATTGCGTAAAAGGTGACATTAGTGCATCGCTGAATTTGGCATTAGCTGGCGACAAACCGGTAGCAGATGACTCTGATTTAGCGCAATCCTTAGCAGATAGAAACAATAATAATAGTAATAACGAACCGGCCCAGCAACTAGAGCAGTCGACAAACGCCGTAGACACTAGTCAAGGAAATTCATGCGCCAGTGATACTAGGTAAGTAAAAGATGATTACCATAACTGCAATGCAAAACGGTCGAGAGGGTAGTGTTAGAGACATAATTGGACTGACGTGTCTGAGATGAAAGCTGTAATTTTTCAATATCGTCTAGTAGTGTAAAGACATCTCAGTCTGGATAACAATTTTCACTGCTCAGAATCTGTTTATTATACACGAAGGTTTCTTTTTACTTTTTCGTTTACTACACTAATTTATAGTTCAGATGCGTTTGTACGCTTGCCAATTATATAGAAAAAAAATAGTAGGAGAAAGTAAGAATTTTCGAACCACACCTCGATTCTGACTAAAAAATCAACCTAAATTCGTATTTTTCCAAATTGTAGGAATAAAAGTTCAACTAGAAGGAAACCAAATTCCTCGTTTTAGGATTTTGTCGAATTTAAAGAGCCGAATCGATTTCAAAGTCTCATATTTTATATGTGGATTCATAGATATGGTAGGATTTGTATCTCGTAAAAATGACTTTGTTTTCTATGTTTTCTCAAAATTTGTCTTGCTGCTTTTGATGCTGCCCAAGTATAAATCTAGCTAATAGACAATGATAAGGCTGTTCTGGGACCAATTAAACTGGTCACTGTTAGCTCAATTCAGTTCAATGATCACCAGTAATATCAGAATTATCTGGTTCCCAATGGCGGTATATCAGGAACTAATTGGCACAAGTGGTACGTTCCCCTAGTTATTTGGAGATTTGTGCCTTGCCGCGGCTTCTCATTCTCCTGGTAGGAGGGGACGGAAAAAAGAATATAGAAGGGAATTGTGAAGTGAGTAAGGTGGTAAAACAGCACAAAAAGTACGGGTGTGTAATGTCAGAGACATAACTGGATGTCGTGAATACGAATGAAATTGGTACGCTTTCTTTATACTTCCGAATTTGAATTGATAGTTGATCGATTGTGTGAATTGTGCAACATTCCCTTTTTTCACTACTAGAATTTCGAACGATGCGTCTAGACTAAAGTACAGATTAGTTACATTCAGTGGCGTCTCGTCCTCATGTGCACCTAGTGCACTGCACAACCGATCGAATTGAAGGAATGAACTGCGTCCCCAACTCCATCCAAATTCAACTATTTTTTGGAATCTTTATTTATTCGATAAAAGCAGGTTGGATCGCACCGAAATTGCGTGTATTTACACGCATCTCATATACATCAAATATATAATTTCAAGTATCTGTTGTCGCTGTGTTAGTGTCTTTTCCGTGCACATGAGTTACTGCACAGATTCAAGATGAGAAAAAAATACTCAGCTCAGCTCTGAGATTTGTTTGTTTAATAGAAAATCCCATCCGAATGTATATCGTTATCTCATTGTATTGAAAAACACAAACAAATCTAAAGTTTTCACTTATAACGAACAACAACAATAACATCTGCTATCACACCACATAAGCAAATAAGCACAGTGCACAACTAGTAAATTTTGTCACGAGACACCACTGGTTACATTAAACATTATGAAACGCAAATAAATATTATAGAATAACCTGTATAGTTCTTTATAATAAAATAACGGTGGCTCTGAAAAGAACCTTTTATGAAAGCGTTCAGGATGGAGAGTGACGAGTTGAGTTCGAATTCCTGGATCTGAGTTCAAGAACTAAATTCAGAACTAAGAACAGACTCAGAATTCAGTTGGATTTTAGTTCTAGAACTACAATTTTGAAACTGAAATCAGTTCCGGAATCATTTTCCAGATTCCAATTCAGCACGCATGCTCTGAATTCTAAGCCCATATTCCGGAACTAAGCTCTCAAACTTGAAGACGATTTTTCGCCATGACGACCAAAATGCGTTGTATAGAGTACAGCAAAGCACAATTTCGCATAATTCTTTGGAAGTAATTTTATGGTTCTAAAAAGAACCGAATAGAAGAAGTCTGGAATAATGAACTGGACCTGAGTTCAAGAACTAAATTTAGAACCAATAGACTCAGAATTCAGTTTCAATTCTAGAACTATAATTTCGAAACTGAAATCAGATCCGGAATGTAGTTCCAGAATCCAGTTTCAGCACGCAGGCTCAGAATTCTAAACCCATATTGCGGAACTAAAATCTGAAACTTGAATTTCTCGCTACGACTACCGAAAAGCAAATGAGAACTGCGACCTGAGCGTTTGAGGTTTTAACCACACAGAATGTGCACTCTCCGTCGCTGCTGGTTGATGATTTCACTCCCACGACGTCTGCTTCCATAGAACGCACGAAAAGAAATGATCGATTTTCGATCACGGTTCCCCTTTGATACGCATTCAGTTGAAGATATGTGCCTGACGACCTCAAAATCGTCGTCCTTGCGCGAAAAAGCCAAGCAAAAATAAAGAGTTTTCCGCGTTGTTTTCAAAGTTTGAGAAAACTTAATTTTTGTGTTGTTTGTGGTTATCTCACACTGTTCAATATATTATCCTAAATTCCTGATCATAGTTTTGATGAAATGGTGAAAGAATTATGTTGCTACCGTTAATACAAGTCGAGATATTTACGATTAAGTTTTGCCCATTCTTCCACATGGCTTATTTTGAAAAGGTGCCCCACAGTAAAGTAAACCGTATTCACGACAAAAAAAAACATTGTTCTACAGATCTTGAACGATCTGTAGGTACCAAAACGCACATTCAATAAAATCTCCAAACCCCGAGAGGATTAAGAGATTTTACGAAAGTGACACAATTCTGCATTCCCGGAAGATTGCAGAACAATTCGCAGTATGTATGAGCAGAAGTAAACTCGGCACCCCATAAGGGATGCCAAATAATCTGCTTAAACATTTTAAGGTCAATTTAGAAATAATTCATTCACTTCAGAATATCGACGATAGAATATCCTTTTTATTTTAGCTCCCCATGCACAGATTCAACCAAGTATGGAGAACCAAAAACCCGAATAAGTAGTTACGTCAATGCGGGTCAGTTACATATCAGATGCTACGAGGTACGCAATCGCGGTTACTCAAATCACACGAATAATACTCAGCAAGCTGAATAGTAGCCATGTGATAATTAAGTTTGCAATGTCCAGTCAAAGCTTTGACCAGAATACTGCAATGATGCTTGGAAAAAATGCAGGTTCAGGACCAACGAAATCATTCGTTGGACCAGCCGTAGCCAACTCATCAGCCCATTCATTTCCAGTAATACGAGAATAACCGGGTACCCATAAGAAGTAAACAGCTTCAATTTGAGTTCGACATGCGATCAATAGATGCGACCGTGAATCATTCGAACTGAGAGCTTTTAAAGCTGCCTGGCTGTCGTTTGTTCAATCAATTCGTTTACCACAGATTCTCTGCTGAAGTGCCGATTGTATTCCACACAGAATGGCGTAGATTTCTGCTTGGAACACAGTACAGTATCTACCAAGTGAATGAGACTGCTCTAGCCTCATTTTACACCAGCATCAGCACGACCATTAAACAGAGAACCGCCCGTATAACAAACTATGTGTTCATCAAGTTGTCGGTCCAAATAACCAGACAACCATTCCTCACGAAGAGGTTGTTGGGTCACTAGGAGCGAGTAAATACTCATCCCCCGTAACCATTTGAGACCACGAGCGAGTGTGGCTAGTAGCATAGTCTATAGGGTTACTGTTCCAAAGCCCTGTAACCTTAAGACGGTATGTACAAGATAATGCTTCTTGTCTTAGGAACACATGTGGTGGTTTAATGCGCCGTAGCTTCTCTAGAGCAGCAGTAAGAGCTGTCGTGAATGCTCCTGTCATAGCCATCAGGATCATCCTTTAAAGATGATTTAGCTTTCACTGAATTGTCGCAACTTCTCCTTTCTGCCACCATACAAGACATCCATATAAAATTGGTCTAACAATAGTTGTTTAGATCCAATAAATGTAACTGGCGAAACCGTAAGTCAGGAATCCAAGGTTATTAAATTTCCTTAACAAACCATCAGCGACTAGATTCCATAAAAGTGCGGATAGTACACCACCACGCCCAAACTCTTGGCTTCTTCATAAGGGTCGCGACCGCTTTTTGAAATAAATTTGACAATTATTTCCTTCCAAGCTTTTGTAATATATCCTGTCGCAAGATTAAAAGTAAGTATTTTCTTCCAAACATGTTCATACCCTTAATGCAGTAACACTGGGAAAACTCCATCCTTTCCAGAAGACTTGTACGGAACTCTCAACTGCCCATTTGACCGATTCAATCGTCACAATTCTTCGAGCAAGGGCCCAAGAATCGTGACTACCCGAAAAAGTTTCATGAAGAGCTGTCGGTGATGGCTTCATACATCCTGGAAAGTGAGTGTTAAAAAGATAGTGAAAGACATCACCTTCATCCGACAAGTACTCTCTATCTGAAGTTCTTAAGAAACCGACATTAAAGTCCTTAGATTTCGAAAGTAACTTATTCAATCTGCTAGCCTCGTTGAGACTAGAGACATTTGTGCAGAGGCTTTTCCAACCACTTCGCTCAGACGATCAAAGAGCATTTTTGTAAGCCCTTCGAGCGAACACGAATGCCTCCGACCCATCTCTGCGTCGGTGGTTCCAAGCTCTTCTGCATAGATTCCTTAGTCTAGCAAGTTCAGCATTCCACCAAGGAGTTCCTCTAGTAGCTCGCACAATCCGAAGTGGACAAACCTCTTCATATGCTGCAACTATGAGTGAGTTTGTCTCGTCGACAACATTTTCCAAAACAATTAGGGTTTCAATTCATTTAAAACTATGATTTAAAACTGTTCTATCTACTTAAAAATCTCGAATGAAATTTGAAATTATCTGTTCACATACAGATTTATCAACGTATCTTTAAATTCATCCATGAAAACTTAAAATTTCCCAGATTCGAAAACTGCACTCAACCTCACTTCTTTGAATTTGATATTACATTTTACGATTTCTCGATAAATATGAATCGAACATACCACGGAAAGTCATTGAAATATTAATGATCGAGTTTTTTACGCATTTTTCATGTGTTTTCGTTTGTCAGTTTGGATCCATGAGAAAATTTAAAAAAAAAACAGCAATATTCTCAAATCTTCAAGCAAAATCTGAATATTATCATCATTATTCAGTTCAACGCTCGCTAGTTGAGCAGTACAGCGTTCGCAGAAGAGTTGGCTGAATTCTTCAATATCGACCGAAGCAGAATTGCTACTGAATGAAATACGAGTCAATCTGTGCAAAATCTGTGACCTTTTCCCATAAAATACATTGTAGGGCGGGATCGTTTAAAAGGTCTCATCACGTTCTAGTGCAATGTTGATGATACAATTTTGCTCCGTTTTCCCCCTAGCAATTTGAAGACTCACTGCCAGTCTGTGTTCACTTTCGGAAATATGTAAACATCTGTGTGTTGAAAATCTGTTCCAACCCAGATTAATCTGCGAACCTAGCATCTTTGAATACGAGGTGTGAAGCGATGGTCAAAACCGTCGGCAGTGTTACAGGAATCAATGGGGGTGACATTATTATGACATGCTGTGATTGGCTCGTTAAAACAACAACATGCAAACCGATTTTTCAATGCTATAATATTGAAATTATGTTCAATTTAAAGTTAAATGTTTTCGAATCGATTGATAGTTGAGCTGTATAAATCCATCAACAAACTGCTCTATATGCGTTCAAAATTAGGGCGGAAAAACGTCACGCGACTAATTTTGCTATTTTTATTGGCTCCAGGCTTTATATTGTAAAAGGGTATGGCATTTTCAATGTCAAAAATTTGATAACTATAAAGTAATAAGATAAAATGTTGAAATTGTATTGTCGTCGGGAAAGTTCTTCTAGTTCGCATGCTATTGTTTAGGTATTATCTTGTACGTAAAGACATGATGAAGAGACTTTTGGCTAAAGCAGTATATTAAATCGATGCTACCATTCTCGACTCGATTTGTGTAAATCTAACCGGTAAAACAAAATAACTTTGTCAAATAGTCCGTTGAAATTGCTGTTTAACCTTAGAAATAATTTATAATATATAGGCAAACATTCTAAAAAAGCCGTTCTGATTCAAGATACCTCTATCGTTGACGTATAGGGCGAATATTAAAGGCCATATATTGATACCTTGCGGGGAAACTATTCTCTTATAAAAGTTTCTAGTTTAAAGAACTTGTCAGTTGATGGTCAAACCAAATCGGTTATGCCATACTGGCCCCCGATTTCCAGTTCCGGGACTCACAACAGTTTCTCGGATAGGGTTGAATTTATTTTCTGAAACTTGAATTTAAATGAAAGTATGTAGTCCATATCCAAAGTTTCCAATATGTTCAATATGACTGAACATTGTTCGAATTTATCTGGATTCGAATTCCGAAATAAAGGTCACATAATATTCATATCTTACTAGATAACATGACCATTTTGTCCCACAAAGTAGTAGTCAAAGGTTTCCGATTTGGTTGAGATGATCGAACTAATTTACACAATCTTGGTTTAACCAAGATTATGTAGTGTCATTGAATGTTATTATTAAATTTATCGATTTGCATACTAGGCCTACCAATTCGCACTTCGTCATAAAGTTTTAATCATCCACTGCTGAAATCACGACACTAACCTTTCCTCCACTCATTTCAGTAGGTCCATAAACTATGCATAACTCTCAATGAGCACGTGATTCATAGTTGGTTGGAGCAACGATTGTTTACTGTACGCACAGATAGACAAATGACTGCTCTGCAATAGGTGTATGAGTAGTGATCGCACCGTTAAGAATTTAAAAGCAAAGTCCTGGCATTACATTCCTTTTGTGGAATTTGGCCTTTTTGTTTCAACAGACTTCGCAGCCGATTCTTAGTGTACAGAATCATTGGATGACTAGTACTATGGATCCTACTGACACTAAGAATCCTTCCAGGTCGGGGCTCGAACATACGACAACTGGCTTGTAAGACCAGCGCCCTATGCATTGAACCACCAACCCGGGACAATTTTAAAACAGATTTCAATTTCGGATCTCTAAAAAATCGATACTTTTGTCCACTTTCTCCGAAGTTACGGAGAAACTAGCGATTCAAGGCATATTTATTTGACCATCCATCATCGAGTTTCTGCTAACTAAATTAATTTTGCAATCGATTTTTGACTTTTTTGGGGTCTCATTGTCATGACAATTCACAGCCGATCCTCCGCGGTCTTGTAATACCGGAACCAGATGTCGGTTCCCATTGATAATAATTCTGATTCGTTTGGAATTTTTAGAGTCTTCGATACAATTTTAGTATAGGCAAAAATTCAACAGTACTACTTAACACATGACTAAGGAATTCAATACAATATAAACGCTTCATGTTCGCAGTTTTTCACTGTAAAATTTTGCTAATTTTTTTTGTTTTCTAGACCGGCCCGTTTGCACCGGGAACGACGCCCAGATCGCGCCGTCTACATTCCACGGGCCCGCCGTAGTCAGACTACTCCACCGGTAACGGCGCAGTTACCCCAACAGCAGCACCAACTGGTTCAACAACAGCAATCTAGTACTACTTCTTCCTCAACAAACGCTTTCTGTCTGAGAGCAGACGCCCCTACCCCGTCAGTCTCGGCAGCAGTCACTTCTGGTATCTCGTACTCTCTAAGCTTTCCGCCAAAGGCGGCCAGGAAAGAGCGTAGCTCTCATGGTTCCACTGATAAGGACCATAAATCCAAAACGAAAGATAAACCGCCCCCAGCCGATTGTAATTCTGTGATAGGGAACCATTCTTCGAATGATTGCCGGACTGATATTCGCAGCGAATATTCGAATACGGCTTTAAGCTTTGGAAAGAATCGTAGTCATAGCGTAGAGGAAGGAGTAGCCAAGACTGGAATCGACCAGGAAATAGTTAAACTGAAAAAGCAAAAGTCCGAAGAAGCTCCACGCGAGAACGCCTTTGCTCAAGGCTGTGATCTCGTACCAAAATCCAATAGCAAGAAGGAATCTTCTAAAAGAGAACGTTCCGCAAGTAGCATTTCGGGCGAAGTGGTGAACGGAAGTACAAATCCGAAAGCAGTAGATAGTATGAATAAATCAAATAAGCATCGCAGTGCCAAGCAGCAGTCGACTGCTGCGCCGTTGATCATTAATGGCACAGAAGTTGCGGATAAGCTTGATAGAGATGAGAAAGAACTCCGAAGAGCTTCCCAAGAGATTAACCGTAGCAATAGAAGAATCATCAAGCAAACATTTGCCTCCGATGTGTTGGAAATTTCCGAACAAGTAGCGACCGAGAAAATAGATCAGGCAAATGGTCAAACCAAATCGGAAGCTACGCGACAGGTTAATCCCGAGGAAGACGACTGGGAATCGATCTACGATGATAATGGAGACTGCCTTAATCCAAAGCTCATGGAGGAGTTGACGTCGGCTGTGGGGAAGGTTTCTATCGAGGTTCCTAAATCGGATTATAAGGTAGTAACAAGCTAACACCAGTAACAATATAATACTTTTTCTCTACATCAAAACTCATTCAATTGCAGTTATACCAATCGAAACACGCTGCCCTCAATGAGGAAGAATTCCCCCATGTCTTGGAGGTGTCCAATTTTCCGGTGGAATTCAAAACGCAGGATCTCATGATGCTCTTTTCGCAGTATAAGGAATCTGGGTTTGACATCAAATGGGTTGATGACACTCATGCCTTAGCGGTGTTCAGTAGTTCCAAAATTGGTAAGTTTAGCATACTCTCTTTAATTTGGTAATTACAAGGAAACTGTTTTTTTTTAGCCGCCGAAGTACTCGCCAATGGTCATACGTTTGTTAAACTGAAACCGCTTGCTGAAGCAACCGTCGAATCTCGGTCCAAGGCCAGGAAGTGTTCCAGCTCACTGCAACCATATCGACCCCGGCCGGAAACATGCGCTGCCTTGGCACGTAGGCTTGTGACTACCGCCCTGGGCGTACGACTGAAAACTGCCCCCGAGGAGCGAGAAAATGAACGACGCGTTCTGCGGGAAGCCAAGGGTAAACAAAAAAAAAATGAAACAGTTTCTCTTCCAATGAACCTAATTATTTGTTTGATTGTGTTTGATTTTAGAACGGAAACTTCTCGCTGCCAAACAACGGGATGAAATATGGGAAAGCTAAGGCTTCGACGGTTTATCTTTCCCCTGGTATCAGTAACTTGTTTAGCTAGTTTTTTAGCACGGCTGCCATAAATAAGTGAGTGTGTATTAATAAGGATCTACTACTGTACAACGGAACAACGCTCCGTGTGGTGAGCTTGATCTTTTTGGTTTGTCAGCAGATGGGTTATGCTACCGCCGAACAACATATATTTCTAACCAATTTTAAGAGTAACTTTTCAAGTCTATTATCAATCTAATAATCAGAAAGAGCATTGGACTTCAACGGTCACCTGTCCTACGGTTTTGCTAGGACATTTGTCTGAAAGAGTGATCTTGAAACACAATAAACAATAAGAAATATAAAGTTAGAGTGAAATCAATTATACTTATATTTATGATCTATTATAAATCAAAACGGTAGTTGTACAAACAAATGAGTAAACTTTATTTACATGTTTTAGCGTACATGGATCCCATTAAGGATAGGAGGTTATTTTACTACAAAATAATAACAGCGGTTATTGTTAAAATATATGGGATGACAATCTCGAAAAAATAGGAATGTTTCATTTATAAGTGGTAAATCACATTAACTCATAATTTGTGCTCGCAAATTTTAGAAACTGGTTTCAGTCCCTTATTTAGAAATGATTCTATGATCAATTTTAGATAAATCGATGAACTGTCTGTTTATCTTTGAAAGGTATACAATTTTTCCACTTTTCCTCTACATATACTGAATATGTCAACATAAAAAGTGTTTCGCCCTTTTTCAATTTGTTTATTATGCTGTGAATTATGAAACTACGCCCTCGCTCATTTTTCGTGAAATTGGCACGTGTCCGCGACTAAGACAAATCTACGGGTAATTGTATCGTCTCACGCGAAAAAAACATATCAACCGGAAACCATCTAAACTAACACAAATAAATACGATAGTCCCACAACACAAGGGCCTAACTGCAAATGAGAGCCTCTCTTTGTTTACTCTCTCTTTCGATTATTACGGAGCCATAACTGCAATTCATCCAAAGTTTCCAATATAAATCGAAAGCTTGTGGTTTTACCTTGAAAGTTTGGCAAAGAGTAAGGCGTCAAATATAAAGTTAGTGCGGTAAATCGTGAAAGGAAAAGTAAACAAAGAAAAACTGTCATTTGCAATTAGGCCCTTTTGTCGTGGGACTGTCGAATAGTTTTGCAGTTGACATGGAACACGGAGGGCGAAACTTGTGTAAACAAATGGTTTCTTTGAGTTTTGTAGAATCCGAATTTCTAGGCAAAATTTGAAAATTTTGAAGCATTTATTCGTGGGAAGGAAAAACTCGATTCATTTACTTTTGTGAATAAAAAAAAACTTGATAAACAGCGGATACGTTTGCAACAACTTTATTTATTTTGTTAAAAAACTCCCACTAAAAAAATTGTGCTGTACTGAACACGACTTTATTTTAGTTTGACGCTTCATTTCTCTCCCTTTTTGGTAACGCATATAATATATGATATTATCAGAAAGTTTGGATGCTTGTATGATATGTAGTTTTTCCTAATTTTTTTCCGTGGCCAACAAATGGTGCTGTGTATACAACTCCTCTGATTCGCCATGCATTAAGGATCAAGAGTAAACTACACACTTGAATTTTATAGCTGAGTCTCGGCAAAAATATGCCGAGATTCGCTTAGCCGAGTAATCAGCAATCATCTCGGCAAAAATAAAATTACTGAGCGTCTCGGCACCCTCAAATTTGACAAACGTCAAATATTGCCGAAATCGTCAGCATAAGATTTACTGTTTTTTTTTCAGTGAAACGTTCACTGAATATTCGGTAATCCAATAAAACGAAAAAATGAAAAAATATATTACCGAATCATCAGTAATTAAAAATCTAGTCGATTAATTTTGTTTGTAATTTCTCAACATTATAAACACGCCATTTAGAATCAAAAATTCATTTTATTAACATTTAAAGGAGGCTTACAAATTTGTTGCCAGCATGTAGCATACAAAAAAATTATCGGAAGGCTCGCATTTGATACCGAATACTGTAAAAACCATGCAAAGAGTTTTAAATGCTGACAGTATTTCCGGTCCTGTGGGAATTATTACATCTCTCTATGTATCAGATATGCGATAATGTGCCAATGTATTTGACGACACGACAAGTCACTCGGCATGAAAAGTGTTCTTGAACGGTTCACTATCATTAGGCAACCCCTTGGTAATGATAAAATTATTATTCTGAAGCAACTCTGTTTCAAAAAGGCCAACAGTAAACAAATGAAAAGTTGAAGAAAGCTGCGAAAACTCAATTATATTTTATTCAGTGGTCTTTATGTAAATTTTGTGAGGAAGAGAAACTATTTGATGTGAACGACAGAACCAGATACCACAGTCATCAATAGAGCTAGCAAAAGAGAAGGAGAGTATTCAAATTTTGGAATTTGGTTTTTATCAAATGAACAGTTTCCTTCTTGTATCTATTCTCGTTTAGCTAATACGAGCTTCGATTTCCTGTAGATTTCCAAAAAGGCACCATCAATCAGTATCAGAATCCGCAATACAAAAGGATCGCTGTTTAGTTGCACTTATTGATACATTTTACGAAAATCGGAAACAGTCGGAGTTTTATGTTGTTATGAAAAATTCGTTTACATTTACACAGAAAAAAGTGAAAAAATTGAGAGTACTTCTAAATTACCCTAATAAAATTGTTTTTATAGCGTGTATTCCGAACTCAAATTTTGTAATTCCAGGAATGATTGCATAACACATGTGCTGAAAAGTGCCGGGCCTATCGCATAGATGGCGCTAGTTTTATTGCAGTCAACTTTTTTCAATTAATACTAACTTTCAAAAGACAGCTGTTACAATTTAATGATATTCTATTTTTTAGTTTGTGAGTTATTGTGCTAAGAGTGACGCTACTTTTGTTATTTTTAGTACAATGGACCAAAAACAATTTCGTGTTTTAAATTTACACTGCATCTTGATGGGAAAAAATACAGTTCAAGCGAAGCAAACGCTTGAAAAGTGTTATGGAGACTCCGCTTCATCAGATTCGTTTTGATTTATCGAAAAGTGAAGTTGCGTGTGTTAGCTGAAATCGTAAAGATATCAGAAGAACGTGTTGGCTTTATATTGCATGAGCATTTGACTATGAGCAAAGACATCATATTAACAAGATATCCAGCTCTCATATTTCGCGAACAAATCATTGACAACATCCTTCTATGCGAGCATGGCGCCCACAGGCGAGTCCGCATCGAATCTCGTACATAGTAGAAGTTGCACAGACTAACAGACAGGACACTCAAATTACATTCTTCAATCATTTTAACGGTCATTTTGAATATTCCTTTAGTTGGGACAGTACTCGCATATGTCATGGTGGTGCCACGTTACCCTATCAAAAACATCCTGTCTGTCATCTAGACTGTGTTTATTTTTTTCATTTACCAACAGAGTTGCCATTCATACAGTATTACCTGTAATGTATTGATTTGTATACGTCCATGCGAATTTCATGCAGGATACCGATTTAATACATATTGCCAAAACTATATACATAATTGTGCCTACTTCTCATCCTCCAACGCAATACAAAATCGAACCCGTTTTGTTAAAATATTTACTTGCTTCTGGTCTTAATTTCGGGTGAAAATTACCAACACAATAAAAAATAGTCTTTATGAACAACGTTGAGAAAAATAAATGGTTACCTTCCAACATCGCTAAAAAAATTAAATATATTATCAACGTAATCCTATAATTTATTGTGACGATTCATTTTCAAATATTATGATGAAATCAGGCATCCCTGCAAGCAGCTGATCGGTGTTGACAAACGAGGGGAAACCAACTAGTAAAAAAAATTTTACATAACACAAGGGGTGTACCGATAGTAAATAGTTCGCACAGTACAATATAGGTGGAACTAGTGCATCACGAAAAATTATTTTTTTAAGAATTTACTTATACTGTCATGTCTGTTAGTCTGTGGAAGTAGGGGAGAGAAATGTCATATTCGTGCGCGCCAAAAAAAGCAGCTCTGCGCACCCATACAATTGACATGGTATGTTAAATGTGATGCCGTGTGGTGGCGTTGCTGAACTGAAGGTGTATTTCGCTCCAAGCTGACAGGGTCTGCTATGAGACAGCTCTGTTCAAAGTGAGTGCCGCGTTTGCTCACTGTTGAACAAAAACGAGAACGTGTTGATGATTCTGAGCAAGGTTTGCACATGTTTAAATGTAACAAACCGGAATTTTTGCATCGATATGTGACAATGGATGAAACATGGGTTCATCACTTCACTTCGGAATCGAAACGACCGTCATCTGAACGGACATCAACTGGCGAACCTCGTCCAAAGCACAACAGTCGGCTGGAAAAGATATGGCCTCGGTATTTTGGGATGTGCGTGGTGTAATATTCATCGACTATCTTGAGAAAGGAAGTACCATTAACAGTGAATATTATATAGTGTTATTAAAGCGTTTGAAGGCTGAAATTGCAAATAAACGACCACATATGGCAAAGAAATAATTTGTTTCGACAAAACAACGCACCGTGTCTCAATTCAATCAAAACAATGGCAAAACTACATGAATTGAACTTCGAATTGCTCCCACATCCACCGTATTCGCCAGATTTGGCTTCCAGCGACCACTGGCTGTTCGCAGACCTGTTGAAAAAAATTCTCGTCGGCAAGAAATTTCGCACTGATGAAGAGGTTATCGCTGAAATTGAGGCCTATTTTGAGGCAAAAGATAAATCGTTCTACAATAGTGGTATTGAAATGTTACAGTGACACTGAAATGATTGCGTTGCTCTTGATATAGATTACGTTGCTGAATAAAGTTAATTTTGAACCAAAAAAATCGTGTTCTCTTTGTTAGGCCCGGGACTTTTCAGACCATGTGTTAAACGCCAGGAGGGTGCATTTTCATAGACAGATACAGGAAAAAATTAATCACGTTTGTTAACCTCGGTAGACCCAACCAACATCAACATTGGAACAAAAGATTACATGCAATTTATGTTTTTTATGTATTGGGAACAATTCGAAACATTTAATCCGAAATGTTGCCAGTGTCGTTAGCTTTACATTGTATAATTGACAGGTCGTTTGGAACTGGAAGCTGTCATTCCAAACGAACAACTGTCGTCATTCTGGTTATAGGCACTCTAATGGGCATGAAGTGATTGCAATTGTAAGCGTGGATGCAAGTATTTTATTTACGGAAACGCTACGTTTGATTGTGAGGCGGAATTGTAATAATAAATTAAACTGCCTAAATACAGGACTATCAGTCCTCGGTTAAAATGTATGCTAGCCATGACAATCTATTACGGTGTAATTGATAAAGTTCCCCTCAACGAATTCTATAGCTCGTAATCCTGTGCAAGAACTTTTACTTATAATACCACCGTTTCTCTTCAAAGTGATATAAATGTAGCGAAGTTTAATGGAGAAAAGTTCCGCTGAAGCTGAGAATCAGAAATGAACATGTTACTATATTTACGCTTAGATCAGTACTAATTATAGAGAGTAAATTATTTTGCAATACAAGTGACACGAGTTTATTCGAACCAGAAGCGATGGCAGATATCATGCGATACAGTTTTAATAAACGAGTGGCAGGTCGTGTCTTCGATACATTGGTTAAATTCCTCAAAATCTTTGAAACTTTAGTTTAGGTTCTAATATTTTTGACTCTATTATACACCTACATACACCTGTATTTTGTATTTCGATAGAATCGAAATATTTCGATTGAATGTGAAAGTTTGCATTCTGTATACCGATCGAATGGCACTTTTGTAAGGAAAATTTCGCATTCGATCGAAATATTTCAATTTAAACTAGAAATCAAATGAAATACAGAATAGGAGTACTAATCTAGTGTTATATATCTACTGTATTTAAAAGCAATCGAACAGAATATGATTTTACTCTAAACCGACGCAACTGCATCTAGCGTGTATTCACCATAGCGACGATTCCGTTACAAACAAAAATTCCAGAAGAGCCAGACCAGCGGCTAATAAGAAAGTCACACCAAAAGAGATGTGAGAAAATTCGTTCAAAGCGGAGAAGATGAAATGAAAAAAAAGCATAATGTTGTTACGAAACTGTCATCCGTCTGACCGTTTGAATGTGCCTTCGCTGTAATTTTAGTGATCAAAATCGAGCTAATTCGTCGAATTGGTTATATATTTTGTAACGATATTTTGTGTAACGTAATAAATATGGTGTCAATTGTGTTCCTGTGAAGAATGTCCGTCAATATTACGGTGCATGCCAAAGGGCAACCGACGCCGTCGTCAGTAACAGCAAACTGTAATCTTTTCTCAAGCCTTGATAGTGTTCGCCAATCAGATAATCAAAGGAGAAGGAAAGAACGTTTAGAACAGGTAATTCACGGTTAAAACTTTGTTAAATATATAATCTTTAGTGCAATGCTATTTTATCAGGTACGTCAACAGTCCAAAGAACTTGCTGCAAAAGTTCGAAAAAACTTTCAAGCGGCTAAAACTAAACAGCTAGCTTATATACAAAAGGTCAAACAGGACGAACTCAATAACTGGAAACGGAAACACATTGCTAAATTGCAAGCTGATTATCAAAACTGCCTAGAAGATGTTGGTGAAGCTCACAAAGCGGCAGAGGCAGCCGAACAATGCGAAATTTGGTTTCAGGAAAGAAAGGCCGCCCAGCAAGCTGCAGCTCTCATGCGTGGAAAACAGGCCGAATCGAAGCTTGCTGGAGAAATTCAGGAACGTGAGAATAAAAAGCCGAAAAAGAAAAAGGAGTATAAGCCGTCTAAATCCGTCGGAGTTCAAGTTTCCGGGATTGAAAAGGAGAAGAAAGAAGAAACTGATGGTCTAGCAGACGAAAGTATTTCATCTGCAAACACATTGAGCGCTTTTGAGCAATTCAAAAAAGCTGGTAAATCGAAATCCTTACCCGGCGCAGAAAGTCACAGCAGGCACCTGTCACCGGATTTCATATCGTCTGATGACGAATTACTAGCTTCAGGTAAAAATAAAGAAAATATCCCCGTCTATAACATGCCATCAAAGAAGGGGATAGAAACTTTATATTACAACGCGAACTCGTTCACCTCACCGGACACATTACACAATTTACCTCCTCAAACTACACAATCTGCCAAGGTTCCTGCGTTGAAACCTTTCACACAAGTATCCGAATTCATCAAAAAGCGTCGAGAGGATCGATCACACAAACATCAGCCACAACCGATGGCATCACATCAGACTGTGAAAGATCCGGGCAGTTACTCTTCGCAGAAAAATGTTCAATTCGATGATTACAGTGAAAATACGCTTTCTTTTCCCACGAGTACAGCACTGGATCGATCGATTCTGGACTCGCCTCGTAAGCCGGTTCGCAAGTTGGTAGAACAACCGAAAGCACTGCCAACGGTTGGCACTAGAAGTGCCGCTCCAATTCCACCGTCGAAAACAAAAAGCTCACTGCTGGTCAGTCCGTCCAAGCAATCGAGTGCCACCACCGCCAGCACTAAGGTACAGTACTACGACTATAATACCAAGTATCGGAAGGAATATGATCAGCCGGATTCGATTGTGCACCGGAACGATAAGTCTGCGGGCGAACCGAACGCAATGCAAGAAGCCAACCGACTGGAGCGGTTACAAAATGAAATGCTTAACGCGAGAAGGTAAAATGATATAAGGTTTGTGATTAGTATCGATAACTGTTCTTATTTTTGTGTGTATTTTACAGACAACCAGCGATCGCAGATCGTTCGAAGCTGGCTCTTGAAAAATTGCAAACTCGAAAGGATTACGAGAACCTTAAGGCCGAACTAGACAAATTGGTTAAGGCTGAAAGTCAAGTTAAAGGGCTTGATTTGGTAATAATGCATTCTAGAGTTTTGTTGGTAAAAATATTTCATTGTTTCTGTTTTTCAGACAAAGAAACCTCTTTTGACGGAAGCTCAGCATCGAAAGCAAAACGAAACCCGACAGAAACGTATGAACGAAGCCGTCGAAGATTTGACCAAACGACGCGTTCTGATCACCTGTCCAAGAGTTCGAGATCCTCCCAGACACGTTCCGCAACCAAGCCAACCGTCTCAAATTAATGTGGCTGCAGGGCGGACCGATGCCGTCACTTTACCAGGCGATGATTCTCTGATTCGTGCAACCAATAGTTCGGATAGTTGCAGTTCTATTTTACTTGGGAATGATCCATGCCTGGTGAGAGCGAACATTTCAGTTCCAGCGGAAAAGGAACCGGATAAGGTGGCGCAGTTGAAGGAACTACTGGAGAAAATTAATGAACAGAAAAAGCTGCTGACGGAAGAACTTAGAAAGGAAGAAGAAATAGACCGGGTACTAAAAGTTCCCGAAAAGAGTTTGAAGTCTACCAAAAGTCAAACTGATAACGGTATTTTGAACTTGCAAAAACGTCAGAAACAACTGGACGAGCAGCAGCAGGAACTAAAACGGAAGGAAAAGGAAATTCGAGAACTTGAAAAACAATTGAAGGAAAAATTAAATCGATTGGAAAGAGATAAATTGAAACCGACATTGCCTGTTCAAGTAGAGACGCATGGAGTAGCGAAGGGCGATGTACAGACGGTCCCGGATTTATCGTCAAGCGATTCAAACGGTAGTTTCCAATCTGGTTCGGAGATACCCGTCAAAATTGTTATCACTCTGAACGATAAAATGCAAAAGAAAGTGAAAAAGACTCCGAAAAAAGTCGTTTCTGAAGTTCGGAAAAGAAAAAAAGCCAAGGATGCTGCGAACCCTCCTCTGGAAGCTCCTGAATGCCAACCGAAAGTTCCAACCGAAGCGAAGGTATCTCGACCTTCACCGAAAAAAGTTATTCCACCATCCAAAGCTCTACCGGAACCGGACCAATCACCTATTAGTTCAACCACCTCAACTGTATACCGGCAGCCACCAGCGAAGATTGAAAACCGCATGAGTCAATTATTGAAACAAATTGATCAAAAACAAACCACCGCTGACAAGATTCCTATTCCGAAACCACCGTCTGCAAAGGTTATTCCGAAGCATCAGCTGAGAAAAGAAACCACTCCTGCTCTAGTGCCGCCTGGTAGACAGAACTTGGATCCCGTGTTGATGCAATACATTGTTCGCCTGCTAGGAATGTCCCGCCAGTCAATCGATCAACTGGGCGTTAGCTCATCGACGACAATTTCTACACCTCACGATTCGGTTGTCAACGTCAGTGAGAATCAGTCTAGCGCCGAAGATGACGTCCTTAAAGATCAGTCGCGATTGGATAAATTACGGAAATTCATCAATGAAAATTACAACTTTTTGAATGAAATCGACGAGACGTTGAAGGAACAGGAACTGAATGGCACATTGGACGAGAACATCAGTCGAGTGGGTGACATTTGGATGAGAACACTGAGCCGAAAGGAAAACGAAATTCGTCAGAAGAAAATCTCACAAACCAAAACGTCAGATAGTGTCAGGCAACCGGCAGTGCAACAGTCGCCACCGGTAAAGGAAAGTTCACTAAAATCGATACTTAAGTCTCCCAAGAGAACTCCCGATGCCAAGGTGGCAAAGATTATCACCCCACAGGGACACGTTGAGATCATCAATTTGAGCGATCGAGAGGAGCAGGAAGTGTTGGAAAAATATGCCCAACTTACCGAAAATTGCAGTAAACGCATCAGCGAACTATCGGACATGATTCAGAAGGTACGCGAAGAAAAGAAAAAATTGATTGAGAACAGCTTGTCTTCTAGCGAACAGCAAGAATCTACTAAATATATGGACATACCGCAACCTTTGATGGGTGCATCGATTCAACGGGACAATAACCTAGTTCCTCCCAAGACCCCGCTCGAGACGAGTCCTCAATCGACAAGAGACGATCCGGTCAGTGAGGAAATCAATGCCATTTTTATCGCTTCACGGCAGATTGGGCTCAGCAAAGACAGCGGAATTGCGATGTCACGACCGGTGACCTCGTCCGATTTTCGTGACAGTCCGGATGCACGGCCACAGAATGCTGTAGTGCAACAGCTTGAACCGGCGAAAGATTTTGGTGTGCAAGATACGGCGACAACTGCACCGGTATCGTTCGAACCTGTCTTGAAGGATATTCCCAAGGTGAGTTTAATAGACACTATTTTTTTTTCTTATATGGGTGCAAATTCAAAATATAACAAATTAATACGTTCAAATAGTGACCAGTATTTGAATACCTACTGAACTGGAAATTTTAAACAAATTCTCAATTTCATCTCTCCTACTGCTCGGAAATTTTTCTGCGCATCGATTCGTGTGGACAAAACAAAACCTTTTCCAATAATTAGTAATCGATACTTCAATTGCTTACGAACAATGTCTATTTTTCTCTAATTCTCTAGCCATTTTCATGATTTCCCCTAAAAGAGACAATAATTTCGTATTTCGCTTCTATTCCAACAGAGCCTCTTCAAACAATTCGAATTAATATTACACCGATTTGGATTCTGTGCGGTTCGTTAATAACGTAAAGAAGGGTGCTGTGCTCATCAGCATGTGGACCTTCTGCGAATTAACTTAATGCGCCGTTCGCCTCGCACCAGAGGCTTTCATAAGAATTCTGCTCTTCGCATTTTTTTGAAAAAAATTTTGAGTTGTTTTATGAGAAGATTTTCTAACAGTTTTTTTTGGCAAATCAAGCGGTTTTTCATGCAGTTGTTCCGAGAATTTTTTTTTCGAACAGATTTTGAATTTCTTTTTTTTAAGATTTCCTAGCAGTTACTCAAAAAACTGAGAAATTTTTCCGAGCAGTTTTTTTTTAGCAATTTGTCTTGTTTTGAGCAGTTTTTAAAGCAATTCTTCGAGCAGTTTTTCTAAAAAAATTCCGATGAATTTTGTCTAGCTTTTTGAGTAGTTTTTCCAGTAGTTTTTTGAGAAATTTTTAAACATTATTTTGTAGCAGTTTTTAAGCAGTTTTTTGGATAAGTGTTTCGGAGCGTTTTTGGAGTAATTTTATGGAGAAAATTTCCTAGAAGTTTCTTAAGCAATTCTTCGATAAGTTTTGCGATTATTCGAGTAGTGTTCCGAGCAGTTTTTTAAGAATTTTCTTTGAATTGCTTTTGTTCACTTTTATTCCCGTGTAGTCTTGAAGAAATTTTTCTAGAAGTGTTTTCCAGTAGCTTTCGAGTTTTTTTAGCGAATTTTTTTTTAATCCGACCATTATCTTCTAGCAGTTTATTTGAGAAGATTTTGTAGCAGTTTTTTGAGCAATTCTTCTAGCGGTTTTTTAAGATGTTTTCAAACAATTTTTGAAGTTGATTTTTGAGCAAATTTTTAATAAATATTCTTCGAGTAGTATTTCGAGTAGTTTTTTTTGAGAAGTTTTTTCAACAATTTTTGAAAAGTGTTTCGATCAGTTTTGAAGCAATTCTTCGAGCAGATTTTGAAGTAGCTTTTCGAGACTTCCGTGTAAGGTTTTGAAAAAATGTTTTGTTTTGTCGAGAAGTTTTTTCTAGTAGTTTTTCGAGTTTTTGAGACGTTTCCCGAGTATTTTTTAAAGTATTTCTTCGAGAAGTTTATCAGAGCATTATTTTCTAGCAGTTTTTTGTGTAGTTTTTTAGCAGTTTGCCAGTATTTATTTAAGAAGATTTCCAGTTTTTTGAGCATTACTTCGAGTGTTTTTTGGAGAAGTTTCTGGGAGTATGTTTTTCCTAGCAGTTTTCGGAGTAGTTTTTTACAAATTCTTCATGAAACTTTTGCGAGCAGTTTTTGGGTAGTTTTCTAAGCGTTTATGAATTCTAGTAGCTTTCCAGTTTAGATAATTTTCTCATAAAGTTGCTGGGAACTGCTACAAAATAATGTTTGGAAAACTTGAATACTGCTTATTTTTAAAGTTTACGGAGCATAATTTTGCAACAGTTCTTTCAAGCAGTTTTTTTTAGATTTTCTAGCAGTTGTTTTAGCAATTCTTCGTGAAGTTTTCCGAGTAAATTTTTCTAGCAGTTTTCGAGTAATTGTTCAAACATTCTTTGGAATTGTTTTCGATTAGCTGTCTTATTTCTGTGTAGTTTTTTAAGAAATTTTTCGAGTATTTTTTTGCAGTTTCCGAATTTTTCGAGCAGTTCTTCCAGTAGTTCCAGTAGTTTTCCGGGCATGGTTTTTTAGAAGATTTCCTAATAGTTTTTTGAGATATTCTTCGAGCAATTTTTCAAGTAGTTTTTAGCAGCCCTTCCAGTAATTGTTGTTTAGATCTCCAAGTAGTTTTTTGAGCAATTCTTCAAGCAGTTTTATCGAGAAGTTTTTCTAACAATTTTTTTCTGGCAGGTTTCCAGATGTTTTTTTCGAGAAGTTTTCCGAGTTACTTTTTAAGCTGTTCTCCCAGCAGTTTTTTCACGATGTTCTCCTAGCTGTTTTTCAGATTTCCTTGCAGTTTTTCAGACATTCTTTAAGCAGCTATTCCGAAAAGTTGCTTCTAGTAGTTTTTTTTTTAATTTTCCGGATTACTTTTTAAGTTGTTCTTTGAGCAGTTTTGTAAGAAATCTCCGAACATTATTTTGTAGCAGTTGTTTTAAAAGATTTTCTAAGTTTTTTGAGCAATTCTTCAATCTGTTTTTTAGAGAAGTTTTCCGAGCGTTTTTGGAATAGTTTTTTGAGAAAATTTCCTGGCAGTTTTTTTAGCAATTCTTCGAGAAGTTTTGCGAGGAGTTTTTTCTAACATTTTTCGAGTAGTGTTTTGGGTAGTTTTTTCAAGCATTTTTTGGAACTATTTTGTTTTTTTTTATTCCCGTGTGTGTAGTTTTTGAGGAAATTTTTCGAGAAGTGTTTTCCAGTTTTTCCTGTAGTTTTGAAAAAAAAAATTGAGCATTATTTTCTGATAGTTTTTTGATCATTTTTTCAGCAGTTTTTTTAGATTTTCCATTAGTTCTTCAAGCAATTCTTCGAGCGGCTTTTTCAGGAAGTTTTTTCTAACAGTTTTTGAAGTTTTTTTTAGTAATTTATTGATCAATTTGTCCGACAGTTTTTGAGAAGTTTTTCGATCAATTTTTAAGCAATTATTCTAGCACATTTTCAAGTATTTTTAGAAGTTTGACCTTTTTTTAGTAGTTTTTATAGCAAATTTTTGAGAAGTCTTCCAAGCAGTTTTTGGAGATATTCTTTGAGCATTTTTTCGAGTAGTTTTTTGCCAGCTCTTCCAGTAGTTTTTGTTTAGTTCTCCGGGTAGTTTTTTGAGCAATTCTTCGAGTAGTTTTTTCAAGAAGTCTATCAGAGCATTGTTTTCTAGCAGTTTTTTGATTAGTTTATTTTAGCAGTTTGCCAGTAGTTATTTGAGAAAATTGTCAGTTTTTTTAGCAATACTTAATGTTTTTTTCGACAAGTTTTTATGGGTATTTTTTCCTAGTAGTTTTCGGAGTAGTTTTTTGAGTAGCTTTTTTAAAAGACTTCCTAGCTGTTTTTTTAACATATCTTTGAGAAATTTCCGAGCAGTTTTTCGAGTAGTTTTTTTGACGAGTTTTTAAGCTTTTCAAGAGTTTTTATAGAATTTTCTTATCCGTGTAGCTTTTTAAAAAAATATTGCGATGATTTTCTAGTAGTTTTTGAGTTTTTTAAGCAGTTTTTTGAAAAGTTTTCTAAGCAGTTTCATGAACAGGATTTCTAGCAATTCTTCAAGCGGTTTTTTGGAGAAGTCTTTTCTAAGAGTTTTTTAAAAGATTGCCACGCAGTTTTTTGAGTAATTTTTTGAGAAGTTTTTCTGAGTAATTTTTTGAAACGTTTTTTCAGTACTTCTTTAAACCATTTTTTGGATTGTTTTTGAACGACTCTTTGAGCAGTTGTTTGAACCTTTTTGTCTTTCTCTATAGAAAGGTATTAGAATTGCTGGAAAAACCGACTTTCGAACGGAGCCTCGGAGACCCATAGTGTTATATACCATTCGACTCAGCTCGACGAGATCGGAAAATGTCTGTGTGTGTGTGTGTGTGTGTGTGTGTGTGTGTGTGTATGTGTGTGTGTATGTGTGTGCACTTTTCGAAGATATTTGTGTTGGTCGTACTTGTTTCGGCGTCTTTATAGCAAAACACACAGCAGTCATTCGCCAGTGAATGTAGCTAAAAGCTAAAATTTTATTTAATTTTATACTTTGTTTTATGAAATCAATAATACTTATACTCACATAATATATAACCTCAAAGTTTTAATTGCAGTACATCCCAACAATTCAGTTAAGTAATATTTAGCTATAAATGTACAATAGTTTAGGTGTTTAACTTAGAAATACAAATTTAGTTTACTCACTGTTACAATAAATTCAGTTCACTTCGTAGTAAATTATTAAATTAAATCTAACCGAATTCACGCGTCTTACCGTAATGAAAGTTCAACGTATTTTTTCTCGTTATTTATCCGAGCTGCCAACTAATCTTACTGTCTTACAACTAAGTCACCTTTTGAGCTAACACTTCTTGTTCTCGCTCGCTTGAAAACTCAACAGACCGAGGGGGCTCGTTGGGACCGGCCGCGCAAGCCGTAACATCCTCCGACCCGTAACACTGGTTCTCGGAATACGGTACAGTTTTACTTTCCTCTAAGTCCAAACGAGCAAGCTTAGTGGCCGGTCTCAGTACAGTTCCCGTAGAGGTTTGAACTACAGCTTGACGTACACGTCCATCGCGTCCAGGCCGCGTTTCAATCACGCGTCCCCTGATCCACCCGTTTCGCACAGATTCTTCAATAATTATGACCAGATCTCCGGGCATCAACGATCGCGTATCCTTGTGCCACTTCGTCCGTCGAGTAATCGTTGGTAAATATTCCTTCACCCATCTTCGCCAGAACAGATCAATCAAATGCCGGCAAAGGTTCCAATCACTCTTGCACACAGCTCTTAGTTCGATCGGAGTCTTCGTTGGTTGTATCACACCACTGGAACTCGCTAAGATAAAATGATTCGGTGTGAGGGCTTCCTGGGTACCAACGTCTAATGGAATAAACGTAAGAGGTCGGGAGTTGACAATTCCTTCGGCTTCGGCTAATATAGTAGCGAACGTCTCTTCATCAGGGCATCTGGACGTACTCATGGCCGCAAAGGCTATCTTCACCGAACGCACAAGCCTTTCCCACGATCCCCCCATGTGTGGAGAAGAAGGTGGATTAAACAACCATTTTGTGTTGGTATTAGTAAAGGTTTCCGACAACTGTCCGTTGATCGATTTCATTTCGCATTTTAACTCGTTGCTTGCACCCACAAAGTTGCTGCCATTATCGCTGTAAAACTCAAGTGGAGATCCACGACGCGCCACAAATCGCCTAACTGCCATCTTGCACGACATCGTAGAAAGAGAATGCACAACCTCGAGGTGCACTGCTCGTATCGACAAGCAGGTGAATAAGGCGACCCACCGCTTGACTCTGCTTCGTCCGACTCGCACTTGCATAGGTCCGAAATAATCCAGCCCAACGAAAGAAAACGGACGAATAAACGCACTCAACCTTGCACCCGGCAGCGGACCCATCCGTGGAATTGCAGGTGTAGCTTTGCGTACTTTGCAGTGCATACAGCTTTTGGTAACTTGTCTCACTATCACTCTCAGCCGTGAAACGTGAAAACGTTGCTTAATTTCATTCACCACGGTCTCCGCGTTACAATGAAGATATTTCTCATGGTACCATGCTATAATAAGCTTGGTAACACAGTGATCACGTGGCAATATGATCGGATTTTTCATGTCGTATGACGCAAAGGCTGCTTCAGCTATACGGCTTTCCATGCGCAAAACTCCATCCTCATCCAAGAAGGGAGAAAGGGAATTCAGTTTACTATCACTCTCGAACGTCGGATCTATTCCACTGCTTTGCATTTTCTTCCACGAAGACAGGATAGCTATCTCACTCGCGTACGCTTCCTTTTGCATGTTGCGGAAAATAAGCATTTCAGCCATCTGCAACTCTTTTTGCTGTAAGAATTTCACATTGATTGGAAGTGCGATGCGCTTCAATCGAAGATTGTCCACGTAGCGCAAAACATAACCCACCGTACGCAATAATCTGGTCCATCGCGAAAACCTGTCCCATGAAATAAGCTTTACTGTTTTCGTATGCTGAATTACACAAACTCGCCGTTCCTCATTGGTACCGGAAATCACTTCCGGTTGTTTTGGCCATCGGTTCTGAGAATCATATAGAATACTGGACCCTCGAAACCATCGACTGTCGGGTTCTAGATTAGGGCCGGTTCCCCATTTCGTTGCCTCGTCCGCCACGTTCTGCTTACTAGCGATCCATCTCCATTCCGCCGGGCTCGTCAGAGTGAGAATTTCACCTACGCGGACCGAGACAAACTGACGGTAGATACGTTGATCAGATACAATCCACGAAAGCACTGTACGCGAATCGGTCCAGACAAACCTCTGATGGATGGGTAAAGTGTGAGTGGAACAGATACTTTTAGGCAACCGCGCACCTATCACTGCCGCTTGCAGCTCCAACTTTGGAATCGTCAAACTCTTGAGAGGGGCTACTTTCGATTTGCCCGCCACGAGTGAACATTGGATTTTTCCCGAAACAATAGCACGAAAGTATGCAGCACAAGCATACGCTGATTCGCTCGCGTCCACAAACACGTGCAGCTGAATAGACTCGATTTCTGGCGATATTTTATCGGGAAAATAACAACGTGGAATCCGAACTAAATACAGCTTACGAAGCAGCTCTGTCCATTTTTGCCATCGAGCCGTTAAGGCTTCCGGTACGGGATCATCCCATCCAGTCTTACTACGCCAAATGTCTTGTATGAGAACTTTCCCATGAACAATGAGATGCGAAAGTAAGCCCAAAGGATCGAATATTTTCATAACGGTTGACAAGACCTCTCGTTTCGTCGGCCAAACTGGCACTGGATCGGACGCCGCTGTATATGTGAACACGTCCTCCGTTGGGATCCACTGCATTCCCAACACTCGCTCCATCCCGTGCGGATTACTGGATACCGCAAGACTTTTCTCTGTGACGGGCTTAGTATCTCCGACCCGTTTCCGAAACTCCTCACTGTTCGATAACCATGAGTGTATCTCAAAACCTCCGCGGGAGTGGATATATTTTACTTCCTCCGCTCTCTTGATGGCATCCGCTACGCTGTCTACGCTGTCCAAATAGTCATCCACATAGTGCTTGCGTTCAATCGCATCTGCCGCATGTGGAAACTGATTTGCAAATTCTCGGGCGTTAATGTTTTTAACATATTGAGCCGAGCAGGGCGAACTAGTCGACCCAAACGTCGCAACATCCATGAGGTAAACTTGAGGTATCATGGATGAGTCGTTTCTCCAAAGGATTCGCTGAGCATGTCTGTCCTCCTTTTTCATCAAGATCTGGTGGAACATTTCCCGAATGTCGGCGCAAATGGCCACCTTGCGCTCTCGAAAACCGCTGAGTACGCCGGAAAGAGAAGTGAGAAGATCGGGGCCCTTAATTAACATAGTGTTAAGGGAAATACCATCTACGGTAGCCGCTGCGTCGCAAAAAATCCGTATTTTCCCAGGCTTTTTTGGATTTAGTGCTACCCCAAGTGGAAGATACCAAATCCTCCGCGGATCGGCGTCATTCAATTCTTCTGCGGTAGCCAAATGGATATAACCTTTGTGCTGATATTCATCCATTTGCTTTGTAACACTTCTACCAATCTCAGGATTCTCTTTCATTCGTCGTTCAAGACATATCAGTCTTCGGAAGGCCATGGCGTAACTATCTGGCAATTCAAATTCGTCGTGTCTCCATAACAAACCGGTTTCATACCGTGTTCCGACGCGCTTCGTGGTTGTCTGTAGAAGGTGTAGGGCGCGTTGATTTTCTCTGGAGTCGGGAGCTTCTTGCAGCGATATTCCCAACGATTCCACCGAAAAATAGTGCTTGACAAGCTCGTGCAAAGTCGCCATATCCTCCGCACTCTCACGTATGTACAAATTGTAATCGTTTTCCATACCTAATGTAGCAGTTCCGTGCACTGACCATCCTAATCGTGTCTTTGTAGCGATGGGATCACCCATATTTCCCTCGCGCGTCTTGAGCGGAACAGCCAAATGAGCGTTGTCGATTCCAATCAGAACCCGCGGCGTAATTTTTACGTAACTTTCGATAGGCAATCCTTGCAGATGCGGATACCGTTGAAGCAAATCACCATAATTGAGTGACTGCTTTGGTAAAGCGAGATTATGCACAGTTCGTGCATTCGAAAGTTTATAAACTCGTGATGAGTTAGACCCGGATATATGACAGTCGATTTTCAGCGACGCCTCTTCAACCCTTTTGACGCTCGCAGTCCAAGTAAGACACAAATCTTCACTTTCGCCTTTCACGTCTAGCTGGTCGGCGATACTCTTCTTCATGAGTGTTATCGAAGAGCCATCGTCGAGGAATGCGAACGTCTTCACTACACGGTCTCTCGCTTGCAAAATTACAGGCACAATGCGGAATAATGATGAAAATCCTTCCCGATTGTGATTGTTTACATTAGCATACCCGCTCAACTTCGCACGCACTACGTTCGTCGAATGCAGTAACGGGTGATGCTTGTATTCGCAGCCGCCAATGCCACAACGCGTTTTCATCTTACAGGGACGACGTCCATGCGAAAACAAGCAACACCTACAGAGAGAGTGCTTCTGAATTGTTTTCCATCGTTCGTCTATATCTAATTTCCGAAAAACCTCACATTCTCTGATTCTATGGTTGGGGTCATGACATACTAGACATTGTTTACCTACTACCTCGGGTGTAGTAGGAAGCCTAACCGTTTTGGTAAATTCCTCGTTGTGTGTGAATACAACATTCTTCTTCTCTGTCCTGTCGTGTTTACTGACCGGTTTGGAGTCAATAACGAGAGTGACGTCCGATGCGGCAGACACTATAGTAGTCATATACTGCGCAAAAACCCGAAGATCGACGACCGAATACTGCCTTTTATACAATGCCCAGTCGAGTTTTAGATGCGCTGGGAGTTTCTCGACCAATTCGAAAAGCAATGTCGGATTACTCAAGTGATCATTTTGATTACAAGCCGTAAGATGATCACATAGATTTTGGACCGCCATGCCAAAAGAAATAAGCGTCTCTAATTTTTCGGGTTTGGGAGTTGGAATATCTCTTAACCGTTTTAACAAAGTGTGTATTAAAAGTTCCGGTCGCCCGTATAATGTTTGAAGGGTATCAATTACATGCGGCACTGAGGACGGCAGAAGAAGTCTACTGCGCACCGCCTCCAACGCAGGCCCACGTAAGCAACGCTGTAAACGAACTAAATTTTCGGCATTCGTGTAGCCACATGCTTGGGTTGAGTTAGAAAATGAACTAACGAATAGAGGCCAATCCTCCGGATGGCCAGTGAAGATCGGCAAATCTTTCGGCATAACCTGACGAGCAGCAAGTTGCTGCGGTCCGAGATCCCGTCCCTGAGACAAAGGTTGTTCATAAAGTGCTTGTCGTGCTGGCAAAGCAAATGGTGGATCATAATGAGGCTTCGGAAAATTGCTGCGTTGCCCACTATCAATTGCAGAATAAGGATTGGTACGCGGAAGGTTCGAACATTGGTATTCGTCATACAATCTCGGCATCTGTGGTGGATAGGATATATGCTTTTCCCCTAAGTACTTATCTGATCCAGCTGGACGCGTAGAGGCAAATTGCATATTCGCTCTAGGGTCATTAATCTCGACAGCATCTTCCTGTTTCTCTCCCGTCCGAAAGGGTACAGTTGTCGAAGTCGTCATTTGGCGAGGTGCTGTATCTTGGCTAGCTGGAACCATAGAACTGGTCTGTCCTCCAGCGGGTTGCTTCCATCCCCACCATCTGCGTTGGCTTAGTCGTGACATCCATTGATGATAGAGTACATCTGGTTCCCCCAAAGGATGGCATTGTCCAAGAGGACGAGTAGATTGCTTATTTCCAATAAGCTGTGAGTTTGCGGTTGATCGCAGCGGACAATTTCTGACAGCTCCTTCATCGGGCACGTTCTTCCGATTGAATTCCATTGGAAATACTTGTTCTTCGTTATCACATGTTTCAATCCCTGGCTGCATCGGGATACATTGATCTATCACGCCTTTCTCGGCAGCTGTCGTAGTCGAAATCTGGCGGGATGCTGTTTCTTGGTTGTTCGGGGCCATTGTAGAATTGGCCTCACCTCCTAGATGTCGCTCGAATCTCCACCCGTTGACTTTACTGATGCTGCTTTGTTGCGATTTGTGACTCCGTATATCGTCGATCTCATCTTCGGGATCTTGATCCAATACGCGATACTTTTCGTCACAGAACTGTTTATCTAGCTCAAGTTTTTTCCTCTCAAGCTCGCCTTCTTTTTGAAGTCTTTCTTGCTCATGACGCCGCTGCTGATCCCGTTGCTCTAGTTCTAACTGTCGCTCCAGTAGAGCTTTCTGTTCCTCAAGCCGTTGCAAATTCATTCTGACTTTGGATGATGAGGTTAGGGACGCTGCAGCCACGCTGTCACCCTCATCAGCACACAATTTACATATGAAATCCTTCTCACTGATGCTGTCACTTACTTCGGTACAATTGTAATGCCACCACGAATTGCATTTATCGCAGGCAACCATCCGGCTGTCGTCCACATTATTGCATCCCTTGCAACTGTATTTCACCGACGTGGATTCCAAATCCGCTGGCATATTGACACGAAGATATTATCTTTTAGTTTGTTGGTCGTACTTGTTTCGGCGTCTTTATAGCAAAACACACAGCAGTCATTCGCCAGTGAATGTAGCTAAAAGCTAAAATTTTATTTAATTTTATACTTTGTTTTATGAAATCAATAATACTTATACTCACATAATATATAACCTCAAAGTTTTAATTGCAGTACATCCCAACAATTCAGTTAAGTAATATTTAGCTATAAATGTACAATAGTTTAGGTGTTTAACTTAGAAATACAAATTTAGTTTACTCACTGTTACAATAAATTCAGTTCACTTCGTAGTAAATTATTAAATTAAATCTAACCGAATTCACGCGTCTTACCGTAATGAAAGTTCAACGTATTTTTTCTCGTTATTTATCCGAGCTGCCAACTAATCTTACTGTCTTACAACTAAGTCACCTTTTGAGCTAACACTTCTTGTTCTCGCTCGCTTGAAAACTCAACAGACCGAGGGGGCTCGTTGGGACCGGCCGCGCAAGCCGTAACAATTTGAACGCGCTCAATTTTCTCAGAGATGGCTCAACCGATTTTAACAAACTTGGGCTCGTTTGAAAGCTACTATCGGGGCATTGATCAAGTTCGAAGATAAAATGGCTGTGACTTTTGGTTCCGGAGATATGATTGTATAAGTGACGTAACCGACAAAAAGCGTTGTATTTGAACGCGCTCAATTTTCTCAGAGATGGCTGAACCGATTTGAACAAACTTGGACTCGTTTGAAAGCTACTATCGGGCCATTGATCAAGTTCGAAGATCAAATGGCTGTGACTTTTGGTTCCGGAGATATGATTGTATAAGTGACGTAACCGACAAAAAGCGTTGTATTTGAACGCGCTCAATTTTCTCAGAGATGGCTGAACCGATTTCAACAAACTTGGGCTCGTTTGAAAGCTACTGTCGGGCCATTGATCAAGTTCAAAGAACAAATGGCTGTGACTTTTGGTTCCAGATATATGATGGTATAAGTGACGTAACCGACAAAACACGTTGATTTTTGCCGCTCTTATATATATAAGGGTGCCAAAATTTTGGGATCAACTCTATTTTCGTAAAGTTCTAGTGCTCAAAAGTTTAAGCACCTCGAAAAAAGCCTTCATGCAAAATTTGACCTAAATCGGACATGCTTAAGGGGTGCTGCCCGGTGGTAAAGGTTTGACAATTTTCGATCTTGAAAAAGCACCATAGGGGGGAGTACATGAAATTTCTAAAATCGAAAAATTTTTTTGATGCCAAAACTCTTAAAACTGCACAAAACATCGAAATTTAGTGTCATCTAAAAAAAAATTTTTTTTGAAAAAATCAACTTTCTGGGACTATTTTCATATTTTTTCTAAGTCCCAAAAAGTCGATTTTTTCAAAAAAATTTTTTTTAGAGATGACACTAAATCTCGACGTTTCATGCAATTCTAAGTCTTTTTTATTAGATTAGCATCACTCTTCTCATACACAACGCAAATGTCAAGTACTAGTTTGGAAAAATTATGCTGACTGTGTGACATAAACACTGAAGCATGCTTTTGTGAACTACTCGAACAATCTGAATCAATTGGTGTCAAAAATAGTATCCAAAGTAATTTAATAAAAGTATGAAATATATTTTCATGAGACTGTTATGAAAGAAGAGAAAGGCATTATCACACCACTAGGTGGATTAAGAAGGGTTTTTTTATTTTCGTGTAGTATTTTTTTTTATTTTCGTGTAGTATTTTGTAGCTTTCCGAGCATGATCAGTTTTTGAGCAATGTTTTGAGAAGTCTTCCAAGCAGTTTTTGGAGATATTCTTGAAGCATTTTTTCGAGTAGTTTTTTAGCAGCTTTTCCAGTAGTTTTTGTTAAGATTTCCGAGTAGTTTTTTTTAGCAATTCTTCAACCAGTTTTTTCAAGAAGTTTTTTGGGCAGTTTTTTTCCAGCAGTTTCCCAGATGTTTTTTTTTGAGAACTTTTCCGAGTTACTTTTAAAGTTATTCTTCGAGCAGTTTTTTTTACAATTTTTTTCCTAGATGTTTCTTAGATTTCCCAGCAGTTTTTTAGTAGTTTATGTTCTAGCAGTTTTTAGAGTAGGTTCTTGAAAAGTTTTCTGGGCTGCTTTTTAAGTTGTTTTTTGAGCAGTTTTTGAGAAGATTTCCTAGTAGTTTTTTGGCATCTCTTCAAGCAGTTTTTGAGATTTCGTGGTAGTTTTTCGAGTAGTAGAGAAATTTTCCGATCTGCTTTTGTGGTTGTTCTTCGAGCATATTTTTTGATAAGATTACTTAGCAGTTTTTTTTTGCAATTCTTATTTTGGAGAAGATTTTCTGGTAGTTTGAGTAGTTTTTGATGGAGTTTCTCCAGCAGTTTTTTAATTCAACCTTACCCGATTTTGAACCTGTTCTTCGAGAAATTTTTCCAGCAGTTTTTTTGAGAAGATTTCCGCAGTTTTTTTAGCAATTTTTGACCAGTTTTTTTGAGAAGGTTTCCGAGCTGCTTTTTAAGTAGTTCTTTGATCAGATTTTCTGAGCAACACCAACAAACTAAACGGTCGTTTTCAGGACATCCAAAATTTAGCAATGCAAGGCAATCGTTTCTTTCTTTATTATCAAGGAAGCCAAACTGAGCATCAGAAAACAAACCGTTCGTTATAAATGACCCGTATAAGTTGTAAATGAAAGCTGGTTTCCTCGGTTTTTGAATGAAGATAATTTTCATTTGCCTCCAGTCAGGTGTAGCAATATTTGACACAAGAAAGTTGTTGAAAAATTTTAACAAGCATCATCCCGCGATGTCAGGAAGATTCTTCTTCAAGTTGAATTTAGTTCTGTTCAACCCAGGAGCATTATTGTTACAAGACATAAGCGCAATAAAAAAGTGGCTACAAATATGCATAGGAACAGAATCTGGACAAACTGTGCTAGCAAAGTCGAACATACATCGATTCAAGTATTTCTCTAGGCCGTCTTTCAAGGAGTAATCATTAAGATTTCTTTAGACCAACTCTCGACAAAATGCCTCCAATAGCTACACTTCTTGGCACAAAGTATGCTCTAGTGTTTGGTTCCTGGTAACAAAAATGAATTTATCCTCCAGGTTTTAGAAACGCTTTGCAGGTTTATTTGTCTCACCAAGCATTGGGAGGCATTCTCTTTGTAGTTGTATCAGAAAATTGTTTCTAAATATTTTATATTTAGGAGAATCTAGTCTGAACACATTTGATTGTTGATATTTTAATAATTGTGCACCCTTTATTTCGAATTTTGAACAGGTCACCCCTCGCATTATTGAATCTAAGAACGGCGGGGGCACACAACAGGTAGTCCAAGTTCACGCGGCAAAAGATCCAGCTCCCAGCAAACGCACCAAACCTCCGGTTGCCATTACCCGATACAGTCCGCAGCTGGATGAAGCGGCAACGGCTCACGAGTTGTCTACGATTCTAGAGGTGGAAACTCCGATGGCATCGAGAGCAAATATTTCGATTCCTCCCAGCGACAAACTGGATCCAGCCGATCGATTGCTGGTGGAAGCCCGTGATAAACTATTGGAACACGCTCGTGCTTTAGGATACGAAGGATTCCCGAACTACGACGAATACGTGCACCAAAAGAAACTGGAAGGTGCACAGTTCGACCCGGAGAAGACTAACTTCTCACGTGTGAACGAGCTGTTGGAGATGACCGATAAAAGTGAACAGTTACGATACCAGAAGTACTTGGATCCCGCTCCGGAGATAAATGTAACCGAGGAAACTCTCAAGGGCGATACCAGTGTTAACAAACAGTCAGAACAGGCGAGTAATTCTAGCTCCAGTGCGTCTCTGCCGGATGTAATAGCTGAATTAAAACTGCGTAACATAATCGATAAATCGTTTAACAATTCACTCGACGATTCTAACCGATCTACACCTGATTCCGGATCAATAGAAATCTTTCAACCAGTCCCAGTCGTTGAAAAGTCACCAACGAAAAGAAAACATTACCGGAAACCGGATGATACCGGTGAATCAACAGTTCAAAAAACGGATTCACTAGAGAGAGATCTAAACCAACTAGGACTTCGTTGGGCTTCCTCAATGCTGAAGAAAAATCAAGAAGTCTTACAGCAAGATCACTCTAGCAGTTCCTCTCTGTCGCTGGTGGAAGACATTCGTCGGGGGTCAGAAAGAAAACAAACATCTTCTATCAGGGAGCAGCGGGATTCTCAGCCCATATCCGGTAAACCACTGAACCTGAAAGAATTCATCGCCCGCGAGCTAATGATCCGTACACATTCCGATCTGAACTCGCTCTCTGATTCGTCCAGCCCATGCAGTCTGTTGCTGAAATCTCTTCTGGACATTAGTCACATCAATACTTCGACACCGGAACTGCTGACACAAACAACAACGGATAAGAATGTCCAGCGCACGTCGACTCCGGTGGCATCGAAATCATCATCCAGCTCATCACGCCTGGCCGAAAGAACCAGGGAACCCAGCCTCAGCGCTGCCGTTGGTTTGTTCTCGGGTGAGTCGAGAATATCGTCCGTTCACATGAGTTCCTCATCCGGCGGAGAACTGACCGTTTCAAATGCTAAGCTCAATTTAGACAGGCTTGAGAAAGGTGAAAAGAAAACGCAACCGTCGTAAGGATGTGAACCCGCTCGGCATTCAGCATTTAATTGTTAATATTTTCGTTAAAAACAGCAGGACGTTAAATAGTGTTTTCGACCGCAATCCAGTGCCTTGTGGAAAGTTTTATCAAATATAATCATATCTGACAATGTTATTTTATAAATATACCCAAATGTGTTAGATATACGTTTTAACTCTTCAATGAGACGCTCACAATCAATGGTGAAAGGGAAGACTTCTTATTAGTTACATAAGTATTGATCGCTAGTTTATAAGATGATGATTTGAAGAGTGCTGACAATTTTTATTTAAGTTATACGTAAGCTGACTTGTTGGACTGTTCCGATATGCAACTGTTTAAACAGAAATAAATGCCTGTAGTCACAATTTCCGATCTGTATTACTATGTATGACTGCCATTTTGATTCAGTATCGTTTTTGGATTCCTTTCAATTTCCTTAGTTCATACACAGAAAGAGAATTTGAATATTTGTCTGTAGCCATTTTTGTGGTTTTGAACATTCTACTGCCTCAACAAACATTTATCGGACCCGAACGAAGGAGCTAAACAGAGCCTTCAAAAGTAATATTTAACAATGAATATAAAAAAAATCAAATAACTTTTATTATATCAGGTGCCTTTTTTTTAGGGAAAGGCTGTCCTGTGAAGATTGATGATTAATTGGCTCACTAATCACGGTTTTTGTTCATATTTTCAAAGTATCAAATCTGGTTTCTTTTTCTTACTGAACCACATCTTAGTTCAACAGTTTTTTTCAATATTTGTTGTCGATTTGTAAAGAGAATTTTTTCTTTTCTATTTCTTCGAGGTTCTAAGAATAGTTTCATCTGACAAAATTCTACTTTGTCATGTTATTTTTTTAAAATAATTATCAATGTAAGTAATGTAATCGATATGGACGACAAGATATTTAGCCCTAGATCTCCCTAACCAAGATCCATCCGGAAATTATTCCTATTGAAATGGATCTTTCGAACGTAGTGGGCAAGCATTTGTCTGAATTTATTATTATACGGTTCATTTTTACATCACACGGTAGAGATTAACAATTGCCGTTAGACAAAGGCTGCGTTTTCAAAATTGTGAATAATGTAGATATTGATATCGTTGAAGTACAGTAAAAATATTAAATGTCCGAGATGTCTTTCCTGTGGAATTCTAGAAGGAATTCTCCGGAAATGTGATCATCGCTCCTAAATGGTGATAATATAGATAATTGGCCATATTGCTTTTGTAGAATGTTTAATAAATAATGGAAAATACTTGATATGTTAGATCATCATTTCCGCTGACCGACTGACTGACGATTGTTCATCAGGAACTCGAAACACCATTTTCGTATCTACAATTAACAGTGTCGGAGTCACAATGATTAGTAAAAAAATTGTGCATTTCAACAAAAATCTGAGGTTTTTCAATTCTATGTCTAAATATTTGAATAAATTTGTTGTTTTTGAATATCAATTTTTACTGATTAATCGGCTATTTTTTTCTATCAAGAATTTGAATTCTTGAAAATAACTCAAGAATATTTCATCCAAATATATTTTATTTCAATCTGGATCTAATTTCATATCACTTGGAATCAAATACTGTTGTTATTTGATTCAAAGCAAATAAGTTTTGTTTCTACAATCAGACTTTCGTGTGATTGTGAGTAGATTCAATGATAGATTTTTTAAATTCATTAAATTGTTACTTAAAACGGATTTTTGATTGATCATTTTAAATATTCGCCATTGTTAAAAAAAATAGAATAAAACTGCTTAAAAATATTTTTTCATCCATTTTTTGCGGATGATCGGATAAATATCTAGATTGTCTATGTTAACAAAAATTTTCCTTTTGGAAGTTTTTTTTCAACTTGCAGATTGATTGCAGATGATCATGGAACTCACGAGATTCAATACAAAAGTAAATCAACATTAGTTGTTTATTGTTATCTAAAATTATTTTATCTATTAACATATAAATTGGAAAATTCTATTTCGTAACAAGATAAGTAAAACCAAAAACTATTTGCTTTGCAAATATAATTATTAATGTCTGCTTATTTCCAAGTAAAGGAGTTGAGGAGCAATAGAAAAAATGGCTTTACACATGATGTTTTCTTTTTTGTATGCTATATTAACATATAACATCATAAGAAGAGTTGGCATCACTGAGAGTGCGATGCGGTGTCTTCTAATTTGAATGTGTATCAGGCAACTTATAGTAAAGTGGTTGCTCGAAACAGTTATTTTGAGTAATAGTGTAGCTGTGGCAAGTGTGTGTTGTTTAGTGAAAAGTGTTATTATTGAACATTGCTGATTCGCGAAAATGAAAAATGTTCCAGCGACGAAGGCTGTAAGTTTACCGCCCAAAATTAAATGAAATCAACGGATCGAAGCGCCATCTGCATATCATTGTCGGTAGGGTCTAAATGATGAAAAAAGTCAACATTTTTGCGATTTTTTTCAGAACTATAGCTCAACAAAATAAAATCAAATGTTTTGCATAATGAAAAGCATCATTTGAACAACATTTTGTAATTTTTTCGTGGAAAGATATTGATAAATGAGTTGGTGAAGAGGTACTTTTGAGAATGCTTCTTAAAAATCATGCTTTGCGGTGTCCACTGTATCTCAGCGCAGACTAATCAGAAGTGAACAAATCAAAGCAGAGTAGTAAGAGTAGAAGTTTTAGAGTAGAAGTTTTTCTAGACCTCAACGTTTCTGCTTGATTATTTTTGTTTTTTTTTTTTTGAATATTTGGTGGTTGTTTTTCTACGATTTTTCACGAAAAAACCGCAATTTTGTAGCTGTAAAACCTCCGCAAAATAACAAACAGCAAAAAGGAAAACTTTGGGGTCTGGTTTTTTATATGTAGAAAGTGTGTGCAAAATTTGAAAACAATTGGTGCAGTAGTTTTTGAATGACGATGGACACGGACTTTCAAAATCTGCTTTCGAGAAAAACGCGTTTAAACCCAAGTAAACACGACGCATTATAATTTTACATTAATTCAGCTTTCAAAAGCGGAAAAGGGCGTTTATTAGACTCTTATAGGATTATTACTCTTATAGTTATTATTAAAGTTTCGTTGCTCCCAAATATAGCATTGAATGTCGATATATAGCACGGCGGAAGGTTGTTGTAAAATTATGCTCAGTTACATTTTGAATGCAAATTTAATGGACATTGCTTTAAAGTATGAAGGGTTAGTGTAATTATACATTAACAATGTAAAAATAGAGTGGTAAATGTGCAGTGATATAATGCATATGGTTACTTGCGAAGTTTTTTGTCTATAAAATCAATGGAAAAAATTTGTTACTCAAGGAAGCCCATAGGTTCTAACGTTTACAAAAAATCAAAAAAAAAAAATCATTTTTTCTTCCAGAATTTGTTATAATGGAATATTTTAAGAATGTTTTGTCACGTTTTTAAGTCAATCGAAGCAGAAATCTTGGGCCTGTGTGCCGAACTCTCACTTCTTCGCAGTATGAGATAAGCAAAGATAAAGGCCCATAACTAGCTGAGTTTTGTTTCGATAGGCTTGAAAACTTCACAGAATATTCTTGAAATGTTTTACTATAAGAAACAGAAAGAAAAAATAAATGATTTTTCAAAAGTGTTAGACCCTACCCGCCCCTTAATGATGATAAAGTGCTATCTTTCTAGTATTACGACTGCTTATTGCAGAAAGAATACAATGAATTAAATGTATGAATTGATAGCGAACCTGCCGACAGCCGGCTGTCCGGAATTTTACGAGTTTCGGAAAAAATTCTCGTATTCTAGTAGGAGGCACATATTAATACAAAACGAGATTCTCGGAAGCCGACTACCCAGAGCAATAAACACATGATAATATTATAAGTAATAAGTAGATCACATTATCTACCAAGACAAATCCTGATCATTTTCCTCGCCCTAATAACACCACACCTTTCCTGTGACGCTTGAGATGATGCAGAGAATTCGACCGTCCCACGACAAAAGGGCCTAACTGCAAATGACAGTTTCTCTTTGTTTACTTTTTCTTTCTCGTTTTACCGAACTGATTTTATATTTGACGCTTTACTCTTCGCAAAACTTTAAAGGTAAAACTACAATCTTTCGATTTATATTGGAAACTTTAGAGAATTTGCAATAATGGCTCCGTAATAATCAAAAGAGAAAGTAAACAAAGAGAGCCTCTCATTTGCAGTTAGGCCCTTTTGTCGTGGGACTATCGAATTCCTCGGTCATTAGTTGCAACAAGTGTTGAGCTTACGTTCCTTCCCCTCCTATATTGATCTGTATGGGCGTGCCCTTCTACGTTATTGATCAGTCCATGTTCTAAGTCAGTTTAGGTTGCACGTTGAACATGATCTACGACTCCTCAAGTATCATGCATTTGGTTCAACATGCAATTTCAACTGGTTTCTGATAAATCACGGGAAACTCACGGGCGGTCAACTAGACTAAGCTATATTCAAATGAACATCATAAAACACGTTCTTTCCCCAGTCTACGCTTTTTTATTCCATAGAATAGAATAGAAAAATCCATTCCACGATTTAAACAGTTTTCAGAAACTTTCCTGAATAGTGCGCAGTCTTCCGTTATGCCCTCCAGAAACACCATGCGCATGTCGAATGTTTCCACGCGTATCAGACAGTGACAGAACAACCAAAACAAATCGCACCAACATTGGTTTTTTCTTCATCCATCAGACTGTCTGATGCACTGCGGTACACCTTCGCTATGCATTGGGACAGCAATCAATGATCATGTGTTTACTTCGAGAAAAGCTGCTACTCCATTCAAAATAAGAATAACACCCACTCGTTTGCCGTGATTTATAGGAGTAGCAATTTTTTGTCTTTTAATGTTCCACTAAATGTGTGTCAGAGAAGAGTTCTTCGAAGAGTGGTCCGAGTGCAACCGAGTCTGTTTCTCAACCAGTTACTTGTGTTCAGTTTGCTGATTACAGAACAGTTGTAATTCTAAACATAAAAGAATAAAAACTGTAAACAGTACTGTTCTGGTGATGTGTTCCGTGATTCCGTAAACGAATGTTGCATGAGGGTGGTGATATTATGTATAAGTGTATGAGAAGTGAATTGATTGGTGGAAAAATGTTAACCTTTCTCAGTAGCGGCAACGTTTGGTGGTGTTAGGTGAAACTTTCTTGAATTGTGCAAGTTTATCGCAGAAAATTTTATGACCCCTTCTACACATTGAATGAACCACTTCGGCACGGTAGCTTGGCACCCATAGATATCCGTGGAAATAGGTTTCGTTCTGCTATAAAATCAACCAATTCGAAGTGGGTGTTGTAGCATGAGACTCGTACGCGTGAGACTCGCTTGCTACCCAGGATTGATACAACAGCAATAACAACGTTCGTTCAGAAGGTTACTGAGTTCGACGGCGACGTCACAGCGCCATCGTTAGTGTCGCCAGTGAAGGCGTAAGTAGCCGGATAGCGAGCGAAGATTTATCATTACCGAAACAAACAAACGAGACGCGTTAGGTTGAACGCACGGCGCAGGGATGGCGGTATCAAAATTCAGGTGAGTCACCATGCTCTTGCGCCTGACACCGTGTGTTGTACGGGGAATTGGTTGAAATTGAGTAATGTCACCTAATCAAAGTGGGGACTGCAAAAAATAACAATATCATTATGTGTTCTCGCTGGGGTTACGTTGAATTAAAGACAATGTAAATGATTTTTCTTGCGGCAAGTACATGCTCTTGAGCTGACGAACTGTAACAATAATACAAAGATGTTTTTTTGAATACCCACTTAGATTAAGAATAGCAATTCTATTGAAAAAAGTGAATCAATTTATATTAACGGATTAATTTTCTAACATTTTATTCAACGTCATTATCGTGATGATTGATCAATTAGCATGTAACGACGAATGAATCTTCATACTAATGGGGGTTTTGCACATTGTTTTAGCCACTCCTGTGAACAAATGTCATTTTTAAACGTGATTATGGATTTCATAAAGAATCAAGTTGATACCGAAAACTAGTGGACTTCAATTCAATTTTCAACTTTGTAAATCGCAATATCCCTTTTGACGTCGGACTACACCTTCCTTTATCTCACACTCAAATGTTTTGCCGTTAATACGACTACCTTTAATAAGGGGTGCCTTTTCAAAATTTACCCTGTACAAAAATGGGTAGAACTTAATCGTGAATATCTCTTGTTGTATTCAAGGTAGCAAAAAAATTTCTTCTCCATACCATCGGAAAGCAACGCTTTATAATAAAAATTGCAGTACAGTAGTATGAGATATGAAAAAGTTTTGAAGTTTTCAAAAATATTTGGTATGCACGAGCATTAAGGTAGAATTCAGTACCAAAAGGCGCGCAATATTCCAAACACATGAATTGAACGAATCATCGCACAAAGCGTATTGTACGGCATATTTTCAGTGATTGAGTGCTGTGGGCTTACGACACGTTTTGTTCGCTAGTAAAAGAGACACTAACTAATATGAGGGAGACATATTTGTGCATGTTATGTTAGACGGTCAATTTAGTCATTCAGTTTATAGCCAAAATGCTCTTCTAACTGATTGTCTCATCTATAGAGAAATTGTTCATTCTTTGTTACAAAACAAAACATATGGCATGAACTGTGTACTGCTCATTCTGTTCATAAGCGAGAAATGTAAATGCTGATTGTGATACTTGTTGTGGTCGACTGATTACCTATACCTACCTATTGTCCTTTTTCATTGAAAAACACTGGTGACGTGGATTCGGTTTGCACTTTCGAGCAAAAATAACAATAAAACACCATAAAAAAATTGCACAAAAACGGCATATGTAATTTCTTACACATATCTATGTAATTCCTTAAAAACTTTTTAATACTCAGATATCGTCCCATAGGCATAAAGAATAGTAAGATTCTGGTTATCCATAACAGAGATTGTCGGGTTTCGGGTATTTTTTTCACCCGAAACCCAACACCAATCCGAACCCGACGGATATTGGTCGGGTTCGGGTACAAAAGAAGATTTTTCCATTTTCAACGGGTTTGCAGACTTTTTTCGGATTCGGGTAGATTTTTATTTTTTATCGGACACAGGCTGGGTTAGGGTTCGAAAAAAAAAAATACTTTACCGACCATTTCTAATTCATAACCTAAATGTATCTGTTGGATCATTGTAATTTTTTGATACAAAAGATGAGGAAGCTTTATGCCTGCTGGAGAAAGAGATGGCTATATTTCATCTCCATCGGGCTTTTCCCTTCTTCCAAAATAAATAAATAAATGTATAACAATACACTACAACTTGATGAGTCGACGAATCCGTTCAGTTATTATGAATCTTATATGTTTTTTTTAACGTGAATACGTCTTATGGGACGCCTTTTCAAAATTTATCGTATTTGTGAGTGATAAGTTTTCAATTGTGAATACCTCTGGTTTTATTCAACATATTAACATATTTTTTTCTCCACGACTTCGGAGATACGATAAGAAATTTGTGGTAGAATTTTCAGTGATATGAAATAACCACAATTAACTCGAAATTAAAATTTTTTGAAATGTGATAAGTAAAGAAGGTAAAAATTAGAAGTTTCATTTATTCTACATTGGCGTGGTTGACTCGTTCACTTCAGACCAGAATACGATTCCAGAATCCAATTTTAGATTTTAGTTCTGATATTCAGTTTCTTAACCCTAGACAAGATTTTCTGTTCTCATTTCTAAAATCCATAGGGTAATATGAATAATATTTTACAACCTACCTGAACCAAACTTTGGAATGTTTCAAAATGATTTTAGAAGCTATTGTCACACTTTCCCATTGAAAGAAATACTTTTAAATTCTTCGGTGATCGGTGATTTTGGACACATTTTCGACTAAAGATTTACAGTTCGTCATGTTTCTGATTATCTACTAATCGATTCGTCTCAAAGCATGATCACTATTTCGCACAATAACACTACCATTGAATGCTGGATGACTTCATAATTAGTAATGTTCACTTGACACTTGTTTAGTTAACGATTAAAAACTTCAAAAAATACCCGACAAGCAATAAAAGTCTTCAAAAAAAATATGAGATGAAAATTTTTCACTTAGTTCACTTGATTGCGCTTTGTTTTCATCTCATTTGGTTTCGCAAGGTGTTTTGTCGGTTACGTCACTTATACCATTATATCTCCGGAACCAAAAGTCACAGCCATTTGTTCTTTGAACTTGATCAATGGCCCGAAAGTAGCTTTCAAACGAACATAAGTTTGTTAAAATCGGTTCAGCCATCTCTGAGAAAAGTGATCGCGTATAAATATCTTCGAAAAGTGCGCGCGCACACACACAGACATTTTCCGATCTCTTCGAACTGAGTCGAATGGTATATAATACTATGGGTCTCCGAGGCTCCGTTCAAAAGTCGGTTTTTCCAGCAATTCCTTTCTATAGAGGAATGCAAAAACTATTCCAACATCATCAAATCACGAAGTTAGTTGGGCACTCTTATAATCTACACGCCGAAAAAACACTTTTTTTATAATTAGTCAAGTGAAAAATTCAATTAGGGGCGGGTAGAGTCTAACACTTTTTAAAAATCATTTATTTTTTTCATTGTTTTTTTTCTCATAGTAAAACATTTCAAGAAAATTCTGATAAATTCTCAAGCCTATCGAAACAAAACTCTGGAAGTTAAGTGAGACTTTATCTTTACTTATCTCATACTGAGCAGAGGCATGCTTAACATGAAAATTTTAAAAACATTCTTGAAATGTTTTATTTTGACAAAATACAAAGAAAAAATATGATTTTTCGAAATTGTTGGACCAATTTATTCGTAGATCCGTAGAAAAGACAGAAATCCGGATAAATCCGGAACTATCGAGCCGCACCGAGTCGTACCGGTTTGATAATGGTCAGAGATGCCAGATAGTTGTAGTAAAATTTTCGTAGATTGACATTTTCCCCGGAACTCTAGTTTAAGCAGAAAAATTTCAATTTCCGTAGATCTTTTCTACAGATCCGTAGACCCGTGGGATATCTCCGAAACCGCAGTTCTACGGAGCTTTCGGTTCGCTGTCAGAACAATGCTTTTCTACCTATCCAGCAGTATCGCGCGTCACTTAAAGGCTATCCGCATTATGCCGATCCGAGCTCTCCGGCGTTTACTTTTTCTCTGCTTCGGCTATGGCTGAGCTGCACATGCAGCTGTGTGCATGTGCAGCTCAGCCATAGCCGAAGCAGAAAAAAAGTAAACGCCGGAGAGCTCGGATCGGTCGGATCGGCCTAATGCGGATAGCCTTTTACTCTTTCAATATTATCGTCCTTGATTGGGAAAGACAGTGAGCAACAGAGATGCCAGGTCTGCAGATTTGACTTTTTTGCAGACTTTTTAAAATAAGTTTCTCGCAGACTTTCGTCAAAATTCACAGACCAAGCCTCGCCAAGCCAGTTTTGTGCGTCATACTTTATAGAGAAATGGAAACCCGCAGACATTTTTTTCGGATTCACCGACTTTTGAAACTCTGTCTTGAGATATTTAAATTTTCACCTGGTATATCTGGTAAGCAAACAGTGTTTTATTACCGTAATTGGTCTAAAAAGACAACTAAAATTTTATTTACCAGGATTTAAAAAAAAATATTCATTTCAATCAACCCGTTGGTACATTTTCAAGCAGTTGGTGCTTGTTAATCTGAAAAAAATGACTGAGCAGTTGGTATTTGAAACCTAACATGGAAATCGTTAAAATGATCGGCATCACACAATGTAATTGATCAAATCAATAATGTTATGGTTGTGTAATCTAATCGCTAGAAATTTCATTTTTCATTCCAGTGACGTAGACGAGTACGGCTTCAAGCGTGAACCCGACTTCGACTACCAATCGTACGAAAATATTATGTCCAGTTACTACACGGTGCTCACAACTCGAAGCATTAGGTGGCAGAAGTTCGCCAAAGAGACCGACATCCTGACGAATCCCCGCAAACTGAAACGATTCGTTCGGAAAGGTATTCCGGGTCCGTTGAGAGAAGAGGTCTGGATGAAATCGTCCGGAGCCTTCCGGCTGCAGCAAAAGGAACCGACCCTCTATGAAACCCTACTGCGGTACGAGTTCGATCAGGAAATATGTGAGTACACACTTTGGTGCTGCGCTACGTGTTATCGTGTTTAAATTATGATTTTTCTTTTAGCCGATCAAATAAAAATTGACCTGCCGCGAACATTCCCGGACAATATCCATTTTGAACAGTACAAGCTGGGCCTGTACAACGTGCTCATAACGTACGCACATCACAACAAAGCGGTCGGCTACTGCCAGGGACTGAATTATATAGCCGGTGAGTCAGTTTTTGCACCGTAGCTATCAACAGTTTATAACTACTTATTTGCTGTTTTTTCTTTCATTCTAACACAGGTCTAATATTAATTATTACCAAGAACGAGGAATCAACGTTCTGGCTGCTCAAAGTACTGGTAGAGAACATCGTCCCACTCTATCATACAAAGAAGATGGATAACTTAATCACGGATATCGATGTGCTTAGCGAATTAATTAGAATACGGATACCTGATGTGCATAAACATATAGCCGATTTAGGTAAGTTCGATGCCGCGAAGAAATGTTATTTGACTGGAATGAATTTTTTAATAATTGCTAACCTTCGTTTCAGGTCTACCCTGGCCTGTGATAGCCACCAAGTGGCTAATCTGTCTGTACGCGGAGGTAGTTCCAACGGAAACAGCCCTTCGAATATGGGATTGCGTATTTCTCGAAGGTAACAAAATTCTCCTACGAGTCGGTATTTGCATCGTGATCAGTTTGAAACGGGAAATACTTGCGACGGACGATATTTCTACGTTGATTGGCCTGTTCCGGGCACTGGAAAAGAACACCACCCTGATGGACTGCCATACGTTCATGAAAAATGTGTTCACGGTTCCCGGGAACCTGAAACGATCCCAAATCGACGCCCTTCGGCGGCAGCTGTACGAACAAAGAAAGGCTAGCAGACGGAAAGGTTCCTAGGGGTTGGAGGACTATATCCTCAAGAGATATAGACTAAATCTAATGTGAAAAGATAATAGTTTTATCACAGAGAGCGAACGTCCATTGCGCGAGTTTCAATAGTTTGAGTTTTATTGGTGAGGCAGGCCTAACGTTTTTTTTCGCACAACGTTCGAAAATGGGTGTTTGCTGTCTGTGTTTTTATGTTATGAAATATTGTTTTAATTGTTTATTGTCGAGTGGAATACAATAATTAGAACGTATAATATATAGCTGATATTTATTGAATGCCCTAACCTCAATCTTAGTAAGGCATGCTTAGCCTTTCTAGTGCATTACAATATTTATATATGACAATAGTGGCTTCGCCGTAATTTATCTGAAAATCCAACAATAGATTGAACATAGAGCATTTCGAAATTAGTCGTAGTTTTCAATGATCAACGGCGTCACATAAAAGTTACCTATACTCTGCATCGGCAGCTCAACATTCATATTATCTTGGACTCATAGGGTTTTACATGTAAATAATAATTTATGACCAGAAAATACAAGCGAAGGTAGTGTTACCGATAAAGCAAAATAACAATCTTTGATTTTTAATAAAAAAAATTCAACTCACATCAGAGAATGCCTAAAATGTGTAGGCATTCATGCAAAACAGAAATTGTACAAAAATTCAAGCCGAAACTCGTCGCAAGTTGTCATCGTTGCACTCAAAATTAATCGAAACAGTTATTTTCTAGTAAATTTTTGTGCTCCGGGAGTTATATTACACTCTTGTTCGCCAGCTTCCGTTTGTGATTACCGGAAGTTACATTTTTTTATTCCGTTACTATAGAGAATGCTACAAAAAGGGCTATATTTATATTGATAAACATATAATGTGAGCTGAGCTGAGCTGAAGCAGATCGCCCGTAGTTGCACTTCTTGATTGCCCGAATGAGTGGAAATCTACAATGAATCAAGAAAATGAAGCTTGGGAGAAGCAAATCATTTTCACTGTACATACCCACTCACTCTTAACTTTTTATTAAATGATCAATAACGACGCTGGCTACGACCAAAGGCTATGCTACTAAGGGAAAGGAAGGAATGTTAGTCCGACATTCGTTGTTTCTAGAGACCGCGGTTACCACTGCATCTCCACGAGCATCACGGGATAGGAGATTTGTTAGTAGGGAGGGAAAGAGATCCGGATATGTTCTGGTAAACAATATGATCTCAACAAAACCTGATTTTCGATACTCAGGAGAAATATAAGCAAGAAAAATATAAAATATCTCCAAGGAACGATCCCACCTGTATCCCTTTTATCAGACCCTGTCAGATTGGAGCGAAATCAATCTTCAGTTCAACAACGCCATCGCACGGCATCACATTCAACATATCATGTCAATTGTATGGGTGCGCAGCCCTGCTATTTTGACGCGCACGAATTTGACATTTCTCTCCCCTACTTCTATGTATGAGATTCGATGCGGACTCACCTGAGGCCGACATGCTCGCAAAAAAGGATGTTGCCAATGATTTGTTCGAGAAATGTGAGAGCTGGATATCTTGTTAATATGATGTCTTTGCTTTTATCCTACTCACTCTGCTGTCAGTAGCGCGAGATGAAACACGACCACTGAAGGAATAAAATAAAAACACTTGCGCAAGGGTCCGCTGTAGACCAACCCTAGACCTTCAGTCTGAATTATACGATCGACTTGTAAACTTTCACATATTCCATAGAAATCCGACAACACCGACAATGACATGCAGACGGCGCTTCGATCGGTTAACAGGTTAACATCGTTGAGTTGTCGGGCGGTAAATTCTCAGTTTCCGCCGCTTGAGCATCTTTAGTTTCGCGGATTAATATTATTCGATAAATAGCACTCTCACTACTAAACACGCACTTGCTACACTTGCACTATCACTCAAAATAACTCAAAATTATACTTTTTTGAGAGCAGCACCAGGACACCGCATCGCACTCCCAGTGATGCCAACTCTCCCCATATAATGTGAGATCTTTCAAAGAAAAATATGAATTGATATTCGATGACTGTTTAGCTACATTCGAAAAAAGTTATTTTAAAATAAGACATTTTTTTGAACAAATTTTCATTCAGAAAGTAATGAAAATCAGTACGAAAAGAACATGATGATTGAGAAGAAAAAGAAACTCGTTACGTCAACTAAGTTTACTTTTCCTGAATTCTGTCATGTTTCAAAACCATTCAGTTGATGGTGGAATCCATTTGGCACATTGTCGCAAAGCTGATTTACCGGTAGCGACACCTGCCAATCAAAAATGTGACCATTCTTTCGGAAATTTTTATATCGGCAGTAGTGATTTGCAATATTTTTATCGTTTATTCAATAGTACAAATATATATATATATAAGCAATAATAGTACACTCGGAGTAGAAGAAAATCGATTTCAAAGTAATGACTACTCCTTTTTTAGAGTAAACTACGATTCAACATGGAAAATCTTCAAAAATGTGTGAAATTGGGTAAGGTTTTTTCGGATCAACATTTTTTTTAAACAGAAACCAGTGTAATGTTGATTTCTCAAGTAATAGAATGTATAGCAATTTATATGAAAGGACACTACGTCAAGTTCACGGAAAATTTTACGGTCGGATACGTGAGCAATATTTGACTAAAAAAATTAATAAAAATAATCTGGACGTCAACAGAAGTTGATTGATCGTCTGAATCGTGTTTAATGCATGCGTTTCCCGATGAAAACAAACCAATCTCATTTGCATTTGTGGTTGTAAGTGAGCTGTCAGAGAGCCTTATTCTGAATAAATGGTAGATTTCGCACAATGAACTAAGATCAACATTACCACCTCAGAGTAAAAACTTTTTTTTTCAACTTCTACTATGATCTTTCAAATGAATTTGCCCGTTTTCACAAGAAATTGTTGAAAAGGTGGAGTAATTAGAAATTTTGCTACCGATTTGACAGCTCTTGCTGAAAGTAGTGATGGGCGAGCGCTCACGAGCCGTTCATTTGAACCGACTCGTAGCAATGAGCGAACGAACCACGGCTCTTCAAAATTGAACCGCGGCTCTCAAGCAGAGTTGCCATTTTAAAATCTGCGTTTCATCTTGGAAAATCTGTGTGCATGTGTACGCCCAAATTTGAATGCGTTGTTGGTTAAAAGATGTTTTCTAATGAAGCTGTCAAAAATTCATAGGAACATTTATTTAGCAGTAAATTTTCAAAGAATTCTGTCGTAATAGGAGAAGAAAAAAGATTTTTTTTTCAAATTCAATTTCAACTAATTTATTTCAATATCCCGGTTCCCACACGGACACCTCTAGTTGTGAAACACAATTTTAGATCGCCCATACCGCTCATGCATTTCCGTGGCTCTCACACTCACTCTCTCGAACCGCTTCTCCACATTGACGTTTATTGAAAAAGAGCCAATGAGCCGTTCAAATGAACCGGCTCTTACGAAAGAGCGTTCGGTTCAGAGCCGTTCATTGAAATGAGCCGTATTGCCCATCACTAGCTGAAAGTATCATCTCTAAGCAAGCAGCGCCTCTACATTTCAGTTTTGCGACTATATGCCATTCGGAGTCGGGTTTTATTCGACTGTTGATGGTAAACATTGACAACGATCAATCGAAGAAGACGAAATGTAAACATGTACTAAAAGTAGTTTGCTAAAAAATAAATTGTCACGTATCTCTTTTCTTCACTCTATCTCACATCCTTGCTCTTTCTTGAATACTATGGCTCTATAATTTTCATAGTCTTTCTCCTCTTACAATCTTTCGTAAGTTTAAAATGAAATGAGGTCGTTTAGCCAGCAATTAGCACAACTTATAAATTGAAACAGTTTTGAACCAAATTTAGAAGAATTTTTACGTTTTTTGCCTCATCGTTCTATATGGCAGGTTGTAATTTCACGCAGACGACCCTGTATTTTTGGAACCGGAAGCTGGATATGGATCAAATTCTACATCAACTTATGGAAACATAATACTATTCATTTGAATCTGCGTTTTCGAAAGTCGGTCTGACCGTTTCTGAGCAATTGGAGTGATTTCCGGTTTGGAACCCACCAGCACTTTTCCGGTACTTCCGGAACCCGGGACAATGATCCTGTATACTCGAAGTCAACGTATTTGGTCATGAAATAATCAAACATGTTCAATTGAAGAATTATATGGCTAGTTGAAGAAATTTTTCTCAATATTTCCGTGTCTTGTATAAAACACGCTCCTGAAAAAGAAATTATTATACTTATCAGCCTTTACAGTTACTTTACAACTTTGTACGGTTCAATACAATTTAATCGCAAAACTAAGGGTTAATAGATAGATACTGTTCTATTAAATGAAAATTTAATGCAATCCAATTTAGTTTCGCATCGATGATGGTTTTCAATCAAACTTCTAATTTAACCCATGTCTATTCCATGTTACTATTGATTTACATTTTGTTTAAATTTAATTATTTATTTCAGTGCATCTTTCATTTGAACTCAAGTTTAAGAAAATCGGTCCAACTATCTCCGACAAAATCGAGTGCACATTTTGGTTAAATACGTACGCATACACACACACAGACATTTTACGTACTAGACGACTGAGTCGAATGGTATATGATTTTCGATCCTCCGGACCTCGGTTCAAAAGTTGGTTTTCACAGTGATTGCACAGCATTGAGGAAGGCAAAACCGAAAAACACAGCATTTGACAGCGAACTAGAACCAAAGAACCAAAATTTTCGGCTTCAAGCCAATTGTATGCACATGACAATCGTGCCACCGGGGTGATTTGATCACGATTTGCTACTAATATGAAAATAAACATCAACTATGATGAGCATTGAACTGCGACTGACGGTGAATCGAGTTCATCGAGGTTTGAATGGTAATCCTCAAATCAATTTTTTTAGAACCGTTCAAATATTCCCACACGGAGAACCCGCAGATCACAAAATTACAATATTGCAATTGTTGTTTCACGCCCTGGTTGTTTCAACTAAAATGTTGATTTAACTAACATATCTGTTGATTTTGACATAACCATTCAGGTAACCGAAATTGTTGTATTCAAATGCTGTCACTTGGCGGAGAACGAAGACAGCAAAAGGCAGAACAAAAAACCTCTTCATTTCACCAGAAGCGTTTCATATTGAAAATTTTCAATGGTAAATGAACGTCATATATGTTAGTTACGTAGTGGTCGTTTTATGTAAGTGAAAGTATGCAGAATAATATAACAGTTAATTGTAAAACAAGTTTTCCATGTGTTAAATATATATTCCTACAGTATACATGTTTTAATTTCATCTGAGAGTAATGTATTCTAGGACAATTCATGTCAATGTTATTAAAACCGCTTAACGCTTAAAAATTTGCTGCTAACGTGAAGTGGTACTATTTGTATTTTCTTGAAAGTGTATCTGTAGCATTAGGTTTACCAATGAGCCATTCTGCAAGTGAAGGAAAAAGTTTCCTAATTTCCTGTGACCATTTTTCTGGAGAGTTCCCTTTTGAGAATTGTAATCTTTTGGTTCATTTCCATATCCTTTGTGAGTTTAGTGATAAAGATATAAGCAGTTAATTAGGTAAAATTTCGTTGCTCAAGCAGTGAACGATTAGCTGCCCCCCGAAGAGGGTAACAGTAAATAATATTTATTGCAATTGGCGTTTTAAGTTCAAATAACTGAATAATTGGTTGAAACAACTGAGACATTTTTTTTTTGCTTTCATGCATACAAGTAACTTTGCTGGGATTGTGTCTTTGCTCAATTGCACGAGTGACATCTCATTGATAAGTTTCATTGTTCGCTCAGGGTGTTTGGCATTGCTCAACTGAAACGTTTCATTACTTGTTGGGTGTCGTTGCTAAGCTGCCAGCACGATAAATCAAAAATGACAGATTAGTTAAAACAACAGTCGATTAGTTGTACCAAATTTTAACCAATCAAAATCATAAAAACAACCAATATTTTAGTTGTTTTGCGATCTCTGGCTTTTCCGTGCATAGGGTTATGCGAGGTTTTCCTCTACTGTGTATGTAAACCCCAATAAAAACTGTACTATTTTTTAAATCTTTTTGTAGTACGTAGAATATGTTTGTCGTTAATTGAACAATCCAATCAGCGTGGTCACCACGAGATAGCGTTATGGTGATTGTTTTGACATATCCCATGTATTTAGAAAAATTTTTGACAAATTTTTCAATTTACTTGAGTTTGAATGAATGCAGATGGCAAAACCTTGCAAATATGGGTAAGAAAAACGATTGTTCACGTGTTGTCATCAAACATATGATTTCAAATTGTCCTATATTCTTGACAATCGCGGATGAAATTTGAAATTTTCAGTTCACATACAGATTTGATTTAGATGATAAAACATGAGTAAATAGACTAGTCATAAAACTTTTGATCATAATTTATCAATTAATCTCAAAATCCAACCTAAAAAAACAAAGAATATCCCAAATTAAAAACAGTACCAAACCTCACTTCTTCGAATTTGGTATTTCATGTTACGATTTCTCCATAAATATCAATCAAACATACCACGGAAAGTTACTGAATCATTATTGATCGATTTTTTTACCAAATTTTCACACGTTTTTGTATGTTAGTATTCGATTCATGAGAAAAAAAAATAAAAACCCTGCATTTTGTTCGAATCTTCAAGCAAAATCTGAAAATTATCACCATCGCTTAGTTCAAAGCTCGCCACTCGGGCAGCGCAGCGATCGCAAAAGAGTTGGTTGGATTCTTCAATAAGTTGTAGTTAAAAATAGATACACCGTTACAATTCTGACAGCGACGTGGTGAAAGCAGCACGGTGGCAAGGATAGGGCACTCCAGCAAGTGCTATCGCAGCCAACATCTGGGGCATTTGGTGGGCAATCAGAGCGCTCAGAGTCTGGTAAATAAACATTCGAGCATTTCAAATCGAGTTAAATCTTAATTTCCTTATCGTAAAGATGATATTCTGATCGATAATTTGCGAGGCAGTGCGGTAAAGGGTACTGAATAAACAAGTAGTTTGTAATATCCAATTTTTTGTTTGCCATTCTTCTTCATTGTTTTGGTTTTTGCAGAATGATACTGGCCACAGTTTTATGATGTCGTAGCAGGAAGCTGGATGAAAGTTTAAAAAATCACGCAACCAATCAACGAATACGAATGATTATCTATATTCGGAAGTGTGAAAGAGGCATATCAGTTTTATTCATATTCACGTCTTCCAGTTATGTCTGGGACATTACCCACCCGCCGTTTTAGCTACATCTTGAACTGAAGCGTTTGGTTTCCATTTAAAGGCCTCAACCAAACGTTTGAGATCTTTCTCGTTATCCTGACGGCTTTTCCCGAATCTTCGCTTCCGATCAACAGTCAGACGTTCTTCGAACCATTTATTGATACCAGACACCGTAGAACACCTTGTCGTATTGAGAATTTTTGAAGGCCATTTTTAATGGTTTGTTTTTTTTAAATCATTTTAATGTTTTGTTTTTTTTTTAAATCATATAACATCATTTTAAATTTTTAATGTTTTGTTTTTTTTAAATCATATGCTGAGTGTTATAAAAAAAAACGAAATTAGTTAATATCCGCGAAGGTGTGTCAACATTTGGAAAACAAGCATCCTGAGAAATCTGACTTTATTGACAGCTTTACCAGTCAATAAAGTAAGATTTATGTTATAATCCAGGATATATCCGACTCTTAAGACCAAACTCACAAACGCGTACATTCAATACAAAGTACACAACCATAGAAAAAGTAATGTTTACACATGTTCCTAAAGTAATATAGCGTTCTATGGTGTATGGTGGCCTCAACGAGAAGAGGTGCCAGATATCAACAGCCAATCTCGGGTGTTGGGGCATTCAGAAGTCAGCACATAAAAAGATTTGCATCCGAAATGAGTTTCGCTCACTTTTTATTCCGTCCTCTTTTTGGGGTCGAATGACAAACAGCAAGATATTTTCACCACCGAAAGCAGAAGATATGGAAGGTTCTGTCTAGAAGTGTTTCGATGGCATCGGATCAAATGTTTAATTTAACAGCAGTGAATATGAAAGTCAGTTAGTTCCCCAATTATAATCGCCCTAATTTGGTCAACGTCGACTTAGGAAAAAGTTTTGAAATATTTCAACTTCCTTGTTGTAAAACTTTGACATTTGAATTTAATAATTTAATAGCCTTGAATAGCACTGCAACTTCGAAACTGTCCTCAGCTCAACAAGTTCTGGGTCATTCTGAAGGTCATCTATAGCAAAGCGGAACATATGTAGCCGTCATTAGTCTCACGAGGTCAAATCAATTAACGAATCAACCGTCAACTGTCCACATTTCAAAGCGCACTACTCTAGCTTTGCATGTTTCAAATGGCAACAGCTCCCATGGGTAATCTAACTAAACTCGCACAGACATCATTCCCTTGACCGTCCGTTTTCAACAAAGCCATTTATGATTTCGATAATTAAAATGTTCTCAGCCGTCCGCCTGCCCGAATGCCGGAATGCTCGGTCCACCGATTTCTACTCATATGTGAAATAGCACAGAACAAGAATCAGTGACCGGCTACCGGTCGCGAATCATAATATTTGTTATCGTTCAGCCAGGACAGAATTTGATGATCGTCTCGGGTCGTGGGACTTCGACCTGTTCCACCGATGGCACTAGATAATGACCGTTTGACATGCACCACCTAACAAATTTTCTGCTCGACCTACCAAATCGTGGCTCATCCAATTAGGCACTGTAAACCCACTTTGCATTTTGCATATGTCAATGAAAATTGTGTATTGCCGAGCTTTTACCGTTTTATTCTACGTTGCTGCTGTCCGATGAAAATTCCCAAAATTACTGCTCCCAGTACGGTAATAAAACCTACATTGTTCAAAGTCGTGTAATCTGTACAACGGAGTTAGACCAGTTGGGGGACATTTGAGGTAGCAGCAGGTGGTCCAATGACAAACGGGGAGCCATAACTAGCCCCTACTGGTCAAGTTTTACTAGTTTTGTCTGGATTTATCAAAGCCAAGGATTTTATGCCCCTGTTATTTCAGTTGTCAGTTGATGTTTTACACACCAATGCACAATCGTGACATATAAATCTGTGTCGAATCCGTGCATTCTGAATCCATTCCAGGATAGGAAAAAAAATATTTCGTTCGAAATTCTAAGTGGAATTCATGACGAACTGCAGAGCCGATTCTGATTTCAAATCTGTCGGAGTTGAGTAAAGCCTGTCCACGTTTAATTTCGGACACCAAAATAGTGGTAACAAAAAATATTTACACGTAATTCAACAAAATCGATTGTTTATTTTCTGATAATAGTTATATGTACATTTGAAATAATTGATTAGGATGTTTCTGTAAAATTCTTTAACTTTCTGTGGTGTAGTCACCATTAGGTTCCGTACGGCATTCTCTGAAAAGGAGTGTATCGAAAATAAGCTATCCACATACATTTGTGTGGTACGCATGTATTTGTGATGGTTATGCTCAGATTGCAGCATGCTGTGCGTTTAACTGTCAGCTTTCGATTCTTTACTTGTTTGTGCGGTTGAAATTCTGCGTTTTTAAAATGTCGCGTATTGAAAAGGAAGTGGAAATTAAAGTTCTGGACACATGGCTAAGTGAGAAGGGTATTACTATACGAAAATTGGCGAAGCGGTTTGAAATTCATCATGCCAGTGTTAAAACCATCATTAATAAGTTTGGGGAACACTATTCTTTGGATGAGCTAACAGGAAGAGGCAGAAAACCCGGCTCTTCCAACCCGAAACTGGACAAGAAAGAGGTATCTCCAATCATGAAGACCCAATCAATGTCAATACGTGATTTGGCCAAAAAAGCAGGAACGAGTGTCGGAATGATCCAGCGAATCAAGAGGCGAAATCACCTGAAGACCTACAAGAAGCAGAAAATCTCGAAACAAAGTGTAGAACAGAAGAAGAGAGCAGCAACAAGGGCCCGGAAATTGTATTCGCGTCTTTTGCAGTGTCCGGATGCATGCGTTTTAATGGACGATGAGACTTATGTGAAGGAGTACTCAAAAACCCTTCCAGGTCCACAATATTTTACTGTCGTCGTTGGGGAGGATGTGAGCGATGCGGACAGGTCGATTCAAGTGGAGAAATTCGGTCGAAAGGTACTGGTATGGCAAGCAATATGTTCTTGTGGTTTGAAGTCAACCATTTTTTATACTCCCGGAACTATAAATGCAGAAATCTATCGAATTGAGTGTCTCCAGCAGAGATTGATGCCTTTATATAAGAAGCATGGTACACCTTTACTGTTTTGGCCGGATTTAGCGTCGGCTCACTATGCAAAAACCACTGTCAATTGGCTTGCGGAAAAGGGTATAAATTTCGTTGGGAAAAATTTCAATCCACCAAATTGCCCTCAGCTTCGACCCATCGAACATTACTGGGCAATCGTGAAGAGGGTCTTCAAGAACACTGGTGCTCAAACGTCCAAAAAATGCAAAGCAACACTTGTCCGGAACTTGATGAAGAGCGTTCGATCAAAAGTTCGAAAATTCGTGAAGGAATAACTTAAATTTCATCCGATTTTCATTATGCTCAAGTTTAACCTACAATTGAGGATCAATTTTTAGTTTGAATAAAATATCGTTTTTTATCATAATTTGAAAGAAAAATGTGCGGATAGCTTATTTTCGATACACATCTTAACCACCAGAAAGGCTACTGTGAACTTTGCGTCTGCTTAGTGGTCCAAATTGAACTGTTAGGCGAAGATGGCAGGTCAATTTGAACTGCTTTAATTTAAACTGATGAGCCGAAGGCGAAACGTGCAATTTTACAAAGTTCAGCCTATGTTTTGACACAAGAATTGATTTGCTTCGAAGAAAAATCGATTTTGAAGAAGAATTGTGAATGAAAAAGTACTTTATTTTGCGATAAAACCAGTGCATCTGTTGACACAAATTACTTTAGTACTGTTATAGAAAAAATTGAAGATGAATATGATGACAGATTTTAGCAATTCAAAGTCAATAAAACCACTCTAACAATCATAGTTAACACGAACAATAACACCAATTTGATGGAATCCAAATAGTTAATTAGTCTTTCATAGAAAAAAATTGTAACTTCGTATTTAAGAATACTGCACACTAGTGAAAAATAATGTTTCTTGAGACGATAAATATCATAAAAACTTGCGCAAAGGCAGGCAGAGCTCGCGAATGATGTTCAGGTTTTTTTACACACAGAACTTTTCCAACTGGAACTGTCATTATTGAGTATTTAAAAAAAACAATGGTGACTGTGCCCGAAATCAGGTTATTCCCATAAAACCGACATCATGATCTTTTCGACTAATTGAGCCTCCTTTGGGGCACCTATATCGTTTCGAAGCGCTCGTTTTGACGTCAGTCCATTGTCGGATAATCATTCTGTTCTCTGGCCTATGATAATGGATCCAGCCTAACATGTGTTTGAAGTGCGCTTGCGTTCGTCTTTTCAGGTTTAAATAAGTATGTGCGGGATTCAGCGGCAGGATATCTTTTTCATCTGCAGAATATTGCTCAACTATGACATGCTCGTGCACTTTCTCTTTCCGGTCATCCAGTACATTTTATGTATTATGATTATTGTCGTTTTTTACCCGGTTTCAACCTGTCGTTCAGATTGTTAAATACATAGGATATGTCAAAAGAACCACAAAATGATATTAAATACACTCAAGCAAACACGGTGTACTGCAGGCAGCCGAAAATTGCACCGACATATAATGCAGAAGCGACAATCAAGTTTTTTAAGTACTACTAATTGACGTGAAGAAAATAGTTTGTGCATCTTAAAAAAGTTTGTAATTTTGTAAATAACATATTCGGCTCTTTCGACTCGAAAAAATCCCGGTCCCTGGTCTAAGACGAAACCTAAAAACCTATTTTCAACTTAGTAGTGTGATAATGTCTTTCTCTTTCATCGACACAGTCTCAATCAAATATTTTTTGTCATTTTATGGAGATAATTTCTAACACTAATTTGAGCACAGTTTAGACAGTGCTACAGTTTCAAATTGATTCGGGTAGTTCACAAAACCATGCTTCGGTAATATTTCTCAGACCGAACGTATCAGCAATAAAACATTCGAACAAAATCAATTATAAGAATAGAAAAAAATACATTTTGTCGATTACGTCACTTGTACGATTATATCTCTTGAAATGTCAGCCAGTTGATCATCAAAATCGACCCTCAGCCCAATTTTAGTCTTGAACGAGCCAAAAATTATTGATATCAACTGATCCATATCCAAGAAAACAGAGCGGTAATGAGTTTAGACGATTGCGTCACTTATGCCATTATATCACCGGAACCGTAAGTGATAGCCTTTCAAGCTGTTTGATGAACCTACAGTAGTTTCCAAACGAGCCGAACTTTATTGAAGTCGGTTTAGCCATCACGAGGAAATTGAGCGGAGAGAAAAAGCGTGTTTAGTTGGTTACGTCACTTATACCATTGTATCTCCGGAACCAGAAATCACAGCTATTTGATCATCGAACTCGATTAATTACCTAATATTAGTTTTCAAACATGTCTAAGTCAAACATGTTTAAATCGGCCCAGTCATCTCCGAGGAAATTGAGTGGTAAGAAATAAAGTGCGTTTTGTATATCAGGAATTGGAAGGAACATCCCTTTGATATTCAAACTTATTCAATGGCCCAATAGTAGCTTTCAAACGAGCTTAGCCTTGTTGAAATCGGTTAGGCCATCTTCGAGAAAATTGAGCGCAAAAAAAAACGCGTTTCGTCGGTTACGTCAATTATGACATTATATCTTCGAAATCAGAAGTCACAGCCATTTGATCTTCAAACTTGTTTCGTTTCTGAATTAGATGATGATCACTATTCAATCTTGACTAACATAATCAATTGTTATATCAGGTGTACAACTTTTATCCGCCGTTTTTTTCCAAAATTAAAAGCTTTATTGCGATAAAGTGCTTACAGATGTATTATTCAAAGTATTGTCCGTCGCTAGCGACTACTTTCTCCCATCTTTCCGGAAATCTTCGGATCCCGGCTCGAAAAAAGGAGTCCTCTTTTGACGCTATCCATGAAGCAATCCATTTTTCCAACTCTTAGAAGGATTGAAAATGTTGATCTACCAGGCCTTGTGCCATCGAACAGAATAGGTGGAAGTCAGAAGGGGCAACATCTGGGGAATACGGCGGGTGGGGCAAAGCAAAGTCCTGGCATTACATTCCTTTTGTGGAATTTGGCCTTTCTGTCTCAACAGACTTCGCAGCCGATTCTTAGTGTACAGAATCATTGCATGGCTAGTACTATGGATCCTACTGACACTAAGAATCCTTCCAGGTCGGGGCTCGAACATACGACAACTGGCTTGTAAGACCAACGTCCAATGCATTGAACCGCCAACTCGGGTGGGGCAAGACTTCCCATTTCAGCGTTTCCAGGTTTTTTTAACCACTTTTGCGACGTGAGGCCGAGCATTGTTGTGTTGGAGGATGACTTTGTCATGTCGCTCTTGATATTGTGGCCGCTTTTCTTCTAGCGAGACGTTTTGAATTGGCTTGCTGACTCACTCCCAACGATTCGGAAAGCTCTTCTTGGGTTTGGCACGAATCTTCAATGCTTCTAGTTGTTCATCTTTGATGGTTTTTTCTCTTCCACCACCATGCTTGTCTTCGACATCGAAATCACCATTTTTAAAACTTTGAAACCACTCCCAACACGTTCTTTTACTCAGAGCAGCATCACCGTAAGTTTCTGAGAGCATTCGATGCGCTTCAGCTGCATTTTTTTTTCGAATTGTAACAGAAAAGTAAAGCTTCCCGCAAATGGCGAGAATTGGACACATAAAGAGACATTTTCGAGCGTGAATAATACGAAAACAAGAACAACTGTTACTGAAACGGCAATGACAATTCGTTAGGCACTGTACACACTCACTTTAAAGGCATTATCATCTATGTATTTTAACCAGCCTTAGCCGGTACAGCCACCTATCTGAAAACGGCGGAAGCAAAGTTGTACACCTGATATAACAATCAATTCTGCGGTCCCGTTCTTAAAACCCAACCTTCTTAAAAGTGAGTTTACATACCCTTTCTCTAAGAGAAAGGCAAAGAATGGTCCTACCTGCAGAGCTTGCTAGTAATCCTACTGCTCTCTAGAGCTAAGCCGTGGTTACGTGCAATCGTTTACTTAATTCAAACATTCATTAAAATGAGTAACTTCCGCTCGCACGCTACCACTCTGAAACTATTCCACAGCTAATTAATGAGGCTGAAAGCTCCTGCGGCTTCTTTTTTGGTCTTTTTCCAGTTCCATCGCTCACGCTAAATTCAGGTGGCAAAAAAAACGTCACCATGACTGTCGTCATCGGGATGAAGATTGGTTGTTGCTAACATAACTCCTCCGGGAAGGGTGGCTGGTACAGGGAGGTCAAGACCACTGCACTGTTTCGAGACTCTTAACGACGTCAATTTCAGCTTGACCAACGGTAGTGTGCTGCTACATAACATAACCTGTGCTGTAAAAGTTTCACCGGTAACGAATTTCCCACATGGTATAAACATGCTCATTGTTATAACTAGATTGGTCAAATCGCCGGAGAGACGCTAGGACAATGATAAAGCAAACCCGTGCTCATCATTCATTGTTCATCGACTATTCATCATGTCCCCGTAGTATTACTGGCAGTTATCCATAGTTAAAAGGACACAACATTGAAAGTTGGAAAAAACTGGATGTAACCCAGTTTTACTCGATCCAGAAGTATCATCAGCAAAGGTAAACCTGTTACCGGAGTATTCGGTCTTGAAACCGTACAAAGTTTTGATTGCACTCCAACTTGTAGCTTCTCGTCCTTTATGGCAGCTCTCACACACGGTTTGCTCGTGAAACACTTTCTCTTGATTCTAATGTTGAATTTGATTTATGCAGCATGCATAATTTCCATAATGGTACTCCAAAGTATTGCTGTCAAATTTTCATTTCTGAAAATAAATTTCACTAAATACAGGAAGTAAAGGGCTTTCCCGATGCGGCAACACACCAAACGGTGATGGTACATCAATTTCGAGTCCATTTTTCGACTTTCAGAACTACAACATGATTTAATGAATCGCCTACCCAAGCTATAGATATACCAATGTAGGCTTGTCGGGTGAGTAATCGACCGATTGACCACTTTGTCGAATTTATTTTCTGGCTATCCAACGTGGAAAAGTTTTGCGATCATTCTAAAAGTCTGTTTTTCAAGCAAGACTTTTGATTCCGATGAAATACACAATTTTGTATCAGTTCATTTCAGTCGGAATCAATATTCATTCTTGCTTTAGAGCAACTCTGTATTCTGATGTCGGATTCATCTTCTTCTATCTTCTGTATGGATGCAGGTTTGTATATTTGTAACTCAATAACTCCGGAACTACTGAACGAATTGCTATCAAATTTGGCACAGATATTTCTTGCTTTTAAGAAATGATCATTGGAACATTTTCAAGCGGGAGCGTGTGTTGCAAGTGTCCTTAACATGGAGGGAGGATGTCAATAACGAAATTTATATAATTTGAAGAGAATCGATATTTAGACTACAATTTCCATGTCCCATTTTTTGTAAAACAAGAGAGTGGCAATTTTCTTTAAATAATTTCAAAAGATCTGGTTCCATTTTGCCGGGGAATTCAAAGAACTAAGGGAAAATAAACTTTATCTGCCTATGAACGCGAGTGTATTTATGTCTACTAGCATAACTACGAAACAAAGTAGCGCAACGAATCGACACCAAGTTTGGCACATGTACCAAAGGCGGGAATCGATATTTTTTTAAAAGTAAAGATACTTTCTAAACTAATCAGGTTAATCTTGGAGCAGATCTGTAACACCTCGTAATGCTAAAAACTTATATAGAGTAACAGATGTCACTTACAAACGAGTAACGCTTGTAACGCTTCATAACGTCTATAACTTACAAATAAAGAACGCATGTAACTCTTATAATTTACTATAAAGTAGCGCATGTAACACTCCGTAACGCATATCACATACAAAAAAGTAACGCATGTAACGTTTCGTAACGCATATGATGCACAAAAAAGCGCATGTAACGCTTCATAACGTCTATAACTTACAAAAAAGTAACGCATGTAACACTTCGTAATGCTTATGACTCACAAAAAAATAACGCATGTAACGCTTCGCAACGTCTAAGTTTACAAAAAAGTAGCGTATGTAATGTTTTGTAACCGTCATAGCTAATAAAAAAGAAAGGCATGTATCGTTTTGTAACGCCTATAATTTGCAAAATATAACGCATGTAACGTTTAGTAACGTCTATAATTTACAACAAAAGCAACGCTCCGTAACGTGTGTTACATACAAAAAGTAACGCATGTAACGCTTCGTAATGCCTATATCTCACAAAAAAATAACGCATGTAACGCTTCGCAACGTCTGAAATTTACAAAAAAGTAACGCATGTAACGCTGTGTAACCGCTATAACTAACAAAAACATAACGCATGTAACGCTTCGTAACGCCTATGATTCACAAAAAATAGCACATGTAACGCTTCGTAACGTCTATAACTTATAAAAAAGTAACGCATGTAACGCTTCGTAATGCCTATATCTCACAAATAAGTAACGCATGTAACACTTCGTAACGCCTATGACTCACGAAAAATAAAGCATGTAACGCTTCGTAACGTCTTAATTTACAAAAAAGTAGCGCATGTAATGTTTTGTAACCGCAATAGCTAAGAAAAAAGAAAGGCATGTATCGCTTCGTAACGCCTATAACTTACAAAAAAGTAGCGCATGTAAAGTTTCGTAACGCCTATAATTTGCAAAAAGTAACGCATGTAACGCTTCGTAATGATTATATCTCACAAAAAAGTAACGCATGTAACGCTTCGTAACGTCTATAACTTATAAAAAAGAAACGCATGTAACGCTTCGTAACGCCTATGACTCACGAAAAATAAAGCATGCAACACTTCGTAACGTCTAAATTTACAAAGAAGTAGCCCATGTAATGTTTTGTAACCGCAATAACTGACAAAAAAGAAAGGCATGTATAGCTTTGTAACGCCTATAGTAGCGCATGTAACGCTTTGTAACGCCTATAATTTGCAAAATGTAACGCATATAGCGCTTCGTAACGTCTGTAATTTACAAAAAATAAAGCGTGTAACGCTTCGTAATGCCTATATCTCACAAAAAAGTAACGCATGTAACAATTCGTAATGCTTATAACTCACAAAAAAATAACGCATGTAACGCTTCGTAACGTCTAAAATTTACAAAAAAGTAGCGCATGTGACGCTTTGTAACGCCTATAATTTGCAAAATGTAACGCATGTAGCGCTTCGTAACGTCTGTAATTTACAAAAAAAGTAACGCATGTAACGCTTCGTAACGTATATTACATACCAAAAAATAACGCATGCAACGCTTCGTAATGCCTATATCTAACAAAAAAGTAACGCATGTAACACTTCGTAACGTCTAAAATTTACAAAAAAGTAACGCATGTAACGCTGTGTAACCGCTATAACTAACGCCTATAACTTACAAAAAAGTAGCGCATGTAAAGTTTCGTAACGCCTATAATTGGCAAAATATAACGCATGTAACGCTGTGTAACCGCTATAACTAACAAAAAAGTAACGCATGAATCGCTTCGTAACACCTATAACTTACAAAAAAGTAGCGCATGTAAAGTTTCGTAATTTGCAAAATGTAACGCTTCGTAACGCCTATAACTTTCAAAAAAGTAGCGCGTGTAACGCTTCGTAACGCCTTTAATTTGCAAAATGTAACGCATGTAACGCTCCGTAATGTATATTACATACAAAAAATAACGCATGTAACGCTTCGTAATGCCTATATATCACAAAAAAGTAACGCATGTAACACTTCGTAATACTTATGACTCACAAAAATTAACGCATGTTACGCTTCGTAACGTCTAAAATTTACAAAAAAGTAACGCATGTAACGCTGTGTAACCGCTATAACTAACAAAAAAGTATCGCATGTATCGCTTCGTAACGCCTATAATTTTCAAAATGTAACACATGTAACGCTCCGTTACGTATATTACATACAAAAAAATAACGCATGTAACGCTTCGTAATGCCTATATATCAAAAAAATGTAACGCATGTATCGCTTCGTAACGCCTATAATTTGCAAAATTTAACGCATGTAGCGCTCCGTAACGTATATTACATACCAAAAATAACGCATGTAACGCTTCGTGACGTCCACAATCTATAAAAAAGTAACGCATGTAACGCTTCGTAACACCTATAACTTACAAAAAAGTAGCGCATGTAAAGTTTCGTAATGCCTATAATTTGCAAAATGTAACGCATGTAACGCTCCATAGCGTATATTACATACAAACAATAACGCATGTAACGCTTCGTGACTACAATCTACAAAAAAGTGACACATGTAACACTTCGTTACGTCTATAACATACAAAAAAGTTACACATGTAACGCTTCTAACACCTATATCTTCCTTGAAAGTAACGCATCGTAACTCGTTTACTGCAAGAATCAAACCCTTATAACGGTTTTTAACATTCATAATTTCCACAAAACAACTCATATGATTTGAAACTTTAACGCAATGCAACGCTTCCCATTTTACGATAATATCGAGTGAAGCGCTTCATCAGATGGCACATTTTTCCATATTGGGGACGGGTATAGCGTGAGTCGATACATTTCACGCAACCCGTCTGGGTTCGATTCCCAACCCCGCTCATAGGGTCAGAATGTTTTTCTAGCCCGAAGAGGCGAATGACCTTAAGGTTAAAACCTCTGTAATCGGAAAAAAATCATAGTACCTTTACTCAAACGTTGACTCAGATAGGCCTCAAGAACTTCGTAACGTATATAGCTTCAAAAACTAAACTACTATTTTTTGTATTGTTATTATTGTCATTTATTTTACCCCGGTTTCATCCTCCATTTTATGCGGTTTTGGCTCTATTCTGCTTCGTAGGGCCTGCCGTTAAGTGCTTTATCGGCAGTAGAGTTTTGACCGTCCCGTAATTCTCAAAATCTCTGTCTCAGGGTATAATCTAATTTTTTTTTTCATTTCTGTTTCTGAGCCAGAGCCCCTCGCCAACGCCCCCCCCCCCCCTTCCCCCCTTGCACATAAAAGGAACGTCTTAATTCACTAAAATTTACATTTCAAAGTATCTCAAGAGTGAGCCCTTGTTCATGTTGATACGTGCAAAAGTTTATTTTGAATCAATGAAAATGATATCTATGAGCTCTGATTATTGCACTGAAGTCCGCATTGATTCGGAATTCACCCTGAGTTTAATATGGAATTCTGAATGAAAACCTTTTGCCCATTCGGATTTGTTTCGCAATTTTATATAGATCAAAAGGGCGTTAATATAGCCGCTAGGTGGATACAAACAACGGTTTTCATAAGCAATTACCACAGAACACGAAGGGCTGTACGTTAATCCCTTATACTTTCGAAAGTGTTGTAGCCACGCAAAACCAAACTTTGAAAGGGAAAAGTTGTTCCTGAATATAAACAAGCGTATTAGTAAAGTGATTTTTTGTTGATGGGTTGATTCAACTGACTCGGACACTGTCAAGATGGGTGTTGTGCTACTTCTTCATAAGTTAATATAATGCAAAAATCAAATAAATTCTGCTTAGATGTGAAAAATTCGTTAAAGTACCTTTGAATGCTACGGCCGGAATGCATAAAGAAGGGTGAGTAATGTCAGAGACATAACTTGAGTACGTGAATACGAAAAAAGCTGATATGCTTTTTGCACACTTCCGAATATCGACAGTCGAGCTGTACCACGAATGGTACATGAATCCAAAATGCATCGTGTGGATGACGAAACGTAAGTTGAAGCGAACATCAAGCAGATCTCCGGCCTGGAGTTACTTGGTTTGGCAGATGATCTGTGGGTGCGTTAAATCCAGCAAGCCGCACATAACGATCGGCGCCAACAACGGCCAAATATATTGAGCAGAAAGCCTCCAGGAGTGCCTGTTGTCCTTTCTTAGGTCCTACAAATCTGACACTATGATTTGGTGGGATCTGGCAACGTGCCATTGCCCGAAATCAACGTAATTGTTACTGTACCGAATTAGACAACTCCACCAAACTTGCTTAGAGCTTAGCCCAATTTCTGGCCAATTATAAAATTAAGCTTTATAAAACAGGGAAGGTCTTCGCTAGTGTTGCACTGAATTTAGTGGGTAGTGTAATGTTCAAAATTTCTCCTAGGATAGGAGGTTAGTTAACCAACTTTGCTAAAAAATATCGAGAACAGTCAATACGCACAGCGAGCCTCGTGGTTTCACGCGACCTACTTGCCTCAGCCCTTAGTTATTACATTTCTCTCCATACTCTCTCGCAAATGTGCAAATCAACTCTCGATGTGCCCGGGTGGTCAAGAAAGTTTTGATATTTGATACAAGTTCGACTACATCGCATAAAATACAAAAAAAGCTACCGCTTGTTTGGCAGCCTTTTTGAGCCGATTTTATTTCTCTCTCGTGTTTCGTTATGTTACCAAGGAACTGAAGCAGAAAACAATGGCGCCGCCATAGAAATCGACTTACCTTCACAAAAATAACATTCACTTCATTTTTATCGCGACAACATATATGTTTTTATGCACTAATCGCATCTAAATTAAATTATCTAGACATTGTCAGGATAGATTTTTGATAGAGGCGAGATATTCAATGAACAAGTTGAAAGACGGCGTTTTCAGTTATGCAATTCTTCCTTCAGAAAAAAAGACTTTTTCGACCGCTAATGTCAATAACTCAATCTGAAATTTTCACAGAAAAATCTAAACTAATTGTCTAAGAGATTGTCAGTTGGGGTTTTTGAGATTCGTCGCCATTTCTAAGAAAATCAGATTTGAAGCGTGAAAATAGCCCTCCAAATCACCCTAAAACACACTGGCCTCTGCCCTTAAGGTCTGAGGACAGAGGGCCACGTGTTGAGTTTTAAATCGACCACGTGGCTCGCTCAATTCCCTTTGCGCATCGTATTTTTTTTGTACTCTCTCGTATGGATTGGACATTACATGGGTTCCAACGAACAATGAAAAAATATTCAACTTTCACAAAGATTGAATGTCTGTGTGTTTGGCAGCCTTGTCGAGCCAATTTTATATCTCTCTCCTTTTTCAAAATGCTATCAGGAAACCAAAGCGATAAAAAATGGTGGATGCATTGAAACTGACTTTGTTTCACAGAAAAATACAAGACTTGATTTTTATCGCGATAACATATATGTTTTTATGTACAAATCGTATCTAAACCAAATTATCTAGACTTTGTCACGGTAGATTTATGATACAATCCTTCAAAGCCGAGATATTCGATGAACAAGTAGAGGTATGCATTTCCGAGCGTTCCAATTTTCAGCAGTTCTTCAGTCAGAAAAAAATACAACTCGACCGCTAAACTCAATTAATCATTCTGAAAATTTCACAGAATATTCTCAACTATATTTCGAAGACATTGTCATGTGGGTTTTTCTATATTCTGCACCGTTCCCAAGAAAATTTAATTTGAAACGGGAAAATAGCAAAAAACCTACCACTTTACGGTACTGTCCTCAGCCCTTAAAATGACTTATTGCCTAATAACCTATCTTAGAACAAAGTTTCATTGAATTCGGTGTTTTTTTGTTGTAAGTTGACTATAGATTTCGAAAGCCGATTTTTTTTCAGTGTAGGATTTGAATAGACGAATTTCGCGCAAATTCGTATTAGAAGTTGACAGCATTCAATGCTGAATAAGAAAAAGTTTTTGTTAGAAAGACTTTTTGTTACAAAACCTTTTTCCATCCAAAACGCCCATCTTACAAAATATGGAAGATAATTATCTATGTTGGAACAAAATTTCATTCAAATAAAGAATGGCGTTTTTTTTGTAATTTGAGTTTAAATTTTTAAGATAATTTTTTTGCAGTGTAAAATTCGATTAGTAAATTTTTCGGTGTATTAATTCGAAAGTTAGACTTATTTTGAGAACATCACAAGCACATTTTATGTAATGATTTGTCATTTTTCTACTCTAATTCATTGCGAAAGATTGTTAAAAACGCCCAGTCCTTTTCGATCGATAGCTTAGATTAACTTTGAAAAACAAGTGAGCAATGTCTGGCCCGGCTTGCAATGTACGAACGGTTTTTATGGAAGGTAATCATCAATCCTGGGACAAAATTTTATCAAAATCAAAAAATAGTTTTTTTATAAATCGATTTTAAATTATTAAAATCAATTATTTTGTCGTGAATACGACTTACTTTACTATGGGGCGCCTTTTCAAAATTTACCCTCTGAGAGAGTGATAAGTTTTTGATCGTGAATATCTCCTGTTATATCTAACGAATCAACATAATTCTTGCTACATGCCATCGGAAATATGATCACAATTTTATGATAAAACTTTCAGTTGTGTGACATATTCTTAAATAGTTCACAATGAAACTTTTCTGAAATGTTTGGTATAAACGAGTATCAAAGAGGATAATTCATATGGCGCGTTTGCCTTTCTCGTATTTTGAAAGCTCATAGCTCAGTGATCTGTAGAAGGATTTATATAATCTAACTACCAATAGAATCGAAAATCTTCAACTTGAACGTGTATCACAACAATATTGAAGTTTTTCAATAGTACACTATTGAAAAACCTGTTTGATTTAACCCATGAAAGCACCAGCCAATCAGAACGCGAGATGTCTGCTTCTATACAAGAGCATCCATATAAAAGTTGAGTGGTTCATTTTTCCTACCATTTGCTGAGCAACTGTTCCCGAAACAAGGCACACGAGAGCAACATCGAGGACCTGTCGTCTCATTGTTTCCCGATATGAATGCACGAGACACCGTCAGCACAATGACACCGAAAAAGGCAGCCAAAAAGTCCAGCAAGGCCCATTGCCGAAACAAGACACACACGAGAACCATCTCAGATCTCAATATTTCCTACCAAAAGATTCATCAAGATGGGTGTTAAAATAATTTGCACCGTCACTAACACATTGAATTACGAACGGCAATGCGAAAGCGAAAGTGATGATTTTGAACACATCTTTATACTAGTTTACAAATATGCCGTGCGAAACAGATTTGCCACAGATCAATATGTATTTTTGTCGCGATTACTTTAGTATGCGGCCGAAAACAAAAATTGTTAGAACAAATGTTTCCACTTGATTTGCGCATTCTACTTTCCAGGCGTATCAGAACTGGCTAAACTTAAAGCAATTCTAAATATTTCTTTATCACAGTGATGTGGTCATCCTGAAAAGGACGGGGTTTTCAACGGATGGCCAGCTGCAGATGGCGAGGGATGATTTTCGTTTTCGTTGTCATGGGCAGCGTTACCGGTCAACTCCAACACTTCGGCAACCAAGTACTCCATCACTGCCGCCAGATAGACCGATGCTCGGCGTAGTTCCCCTTCCGAGGCAAACGATGGATTCTGCCGCCAACTGGGCACTTCAGACCAGCACGGTTTGAGCGGGACTTTACCTTGCCCTTAATTGTTCCTCCACAACATGCTGTTAGCAGCTCGATGACCCATTCAGTATTACTGGCTGCCGCTCTGCTAACTCTCTCTTTTATATCGTTTCACTGTTTCCCGTTCTGCGTATAGGAAAGGAATTCTAACAAAGGGGACGTCCTACCGTGCTACCACTAGCACGTATAAAAGGAAATGTGATGTGAGAAATAGCGTCATTTAAGTTAAAGCAGCTACTCTGTACGTACGAGACACCGTCAGAACGATGGCTCCGAAAACAGGTAGAAAAACAGATTTGTACCGTCACTAACACATTCAATTACGAACGGCAATGCGAAAGCGAAAGTGATGATGTTGAACACATCTTTATACTAGTATGGGGTCGTGTGAAAATATGCCATGCGAAACAGGGTTGCCATATATACAGGTTAATCTGTATTATTATTATTACTATCATTATTATTATTAGAATCACTCTTGCATACCGAAGATCGTAGATACATTTCAGACCAGGCCATTGCAATTGTCTCGTACTGAAATTTCGAGAAGAATCAGATATCTTCGAACTTCATAGCTTCAATAAAAATAAACTACAAATTTGTCGTACCTAGCTTCCTATATTAGCAAATTAAAAAGGAATTGTTTCAAGTTTGGAATATATAGTAGTAGAATAGTAGCTGTTTAATGTAACTAATCTGTACTTCAATGTAGGTGTATCGCTTCAAATTCTATTAGTGAAAAAGAGGAAAGCTTGCACAATTCATACAATCAATCAACTAACTGATATTCGGAAAAGTGATGGGAGCGTGTCAGTTTTTTCGTATTCACGACATCCAGTTATGTCTCTGACATTACTCACCCGCCTTTTTAGTGTAGGACTCGTTAAAATCCTAACTTCATGGTTTTTTTTTAATTTGACTGAATTTGACTCGTTTTTCTGGAATTTTTTGATCATTTTCGACAATAGCTCTTAAGAACAAATTCGTTGAAAATATTTAGCCCAAAGTATGCAAAGTGGCTTTTAGACGCAAAGTCTACATGTCCAGAAAGTTTTATTTAAATCAGACAGGGTGTTGTCAACATTTGTTCGAGTTGACGCGAAATTCGTCAGATTTCTAGAGAAGAGTTTTCATATCATGAACCATGGGGTTTGAACCCCTAAAACCCTCCCTTGTATACGCGCCTGATAGGCATCGTGAATTTACCTCTTCGATGCTCGTTTTTACTAAACATTTAAGAAAACTTGATTTTTTAATTATAAGTTATTTAATACCACTGAAATTTGTTCAGAAATTGCGGATAATATTTCCGACAGCATGTAGCAAAAAATATGTTGTGCGTTAGATACAATAAAAGATATTTACGATCAAGAAATTATCATCCTCCTAGAGGGTAAACTTTGAGAATGCATCCCACATTTTATTAAAACGTATTCATGTCAAAATTTTATCGTTATATGCGGAAGATTGTAGATTGTACGTGTGTCTTCTTTATCTATCTGATTTGAACATTCAAATTTGATCAAACCGACATTTTCTCATGTGAATTTGGGTTGTTTTGGACATTCGTTTTCTTTCGGTGTTGTATGATATTTCTTGACACCGAGTTTATATTCAAAACTTGCTTCAGATAGAATTGGAACAAAGACAATTGCCTGTATTTCAGTTATTTATTATTGAATTCAAGATCTTTTTTTATAGAAATGTAGCGTTTTCTTCATATTTTTAAGAAAAAATACGGACACAATTATTCGTCACGGTTTCGAAGGAATTTTCGATTTTTTCCTGTAACACAGCTCATTGGGCGGCGCACACCTTCTTCGTCCATTGTTTTAGCTATCTTATTCCACCAGTTCGTCATCTGATTGATGTCTTCGACAGCCTTTCCCTTTGTCTTGAGTCTCCTCTTCATGATTGCCCAGTATTTCTCAATAGGGCGGAACTGGGGGCAGTTAGGTGGGTTAAGGTTTTTCGGAACAAACTGGAACCCTTTCTCTTCTTGAACGACTTCGCTGTAATGACAGCTTGCAAAATCTTTCCAAAATCGTGGGATCGAATGAACGGCAAAATTCGTTTTTAGAGACACTCTTTTTGGTATAGTTCCGATGTCATTGTCTTATTTGTAACGAAAACTTTCGTTTTTTTTGCCACAGCTGCAAATGCCCTGCCAAATCATAAATTTTCTTGCAAATTTGTCGGCAAAAACAAATTTAAATTTGGCTGGAACATCCCCCCGAGCCGTTGCCAAGTAAAATTTTTGACCTGGGATTTGCCCGAAATCAGCCTTCACATCCATCAGAAGACACCCGTCGAACTTGGTCAGCACCTGGTCATATAGTTTCCGAGCACAATTTTGACCACACTATTTTGTTTTATGGTCCGATTTGGCTGTTTGCTAGCCCGATACGACTTGATTCCTTCCCGGAGTCGAGTTCTCCTCACGGTACTATGGGCAGCACCGAATTTTCTGACCTTATCTCGGTTTCTCTTAATTGTCTTCAAAATCTTATCGCGCAGTTTCCGGTCGACAGTTCCACTTCGATGATTGACTTGAGGCTTCCGAATCGTCGTCAATATTTCCTTATACCGGTTGATAACGCGCCGGTATTTCTGGGCAATTTCAGCTGTTTAGCTAGCCTAGATGCAAACCACAATGGATTTTCCAAATAACTGTGCACAATTTTTACCCTTCTTTCGGCTTCCATGTTGATTGTTTACAAAATACAGTCGATTTGCGGAATGTCAAAAATCATACGTGAAGCTGACAAAATTCCCGACACGTGGGCGCCAAGAACTTCCAAATCCTTCCACCAGGAGCGTCACAATATGAGCAAAAGTTTGTTCCAATTCTAAATGAAGCAAGCTTTAGTCGTGTATCTCGATTTGAACACTCAGAACATTTGTCACATATGTTAAGGTGAAGGGTGCAAAATTTTAGTAAAACTGAAATGTCATCGTAAAACTTTATATGATGGTTTTTTTCTTGATGTTTACGAAGGCAAACATAGGGGTTCAAGTGCCCTAAATTACAATCTACGAATTTTATCAACGGTTCCTTACCTGCTTTTCCCACATCCAGCCACTTCATCGAGGTTTCCACTCAAAAACGTTCCTCACATGAGACAATATTATTGTTAATATTAAGTATTGTCAAATCGTCTTATTTAATGAATTGACAATAAAATTGACTCGTGTAAAACCGCACGCTTTTTTTTGGGATACGAACTTTCTTTCGAAGAAGTCAAAATACGAACAAGTCGCTCTTTGTTTTATATTTATTTTCTATTGTTTTTTCCTCCTCCTCTTCAGTTTGACAGTTGCTTCGCTTTGGTTACAATGATTACCTACTGTCATCCCATTGTATTACCTTTTTTTTTACAAAAATAAATAATGAAAAATAACAACAGCGTCCGGCCTTCAAACTCTACGTGAATTTCATGTATTGTGTAGTTTCGCATATGTTTATGCGACACGAGGGGACTGTGATTTATAGCGGGCTCGATACTCGAGATTTTCGTTAGTATAAGTTTTTTTTTGTGTTACTGCTAATTTTGGTTTGGTTTGGTTAAGTTTACCGTCTGTCTTCATCTTTGCCCTACGCTGTACGGCAAAGTACTCGGCTCGGTATTTGGTTTCCGAATTTTATTATATATTATATTTTTTTATTCTTTCTCTCCTAAAATTTTTCGCCTTGATTTTTTCAACATGTTGTTCTGAGCGTCGTTTGTTTCTTTTTTTCTCTAGTTATTTATGTATACAAACATTGCTTTGATGTCATTTGGGTTAGTTTCGTTCAGCGAATTCGACTCCTTCGTTTTACCTGCGCCTTCAATGCTCACTTGAAGCTATATGTACTTCCTTTACATCTAATAAAATTGATTTTATCCTAAAACAGCAACATCAAATCATCTTTGCGCTCATATTTGGACCGTTATTATGGGGGTTATTTACTGTGAATGTCCTGTGTTCACTCAGTTGATTCAGACCTTCGTCGAACTGTTTTGTTATTGTTTGTTTAGGCTTACGGTTTTCATTCGCTTTTTGTATGTCGTGATGTATGCACGATCCACAGTTACAGTTACAGTTTTTAGTAATATTTAGTTTATTTTAATATTTTCTCTTCCTGTAAATCAATGTTTTGTGCGTCCATTTTACTGAAAATAAGTTTCCGTTCCTGTCAACAATCTCCTCACCGCCTACTGATTTGTTTCCGAAGATAAAGGGTAAAACGTGTTGGGGGTCTAAGAGATTTCCGTCGAGTCGAGGGCTTGAATGTGTGTTCAGTACAAATTCAATTCACTGTGTGATTGTTTTATTCTAAATCTTGACAATTTTGCTTACAGTGTTCTATATTCATAGAGTGTATACAAATTGTTCGTATTACGCCACCTCACGATCTACTGTCGTGCCTAACGGCTTATAGTTGCAATTTCGATCAATCATCTTGTGCTTAACAAATATGCGATGGTGGTTAAAGAAATTTGTTCCAATTGTCTATGCTTTTAGTTCAAATGTGTTGTTTTTCGAATTTGTAATCGATTTTCATAGGTGTCGTTATTTTATTTCAATCTAAGGCCAATTTGTTTTTTTTTTTGTTTGATAATCATTATTTTGGGAAACCATTGAAATGTGGGAAAGATTTTTTTTTTCAAATTAGTTCAAAACTCGGTGCAATTGTCAGTGGGATTTTATTCTATCGTGCCTAGTGCTTTGTTACTACTGATGTTCGATGAAACATGTGGAGATTTGGTTTCGAGACAGTTTTGCAAATGATCATAGTTTTCCTAAGGTAAATTCGTCGAAAATCGTTGGTAGAGTGAGTAGGTGGATGAAATGCTTCTAAAAAGGGAAAACCGTTTAATTGTATTCAGTGGGATAGTAGGGATATTCGAGTCAATTTTCCGAAGCCGGTAAATGAAATATGCATTTTCTGATCGGAGAAAATCGTTGGTTACGCATGATACTCTCGAGATATGGGTAATGTAATATTCAGTAAAGGTTTTCTACTACAGTTTTTCGCTTAAGTACTAAATAGCAAGCAGACTAATGTTCTACAACAGGTTAATTAGTGTCTCTGCAACTCATAATGAGCTTAAAACCATCATACACTAGTCAAAAAATCAGTTGAATCACTGAAGTGGCAACAATGATAAAAGAAGTTTGAAAATGGACTTAGTTAAAGTTAAAGAAAATTTATAGAACTCACCGATTGATGTCTCCTTTAATCACAAACAAAAAAAAATCACCTATACCGAATATGTAAATCTATTACTATGTTCACACTATGAGTTGAAACGAGTTATAACTCTGATCTCATGTTGTAAACGAAATAACATTTTTCCTTTCGCGTTTTTCATATTCAGAACCGTCACATTAAAACATGTGTTCTCTAAATAATACTATGTTCACACTATGAGTTAAAACAAGTTTTAACTCTGATTTCATGTTTTAAGCGTAATAACATGTTTTACGTTTGCGTTATTTCATATTCAGAAACGTCACATTAAAACATTAAAACATGTTTCAGTAAAGCACAACCCTGCTAGCATTTTCCGTCACTTTACGACTATGTCAATTGACAAGCTGTTCTTCTTCTTCCTTTCTGGTTGGCGTCACCTCACTTGAGATGACGCCGAATTGATGGCACAGCAACTAAGGCTATATTGCCAGTTAATTTTCGTTTATAGTCCAGTGGACTTTCTTTTCACTTGACTACAAGCGAAAATCTCGCTGTGTGGCTGCGTCGAATCGTCAAAGTACGGCTGAAAATCCTTTCTTTCTTGCGAAATACTCGAATTTTCCCCGGACTAACACGATGCAACGTGCTCACCCGTTGAGAGTTTCACCGGAAGTGGACAAGCTGTTCAACAACAGCAGTTTTCCATCAAAGTAGCCATGTAATCATAATAAAAAAAAACTGGAAACTGGTACCAACGTTGCCAGGTATACCGATTTCTCGGTATTTATACAGATTTTTGCCGTCTATACCGCAATACAGATATGTACTCCCGAAATACCGATAACTCACGAATCATACAGATAAGTACCGATTTTGGTTTTTAGCTTAAATAGACATGAGAAAAGGTTGTCGTGGGACCTTTTTTTTGCTCACCTCTTGGTGAAATTTTCTACTACTTATGTAGAAGAGACCAATATGGTACAGATCGATTTTTGCGCCGAATACAGATTTTGGAAAAACGACCTGGCAACGTAGACTGGTACAACCACTTTTGTTTTTGAATTAAAAGATGATTTTTTTATCATTTGCTGCTCAAAAATATTCGAAACGTTGGCAATAAACATGAAACGATAATATCCTTCATAACTAGGAGAAGTATCTGGCTTATTTCTTATTTTTCGTATGTTGTCAAACTACTTTTTTCTTTCCTACCTGCGACGTAGGCATTTTTGCAGTTTGTTTATGAATAAACTCAATACCAAGTAATATGTCATGCGTATAACATAATCTTAGTGTGAACAGTGCGGTTTTAACTTTATATTACTATCGTTAAAACATGTTATTTTCTGCAGATGTGAACATAGTATAAAATAAGATAATTGCCAGTCAAGCACAACCCTGCAAGCATTTTCCGTCATTTTTCGACTATGTCAATTGACAGCTTATCTTCGAATCAGTTTTTCATCAATGTAGTCATGTAATCATAATAAAAAACTGCAAACGGGTACGACCATTTTTGTTTTTTGTATTGATAGAAGACCCTTTTTGATCATTTGTAACTTTATCACATTTACTTTACGTTAAAGGCCAATGTGTCGAAGTACCACCTACTAAATGTTGACAATAAATATTAAAACGTGATTCAAATATTAAAACCAACAAATGACAGACATTTTTTATTCAGGGCTACCACCTGTATTATATTTTCAAAACATTAGTTTTCATTGGTGTTCAGTTTTATTTTTCCTCAACTCATCCAGCTAGGGATGTCGGATTTTTTTAATTACTCGATTATTCAATAATCGAGTATAGTTTTTAAACTATCCGATTAAATTTTAATCGATTATCTGGGTTATTAATCGATTACTCGATTAATTATTCGATTATTGTTATTGAATTTTTCAAACTATTCGATTAGCTAAATAATCGAATATTGGTTTCATATTATTCAATTAAAAATTACTCGATTATCTGAGTTATCAATCGATTACTCGATTAATCGATCGATATTACGACATCCTTACATCCAACGATCCCCCCGCTTACGTGCAAATAGATTTTTGCTTGCCGGACGAGAAAAGTTAAAAAGGGTGGTAACCCAATTTTCATACCTAGAAGAAAATTTACAAAACTGGTTCTGAGATGGAAAAATGGAAAAAAGGCATTGTGGAAAACCCAGCTTCTTGAAACCGAAATGATGTAAAATTCCCTATACCGAACAAGTTTACAATACTACGAAACTCCGTACAGAACCCCAAACAGTAAAGAGTAACCGCAACTCTTTTTTTGAAGAGTAGTGTCCATGTATTGCAAATGTGGGAGCATATTGCAAAGTTGGCCAGATGGTTTACAATACATTTTGTTTAAAGTACTCATCTAAATTCATTCGGTATTCTTTTTTTCAAAAGTACTGATTTCTGTTCCATAAAAAGAACCATTCTTGAGTAAAATTGTAAGTATATGCTATTAATTATCATGACTGGATCGTTGTTTCGATGGGATCAGGGTCATTTCGCTGAAAGCCGTTTCGCCGAAAGTCATTGCGCCGAAAGCGTTATTTCGCCGAATGACATTTCGTCGAATGGGTCATTTCGCCGAATGCCATTTCGCCGAATGCCATTTCGCCGAATGCCATTCCGCCGAAAGCCATTTCGCCGAAAGGGTCATTTCGCCGAATCCTGAAATCGTCTTGAAATCGTAATTAGAATTGATTTAAATTAAAGACAAACGAAAGATGATAGCGTTAACGCCCGTTTTGTTAACTTACCATTGTACTTCTTGAATAAAGATTGATTCATGAACCTCAGAAAGTAGTTCCCAAGGAAACTTGTTGACTATTAGCTAGTAAGCATCAAAGCAATTGCATAGGTGTATCTACCAGGCAAATGTAGGTGGTATTTTCCGTTTATTAAGTGAAAATGAAAAAATACTAATGCGGCTACGCCACATCGTTTTAGTTCATGTGCTGTCCGACCTCGCTACCGCTCGTTTGGACCTAACTAAAGCAAAGAAACCTAGCTTTGAGTAGACCGGCCAAACGAGGCGGTTACAGGTTTGTATGCAAGAGGCCGCCGCCTCCGACGGCGGGTCGGCGGCCGACTCAGCTGGCGTCGGCTCGGCGGCTTTGTGCCGCCGAGCCATCTTGGCTTCGGTTATGTGGCTGCGCCACATCAGTTATACAGGAGACATAACATGCAGGAGATATGACCCTTTCGGCGGAATGACCCTTTCGGCGAAATGACCCTTTCGGCGAAACGACTTTCGGCGAAATGACCTATTCGGCGAAATGGCTTTCGGCGATATGACCCGCTCCCGTTTCGATGATTAAACTTCAAGGTTGGACGTGAATGTTTTTTGTGACAACAGAATTCTTCTGAAAACTTGTACTAGGGCTAGTTGAAAAAACAATTTTTCCTTACTAGTGTCCATGGTCTCTCAATGGCAACATCCATATCGACGTAACTGGCTTTTATCTTATTTTCCGGATGTAAATTTAATGTATAGTTTCTTCCCTCCGATCACGAATCGAAACTACAACGTACCTGGAGCATTGAATAGTTGAATAAGAAAGAAAAATGCTGCACAAGTGCTTAATTTCTGCGACAAAGACAATTTTGCAATTTGTTTCTATGCCAACACAATAACTACCAATATGTCATGCGTATAACGTAAACCAAGTGTGAACAGTTCGGTTTCAACTTTATATTACTATCGTTAAAACATGTTATTTTCTGCAGGTGTAAGCTCAGTATAAGTTTTATTAAATATATGGGCCTAATTCGAGCTAACTCAGAGGTACTTTAAGGCAGTCATCTCGAACTCTTTTATTCACACTATATTTGAACGATTTGAACCTTTCGATACAATGTTTAAAGTTATCTTTCGCCAACGATTTTAAATTGTTCTATCTTATTGAGGATCTCAAAGGTTTGCAAAAACAGTTGAATATTTTCTCCAACTAATGCGACCTCAATAGAATGGTTTAAAACCATCAAAATGATCCGTGATTTCATTTACGCGCAAACGCACACAAAGGGGATGCTTCCAGAACTGGTAACTGGGGACTGGTGAAACCGAAATGGATATGTTTGGCCGTCAATTGACAAAACCTATCGATTGGAACAGATTCGAGCCCCCAACAGCGCCAGACGGAAGAGAAAACTTTACTCTAGCATTTACTGTTATGACTTACTCACAGCGAGTACCGAGTCTTTCGGAATTCATTTTTAAAGTGAATGTTGATAGGTGGCGTACTGCTCGTTATCACAAAAAACGCGAGATATCATTGTTATTCAAAGTCGATCACAAGCTTGAAAAGCGATTGGTTCCTTTTGGAATTTTAAGTCAGAAAATCACTCACTGTTCTGCTCAGTCATCATTTCACTATTTTGTTTTTACGTAGCCATCAATAACTACACAGCTTTTAATAACTACAGAAAATATTCCTTTGAACATTACAGAGATTACTTAAAAATTATTCAATAGTCACAAAAAATTGAATTTAGCTCCAGATTACAGGTTCAGAAATTAAAACTATGACTCTGAAACTGAATTCTAATTCTGGATTTCAGGTTTCTCGATTAGGTTTTGGAATTCTTCAATTCAGTTTCTTAATTTAATTCCTGAATTCAGTTTTAGAACTTAATTCCCAAATTCAGTTTCATATTACATTTCCACGATTCAGAACCTGCATGCTGGAAATTGGATTCTGGATATATTCAAAAAGTGTGGAAGAAGCTCGTTAGTTTTATTCGTATTCACGTCCTCAAACTATGTCTGTAACATTACCCACTCACATTTTTCTATTGTCAGAAAAACGCTTCTCGAGAGCATAGTGGTTCTGGCCCTCTGAGCTTTGATAAAATTGCTATTGTATAACGGAATTCAATTCTCTTCGTCAAATAAAATACCACAACAAAAAGGGAGAATACATTTCCAATCGAAGTAAGTTTTTCTCATGGTTTTTTATATGCTATCAATATTAAATTATTCATACTTCTTGTTGCCATTTTTATTACAGTGGAATACAGTTTTCTAAAAATTTTCGGTTTGTGAAATTTTTAGATGAATCGGCGCTTAAGTCAAATTAAACTACGTACTAGATAGAAAGTAACTATCCAAATCTTATTTTCTCAGATAGAAAATAACTATCAAAATCTTAGTAATACGAGTAAGTAAAATTTTATGACAACAAACATAAAAAAATATCCCATAAGTAAATGACAGCTTTTCTTTTGATTATTACGATATTGTCAACTATCCTTTCTCTTAACTCTTTACATAGAATAATGACTGAAACCACAAACTTTTAATCTACACTGAAGAAGTTTTTTTAAAACACTGGAATACGCGAAATTACTGAACGAGGAATCAAATGAACATTATACTGTGAAATTTGTCATAGAACTTTTTCTAATATTCATCGAACTATGACGACAACGCAATTGTTTTTTTTTATTGTTTATTATTCTTGGTACGCGAGGTTCGTACATACTTAAACCTGGCTCTAGAGCTCGGCATAATGATATGGCGAATTAAATCGGCAACACATTTTAATGATTGTTTAGCAATCCAAATGCTCTTTTCCGATAGTAGTATGTCTCGGTTACCTCGGTAAAACGTGTTTTTTGCAGAAGTTTGGCATAATATTATACCGCAATTGTCAGTAAACAGCAAATGTTACGAAATCAGCAAATTCGTTCGCCGAGATTTCGAACAGTGAGTTAGCTTTTATTGAAAATCGGTAAGACACTTGTCATCTAATGACTCTTTTCGATTTTGCAAAGCACCACGTCGTCTTTGCGCTTGGAGCTTGTAACCATAAATATTGGGTATTGGGATTTTTAAATTTCATGAAAAGATAAGTGAAATCAAAAACTTTCCACTTTTCATATATGCTTATAAATATCTGCTTATTTGCTGGTAGAGGCGTTGATGAGCAAATAATTGTTTTTAGTCGTGATTTTTTATCGAGGTTTGCTTTTCTTTTTTGTATGCTGAATTAAGATGAACATTATTAAAACACCCTCTTTCCCAAACAATAGTTTTTGTGATATTTATTTGTGTTCGATTACTGATGACTAGGCAATTATTCAATCCTGATTGCTTTGCTGAGCTAACTGCAAAATTGCTGCTGACATGTTCGGCATTAATTGACAGTTAACAAATTTAAGATTGCCGAGATTCTCAGGAGTTATACATTTTGCCGAGACAATTACCAATCAGTCGGCTGAGAAAACCTCGGCATTTTTTGCCGAGATTAAGCAATAAAATTTAAGTGTGTAGCTAGCAACAAAATTACAGTTACGGCTTACTATGATGAACTTTAAGTTTAAATTTGACAACCTTTTTAGTTGAGGATTCTCATGTTTTATCTTTATCTCATGTTTTGGAGACAATAATAAATTTAACTACCCTTTTTTAATATATATTTTACACTTACTTTAAGATATAACATTCAAATGCTATGAGAATGCAAATGTTACGGACATATTTCAATTTCTACTTCATTGCACATAAACCAACAGTTTCATTCTCATAGAGGAATTTCTCATTCTCTATCCTTTCTCACAGTAAATTAATCTATAAATGAACGACTCAGCCATCCAATGCCGAAATTCAGTTGTAAAATTCTGAAAGCTCAACTAAGTGCTCGTTGAGCCCCCACCCCACCAGAACCCGTTAGTTCGTTCCTTTCATTTCGTCTGTAACGAAATGCAACAAATCGTATCCATCAAAACCAGTAGGCGGGTTGTTTGCTGTGAACACAACCCTACCCCTTTTCACAGTGCCACTCTTTGTGGTCATATGTCGACAAAAGAAATGAAGGGAAAAAAAAGAAAAATACTGCAGGAAATAACCGACTGCCTTCCCAGGACAGCAACGGAAGTCGTTTCATAATAGAATGCATTTTTCATTTCGCATACACCCGCACTCGCGTACTGCTGCATGAAGTGGCGGAGTGGTGTGCGTGCATCAATGCAATGAACAGTCGATTTGTGCATATTTCACGATGTCAACATAACTTTACTAGAATTTAATTAAATTGTACTATTACGCGAGAGTCGTTCTTTACTGTTGAACGATTGAAACATTCCTGCCATATTCGTACTGGACAAAATGTCAGTCGGACGGAAATTAATGACTGCTCATGGAATAGTTCAGGGCCACATAGGAAGTGCCATGTGCTGCGGGAATGTTAAGGAATTCGTATCAGTGTATCCAAAAATACTACCATCATGGATGACATTGAGCCGAAGCAAAGAAGATCGCACGTGTGTATTGCAATTCCGTTATCTGAACCAATTGAGGTTGGGAAAAGTCTTTTTGAACGAACTAGTGTGAAATTTATGGTTTTTATGCAACTAGTTTCGCTATTAGTATTCCCACATGTGTCACGGAAAAGGTTATAGTGACAATCATTTTTGTAAGATATAAATATAATTCTTATACAAGGAGAGTTTGACATTTGACGCCATATTTTACTAAGTAAACTTATCAAATTGTTCTGCTTTATATTCGAAATAATATAAAACCCAATTTCGCTCTACTTAGACTGAGTGTGGACAACCAGTAATTTCGTCCGTCGGATAAATCGTGCGCAAAACAAACAATTGTGTTTGAATCAATTTGACGTTTTCATTGTGTCTCATTAGAGCAAAATTGTTAGATAGATCGCGCCAATGATTGGACCGAGAAGACTTGACAAAATTCATTGGGTAGTATTTAACTCCGTGAAATATTCAATCTGCGCAAAATATGGAACCGTTCGGAATCGGTAAAGCATATTATATTGTGGGTTTTGTTATAACGAAATAGATATGCCAGGTAAAAATTTCAAATATCATTAGACAGGGTTGCTAAAGTCTGTAAATCCGAGAAAATGATTGCGGGCTTCAATTTCTCTATGAAATATAATACACAAAACTGGCTTTGCAAGCAAAAAAAAAAACATCACGACATTTTCAAAACTATAAATTTTGACGAATATCTCCGTCTGCAGCACTACATAAGAAATCTGGTTTCTCTGGAAGGGAACGCTTTTCAAATTTAGTGTAGCCAGATACACGCAAATATTTGAACCGAATTCAGTTCAATGTAATGGGGGTCTGCAATATTACGGGCTCATGGCAGTTTCTCTCTCAAAATGGCCACCAACGTATAGCAAAAGCCCGCAAATTCCAATTTTCTCTGTTTCGCATAAAATTATTTTGCATAATGGTTATTTGGCAAATGGCAATTGAGGTCATTTGGTATAACAGTCGTTTGGCATAAAATTTACAAATCTTTTGTTTTGTGATGGTCGTTTAACAAAACTTAATACAATTTATTGTAACTTGCTGAGATTGTAAACGATCTAATGCAGATATGCCGTATCCTTTTTGATGACCTGCTGTCCGACCTCGCTACCACTCGTTTGAACTTTACTGAGGAATAGCCCCTGGCTATATAAAATTCACACATTTCTTTCGATTTTACCTTACAAAATATTACTCGATCGAAACACAGACGAAATTTCACATTAGATTAAAATATTCCGAGTCCAATAATTATTATGACAAATGGCATTATACCGAACAACTATTCTTCTAAATGACTTTATACCAAATGATCTTATGCCAAACGGCCGCCCTCGTTCAACTGGATGAGTATAAAAGGTAAACCATGGTCGAAAAAAACGTGCGTTAAACCAGACCCTGTCAGCTTGGAGCGAAATCAATCTTCAGTTCAGCAACGCCATCGCACGGCATCACATTCAACATATCATGTCAATTATATGGGTGCGCAGCCCTGCTATTTTGGCGCGCACGAATTTGACATTTCTCTCCTCTATACTTCTATGTATGAGCAGAGATGCCAGGTCTGCAGATTTGTCTGTAAATCTGCAGATTTGGGGTATAGTGCTGCAGACATATTTTGTTGTGCAGACTTTTGAAATTCTCGCAGACTTTTGCAGACTTTCGAAATTATCGCAGACTTTGGTCTGTAATTGAAATTTCCGCGACCTTTTTTTTTTTTTTTCCTCGTCAAGTCAGTTTTGCGTGTCATACTTTATAGAGAAATTGCTGCCAGCAAGACATACTTGCTGACTGCAGATTTTTTTTTTCAGATTAACAGACCCTGTCTGCAGACATTTGAAATTTTTACCTGGCATCTCTGTGTATGAGATTCGATGCGGACTCACCTGAGAGGGACATGCTCGCAAAAAAGGATGTTGCCAATGATTTGTTCGGGAAATGTGAGAGCTGGATATCTTGTTAATGTGGTGTCTTTGGTTAAACGAAACTGGACTTCGTGATGAGGACCTTTAACTAGTAGTAGCGAAAACAGATGATCAGAAAGTCTAATTCAGCATCTGGATTCAGGAATTGAAGTTTGGATTGAACTCTGGAACTCTGTTCTGAATCAGAGTTTTTGAACTAAATTCAGAACCTGAATTCTGGTCCAATTCTTGTAATTTCAGGTTTAGAATTCAGTTTAAGAATTTCGATCCAGGATTCCAGAAACAGTTTCTGAAATTGCAATTTAATTCTGGGCTCTGTGACTAAATTTTTAGAATTGGTCCCTTGAGTAGATTTTGAAACTGAATTTAGTTTGATGTTGATTCATGTTCGGAGTTCGTATCCAAAATTCGGATTCAAGTATTAAACTTCACAATTTTAGAAGAAAATTCAATATATGAATTATAGATCTGGATTCTTAAACTAAATTATAAATCTGATCTCTTAATCTGAATTTCGGAAATGGCTTCTGAAAGATGACTGCAACAAACTAGAACTTGGATTCAGGCCTCCTGGGGGAGATTTCCCCACTAGTTGAGGTCTTCTTCAGTAGTCGAATACGACATTTGTGATAACATTGAAATACTGAGCCAGACAAATTATTTGTGAATTTGACATCGTGTTTATTCAATTTCAATAAATACTAGAAACAATTACACTGTTCTGGCACAGATACTTGCTCCTCGAAAACCAGTGCAACAGCTGCAACAGACACTGGAAACGCAAATTAGCTTTCGAAACCAGTTGAACATTTCCAAGACCCTCTGGAAACAGGCATTTCAAATAGATTACCCCGCTTTGGTGGTGTCCTCCGGACTGTCGTTCACGCGGAGTGGTGAATTGAAGACGACACGAAAACTGTGTACATGGCAGACGAGCAATCCGTGGGCTTAGGGTTGTTACTCCGTCACACCACCGCGGACTGGGGGGATGCAATAAGACACAGTATCTATCACTCCAACAGGGCCATTATTCTGTAATTGGGATTCGAAGGCAGAGCGTACCGTATTGTTGAAACTGGCCGATTGGATCGCGTGTGCCAGACACTTATGTAAAATTTAAACAAATGCCATTTTAGGTAGCACAACCGCTATTAGGGTGCTAGTGATGTAGGAAAAGAAAAAAATGCAAGGAAGTGACGAGTCTAAGAGACACGAATAACGAATTTTCAATGAATTTTTCATTCACAGATTTCATGCTTTCAATGATTAGTTTTCTAACTTGTTCATTTTGGTGAACCAAATATTTACGTTCTGTTTGTATGAGACCTAGGGGTATTATTATTTGCATTTGCTTGCATCATCTTGTACGATAGGTGATGTCAGAAAATAATTATGAATATCAAAGTAGGCTTTATTACAACGATATCATAAAGTCATCGATATTCTATAAAATTTTCAGATTGATATCTGGACATGTGTAAAAGTTACGCTGTATTGAGTACATCTGCGATTGTGCGAGTTCTCGATTTTGTGCAATTTTCAAAATTGAATTGAATTTGCAACAACAAGTTTGCATTAAATTTTGCATTAAAAATGATTTCAATGGTGCGACGACATTGAAAATGTTAGAAGAGTTTTTCGGCAACGATACTCTGAAGAGAACAGTCGTTTATCAGTGGCACAAACGTTTCAGATGTGGCAGTGAAGTCCACGTCGTTTTCAGTCGAAAAAGAAGACTATGCTCACAGTTTTCATTGATTACAAGTTTTCTTGTACCGTGAATTCCTTCCGCAAGGCCAAATTGTCAACAAGGAGTATTCGCGTGAAGTAATTCTCCGAAAAAGACCAGATTTGTAGACAAACAATTAGTGGACTAAGGAAGAAACTAATACAATTCAGCAACCATCGAATTCACCTGATTTGGCTCCCTGCGACTTTTTCCTATTCGGTCGACTCAAGAAACCGCTCCGTGGAACGCGTTTCAGCACCCGAGACGAGATTATGAAAAAAAAACGCAGATGGCCCTGATGGCCATACCGAAAACTGAATTTAAAATGGACCAAGCGCTGGCATAAGTGTGTTGCAGTCGATGGGGAGTACTTTGAAGGGGACAATATCGATTTTGATGAATAATCTTGTATTTTTATTTTCTAAATGAATTTCGGAAACTTTTTGATCAAGGTAGTATTTCGTATACTTTGACGTCACGACTCAGTGCAACTCTGCTTAAAATAAACAGCGTGTCCAAAGACATCATATTAACAAGATATCCATCTCTCACATTTCCCGAACAAATCATTGGCAACATCCTTTTTTGCTAACATGGCGCCCTCAAGCGATTCCGCATCGAATCTCGTACAGAGAAACAGGGGAGAGAAACGTCAAATTCGTGCGCGCCAAAATAGCAGCACTGTGCACCCATACAATTGACATGATATGTTGAATGTGATGCCGTGCGATGGCGGTGCTGAACTGAAGATTGATTTCGCTCTAAGCTGACAGGGTCTGCTTACTAGTGAATTAAAATGAAGGCACTTTCTGTGCGGCTCTCAACGTAGAATTACGTCTTTTCAATACTAGTGCAGACAATATTTTTCCGTGCGGTATCAAATCATTACATAATCACCGCTAGGATTTCACTGGTACACGGAGAACCCTTCGATCATAAAATTGCGATATCGCAGTTTTTGATTTTTGCGATAGTTGATTTAAGGCCATCGTCCAAGTACCATGCGCGCGGGTGGTTTTAGGAAATTTTCGATGGAAATTTCGAAAAATTTGACAAAACCAAAAACATACAGACCTTTGAAATACTTTTATCTATCTACAGGGTGAAAATGACTGAAAAATTCGGAGGATTTTACGAGTCTTATCAAAAATAGCGCTGAAAAAATGAGCTTTTTTTGTAATTTTTCACAATTATTTGAAAAAATAATTCGATGGAATGAAATTTTTTTTTCAAAAAAAACCTCATGCTGGCAACAAGGATCACATTCGAAAACATTTTTGGAAAACCTTTTCACGCTTTTCATGGAAAATCAACGAATTTCATATAACCGATTTCGTGGAAATTTTTGAAATTCGTGGATTTCCTATGAAAAGCGTGAAAAGGTTTTCCAAAAATGTGTCCGAATGTAATCTGTGTATCCATAATAAAGTTTATTTGAAAAAAAAAGTTTATGTCATCGCTTTATTTTTCCAGATAATTGTGAAAGATCACAAAAACACTCATTTTTCAGAGCTATTTTTGATAAGATTTGATTTTTGAATCTTCCGAATTTTCTAACCATTTTCACCCTGTAGATAGATAAATGTATTTCAAAGGTCTTTATGTTTTTGGTTTTGGCAAATTTTTCGAAATTTCCATCGAAAATTTCCTAAAACCACCCGCGCGCATGGTACTTGGACGATGGCCTTAACTAATTTCTTTTTGATTCAACCAAAACGGTTTTTGATTTGCATATATTCAAGTAGTTGAAAAATATGTTGTTTTGAATGCTGTCAAATACCGGAGACAGTTGAAAGCAAAACAATAATCGCAATGCAAAATCAACAACTTTTCTAGTTGAAATCTGTTCGCGTCGCTTCAAAATGTCAATGAAAACAAGATCGATGGTTAAAGCGTTTGGTGAAATTGTGTTCATTCGATTTGAGAAATTTATGATAACAAGTGTTTATCTAACAGCGGTGTTGTGATAAAATTGTTTAAGATGAAAAAGATTTGGTGTCAAATTAGAAAATGTTAATGAATGATCATCTCGTAATCTTTCAGGTATGCGCAAAAATTTTATGGTTCAAATTCGATCATTGATTTACTTCCAGCAGACTGTTTTACTTCCAGCTGTTTGATACCGATGATGATGTTCATGCATTAGCAATAAAACGCTTTTTGACATGAATTTAATTTATAAAAGTAACAGGAGCGAAGGGTTTCAAACACACAGAACGCGCTGCGATTGAATGGCGCGTTTGAGTTGCCGTCGCAAAATTCCAATTCCCAGCGGTGCACCCAAGCTCATATAAATTGACTAAAATTATCAGTGCATAACTTTAGTTCAACCGTTTGAAGGCATCATCTTTCAATACTCATTTTTTTTCACTTTCAATACTCATGTCTAAAACAAATAAAACCGATTTATTTTTCAACTAACAGAATTTTGTTTCAATAACAACACCAGTTCTTTCAACTAAAATATTTGTTGAAATTGAAAGGTATGTGTCCTCACTAATTGACAGCATTTTTTTTTTTCAAACAGTAAAATTAGTTGTTTCAACCATCGTTTCTGCTAGTCGAAAAACAAAAATGACAGTTTAGTAAAACAACAATCGATTAGTTATACCAAATTTTAACCAATCGAATTCAGAAAATCAACTAATATTCTGGTTGAAATGGGATCGCGGGTGGTTCCGTGTAGTCAGTAAAAGTAAAGTCCATTGGGCTTATAAGGCTGTGCCGTTAACCGAGATAACTGAACAGGGGGCACTAACTTGTGAATCTTTTCGTTTTTTCGTTTTATCTCCGAAAAACTCTTACTGAGCCTAGAAAATTTACCGGTCCGCTGTTTTGAAGAACAATCGCTGAGAATGCTCAGCACATCCAGAAACAACGAAAGAAAATATCGAATAGATCATTAAGATCGATTTCGGGATTTTGAAAGATCCGAATTGTTTAATTTCATCTTTTATAAACTAGTCTGTATTTATTTTTCTGAAATGAGAATTTTATCCGGCAGAATTTTTATGAAAATAATTGCAACTTTTTCGAGGCGAATGCCACAAACAGCTTACTTCTAAAATTTGTCAGATCTAGTGAAATGAAATGAATAATGTTGGATATAAATTTTACCAACTTGGTATGAACAGCGGTTTTGAGTGTTGGCATAATCAAAACGGCAATAAAATTTTACCTTCTGTACGGCTGTCTTTGGTGGTTACCAGTGCTGCTGCTGCTACTACCAGCTACTGATTGTGTAAATCCGCTGATCCTGATCCAGAAGAAATTATAGAATACGAATAATTTATACTTGTCAAGAACAATGACAATAAGGAAGTTTTGTTTGTTATATTTTTCGTCTCGTTGGCCCCGCCTTATTGACGGTTAACGTGCAATTTTTTTCCTAAAGAAACACTTTCTTCATCTAGTGTCAGTCAAAAGCCAATTAGCACAATGTGCAGTTCCTCAGGCGGGCATTGTTTTCCTTGCGTTCATCACACACCAACAAACGGAAAATTTGTTTGGAGCACCGTATCGACCGAAAAAGTGGTAATTATTCTCATCAAAGTTTAGCAGCAAAAGCTTCACATTCAGTATTTATTATCAGTATCGCCATTAAGGAGTGTATCGAAAATAAGCTATCCACAAATTTTTCTTTCAAATTATGATAAAAAACGATATACTATTCAAACTAATAATTGATCCTTTATTATACGAGGCTAAACTTGAGCATTATGAAAACCGGATGAAATTTAAGCTATTCCTTCACGAATTTTCGAACTTCTGATCAAACGCTCTTCATCAAGTTCCGGACAAGTGTTGCATCGCATTTTTTGGACGCTTGTGCTCAAATTTTTTTGAACTCCTGCATGTTCCCAGCTGCCTTACCAGTCTTCTTGAAGACCCTCTTCACGATTGCCCAGTAACGTTCGATGGGTCGAAACTGAGGATTGAAATTTTTGGCAACGAAATTACCTTTTCCGCAAGCCAATTGAGAGTGGTTTTGATATAGTGAGCCGACGCTAATTCCGGCCAAAACAGTGGAGGTGTACTATGCTTCTTATAGAAAGGCAGCAATCTCTTCTGGAGACACTCCGATCGATAGATTTCTGCATTTATAGTTCCGGGAATGTAAAAATGGTTGACTTCAAACTACAGGAACATATTGCTTGCCATACCAGCACCTTTCGACAGAACTGCTCCACTTGAATTGACCTGTCCGTATCGCTCACATCCTCCCCAACGACGACAGTAAAGTATTGTGGACCTGGAAGGATTTTTGAGCCCTTTACATAAGTCTCATCGTCCATCAAAACGCATGCATCCGGACACTTCAAAAGACGCGAATACAATTCCGGGCCCTTGTTGCTGCCCTCTTCTTCTGTTCTACACTTTGTTATGAGATTTTCTGCTTCTTGTAGGCATTCAGGTGATTTCGCCTCTTGATATGCTGGATCATTCCGACACTCGTTCCTGCTTTTTTGACCAAATCACGTATTGACATTGATTTGTTCTTCATGATTAGAGATACCACTTTCTGGTCCAGTTTCGGATTGGAAGAACCGGGTTTCCTGCCTCTTCCTGGTAGCTCATCCAAAGAATAGTGTTCCCCAAACTTATTAATGATGGTTTTAATACTGGTATAATGAATTTCAAACCGCTTCGCCAATTTTCATAAAGTAATACCCTTTTCACTTAGCCATGTGTCCGAAACCTTAATTTTTACTTCCTTTTCAATACGAGACATATTGAAAACGCAGAATTTCAACCGCACAAACAAGTAAACAAACGAAAGCTGACAGCCAAACGAACAGCATGCTGTGATCTGAGCATAAAAAACCATCACAAATACATGCGCATAACGCAAATGTATGTTGATAGTTTATTTTTGATACACTCCTTACGGGGAACACAATCCGCACAATCGATCATTTAATAAGAGTAACTATCGATATTTGGAATTGTGGTAGAAGTTTATTAGTTTTATTCGTATTCACGTATTCTTTTTTTTTCATTTCTATTTTCGTATTTCTTCTTGCTGCATGGCATCATCTCAGCACATATGACACTGATTGATGCCCCTATTGGTATGCTATAGTCCTATGGACTTTATTTTCACTGTGTATAAATGGTAGCTTCGCGGTGTCGTAAAACCGATTTAATTCCAGAATTCGATGTCTTAGACTCGATATGACGAGCTTAAATATCGATAGGCTAATCGGATGTTACAAAAGGTAAGGAACTATCGTCAATTCACCGGTAGAGCTGATATGAAACCACAAAAGGTGAAATATTTAGCTGCAATATTGCTTGATTTCTGCTCCAGTAATGTTATTATATAGCATCCTATATAAATTTTAAAATAGAAAGACCGAAAATAGCTATTCAACAATTTTTCTCGTTTCATTTGTGCATTTTCTATCACGAAGTGCAACTACGGCCATTCAGCTCTGCTCAAGAGTAGCTCAAACGGAAGAGCTGAGCCACAGATTAAAGAAGGTTCGAGTCTTAACTTTATAAAGAAGCTCTCGTCTCCACCATTTGGTTCGTCCACCTTTCTGTTTCTCTTCGAGAATTGATAGCAAACCAGGTTGAAACTAAATTGATGGCGACTTTGTGTTATTAAAAAAGGCATTCATTTAGAATTAGAAACAACAACAAGGGTATTGTGTCCTTCGTTTGGACTCAGGTTTCTGCTAAGTTAGTCCAAGGGCACATGGGAAGATTGTGACGGATAAAACCACGAACGACCTGCCAGTTCGAAAAACATTGGACAACATGATTGCCTACTAGGAATTATTTCCGGCACAACTGATGTCTGGAAAGGTATTATTTTGGAATCATCAATACCTTTATGTTCGTGGAAGGTGCTGCACTAGGATAAATATAGGAGCAATCAGTAATCGATTAACTAGCTCTATGTACTCATGAGCTTCATATGGGTACAAGTCAGTAGGCATTTCTAGTTCCTTAATTGAGAAAATTTCCGCGTTGTTTGAATCTATTTTCGGATCGGAAATATCAAATTCAATAAACGGCTGTTCGTAATTGACCCTGGGTTGGCTTCTTCATGGATTTTATCTTGCCTAAATATGGTTCCCCTAAAAGTAATAGCAATTGCCGTTGGTAGTTCCGTATAGAACTAAAATGATAGCTAGATATAATCCACATAAAAAATTACATTAGCTGTGGAAATTCGGTTTTCCAACGTCGATAAGTGCTTTTTTCCACTGTCTCTGTCTATCATCACGTGATGTGATTTTTGATGGTTCATTGAAGCTTAACTCGAACGAAGATAGATCTATGCCCCGACCAGTACAGTACAGTTTTTAGTGTAGGGCCGTGTCCTTTGGGGGTTCCCAAAGGTGAAAGGTGACGACCGCCAGTAATGACCTGACAAACGGAGGGTAAGGCAAACTCTGTCCGTTCGTGTTCGATACATTCGGTCCAAACAACAATAACAACCACCACCGGCCGTACAGAAAAGGGAAAAGTTTGGAGCGAGTAATCAATCAATTATTCACTGACCGTCGACGGAAGGACGGATGGCCGGAAGCAAGGAAGAAGGCGTGGAAAGGTGAAAGTGATTTGCTCGTAGTTGTTTTCGAATTGAACTCTTAACTGTACTGAATGCATTAAATATGCATATAACGACCAACCAGGAAACGATGATCACGAACAAATATATTTATTTCGATTCGTGACGACTGCCGAATCCGAGAAAATGAAAACAGGTTTAAGTTGAGATTCGATAATTGCGGTGATTGGGCTGTACAAAGGCGATGATACATCGCCACTTGCGTGAATGTAATGAGTTTAGTTACTTCCGAAATTGAACGAAATTGGTACAAGCACGACATCCGGTTCGACGCGATTTAAGTCCACGGAGAACCTCTAGATCACAAAATTGTAATAGTATAGTAATATTACAATGGTTGTTTCAACTAAAATGTTGATTTAAGGACTGAGGCCAGTAGGTCGCGTAAAAACACGTGCCTCGGTATGCGTATTACATTTCTCTCCATGCTCTCTCGCATATGTGCAAAATGACTCTCGATGGGCCTGGTAGCCAAGAAAGTTTTGATATTTTCGGTTACAAGTTTGACTACATCACATAAAATCCAATAAAGCTACCGCTTGTTTGGCAGCCTTTCTGAGCCGATTTTATTTCTCTCTCATTTTTCGTTACGTTACCAGGAAACTGGAGCAAAAACAATGGCGCGTGCATAGAAATCGACTTACCTTCACAAAAATAACATTCACTTCATTTTCATCGCAACAAAATCTATGTATTTATGCACTAATCGCATTTAAATTAAATTATCTACACATTGTCAAGATAGATTTTTTATCCATGCTTTTGAAGGCGAGATATTCAATGAACAAGTTGAAAGACTGCGTTTTTAGCTATGTAATTCTACCTTCAGAAAAAATACTTTCCCGACCACTAAATCAGTCAATTTTCTAAGAGATTATCAGTTGAGATTTTTGAAATTCGTCACCCTCTCTGAGAAAATCAGATTTGAAGCGTTAAAAAAGCCCTCTAAAACACACTGGCCTCAGACTTTAAGGATCGAATCTGAACCAAATTTTTCGGCGTTAGAAATTTGTGTATTACCTACTTCATATGTAGTACGTATATCATAGACCACACCACAAAAATGAAGATTGTACAATTTCTTGCACTTACAATGGGTAGTATGGATATTAATGGATTATGGATACAAAGGTAATATTTAAGGGATGAAGGTAAAGTATAAACAACAATAGTCGTAGATCTTGTTCTGAACAGACCATTTCTTGGAAAAAATATTGATAAATTTTGCAATGTTTATCTTGGGCCAATAATATTAAATTGCGTAATGTAGCCTGCTAATGTAAGACCCCTGCTTGGAATATATGATATACGAAACACCATTAAAAATCATTTCCGTTCAACACTATTCATTTTACTCTATCACAAGCGCAATCAGTTTTTTCACCGCAAAATTTATATATAGGGGAAAGTGTTCGGTTGCCGGCATCCCACCATAACTTTTGACAGAAAGCAGATAGCGTCATTCCGACAAATGTCATGTGTGTGTGTAAGAGCAGCACGTTCTTTTTGTGCCGAATGCCGAAGCAAACAAACGCTTGTACTTTTTGCTGCGTTCAAAACAAATTTAAATTGTGTGAAAATCAACACAAAAAATTTTTCTGACTTTTTTATAGTATCATAAATTGAAGAGCATCAATCGGAAAGGTGAATGGATTGAATATTTATGAGATGAAATCGATCTATTTCGTGATTTAATACCGGATGCTATCAAAATTTTCGCAAATAAAGATTTGTTTTGTCATTTTCAAAATGTCTACCGATTTCGGTTACCAGCACCCCATTTTTTTCGACAAATCGTGTGATGCAGCCGGTTCTACACCTGCTGATGTCACCGAATTTACATGTTCAGTGCAACCAGTTTATCGAAGGTGCGTGAAGAATTAAATTTCAAACAATTTCAATGAAAAAGATAAAAAACTAAAAAGACGAACGCGAGCGCACTTGGGAAGCGTGTTTGGCTATGCAGATGCAGATTCAGTTCGACTTTTGGTGTCTGTTAGAAACTGTGTGCGGAACCTTGATCTATTATTATACGCCAGAGAACAGAATGATTATCCTAGAATGTACTCAAGCCGGCAGGAGTATCTCGAAGTGTGTTGGCTCAATGGGTCGGAAAGATCATGACATCGGTTTTCTGTGTTCGCCAAATGATGAAATAAAACTGTATTAATGTGCATTATTGGAGCGATTGAATACCGAAAAAAGTCAACATCACGCCGCTAAAAACGGTTTCGAGTTCAAATTGCTTCCCCAACCCAACTCCTTCGCTTATTTGTTCCAAATTCTCAAACCATCTCTAAGAAATTGATCTGAGCTTCATTTTGGAATTTTCAACCGCTACATTCGGATCCAGAAATCGGGAACCGCCCAAGAAAGTTTGTATGGCAATCAACTTATATGACTTACAAATTGGAGAAGGTTTGAGAAACATTAATAAGAAGTCCTTGGACCACTCATTTTCATGCTACTTTTGAATGATCTTCTAAAATAAATCGCACCATCGCAAGCCTTGTAACCTTGTAGCCTTATGGTGGTCCACAAATGGACATTGAGAGGGTTTTATAAAAATGTAACTTTCATCCAGATTGCTTTTGTTGCTGTGAAGGCTTATGCAGTTTTGGCACTCATCAAATGATTTTCATTTGAATATAGGTTTGAGTTGATCGATGTAAGTAAAACTTTGAAATTTTTGACCGCTTTTTTGGTGCTTCCAGAACTGCTGTATTACAATTAAAATTAGAATCTTATTAGGGGACGGGTATAGTGTGATGGGTAAGTCGATGCCTTTCACGCAGCCCGCCTGGGTTCGATTCCCAACCCCGTACATAGGGTCAGAAAGTTTTTCTGGTCCGAAGAGGCGAATGACCTTAAGGTTAAAACCTCTATAATCGAAACAAAAAAAATAAAGAATCTTATTCTACAAACACCCAAAAAATTCCAAACTAGACGAGCTTACTAAATAGTTTGAAAGTATTTGCTCCTTCTGTCACTCATAAAGCACTCTTGAAATTGAAGGTTTACGCACTCAATACTCTGTAATTCTGGAATCGGAAGTCTAATATGGAACTGTTCCGATCGACAAGCCGTAACAAGTTTATAATAAAAAAAACTATTTTCGTAACCAGTCTGGTCTCGTTAGTACACTGAAGTCTTTTTTTATGCGAATTTACGTACCGCATAAAAAAACCGCATAAAAAAAAACCGCATAACTCTGAAAATTCGCATAAAAAAAAACCGCATAACTCTGAAAATTCGCATAAAAAAAACCGCATAACTCTGAAACTTCGCATAAAAAAAGACCGCAGAAGGGCAAACCGCATAACTCTGAAAATTCGCATAAAAAAAAACCGCATAACTCTGAAACTTCGCATAAAAAAAAACCGCATAACTCTGAAAATTCGCATAAAAAAAGTCGCGTAAAAAAAAACCGCATAAAAAAAGGCCGCATAAAAAAAGACCTCAGTGTAGTTAAAATAACAAAATTGTATATTAAGTTTTAAAAAGAGGAATAGTTTGATCGATAAAAAAGTTTAAGAAAGAGTTGAAATCGATGTCTTTCGTTTTAACGCATATAATATACGAATATTTACTTGAATGGCTAATTATTGTCTATCACTTTAAAACCAGCACTCACACTTCTAAGAAACAAGAGGTACGCACCAAGAATTAGATACATAAAGAAGCAAGAGGTTTTGATTTTGATCTGTGCCACTCCCGAAATAAAATCCTGGGTACGGGCCTGCTGTCAGCTTGCTGAGAAAGAAGACAGCAAAACGTAAAAAATCAAGCTCTCCTCATTTCACCAGACCAGTTTCATATTGAAAATTTTTAATGACAATTGAACGTCATTTATGTCAGTTACGTACTGGCCGTTTTGGGTAAGTGAGAATGTATACAAAATGACAATAGGGCATGTTCAGCAGTGTTCCAGTTCTAGATGCATAATTTATGTCAGTTTTAAAATTTATAACAAAATAAACTGGCAGCCACAGCAGCATTTTATCTGTGTTTCAAATATAGAAAAAAAATAAAGCGGCAGCGTATACCAGTTTTAAATTTGACAGTAAAACTGTTCGAATAAATAAAACTGAAACGGCTTGCTGGGGATACGCTTGTTTCAGTTTCAGTTATGTTATAGATCACCCATATGAATCTTGCAGCTACTGAATTTGCTCTTAAAATCAATTGAAAAAACAAATTTTCATTGTGCTGCAATGCTTATAAATGTTACATTATTATTAAATCAAATTAAAATTTTAAAAGTTGCGTTTTATTGGACAGTTTATGGCAATGTAAGTAAATATGCTTCAAGCTTAATAATTACAAAGTGAAATGATAAAGTTTTGACGTAGGACTACGTCTTTGTTTTCTATATGAAGGGGTGAATTCGAGATACGAAAAACAAAACAGTACAAACAGTGGTTAGTGTTTTTTATATCTACAGTTTAACCAACTTCAAACAGATTTTCGATATCATTAAACCTGCTCCTTGAAAATATTCCTGCACCTCGATTAACAAATGAGATGAAATTATTGTCGCTGCAGCACTAATCTGCAATTCGCTGGACAGTCCAGCGCAGCGACGTTGCCGAGCGACGTCAGTTGAACTGCCATTTCCTATACATCAACTGATAGAATCATGTTACTTTATACATATTTTGTTGTCTTGTTTATGAACCACGTGCTTCAACATAAATGAATACATTGTCTTGCCTCCACTATCGAAGCACATAACGATGGAATATTACTTTCTGTATGCGCTTAAAGTTGATAATGTATGTTTGGGAATCAATGGGTTTGACACTGAACGTTACAAGGGAGTGAATTTTCGTACAATTATGAATGATTAATATATCGCATGGCAGTCTACATACCATTGGGGCACAGTGAACTTCGCTGGAGCAACATAATCAGGCGAGAGAGACGTTGCTTCCGATTTTTATCTGCATGCACAATATAAAACTTCAATAATCGGCGGTCGAAATTTCAATGAAAAGTGAGAAATGTCTAATTTTTCGCCGTTCTGCAAGAAATTACCATTGTTTCCTCTAACAGATACGACAGTTTCGTATACATACTACTGCGGGCAAAAAGTAGTAAGACTTTTCAATTATATTTCGCGCGGAAACCTCATGCGTCGAAATTTTTTTTTCTAGGTTGACATTTGTACCAAGTGTCACGTAAAAATATTCATTAGTGGTTAGTATACGTCTGTCTTTCTGAAGTAATGCACTTTTAATACTTAACATTTTTAACATTTTACATTTTTTTACAATGAGTGAAATTATTCAACAAAGAAATCCCCTTCAACTGTGTGTGCGGAATTAAATTTCTGGTGTCGAAACGTTCAGAGAGTCTCGAGCAAGTGTTTTTGATTGGTGCAATTTGTTCAAAGAGAGTCTAGAACGCGTTGACGACAAACCACGTCCAGGACAACAACTGATGATGAACACGTCAATAAAATCGAAGAATTGATGCTCGAGAATTGACGATTGATAGTCAGAGAACTTAAAATTCGTAAAAAGATTTTTCCGCTATTAATTCAATCAATATCGCTCCGTAACCACCGAATTCGCCTTATTTAGCACCGTGTGACTTTTGGCTATACAGCAAATTCAAACGTCGGCTCCGGGGAAACAATGTTGAGTCAATTGAAGACATCAAACGTGAGTCGCTACGCGCATTGAAGTCTATTCCGGAAATTGACTTTAACCACTGTTTCGAGGATTGGGAAAAACGTTGACACAATTCCTTTAAGGGGGACGAAATAGATTTGGAAAAACAAATAAAAAAATCGAAATTATGAACAAAATCTTATTATTTTTCTGCCCACAGTAGTACTCTCATTCCCTTGTTCAGTCTCGTTCGGATTGGTTTCTGGAACTGAATTCTAAAACTGAATTTTGGGACTGAATTCAGAACCTGGGGTTTGGTCCATCTGAATATTGAACTTAATTTTTGGTTTGATGAAAACTAAGACACTGGAAGTGAATCTTAATTCTTGAATTTGGAACTAGATTCTTGGAACTGGTTTCTTGATTAGATTTTGCAACTAAACTTTATGCCCTAATTTAAGTTCGGAATCCATATCCAGAATACTCATTCAACAAAATTCAGAGTTCTGAAACAAAATTCAAGATATGCTAGTTTCAGAGTTTAATTTCTAAATTTAGTTTCTGAGTTGATTTAAAAAATTCAGATCAAGCATCTGGGGTTCTGGAACTGAATTCAGTGCCTGGTTTGAGGTACGGAATTAAAATTCAGTATGCAGTTCCAGGATTCTAGAAATAAATTCATGAACTAAATACTTGTTCTGCATTCCGAACCTAAATTCGGAGCCAGTCCCAGGTTGCGAATTTAGGTCTTAATTTCAGTTCCAGTCATTCTTTAGTATAGACCGTTATAATTCTGGACGCAAAGCAATAAGAGCTGTAAAATTCACACAATCGGTCAAATAATACGAACGATAATAATATCAATATGTATAATATTTTCCCTTTCTGATCTTCCTAATCTACCCGTTGGTAGTCATAATAGTCGAAAAAGTGCTTACAAATGTATTATTCAAAGTATTGTCCGTCGCTAGCTTTCTCTTTTGACACTATCCATGAAGCAATCTATTTTTCCAACTCTTCGAAGGATTGAAAATGTTGATTTGCCAGGCCGTGTGCCATCGAACGGAATAGGTAAAAGTCAGAAGGGGCTACATCTGGAGAATACGGCGGCTGGGGCAAGACTTTCCATTTCAGCGTTTCTAGGTACTTTTTGACCACTTTTGCGACGTGAAACCGAGCATTGTCGTGTTGGAGGATGACTTTGTCATGTATTGTGGCCGCTTTTCCCTTATCGCGCGACTAAGGCGCATCAGTTGTGTTCGGTAGCGACCTCCTGTGATGGTTTCACCCGGTTTTAAGAGCTCGTGATAAATCACACAGAGTCGATCCCACCAAATACAAATCATAACCTTGGCGCCGTGAATATTCGGGTTTGCCTTCGACGAAGTAGCATGCCTTCCCCCATGATTTTCTGCGTTTAGAATTATCGTATCGAACCCACTTTTCATCACCGGTTACAATTCGATGTAAAAACCCCTTACGATTTTGTCTTTGAAGCAGTTGCTCACATACAAATAGACGGCGCTCGATGTCCCTCGGTATCAACTCGTACGGCACCCAGTTTCTGAATCATGCTCGGGGCCTTGAGACTCTTTGAAATGTCTTGCTGACTCACTCCCAACGATTCGGCAAGCTATTCTTGGGTTTGGCACGAATCTTCATCAAGCAATGCTTCTAGTTGTTCATCTTTGAAGGTTTTTTTCTCTTCCACTACCATGTTTGTCTTCGACATCGAACAGTGAGAATTGGGCACATAAACAGACATTTTCGAGCGTGAATAATACGAAAACAAGAACAACTGCCACTGAAACGTGCGATGACAATTCGTTAGGCACTGTACACACTCACTTTAAAGGCATTATCATCTATGTATTTTGACCAGCCTCAGCCACCTATCGGAAAACGGCGAAAGCAAAGTTGTACACCTGATATATAAAAGTTGACAGTTTACCTAATCCAATTCAGAAAAAAACAAAATAAATCTTTTATCACGTAGAAAATTCTTAAATTTTTGAATGATATGATAAATCATTGAGGCTGGATTGTTTGCGTCCATCTGTTGCCTAGGGATGTGCTGAAGATTGGACATCAAATTTCAATCATCCGTTCGGTGAATTCCAATATCGTACGTGTCGTTTTGTCAAACTTTCGACACTGTTGTTCGACTTCGGCTATTCAAAGCATCCAATTTTCATTGCTAAGCGAAAATTTGTTCGACGTGAAAGATGACTTCAAAGGGATCCCTTTTCTTGGTGCCCTTCGCTCCTTGGCTCCGTATTTGACGTTTCGCTCTCCCTACCCAACCAAAAGAATACGAGCAGCTGGCTGTTATCTGCCAATCGACCGTATGCTATTTGTTATTCTATGTCATGCTTCTTTCCATGCTGGAACCGTTCTACTAACCGTTCAAGTTCAACTGGAATTACGCTTTCGAAGTACCATGCGTTTCCATGGGATTGTATTGCTGCTTTTAAATATTTATGTGCGTTTTTTTTTGTCGTGGGCACGTAACCGAATTAATATCAAATGCAAACTAGAATCGTTCTGTGCGGTAGAAATTGACTCGCTGGCTGCTCAAACTAGGAATGCTAGTTATTATGAATGTTGTTAATGAAAAATAAATACCAGGAAGGAACATTTGTGATAGCTATTTACACTGGCTACATGATTATTAAGCTAAGCTTTATTCGATCTATTGAAATAAAAGTACCTATTCGATAGGCCAACGATTGTGTGCTAGTGCTTTGTGCTTCAAATGATTCAATATTCCATTTACTTGTTCTTGGTCTACATATAAAATTAAATACAAAGAAGGTTAATTTGTCTGACAGACAACGCTCTCCTCTAGTACTAAAGCTAAACGTAATAATTTAATGTTTGAAAATGAAATCTTTATGACTCGAATTGGTGAAAGCTGACGAAACTATTATTACATTGAACGTAGGATCGAAGTAATATACTTTCTGACTGAAACATTGTGCCAATGGTTATGAAAAAATAATAACCATTACTGTTCCACCCACACACACACACATCGAGACTGGGTCATCGGTAGGCTTTATCGCGAAATTGCTACATTTCCACTCGTGACCTATAAATCGCTAACTGACTTTTTAATTGTGTGTTCATTGTTAAGTATTTTAAATTTATCACCTACGGTTAGTATTTGGTTTTAATATTGTCATGCACAAATTATTCATTCTTTTCAACAACAAAACCGATAACCGTAATTCATTCGTCGGGTAGGTCGGGGGAGAGAAGGTTCACAACGTCGCTAAGAAGCGTGACTGTGTGCTTTTGCTTCCCGGTAAATTTTTCATTGGTTGATGATTAGGCTTCCGGTTCACTACTGTGAGGAAGATGAACAGACATAACAGCGCTGTATGATTTGCTGGTACAATGTCGGAATTTCGTAACATTTTGAAACGTTTAATCTACATTGTATATTCCATGAGAGATTGAAAAAATAACATTACACGTACACGATTCTAAGAAATATCATTCGAACATCACCATTGTGCATTAGCAAATAAGAGTTACCAACTCAAATTGCACAATTTATCAGTTACAAATACGAGAAAGACTGGAAAAGCTGAAACGTCGCCTACTTAACGAAAAGACGACGACTCATCAGATACGGTGTGACTACTAGCCTAAATTGTTTTGTACAGTAAGGATTTTTCTGACATGCTTTTTTCTGTCATGTTTTGCTTTGGCCTGTCGTTTAAAAACTTTTCCTTCACCATTTCCCATTTATCCATCCTTGTGTAAACTTTATCGTGATTATCTCTTGTTATACTTAATGTATGTACTTAATCCAACAACAACAACTTCAACTCCACGTCGTTTTAAATATTTTCAACGATTTGTGATAAAGCAACCACAAATAACTCGAATTGCTAAAATGTTGCAGTTAACTCGAGATTTAGTTAGAAATGATACAAAGCATAATTTGCTTCCCAATCCCAACGCGGTAGAAATGAATTGTTCATTTAGGTCACTATCGTTCAAACATTGGGTAAGTCAAACAACAACAAAACCTCACAACCGGAGAAATAAAGTGAGATCGACTGGTAGAGAAAGGAAGATTTGGAGTGCGAAATTGGATGACAGGGGATCAACTAAAATGTAAACTTAACCGACCGTGGACAGTCAGATCAAATACCAAGTTCTTTTCTAGCGGGAAGTCTTCTGCATTGTGTATTATAACATCCACAATAGTTCAGTTGGCAGAGCGATTTTCCCGGATTGGAGAAGGTTGCGGACGGATTTATAACTGTCTCTGAATGCTAATGACGCCAGTTTTTGGATTTCATTATTTTCATTTTATCGGTCATAATTTCAGACCAACTTTTCGTTGGGTAATGGAGAAAAATTCTGCATTAGGCGTGTTTTCTTGCGATGTATGTGGACCACACTGTGATTTTTTTAAGAGCTCGCTCAAAATAAACTTTTCGAGTCATTTCTAGTTCTGGTTTTACTTCTTACACAGATAAAAATATTTTGTGAATTTACATCTATTTTCATGCACATATTTGGAGCAGGTAATTAAACATAAAATTAATTTACAATTCTGTACGTTTCAATATAATTTAATCGCAAAATAAACGTTAATTGAAAGATACAGGTATATTCATTGAAAATTTAATGCAATTCAATTTAGTATTGCATCGATGCAGGTTTTCAATCAAAATTTCGATTCAACCCATGTCTATTCCATGTTACTATTGATTTACATCTCGTGTAAATTTCATTATTTCTTTCTGTGTATGTGAGAGACAAAAACGAATACATTTTTAATCAAACAGTTTATTTGCGACTCTTAAGCGACGATTTTCCATAGAGGGAAATTACGACAAAAATAAGTTTTGGTGATAAAGATGTGCATGACTGTGATTATTACATTTGTTAGTATTTGGTTCTATGATTGTTAGAAAAACTCCCAAGTCCTCTCACCCAGTAATAACTAAACGATATCTAGATCTGGATGCTGGTTCTGAACACTGAATTAGAATATTGAACTATCGAACAAGATTTCTGGATCAGAATACTGAATCTGAATTTGGATTCTTGAAAGAGATTCTTTATCCGAAGATGGATTCTGAACTTGAAGCAGAATTCAGTACTTATAGTCGGAACATGGATCTGGATTCTAGACCTGGAGTTAGATTGTAAACCTGAACTCCTGACAGAGACCTTAACCTAGATTCTGAACCTGGATTCTGGGCCAGCATTCTGTTGTCTGAACTTCTGACAGAGTTTCCGAAACTAAACTTTGAACCTATTTTGCACTTGAACTGTGAGCCTAATTTGCATTCTGGACCTGAGTTCTCTAGGATTCCTCATTTCTAAACTCGAACCTAAAATATTGACAGAGATTCTAAACCTACACCAGGATTCTGACCCAGAACCCTGGAGTTGGATATTCGACAAGATTTCTGGATCTGAATACTGAATCTGGACATGGTTTTTGAACCAGATTTCTGACAGAGATTCTGAGCCTGAGCCAGAAATCTACACTTGGATACTGAGCATGGATTTGGATTCTAGACCTGAGTCTGATTTCTTGGGTTGAACATTTATGGAGGTTTCGGGTCTAAATCCGGAGCAGGATTCTGGAGCAGAAATCAGAATTCCAAACTAGATTTTTACTCAAAAAATTTGACCGAGATACTGGGAATGCACCAACATCGTGAACCTGGAATTTGATCCTGTTTTTGGATTTTGAACCTGAAGCTGGATTCAGAAACATAACTCAGGACTTGGATTCTGGGCCAACATTTTGAATTAAGGTTTCTGGATCTGAGTTCTGAACCTGCATTCTGATCTGGATCCTGATTCTGTATTCTGAAACTGAAACAGCATTATTTTGTTGGATTCTGAATCTGGACCTGGATTCGGTACATGGGTTCTAAGCAAAGATCTGGACCTGAATAGAGTAACTTGACCTAACATCTGAACATGAATCTGCGATCAGAGTGCAGAAGCTGAATTATGAACCTAAAATCGAGTCTTTGATTCTGGACCGGAATTCTTGGTCTGGATCTGAATTCTGAAATTGGACTCAGATTCTGGACCAAATTTATTGATAGAGATTTTTTATCTGAACCTGAATGCTGCATCTGGATTCTGGAACTTAATTTTCAACCTGCACTTGGACTTTGGTTCCGGGTCAGACTTCTGACCCCGGATCAGCTCCTGACAGAGTGTTTGAACCTGAAACTAAATCTTGAACCTCGACTCTTCACCTGAATTCTGGACTTGAGTTCTGGACTTAGTTTCAGAACATAGATCTGGATTCTTGAGCGAAAATCGGATCCGAATTTTAGGCCTGCATTTTTGACCTGGGTTATAAACCTGAACTCCTGACAGGAATACATAGGTTTTTGTGTGTTTTGGACATGAATTCCGATCCTAGCCCTAGATTCTGGGTCAGAATTCCTGAAAGAAATTTTGGATCTAAACCTAAATTCTAAACTGGAAAGCAGAATTTCGCACCTGAATTCATACCATGAATTAGAATTCTGGATCTAACCTCAGGATTCTGGACAAGATTTTGGACTCGAATTCTGAAAATCATTCTGACCATCTGGATTCTGAACCTGGACTTGATTTTTTTGTATTTTGAATTAATTGAATTTAGAATATATACATTGAAACTATTTACACTCATTTTTATTTGACCAATTCTTAAATTTTCATCTTCCTATTTCGTTTTTTTTTCTCACAAATCTCACAAGAATTGAATGATGCACTAATCATCAGATCTTAAAATTGTCACGCATTCTCAATGAAAGAAAGCATTCCAACAGTATCATTTTCAATGTTTTACTGTCTCATTCGTAAATGACCGACACCAGAACAAACGAAGACGAAACTAAACTAACGTCTTCAGGTAGCAACAGAAGAATTTCAATTCTCATTCTTTCATCGATGTATTGAAAATCTGTGACGCTTGGCTATAAAAAAGTGACTAAAATATGACAAATCGAAGTAATTACATCCCAGAACTTCATTGGAAACCAAAACTACTACAAATTCGAGCACCAACAGGTAAAAGTTATTGTGAAGCCTTTTTCTGTCATTTTCGATTCTCAAAGCTTCGATTGAATATCGACACTCCATACTATGGGATTTTCACTGAAAACTGCAAATGACTGAAAGGGCAAATGAAAGAAAAACACAATTCTCGGTTAATTTTTCAAAAGGTCGTATAAGCAAGTGACAGTTTCTCTTTGTTTACTTTATCTTCTATTAATTACCAAGCGGTTTCCACGTTTATCACTCAACTCTTTGCATGAAATGATACTCGAAACTTTCGACTTTCAAACAGAATAGTGATATCAAATAAAATCTTTTTAATCACAAAACTATGATCGAAATTACCCGAGAATTTTGAAACTACTGTCCCGCTTATGTCATTGACTGGACATGGATTTCGTTCTCATAGTTTGCAAGCGAAACTGAGAGTGACAGTAATTTCTTGTCATTTTCGTATATTTTTTCAGTCAATGAAAATGGCTTTTATTAGCTTTGCTAATCATATCATTTTTGCAACTGATAGATTGGAATGGAATTGTTTTTCGCAATGATATATTACCCACATGTCTATACAAATTTGTCATGAATACATTTTAATCAGGGCCTTTTTCAGAAAGATTTTTTAAGTATCGAAGCCCACTATTTGCGACTCATTGCCCATTTGTTAACAATTTTGAGTTTACTACCCACTGAAAATATGCTAATGCCCACTAGTGGGCTGTAGGGAACAGTTTAAGAATCACTGAGCTAGATTAACAAAGGGTGGCGGTTCGCATTTGAGTTTCCAATTATAGCCAGCAAGTGTGAATAGATAATTTTCGATTTATGGCTATGCAGATTTGGAGACATGATCCAAAGTTATCAAAATGAAGATGTATGTATTGAAAGAGAAAGCAATAAATTTAAGTACATTCAATGACTGACATTTTAGTTATCAAGACTGGTTAAACGTTCATTTATTATCTTGAATCTACTAAAGTTTATTCGATAGACGCTCTCTAAGTTAATTGAAAAAGATTTTTATTACTTCAAGAGAGAAACCGACGACGGTTGAACTGAGTTTCAATTGACGGTGCATCGCAGAACTTCAAAGCCAATGCACCAAATGGACCTCACAACAGTCGGTTCAGCTTCAGAGCTTAGCTCCAGAATTCAGTTCCAAATTTCACACTATTATAAAAACTCACGTTCGAATTATGTGAATAATCTCATCGATCTTTCACGGAAAAACATTTCCGAAACCCTCAAGATGGAATGAGGAGGACAAACAGCAACTATTTTCTTGAAAAGGATATGGTCCTGTAAGCGTGGTCGTAGCATTGAATTTGTTTCCTCAGCAATTATTTTTGATCCCGTCCGAAAAGTAATTTTCAAAAAAAAACTCCGCGGGATCTGAATTTTTTCATCGACTGTCAAAGTGAGCCAAATCGAACGAGTAAGGTGAATGGAGAAATCATTAGGGTGCCAAAAACCGTGAATAGTCCGTGAAAAGTATGCCATGACAACGAAACCTGACGCCATAACCTTCCCTACCAATTGAGCCTCCCTAGGCCGCTTCGGACCATTCGTGTCGGATTTAGCTCATTACCGGGTACCCTACCCATTGTTAATCTCAATTCGATTTGTAAAAAACTGGGTACATTTTGATAAATAAAACTGGAGAAAATATTACTTATATCCATATTGTTGGTCAGCGAAATAAAGGGAACAAAAGATTCCCATAAGTGGCTGAAAAATTCTAGAATAATGTTAGAAAGGAAGATTTTTAAATATAATTAGAATTAGGGGATTAATCTGTTCATCAAATTTCAGTAGGGTAATCTAAGTTTTAACCTAAGTTTTCGATTTTTTAGCTTTGATGCTTATTTCAACAGTTCACTATTTTTTGTTTCAAACAAAAGTTTTTTATTTTTATATTAGTATAATAGCAACGTGCAGTGCTAAGCCGAATGTACATCATACAGCATTAAATACATGTCATGTGTACATATTACAATTTCTAAGCATACCCAAAGTCGCAATGTTTAAATTTTGATTCATTTTTATACTAAGAAGTTTCTGAGCATTTTTCGAATCGTTCGCTCATGTATGACTGGCTAATAAACCACCATTTTTTTTAAAACATATTAGCTTTACCCGTTATTAAGCATAAATGATCGTCACCTAAATTGTCAAGTCTGTCAATGATATTTTTGTTATCTCACCAAAAACGAATAGGAGACTTTGTTTGAGTCTGCTCAGATACCGAGCTATATTAAAGGGATGAACACAAAATTATTGCAACACTGCAACACAACTGTCTGCCACTTTTTTCCTTCTTGACGGCAATTACCCAAATTTTGAACAGTTACTCATACAATGTATTGCTATGAATAGCGTCATCTGTAAATTTAAAATTACAGAAAACGTTCAAAAACCGGTCGACGCTGAAGGAAAGCAGTAGCAAATTGATAAAATACGAAGGGAAGGTCTTGAACAAATGTTGCCAAAAAGCCACGTTGCTAAAAAAAAGTCGGTGACACAGTCCCAATATTAAAATCGTTTCGACTATAAAAATGACTCAGTTGACAAGTCCGAACGGTCAATCTAACTCAAAACCTCTTGAATTCGAAGTGAACTTTTAAAACTTTTATTGTGGATGATTTCCATTTGTTAGTTAATCAGTTGATAGAAAATCTTATAATTTTATTTAGCTTCAGGGAATTCCTAAATCGTACCATCTGCTTTCAAGTTATGAGTACTGCATGATTATCAGTCCTATTTTTGAAATCTGGAAAAAAAAATTTAAAATAAATATGCTGTAGACATAGAAAGAGACTTCTGCTTCTTTGTATACAAATGTAGATTTCCTTTACTACAGTCAAGTCAAAGTATGACTATTCTATTCCAAAGTAAAACATTAAACAAATTTGTCCTCTACCAAACGTAGTGACTGTAAAACCAAAGTCAAAATATATTGTCTATCTCTATCAAGCAGGTATCGTCCTTTGCCGGTAGCATGTCTTGAAACAAAAAACTAACTTCTTCAATTACAAAGAGAAACAGAACAAAGCGAAAGGCTGTTCGGTATCACACTAGTGGCAAATTCCGCTGCTCCACCTCAACAAGCACCTAGGCTAATTAACATACTGTCCATAGGACAATTTCCAGCACGGTTCCTTTGAAGTGAATCACAGCGTGAATCATTTCTGGTCTCAGCAGAAACAAGCGGTAGTTTTTTTTCGGCTGTTCGTGCACGAAACAATGATCTACACCGCTCTGTAGCAGTTCTCAGTGTTTTTTTAGCATAACATTTGTATTGTAATAAAATCAATGTTTCAAAAGTTTTGTTTTATTCAACGCCTACTTTTGGAAAGTAATTTTTTTACACCTACTTCTCGAGCGAAAGTAAGTAGCCATTCACTTTTTCGTTGAGACTTAATTGAATACTGTAATTTAAGACTTAGAATCTGAAATAAAAATCTATAGGGAATTTCTTCGCTATAAACTGTAATCATAATATGAGTGTACACACTTAAAATCAATTCTCGAGCTCGGTATAGTAAAATGCCGAAACAGATCGGCAACACACAGATTTGCTGATTGCTCAGTAATCAATATTCTTTTTTTTCCGAGATTCGTTTAGTAGATTCACTGATTTTTCGACAAAGTGCTTCTTTTTGCTGAGATTTAGGAAAATATTGTGCTGAACTTATCGGTGATTTACGATTATCCCGAAATTAGCAAATGCGGAACTTGGGCTATGGAACTAGATTTTGGAACTGAGAGCTGTTCCTTATTTTAGGTTCGGAATTCAAGTTCAGTATTCAGTTCCAGAATTCTACACGAAAAGGCCAGCGATCGCAAAACAACTAAAATATTCGTTGTTTTTTTTTAATTTGATTGGGCTCCTCGAATTTGAAGGAGTTCCTCGAATGTACTCGGGATTTGAAGGAGTTCCTCGAATGTACAAAATATGACGGCGTAATGTTTTATATGTACGTTGATTAGCAATTAGGGTTGAATGATTTGGAAGAAAATCAGAAGTAATAAATATACATAAATTTGACGAATACTTTAGAAAGTCATTATAAAAGAACAAATTTGAATTCTGTTTATAAGTCTATTCGTACCTGCATATGAAGTGCGATTCTGGAATGGATTAGAAATAAACCACAAACATTTAAGTATCTTCGATTTGTTGCAAACGATTTACTTGCATCTCGTAGAATAGGGCTGATATATCGGATCGACTCAGCTTTATCATTCATTATTCGATACTAAATTTTGATGATCAGATTGATAAAAGGATTCGCACTAACGTTTCAATGACTTTTGCAGTTTACTACCATCTTAAAAGTCATTTACATAGCAGACAACCGTCATCGATCTGATCTGAAGTCTGATTACGTTAAATTATTTAACAAACATCGACGGATATTGAAACGCTATGTGATACCGACAACGCAGAAAAATTATCCAATACAAAAGATTTTGGGCACATACGACAACCTGATTGCGTCGGTCCTACAAGAAATTTTTCGTATGTTCGAGCCCCAGCTGAACTAATCGATCCACTACTCTTACGCGTGGTGATGCTGCAGAACTTGTACTTTGCCGCGAAATGAGATCTTCCACTCGAGGTAGTTTATTTTGTTTACATTCTTCAAGTCTTCAATATGCAGTAACCAAGGTTTTGGTAATTGTTATTCAAAATCAATAGTTCATCAACCTGTGTTGCCAGTTTCAATAGTTTTTCAAGAGATTTCATTTTGACACTACCAGTTACTGAGGGCTAGTTAAATTTGCGATACAGTTTCGATAGACGAGCGGCAGGTCGTGTCGTCGTTTAGACGAAGATTTTCGCTTTTCTTGAATTGCAATTTTAAGCAGAATGAACCGATTGGTTTATTCTTCAACCATATGGAAGATTTATTGATTAAAATCATGAAAAGAAGCGCCGGAATTTGTTTTTACGCACACATTGTTGACATTATTCATACGCTTGTAAAGAGTCTTGATCCTTCATCACAGTAGTGTCGTTAGCAATTAGCACAGCAACCAGTTTACGTCAATTAAAACATTAAAACAGTAACAATTCATTAAATCACAGAATGAGCGGCCTACTCTTTTTTTACCGGAAAATCCCGAACAAATACCTGTACAGCACGTGGAACGCCAACATGCAGTAATCATATTTATATGCGTAGAATGTTTTAAAACACAGATTACAGACCAACAAGTTCGGCTTCCAATCACTGAACAGCAAGTCGCTTCTGACAGCTCAGTAATCGTTGCGTTCGAGCTTGCATACAAAATCGTATGCAAACGGCTTGGAAGTCTGTTCTCCGTGTGTTTTAACTAACCGAACCGCAATTAACTCATACAACATTTCGTAGGATTTTGACATGTTAAACTTTCATCCGGTGAGCAGCAATTTTCCTATAATTATGTATGGGTTTATGTGTTTGCATTTTAATGGTTTTTGGCAGTTTCTAGTTGAAGGCTCTCAATTTCATCGATCTTGCTGAAGTAAACGTAAGACAACATGCACCTTCATGCACTCATAAATCTACTGCTAGTACATGTTAAGAGTGCTTAAAGCAATCTATCATTTAGCTTAACAAAAAAAATCTCTACAATCCAATTGCTAGAACCTAATTGTAACGAGACCGACCGGTATTCTGTCGATACCCAAGTCTTATGGAATGACCACTTCTAGATGATTATTGCTGTCTTCACTGTTTTTTTTAAACCATTCCTATACTTTCTGAACCGACACGAAGAACTTGGCGATTGCTCCTAATAATTTTAGTTTTTCGTTTTATAATGCAGCGAAGGGAAACTTAGCCATACTAATGGGGTTTTATCTTTTTTTTTGTTTGTTTAGTATATGATTTCATTCTGTTTTCTTCATAGCAAATACACTAAATATTTGGTAGTTTTCTTGGTTTTCCCTTACACACTAATTTACCTTGTTTAATCCTACTTAGGCTAAACTTGACCTTAGTCTTCTAGATTGTTTATTATAGGTTTGATCTTTTCGGCTTCTTTGCTACCATAGTCGGTGTGTATAGTTTTCTAGAACGATTTTTTTTTCATGTTCCTAAAATTAGAAGTTCTAGTCAATTAGTTGTAATCCTAGCATGCTGTTTAATTTGACACCCAAAAGAGACCATTTCTTCCGTTTGTTTAGTACTGCCACCGAAGCCGTCGTTACCACGACGATTAAATCTCTTCCACTTGATCGCTGTCCTGCGGTCCACACACACACACATACACAAAGGTAAACACACATCAAATGATGCATACTAATACCCACACAACTCGGACTTCCCCTTTAGGCGGTATTAACTTCCGGTGTTTTGATTTATTATTCACAGCGTCGCCGCCATTCAAGTAGCATTTGTGGGAATCCTTCGTCCGCAGTGTCGTTTTTGCTCGAATTTCCAGGAATTAAATCCAGGTTAGTTACATCAAACACAGTACAGTATACCGGATCGGGAAAATGGGCACGGATGTGTTCATTTCAAATATGAACCCTAACCGGTTTCCGTCACAGTCATTAGTTTCGAAACTGACTCGTGTCAATTTCATCTTGGAGCAAAAATGACACCGGCTAGCAACGGTAATTACAATGGCAATTAGTCAATCTACGATGCTGTCAATCGATATTTTTGTTTCGAAACGTAAGCGAAAAACAAAGAAACTAACTGGACGGTATTTTATATATACATACAAAAAGGCGATTTGTTATGCAATAACTTTAAAACTATATATTCCGTTAAATGCATAGAATAATTAGCGCAAGCAAAGTTAGTAACAATGGAGGAATATTTTAATCACTTCCTCAGAAAAGTAACGTAATAATTATAGCCATTATACAGTCAAGTAGATCAACTTAGTTTGAACCAGCTCCAAGCTCCAGCATTGCACATTCAAACATATTCATAATTGCGCTTTGCAACTGCAGAAATCTAAACTCGAGGGTTGCCACGTGGACTGTGTGTGTGTCGTGCTTCAAAACATTGCCATCGGTAGCCCCAGCAAGCAGCATCCGAAGCAGCCATTGTCATTACCGTTACCGTCGTATGGAGCAAAAGGGGAAAGATGGAAACCCGGCAGACTCATCGTCCTGCAATGAGCACCCCCCCCTAGATAACCCACACACACCCGGGCGTGATCTTAGCCGAACCCTTTTTCTTCTTACATACGTTATAGACGTGCCGCTACGCCTTGCTTGCTCATTCCGACAGCATATTTATGCCACTTACGTGTGCGTCCTTACGGAATCCCTTTCAATGATGGTTGGCTGCTTGTTGCTAGCAAGTGGTTAGTAATAGCAAACAACCCACGTCTGAAGGCGACAAGTGGTTATCGTCTCTGGAAGTAACTCACACAAGTCCCGTACGACGGACCGTATGGAACAGCAGCTACGGTGGACATTTCGCGTTGGCTGTGGGATGTGTACCGGTTATTTGTTCTATAGCATCACCGCTCGGTGATTTCCCATCACCAACTATCCTGTGACCAGATAGACTGTAGCAATGTCTGTCTGCACCGTGAGGAAGCATACCGCCAACGACAGTGCACCTCGTCATAGATCGCTACTGGTCGATGGATTGCCGAGGTTGCTCTCCAGGGTGTCATCCTTGTGTCAGAGGGGCGGTTTGTATACTTCGATTGCGGGTGTCAGCATATCCACCCGGGTCGATATCGATGAATCACTGGAAAAGAGAAGAAAACGAGAGGAAACGGTTATGATGTGGATTAAATACATGCATCGAAATCAGGCGGTTCCGTTCTGATATGGATCATACAACAATATAGTGTCTTCTTGAAATCAAAACAGCTTTATAAACCGTTTTGTCAGAATCGGCGTACAACGAAACTTTTTCATGCTAGCGAAATTAATGAAACAGTCATAAATCTGAACATTGAACATTGAAACATTGAATGCATAACAACACTTTGAGTAAATCGAATGAAACGAATAAACTACGGCATATGTAGATGTTGATAACGAGTAACAAACAGCCAACCGGGGAGCAACTTAACATATTGGCCAAGTTTTATGAACCCTCTTTGAAATTGTAGATGCCGCACGTGAAGCATTTTTGTACTCGTCGAATCGTCCATCAAACATGTAACTTTGTAATTCTATGAACTTGAACTTGAGCGACCACCCCTGGTTGCTACTCCGTTGCTGATCGGGATTAGCTGAAATTGTACAGCGAATTTCTAGATGATACGACCTGGGACTGCAAAGCATCCTTCATAACCCCAGAATTCATTTATCAGTACCGGCGCCGGCCAGGCCCGAACGTAGATCGTCTAAGGCAGGGGTTCCCAAACTATTTTGGGTCATGGATCCCTTCACTAAAATAAACTTAGGCCTCAGACCCCCATCAACAAATTCCTTTGAAAATTTAATATCCTGCTTTTTACCTTTGTTTTATATATAAAAAAAATAGGTATAGAATTCGCTCAAACTTTAGAAAAATTTACCGAGGCCCGGAGGGCCGAGTGTCATATACCAATCGATTCAGCTCGACGAACTGAGCAAATGTCCGTGTGTGTGTATGGGTATGTGTCTGTATGTGTGATTTTGATCAAACTAGTCGCAAATGCAAATGAAAGGTCTCCCCGTCACCCAGAACGCTATGGAATGGTTTTGAGATAGGATGTTTACTTTTTGAGTTCTACGAAGTTTTATGTCAAAATTCGAAAATCGACCTTGAAAACGAAATATATTTTCAGACTTAGATTCCGCACGATAATACCTATCCAACAAGCCATAGATTGTTAAAATCCGTCCCTTTTTAACGGAGATATCGAAATTTTTGTGTAAACGACTTTTTCCCCTATTCCAGCAGTAGAAGTTTTGAGCGCTGTCTGGTAAGGAATGCTTGGGAGCAACATAAAACACGATTTTATATATTGTTACCTACATTTGTTTTTAAGTACCCAAAAGACTGTGTACAGCATGATATTTTGCCTCGGACCGATTTTAGCATATTCATTTAAACTATTTACAGCAATAAATGCTGGAAGAACATAACAGCCATTTACCATTCGAATCAGTTCGTCGAGATCAGCAAATGCGTGTGTGACAAATAATTTCACTCAATTTTTTTCGGAGATGACTCAACCGTTTTCTACAAACTCAGATTCATATGAAAAATCGTATCCCAAACAAGGTTCCTGAATTATGTTTGGTTCCGACTTCTGGTTCCGGAACTACAGGATGATATGTGAAACAAAATAAAAATTATGTAGCTCATTTTTCTCGTAGATGGCTGAACCGATCTAAGATTCAAATGAAATCTAAGAATCATCTAAGCTTCAAATTAAAAGTTTTAAGATTCTATAAAACATCTTGTTTTTCAGTCAGATCCAACTTCTGGTTTAGGAGATTAGTATAAAAATGTCTAATTTCACATAAATTAATTAGGTTTATCGGGTTAGCAGATTTGGATAGTCTATAACCAAATAAACTTATTTCATTTTTAGTGGTAATGAGTTTTCGATTCGGATTTAATTCTCATTACGATTTCTCAAAGATGTCCACACTGATTTTCAAACATTTTAAAACAAATGTAAACTATACAGCTACTAAGGTGAATTCGTCTGACTTCGGCTACACCGAATTTCGAATTTCAGAAACAAAAGTTCAAATTTAAATAAATCTAATTTTATCCAATTCTGACTTCCGATTCTGGAATTCTAGGATGATGAATTTTTAAAATTCATGGCGATATAGAAGATGACAATCCCGAAAAGCTTTAAAGTTGGACTCAAAAATATTGCAATTTATTCGTCATATGGCCATACGAATAGGTTTGGGTTATGCTGGTTCCTGAACACCGGCTCTAGAAGTACCTTAAATTACCCGAAACTCTAAAGAGGAAATTACTTCGACATATCATGGAATGTTTAATCGATTGTTACACTTTTAGATTCAAATTCGATCCGATTTGCAGTTTCGACATTACAGAGTAATGAGTGATTAAAACCTATATTTGCCACTTAAAACGACGGAAATTAGAATAATGTCATGAAAACTGAAACACCGAAGAATATTCATGCAAAAAACACATGCGGATTGATAAAAAAAAGGTATCATCTCACTGCTAGGTGGATTCGGCACGTTTTTATAAATGAAATTACGTAATACAAAATAAACGAGTGAATAGGATTTAGATAAAATAGTTGATTCATTGCATTGACATATTCTAAACAGTTGTTATAAAATCATTTTTAATCACCAAATAAAGGTCAAAAGATTTCACGCGCGTCTTGATTCTTTATTATTTCCGCTTTATTATTTTAATTATTTATTAAAATTATTAATTGGTTATATTGGTTGATCTGGGCAGCCGGCTACCGAGAAAAATATTAATTTATTGTTTGAAATATTAATATCAAGTGTTTTTTACTATGTATTCAATATACCGATATATGTTATCTCTGTTATTAACTTTGTAATATCAAAGGATTTGCGCAATAGTTGATTTTTATCATTCAATTTATAATCCCTAAAGACAATCAATAACATGGAAGAAGAAAACATTCCAAATAAAACTTTTCTACGAAGCTAAACGGAAATTGATGGATTGGATGAAGAGATAATTTAGTAAAAAAGAGTAATCAGAAGTGAAACATTGAAAATATCTGATAACTGAAAGGAAAAAGAAACTCCTGCATTTGTCGCCTTTTACGACATGGAAGCAGGAACCCACTGGATCTATTTTTGTTTCATTTTTTTCCGCCGGATTCCACACGGCATCTAGGTTGGTACTGTCCGGAGAGAGCTAATAGGTACTATCAATCTCCTAGTGGACCCCAGCCCCTTCTATCAAACGTGTAACTTTGAAATTCTATGAACTTGAAATTGAGCGACCACCCCTGGTTTCTACTCCGTTACTGATCGGGATGACCTGAAATTGTACAGGAAATTTCTAGATGGTACGACCTGGGACTGGCAAATCGTCCTTCAATGTACATCTTCTGATAACCTCAGAATTCATTGATCAGTACCGGCGCCGGCCAGGCCCGAGCGTAGATCGTCTAAGGAATAGGAAGGGATGTTAGTCCAACACTTGTTGTTACTAGAGGCCGTATATACTACTGAGCACTCCACATGTGTCACGGGAGAAGAAAATTTGTTAGTAAAAATTTCAGTAATGGTAGTATTCGCGTGCGACCTAGTTAGTATGTTTCGGTTTCAAGATGCTCGGATACACAACTAAACTTGCTGACTTCTCGAGTGAACATTTCAACAATATTCGATACTGAAGTCCCGGGGGGTCTTGATTCACAGTTCATGTTCATGGAAACTGAAGGAAAATTTGAAATACTATCGCGTAACGAATAAAAAATTTTCTATTTTGTCTACATGGAAACAAGTGGATAGGATTTAGACAAAATAGTTGATTCTTTGCAGTGACATTTTTTAAAAATTTTTATAAACTCATTTTCTTCTTCTTCACTTGAGATGACTTCGATTTGATGGCACAGCAAATTAGGGTATATTGCCAGTTAATTTTCGTTTATAGTCCAGTGGACTTTCTTTTCACTGGACTACAAGCAAAAATCTCGCTGTGTGGCTGCGTCGAGTCGTCAGAGTACGGGAAAAAAATTCCTTTCCTTCTTGCGAAATACTCGAATTTTCTCCGGACTAACACGATGCAACGTGCTTACCCGTTGAGAGTTTCACCGGAAGTGATAAAATCATTTAAAATCTCCAAACAAAGGTCAACAGATTTCCCGCGCGTCTTGATTGTGTATTATTTTCGCTTTATTATTTTATTTATTCATTAAAATTATCAATTGGTTATATTGGTTGATCAGGGCAGCCGGCTACCGAGAAAAAGTTATTGATTTATCAAACAAACACTTTTGGAGGATTTTCTTGTAAATCGTTCATCTCAAAATTTTACCAATGAACAAACTAATTTTCTAAATCTTGTTGTAAATTATGCAATTTCTTCAAAAGTAAATCTCGAACAAGTTATTATAGACATAGAAACAGGTTTAAATAACGCCAGAACTATCGTAGCTGACGTCATTAAAAGTACTTCTTTGAATAATCAGCAAACCATAGATGAAAAAGAACTAGTGAAACAATTGCGAGAAAAGCCTGTTTTTCATGTAAAGGCTGACAAGGGAAATAAAGTAGTTATTATGCCTCTATTTTTCACCTGGAGCTGTTAGCGGAATATATTCAACAGTTGCACTATTTATGTACCATTAAATGGTACATAAATAGTGCAACAGTTAGTTATTATGGACAAGCAAGATTATGACAACTTGATAACCGAAAAAATTAATGATGGTCCTTATAGGAAACAAGGAACCGACCCCCTTCCTGAAATTATCAAAAAGTGGATAAAACTCTTCTGGAATGTAATCCAAACTTCGATATCAACCTCAATTACCTGAAAGTTCCTAACCCTTCTTTACCCAAAATCAAAGGACTACCAAAGGTTCACAAACCTGGTAACGAAATAAGGGAAATTATTTCTTCTTCCTACCCAAAAAATCACCAAATGGCTAGTAAAAGAATTCCATTCTATACCAAAAAAAATTCAGTAGATCAGTCCCCAACACACAAGAATTTACGACTCAACTTCAAAACTCTGGTGAAATCGAAAAAGACGAAATAATGGTGTCATTCGATGTAACCGCCTTATTCCCAAGTGTCCCGGTGAAGGACTCAATCAATCTATTGGAAGATTGGTTACTTCAACAACATTGTAACAGTTTATGGAAAAGCAAAGTAAGGTCATACCTTAACCTGACTCGGCTTTGTATGGATGTAAATTACTTCAAATTCAGAGGCGGATTTTATAAACAGTTACAAGGGGCACCAATGGGTAATCCGCACTCCCCGTTTTTATGCGAATTGTTTATGGCAAATCTTGAAGAACTTTTGAAAAACCAGGGATTATTACCTAATCGCTGGTGGAAATACGTTGATGATATATTCTGTATCATCAAACGCAATGATTTATCAACTTTCTTACAAATGATTAATAACTTACATAAAAACATTAAATTCACCTATGAGGAGGAGAAAGACAACAGTTTACCTTTCTTAGATATCATCATTGTCAGAGAGGCAAAAACCTTAAATTTCGAGATATGCAGGAAGCCAACAAACACAGATCAGGTCATACCAAATACTTCTAATCATTCCCACCAACACAAAATGGCAGCTTGCCACCATATGATTCACAGAATGCTGACCTTACTCCTTAAGAGAGATGCTGCAATAAAAGAGAAAAACTTTATTTTCGAAATTGGAAAGCTCAATGGATGTCCGGAGTGTTCAATCCAAACAATCCTCGACAAAAAATTAAGATTGTTCACAAAACAATCACTTACAACTCTGCCTCCCCCATCGGAAAATTTAAAAAGAATATCAGTGGACTTCAATCCAAACATTGCATATCCTTTAAAATCAAAACTAAATAAATTTGGTTTAGATTTAGTATTCAACAGCATGAACTGTCAATTGAAAAAATTTACTAGGTTCTACAAAAGATCCTACAGATAATTTGAAAAAATCTGGGGTATACAAAATCTCGTGTTCTCATTGTGATAAAATATATATTGGACAAACAAAGAGAACTCTAGACATCCGTTTCAAAGAGCACGTCGCTGTAATAGCGGAAGCATCTAAAGAATTAGAGAAAGGACTACCACATCATTTCAAGTCAAAAGTAGCTGAACATGCCTTTTCTGAAGATCATGAACTCACTACCAACGACTTAAAAATCATAAGACTAATTTCCAACCCATGGAAATTATACAGAGCTGAAAGTTTAGAAATCTTTAAAAATAACTCCATTTCTTTATTGAATCGTGACCAAGGAAATAAGCCCTCTTGGCTATTTAAGTTATTACCGACACATAAGATACAAATAGATTTAGAAAATACTTAATCTTTTAATCTCTCACTTCTTCAGTTTGTACTTCACAAAGTATAGTGACTTTGTGAAAGTGTAATGACGTGACAGTGAAATAGTGGAATTATATGGTACATAAATAGTGCAACTATTATTTATTCAATATACCGATATATGTTTTCTCTGTTAATAACTTTGTGATATTAAAGGATTTGCGCAATAGTTGATTTTTATCGTTCAATTTATAATCTTCAAAGACAAGTAATAACATGGAAGATGGAAATATACCAAATAAAATTTCTCTCCAAAGCTAGCCGCAAATTGATAAGTTGAATCAAGTGATAATTTAGTAAAATAAAGTAATCAGAAGTGAAACGTTGAAAATATATGATAACTGAAAGGAGGATGAAACTCCTACAATTGCTGCAGTCGCCTCCAAAGACGTTTAAATATTTTCAGTGATTATCTGTCAAAATGGAAAATTAAACCAAATGCAGCAAAAACGCAATTAATTATCTTTCCTCATAAGCCAAGAGCTTCTTTTCTTAAACCAAACAATAATCACATTCTCAAATTGAATGGCTTGGAATTGACATGGTCTGATCAAGCTAAATACTTAGGTTTAACGTATGACAAAAAACTCACTTTCAAGGATCACATTGAAGGAATCCAGGCAAAGTGTAATATATATATATTATATGTTTATATCCTCTTATAAACAGAAATTCTAAGCTCTGTCTAAAAAACAAGTTGTTAATTTATAAACAAATTTTCAGACCAGCCATGCTTTATGCAGTACCAATTTGGTCGAGTTGTTGTTCCACCAGGAAGAAAACGCTTCAAAGGATTCAGAATAAAATTCTGAAAATGATTTTGAAGCGTCCTTCCTGGTTTAGTACAAATGAGTTACACAGACTCACAAATATAGAACCATTAGATGTAATGTCACATAATATTATAAGCAAATTCCGACAAAAATCGATGCAATCTTCAATTGAATCGATTCGCTCTCTGTATTAGTTAGTAAGTTAGTATATAAGTTCCTTTTCCCCATTACACAATACAAGTAGGTTTAGAATTTTCCCTACACAAAAATCTCAGAATTGCGGAAGCAAATAATGTCCTCATGGTAATAACCAAATCATATATATATATAATAGGGCTGAAAAGTCACCACTTGTGGCTGAACACCCAATTTAAATCTTAATAATTTAATTTTAACTCATATTCCAATAAATAGTTATTTAAAAAAAAAACTCCTGCAATTGTCGTCTTTTACGACATGGAAACAGGAATCGACAAAAACGTGAACTTAATTCTTTAGCTGCTAAACCGTTGATCTGATATACATAGTTCCTTTGGAGAACTCATTCACAAAAATATTCCTCGTGATTTGATCACAATAAAAAATGTGCAAAGCCTACTACGATATAATTTCATTTTACTTTTTCTTTTTTTCCTTAAGAGATAGAAAAACGATGTCTTCTACAAAGTTTTAGAACTTATAACGAGAAAAAACTTTGCCGAAAAAGCTATAGGTCTAACGCAAAAAGTTTCGGATATATGAAGCGTTTTCGTTTGAAACCACTTAAAATCAACTTTTTGTACATAACTTTTTTCGCAATTATTTTCAGTGTCTACTATGTTCGAGACAATCACTAAAAACGTAAAATTACACATTTTTGTTAAAGACTGTTTGGCCTTTTCCTTAAAAAGACGGTTTGGCCTTTTCCTTAAAAAGACGGTTTGGCCTTTTCCTTAAAAAGTTGTTTATCATTTAAACTTTTATATACACTAACTTCAACTACTAATAGGAAGCAGGGTCGCAGACCAAAAGGCACATACATATACTTTTTGGAAAGCCTAAATCAAGTTATATAAAGTTACGAGGTGTGTAGCGTGGCCCTTTTAAATTGTGTGAATGAAACAATAAAGTATAGAGTGCTTTTTGAGAATTTTGTCAAATTTTCAAGTCAATTGAAGACGAACTCTAGAGTTTTTACGCCGAGTTCTTGCCTCTTCACAGTATGAGATAAGAAAAGATAGAAGCCAGAGTTCTGTTCCGATAGGCTTGAAAAATTGACAAAATATTCATTAAATATTTTACTATAAGGAAATACAAAGAATATATAAATGATTCCCGCCCCTTAATGCAAAATTAATGACATATAGTATCCATCTAAAAAGCTTATTATACATTTTATTTGAAATAAATAGTTTCAATCAACAACATGGAAACTTACTTTTAGGATATTAACTATACGACCGGTCTTCAGTGACGTTGCATAATCCAGGCTTTCAGCAATATCGGAAGGGTAACATTGTATCACAATTCAAAACACAGTATGCAGTCGTGGTAACAATATGGATTACGCCATTGTAATCATATCGATCGGTTAGTTTCGTTTACATAGCGTCCTATAGAAGAATAACTTTCTCTAGACATAATCCAACCTGGATTGAGCAGGATTTGCCAATGAACATTACTAATAGGTAAAGTAAATGAATATGGTAACCATGTTGTGCTTGAGCTCCTCGTTTCAATTCATTGCACATAACACATAATTGTGCTTAGCAAAACATTACTGTTGTTATGATAAGCTCGTTTATAATCCAGCACCCAGGTTATTCGAAGACAGCTCATAAACAAATCATTGCGGTTACTATTCGTGGATTGCACTTCCCGATAATTGGCGTTTTAAAGTGGCCCACCGACTTTCATTAGATCATTAATTATTATGTTGATATGGAATTAGTTGTACATTGATAATCAATCCATTCCATGTAATTTATGACTTCGTCTAAATCAATATAATACGAAGATTTGAATCTTAAGGTGATGTTCAAAGGATTTGATTTATTAGGAATTCATAAATGGATAGTTATTGTGAAGCTTCCGATTCATTGATAAATCGACCACTGTTATCGAAATGAAATCCAATCCGTACACGGAACCGCAAAACAAACTAAATTAAGTACATTCCACCGAATTTGGGGGTTCCGTTTAATAAACTAATTTATATAAAATGGCTAAATGTAAGTTTCCGAAGGGGCACGTGCCAAAAAATACTTAAAAATAAATGAGATAAATTTGTGAATAACTAGCTATTTAAGGGGTTGCTTTGATTCAGCATTCGATAATTACTATATTTGTGCATTTTCATGCTGCATAGGGTAGTCGACAAACCAAAATTGATAATATTTGAAAAACTTTCAAATAGTAACTGGATGAAAGAGTAAGCGTGACAAAAATATTTTCACTATTAAATATTAGTTTTTTGTAGTTGGTGTCTTCACAAAAGTTGTTTGTAATCAAATGGCGCTCCTTTTAATGAAAAATGTTGCTAGGGTGGTCCTCATTTAGACTGAAATCTGAAATCTAACTTTCTTAACTGAACTCAAAAATGATTTTGTTGTACAATAAAGCAGTAGGAAATTTTATTTTGAGCAACTTTGCTGAAAAAAGCACCTCTTTATCTTTTCATTTGATCGAGTTACATCAATTTTCCCGAATAAAAGTAGGGTGGCTCCTGAAAATTCACTTTTTTTGATCTAATTTTTTTGTGAAACGTTCTACGGAAAAGTTGTCTTCATAAGAGTTGTTGTACTAATTATTGCACACAATTTTGCTCAACCTTTTCAGCTTTTTCATATGAGCTACCAGTAAAAACTTATGATTATTTTTACATTAAAAACTAGTCAAACTTCAAATATCAATATTTATTAGATGCCAGATCGATAAAAATGTATCCTATGCGGTTCCTGAAAGGTCATAATATAAGTAAAAATTTAGGAGAAAATTTGAAGGGTGTTATTTTTTTAAATTATTTAAATTAGTTTTAAAAATACCTTAAAAACTCAAAAACATTGCGTAACTCTTAAACGTCATAACGTATCAACATACTTTTTTCGGCAGAATAATAGTATCAAATTAGTTCTACAAATGTTCAATACATTGTACATTCGAAAAATAAAACGCACAAAACCTACAGCCGAAAATAGATTGCAGAACAATTTTAATTAATTTATTTCCAAAATAACTACTTCAATTGAGTTTGAGCAACTGAGGATTAGAGATACTGTGTAATATGGTTATTTCGAACTAGTTGGCCATGATAAATCCATGAACAGAAATTTTCATGATCTCGACAACCATTCCAACAAGTTGGTGCAAGTTAGTTTTTATCAACATCGTGCCGAGACGCCTAATGATACTGGCCCTTCTTTTTCATCCACATGTGTGCCGAATAGCTTGTAAAACCGGAAAACGACGCACAATGAGTTTTAGTTCGAATAAATACATTCTACTCATTTTAACAAACTAATGATTTTTTTTTGGGTTTCAGGAAGTGCTTTGACTTACAACAAATCTATTTTCAGCTGTAGTTTTTGTGTGTCTCATTTCTCGGAAGGACAATGTATGGAACACTTGTAGAAATAATTTGATACTATCATTTTGCCGAAGGAGGTATGTTGATACGTTAAGGCATTTAAGAGTTATACAATGTTTTTGATTTTTTTGAAGGTATTTTTAAAACTAATTTAAATAAGTTAAAAAAATAACACCCTTCCAATTTTATCTTAAATATTTATTTATATTATGACCTTCCAGGGACCGCATAGGATACATTTTTATCAATCTGTCATCTAATGAATATTGATATTTGAAGCTTGACTAGTTTTTGATGAAAAAATAATCATAACTTTTTACTGATAGCTCATATGAAAAAGCTTGGTTGAGCAAAATTGTGCGCAATAATTAGTACAACAACTCTTATGAAGACAACTTTTCCGTAGAACGTTTCACAAAAAAGTTAAAACAAAAAAAAGTGAATTTTCAGGAGCCACCTTACTTTTATTCGGAAAAATTGATGTAACTCGATCAAATGAAAATCTATAGAGGTACTTTATTCAGCAAAGTTGCTCAAAATAAAATTTCCTACAACTTTATTATACAACAAAATCATTTTTGAGTTCAATTAAGAAAGTTAGATTTCAGATTTCAATCCAAATGAAGACCACCCTAGTAATATTTTTCATCAAAAGGAGCGCCATTTGATTACAAACAACTTTTGTGAAGACACCAACTACAAAAAACTAATATTTAATAGTGAACATATTTTTATCACGCTAATTTTCCGTTTCGAACAACTGTGCAATGGTGTTAAAAAATTTACTAGATTAAAGAATTTTTATGATGCAAAGGGTAGTCTACCAACGAAAATTGACAAATGTAGCCGGGTTTGCATATAACAATTGCCTCCGAACAGAAAAAAAATGATATACGCTGTTTGAAAGGGTTTATATTGGAGATGATGTTATCAAAAAATTTACCTTTTAACTACCATATTGGTGGAGTTCGGGTTGTTCTTCTGATTTTCATTTTATTTAAATTTTTCAAACCCCTCTTTAGCAAAAACAAATGAAAAATCAGGAATATTTTAGAAATTATGGGACATCTTTCTAATTTTTTTCAGAATTTTTCAAAATGTATTTTATGTGAAAAAAAATGTTAACAATTTTCGAATTTTTTTCATTTATGAGTACATTACGCTGTTTATTTTTTAGATTTAAAAAAAAATGTGGACGGGTATAATATCAGCCTTTAAGAAATAAATCATTCGAAAAACCATGCGTCTCCATCAAATTATCATCATCCAGTGGAGACGCATGGTATTTAGTTCTAAAATCATATAGCACATGCCCTAATAACCAAATACCATGCGTTTCCATCTACAACTTAAGTTCAGTGTTTAAGAAAGAATTTCATTCTTAAAATGCCCGTACGTCTGTCTCGATTTAGCTAGTAATGATGTAGGGAAACAGTTCGTTCGAACGCATTAGTGAACATGTTATCAGCGGACGGTTGTATTTTATAAGGAAGGACCAATGAGAGAAACATGAATTAGATCATTAGATCTGACAAATATTTAGGGTTTAATATACGGTTTAAAGTTTTTATTTATGAACTGATAAGTCAATTTTAATTTCACATTTTGCTATGTTTAGTAAAAATACTAAAGGACAATTAAACTATAGTGCTTTTGCAGATAAAAGTATTCCCAGATATCAAGCGCATACAAAAAAAAAATGAAAAAACGACTTTGGAAGTTAGAGAATTTGACAGAGAAAAATACCGCAAATCGAAAACAAAAATTTTTATGCCGAATATCTTTAAAATGCATAAAACGTCCAGATCTAGTGTAAACTCAAAAGAATTTAATTAAAAAAAATCGACTTTGGGACGTAGAGAATTTGAAATCGTGTAACTTCGAAAATCCACGTATAAAAAACCGCAAAATTGAAAAAAATTGTTTTTGTAACAAATGCTTTAGAAATGCAGCAAACGTCCAGATCTGGTGCAATCCAAAAAGCAATTTAAAAAAAAGCCGCATAAAAAACGTTTAAAAAATACCTCAGTGTAATGCCAAATTCATGATTTATTTTGTCCAGTACGAAAGAGCAAGCTAGTTATTAAAAATAATTTTTTTTTGAACTGTTTGATGTGCACAAATGTTTAAATGAAATGATGAAACTGGAAAATTGTAACACATGGGTTGAAAAGTCACGGGCCTAACAAAGAGAGCACAATTTTTTTGGTTCAAAATTAGCTTTATTCATCAACGTAATCTCCATCAAGAGCAACGAAATCATTCCAGCGCCGCTCCAACATTTCAATACCACTTTTGTAGAACGATTTATTTTTTGCCTCTAAATAGGAGTCAGTTTCAACGATAACCTCTTCAAGATTTATTACCGGCGAGCTTTTTTTCAGGTCTGCGAACAGCCAGTAGTAGCTGGGAGTCAAATCTGGCAAATACGGTGGATGTGGGAGCAATTCGAAGTTCAATTGATGTAGTTTTGCCATTGTTTGATTGACTTGTGACACGGTGCGTTGTCTTGATGAAACAAAATTATTTTCTTTGCCATATACGCTCGTTTCTTTGCAATTTAAGCCTTCAAAAACTTCAATGACGCTACATAATATTCACTGTGTTTCCTTTCCCAAGATAGTCGATGAATATTTTACCACGCACATCCCGAAATACCGATGCCATAACCTTTCCAGCCGATTGTTGTGCTTTCGGACTCTTTGGACGAGGTTCACCAGTCCACTCAGATGGCGATCGTTTTGATTCCGGAGTGAAGTGATGAATCCATGTTTCATCCATTGTCACATATCGACGACATGCGTTCTGCACCGTCGGTGTCTCTATGACCACGCTTGAAGTCAGCAAACCAACGTTTTATTGTTGTTTCTGATGGAGCGAAGTCTCCATAACAGCTTTCAAGCCATTGCTTCGGTTGAACGGTATTTTTCCCATCAAGAGACAGTGTAAAATTAAAACACTCTTAGCACAATAACTGACAAACTAATGAATAGAATATCAGTAAATTTTAACAGTCTTTTAAACGTTCATGTTTGCTAGGTCACCCAATATTCGTACGCAGTGAAGTGCTCTTGGGTCAAGCCATCAGCCATCTACCGAAAAAACTGATTTTATACACCCAATAAGTGGAGTTTAAGAATAACTTATAAAAGACCTATGTAACAGTAGAACAAACATTTCAGTATAAAATCTGCTTGGAATGCAGAGAGCATTCTAATCTATCGCTCAATTTGATCAACTAAGAACTTAAAGGCCGACGCAGCCGACGGATTCCGGGTCAAGAACTGGCATGTGTCGTTAACAGTTCCACATGCACATGGGTGCCGATCGGGTCCGTTCGATTCCATAAGTGCTACCCATTTGCCTTGGCTTCGAACCGAACTAAAAGAAAAGCACGACATGGTAGTGCATAATTTTTCTTCATTTCCATGCTACACGTGAACGAAGCCTGGCAGAAGGGGATTGAAAATTATGCGCTGCTGTAGTGAGCAAACTTCCGAAAGAGCAATGAAGTGACGTGAGAAAGTGTGAATATTTGTTGTTTAACGTGTTGAGTGTGTGGTGGTTTCGTGCCTAAGTGTTTGCTGTGGTTGGCATACATGCAAAAAAAAAAGTGCACAGGGCATTGTTGGTTGCGGATATGCATCAACTGAAATTGTCACGCATAGGAATGCCTAATTGCCAGTTATCGAAATTTGGATTTATGATGATTCATTAGCACACATGTTACAGGCTGTTTAAATGCAGGTTTCCTTCGCTGACAAGTCCTCGGAAACTGTGACTTAAGACCTACTTCCCAAAATTAACATCAAGTAAAAGTTTTTGTTTAGTAAGTTAATTGTGTTACTCATCATCAAACATGGGAAAGCATTTTTAAGTAGAGAGTACTTAATTAAAAAATGTTTGAAACTTCCAGAAGCTAACAATTCTCGTTCGTTTTGCATCGAAAAACCATTAACCGTAGAGCAACCGTAAATCGATTATCGTAAATACCATTCGCGTGATTTTTTTAATCTTATCGCAATTCTTTCAAATACTTCAATGCATAAATTTACACTTTGGTAATCGATTTCGTCTATGTTTACAACGAATCTGCTGTATCAGGCACAGTTCACAATGCTGTACTGTCCTTCCGAACAACACCACCAGAGGGTTGGCACGGCGTGAAACGTTTTTTTTTTTCGTTCGTAATTTGCCATGTTCGATATATTTAAGTAATGTCGATAAATCTTCCGTCATCAATTTTACGATGAAGAGTTATCGTGTCGACGGAAAAAAAATGTCTTTTCGCCTTGCAAGCAACGATACCTTTTCCAGTGTCTACCGCCGACATCGTCAGTACTCTGCTCGCCGATGTTGATAACCAGCAAGGAAGTACCAACCGACCGTGGAGATGGCGGGAAATATGATAATGGAGTGCTCGTTAAGAGAAAATCTTTTGCGAATGAAATGTTCTACAATATGGATGAGCGGGGAGGCACGCCGTTGGAACGCCACAAGATGGAAACAGGAACGATGTAACCTTCCACGTTGAGGGTAAACATTTGAAATTTCTGATATGGATTAAACGATCGAAATTTAAAACGGACATAAAACTGATAATGGTTACGATGTTTCTCGGACCCCCGACCTGGTGCGGTATCGATCCTATTGGCATTTGGTTAGAATCGCATTTTTCATGATTTCACGGCATGAGTCCCTTTTACACAGTTTGCACGAACAGTGAATGTTTGTAAAATAATCTATTTCGCATTAATTATGGTTTCGGCTTTAGCGGTCTGTTAAATAAGAACGGCTGTTATATACAGCCGTTCTTATTTAACAGACACTCCGAATCGGCTGCGAATGGTCTGGCAGGCAATTTGTAGCTGCGATAAGATTTCGAAACTCTTCTAATTTGTAAGTTATAGGCATTACGACACGTTACATGCGTTACTTTTTGTAAGTTATAGGCACTACGAAGCGTTAAATGTGTTACTTTTTTGTAAGTTATAGACTGAGATTACTCAGAACAAAAAAAAATATCATAAACATGAATCTTTAGGTAGATTTGAACAACTAACAATTAGAACAGGTACCAATTAACTTAAAACCTGATACACTGAAACTTAAAACCTGATACACATGAAACATTCGAAATACGTATATGTGATGGAACTCAGTGACAACATTTTAATAGAAATTATTGTAGATAGATCACTCAGAACAGGAAAACTGAGTAGATTCAGATTACAGAACATAACTGAAAATAAAAAAAAAACCATTTTAATAGAAATTACTGTTGGTAGATTACTCAGAACAGAGAAAATATTATTAACATGAATCTTCAGGTAGATTAAAAAAAAAATAACGATTAGAAAAGGTACCAATAAACTTAAAACTCTTACACTGAAGAAGAATACATGAAACATTCGAAATACGTATCTGTGATGGAACTCAGTGACAACATTTTAATAGAAATTATTGTAGATAGATCACTCAGATCAGGAAAACTGAGTAGATTTAGATTACAGAACATTCCTGGAAATCAAAAAACCGTTACAAATGCAATGCCTTATTATTCTAAGGAACTGATTTCTTCGAATTTAAAACAGGTACCAATAAACTTAAAACTCTTACACTGAAGAAGAATACATGAAACATTCGAAATACGTATCTGTGATGGAACTCAGTGACAACATTTTAATAGAAATTATTGTAGATAGATCACTCAGATCAGGAAAACTGAGTAGATTTAGATTACAGAACATTCCTGGAAATCAAAAAACCGTTACAAATGCAATGCCTAATTCTTCTAAGGCACTGATTTCTTCGAATTTAAAACAGGTACCAATAAACTTAAAACTCTTACACTGAAGAAGAATACATGAAACATTCGAAATACGTATCTGTGATGGAACTCAGTGACAACATTTTAATAGAAATTATTGTAGATAGATCACTCAGAACAGGAAAACTGAGTAGATTTAGATTACAGAACATTCCTTAACTTAAACACAACTTAAAACTCTTACACTGAAGAAGAATACATGAAACATTCGAAATACGTATCTGTGATGGAACTCAGTGACAACATTTTAATAGAAATTATTGTAGACAGATCACTCAGAACAGGAAAACTGAGTAGATTTAGATTACAGAACATTCCTGGAAATCAAAAAACCGTTACAAATGCAATGCCTAATTCTTCTAAGGCACTGATTTCTTCGAATTTAAAACAGGTACCAATAAACTTAAAACTCTTACACTGAAGAAGAATACATGAAACATTCGAAATACGTATCTGTGATGGAACTCAGTGACAACATTTTAATAGAAATTATTGTAGATAGATCACTCAGATCAGGAAAACTGAGTAGATTTAGATTACAGAACATTCCTGGAAATCAAAAAACCGTTACAAATGCAATGCCTAATTCTTCTAAGGCACTGATTTCTTCGAATTTAAAACAGGTACCAATAAACTTAAAACTCTTACACTGAAGAAGAATACATGAAACATTCGAAATACGTATCTGTGATGGAACTCAGTGACAACATTTTAATAGAAATTATTGTAGATAGATCACTCAGAACAGGAAAACTGAGTAGATTTAGATTACAGAACATTCCTGGAAATCAAAAAACCGTTACAAATGCAATGCCTAATTCTTCTAAGGCACTGATTTCTTCGAATTTAAAACAGGTACCAATAAACTTAAAACTCTTACACTGAAGAAGAATACATGAAACATTCGAAATACGTATCTGTGATGGAACTCAGTGACAACATTTTAATAGAAATTATTGTAGATAGATCACTCAGAACAGGAAAACTGAGTAGATTTAGATTACAGAACATTCCTGGAAATCAAAAAACCGTTACAAATGCAATGCCTAATTCTTCTAAGGCACTGATTTCTTCGAATTTAAAACAGGTACCAATAAACTTAAAACTCTTACACTGAAGAAGAATATATGAAACATTCGAAATACGTATCTGTGATGGAACTCAGTGACAACATTTTAATAGAAATTATTGTGGGTAGATCACTCAGAACAGGAAAACTGAGTAGATTCAGATTACAGAACATAACTGAAAATAAAAAAAAACCATTTTAATAGAAATTACTGTTGGTAGATTACTCAGAACAGAGAAAATATTATTAACATGAATCTTCAGGTAGATTAAAAAAAAATAACGATTAGAACAGGTACCAATAAACTTAAAACTCTTACACTGAAGAAGAATACATGAAACATTCGAAATACGTATCTGTGATGGAACTCAGTGACAACATTTTAATAGAAATTATTGTAGATAGATCACTCAGATCAGGAAAACTGAGTAGATTCAGATTACAGAACATAACTGAAAATAAAAAAAAACCATTTTAATAGAAATTACTGTTGGTAGATTACTCAGAACAGAGAAAATATTATTAACATGAATCTTCAGGTAGATTAAAAAAAATAACGATTAGAAAAGGTACCAATAAACTTAAAACTCTTACACTGAAGAAGAATACATGAAACATTCGAAATACGTATCTGTGATGGAACTCAGTGACAACATTTTAATAGAAATTATTGTAGGTAGATCACTCAGAACAGGAAAACTGAGTAGATTCAGATTACAGAACATAACTGAAAATAAAAAAAAACCATTTTAATAGAAATTACTGTTGGTAGATTACTCAGAACAGAGAAAATATTATTAACATGAATCTTCAGGTAGATTAAAAAAAAATAACGATTAGAAAAGGTACCAATAAACTTAAAACTCTTACACTGAAGAAGAATACATGAAACATTCGAAATACGTATCTGTGATGGAACTCAGTGACAACATTTTAATAGAAATTATTGTAGATAGATCACTCAGATCAGGAAAACTGAGTAGATTTAGATTACAGAACATTCCTGGAAATCAAAAAACCGTTACAAATGCAATGCCTTATTATTCTAAGGAACTGATTTCTTCGAATTTAAAACAAAAAACAGGTACGCCTGCCAATTCGTCTTGAATACATGAAACATTCGAAATACGTATCTGTGATGGAACTCAGTGACAACATTTTAATAGAAATTATTGTAGATAGATCACTCAGATCAGGAAAACTGAGTAGATTTAGATTACAGAACATTCCTGGAAATCAAAAAACCGTTACAAATGCAATGCCTAATTCTTCTAAGGCACTGATTTCTTCGAATTTAAAACAGGTACCAATAAACTTAAAACTCTTACACTGAAGAAGAATACATGAAACATTCGAAATACGTATCTGTGATGGAACTCAGTGACAACATTTTAATAGAAATTATTGTAGATAGATCACTCAGAACAGGAAAACTGAGTAGATTTAGATTACAGAACATTCCTGGAAATCAAAAAACCGTTACAAATGCAATGCCTAATTCTTCTAAGGCACTGATTTCTTCGAATTTAAAACAGGTACCAATAAACTTAAAACTCTTACACTGAAGAAGAATACATGAAACATTCGAAATACGTATCTGTGATGGAACTCAGTGACAACATTTTAATAGAAATTATTGTAGATAGATCACTCAGAACAGGAAAACTGAGTAGATTTAGATTACAGAACATTCCTGGAAATCAAAAAACCGTTACAAATGCAATGCCTAATTCTTCTAAGGCACTGATTTCTTCGAATTTAAAACAGGTACCAATAAACTTAAAACTCTTACACTGAAGAAGAATACATGAAACATTCGAAATACGTATCTGTGATGGAACTCAGTGACAACATTTTAATAGAAATTATTGTAGATAGATCACTCAGAACAGGAAAACTGAGTAGATTTAGATTACAGAACATTCCTGGAAATCAAAAAACCGTTACAAATGCAATGCCTAATTCTTCTAAGGCACTGATTTCTTCGAATTTAAAACAGGTACCAATAAACTTAAAACTCTTACACTGAAGAAGAATACATGAAACATTCGAAATACGTATCTGTGATGGAACTCAGTGACAACATTTTAATAGAAATTATTGTAGATAGATCACTCAGAACAGGAAAACTGAGTAGATTTAGATTACAGAACATTCCTGGAAATCAAAAAACCGTTACAAATGCAATGCCTAATTCTTCTAAGGCACTGATTTCTTCGAATTTAAAACAGGTACCAATAAACTTAAAACTCTTACACTGAAGAAGAATATATGAAACATTCGAAATACGTATCTGTGATGGAACTCAGTGACAACATTTTAATAGAAATTATTGTAGATAGATCACTCAGATCAGGAAAACTGAGTAGATTTAGATTACAGAACATTCCTGGAAATCAAAAAACCGTTACAAATGGACTAATTCTTCTAAGGCACTGATTTCTTCCCTAATTCTTCTAAGGCACTGATTTCTTCGAATTTAAAACAGGTACCAATAAACTTAAAACTCTTACACTGAAGAAGAATACATGAAACATTCGAAATACGTATCTGTGATGGAACTCAGTGACAACATTTTAATAGAAATTATTGTAGATAGATCACTCAGATCAGGAAAACTGAGTAGATTTAGATTACAGAACATTCCTGGAAATCAAAAAACCGTTACAAATGCAATGCCTTATTATTCTAAGGAACTGATTTCTTCGAATTTAAAACAAAAAACAGGTACGCCTGCCAATTCGTCTTGAATACATGAAACATTCGAAATACGTATCTGTGATGGAACTCAGTGACAACATTTTAATAGAAATTATTGTAGATAGATCACTCAGATCAGGAAAACTGAGTAGATTTAGATTACAGAACATTCCTGGAAATCAAAAAACCGTTACAAATGCAATGCCTAATTCTTCTAAGGCACTGATTTCTTCGAATTTAAAACAGGTACCAATAAACTTAAAACTCTTACACTGAAGAAGAATACATGAAACATTCGAAATACGTATCTGTGATGGAACTCAGTGACAACATTTTAATAGAAATTATTGTAGATAGATCACTCAGAACAGGAAAACTGAGTAGATTTAGATTACAGAACATTCCTTAACTTAAACACAACTTAAAACTCTTACACTGAAGAAGAATACATGAAACATTCGAAATACGTATCTGTGATGGAACTCAGTGACAACATTTTAATAGAAATTATTGTAGATAGATCACTCAGAACAGGAAAACTGAGTAGATTTAGATTACAGAACATTCCTGGAAATCAAAAAACCGTTACAAATGCAATGCCTAATTCTTCTAAGGCACTGATTTCTTCGAATTTAAAACAGGTACCAATAAACTTAAAACTCTTACACTGAAGAAGAATACATGAAACATTCGAAATACGTATCTGTGATGGAACTCAGTGACAACATTTTAATAGAAATTATTGTAGATAGATCACTCAGATCAGGAAAACTGAGTAGATTTAGATTACAGAACATTCCTGGAAATCAAAAAACCGTTACAAATGCAATGCCTAATTATTCTAAGGAACTGATTTCTTCGAATTTAAAACAGGTACCAATAAACTTAAAACTCTTACACTGAAGAAGAATACATGAAACATTCGAAATACGTATCTGTGATGGAACTCAGTGACAACATTTTAATAGAAATTATTGTAGATAGATCACTCAGATCAGGAAAACTGAGTAGATTTAGATTACAGAACATTCCTGGAAATCAAAAAACCGTTACAAATGCAATGCCTAATTATTCTAAGGAACTGATTTCTTCGAATTTAAAACAAAAAACAGGTACGCCTGCCAATTCGTCTTGAATACATGAAACATTCGAAATACGTATCTGTGATGGAACTCAGTGACAACATTTTAATAGAAATTATTGTAGATAGATCACTCAGATCAGGAAAACTGAGTAGATTTAGATTACAGAACATTCCTGGAAATCAAAAAACCGTTACAAATGCAATGCCTAATTCTTCTAAGGCACTGATTTCTTCGAACTTAAAACAGGTACCAATAAACTTAAAACTCTTACACTGAAGAAGAATACATGAAACATTCGAAATACGTATCTGTGATGGAACTCAGTGACAACATTTTAATAGAAATTATTGTAGATAGATCACTCAGATCAGGAAAACTGAGTAGATTTAGATTACAGAACATTCCTGGAAATCAAAAAACCGTTACAAATGCAATGCCTAATTATTCTAAGGAACTGATTTCTTCGAATTTAAAACAAAAAACAGGTACGCCTGCCAATTCGTCTTGAATACATGAAACATTCGAAATACGTATCTGTGATGGAACTCAGTGACAACATTTTAATAGAAATTATTGTAGATAGATCACTCAGATCAGGAAAACTGAGTAGATTTAGATTACAGAACATTCCTGGAAATCAAAAAACCGTTACAAATGCAATGCCTAATTCTTCTAAGGCACTGATTTCTTCGAATTTAAAACAGGTACCAATAAACTTAAAACTCTTACACTGAAGAAGAATACATGAAACATTCGAAATACGTATCTGTGATGGAACTCAGTGACAACATTTTAATAGAAATTATTGTAGATAGATCACTCAGATCAGGAAAACTGAGTAGATTTAGATTACAGAACATTCCTGGAAATCAAAAAACCGTTACAAATGTAATGCCTAATTCTTCTAAGGCACTGATTTCTTCGAATTTAAAACAGGTACCAATAAACTTAAAACTCTTACACTGAAGAAGAATACATGAAACATTCGAAATACGTATCTGTGATGGAACTCAGTGACAACATTTTAATAGAAATTATTGTAGATAGATCACTCAGATCAGGAAAACTGAGTAGATTTAGATTACAGAACATTCCTGGAAATCAAAAAACCGTTACAAATGCAATGCCTAATTCTTCTAAGGCACTGATTTCTTCGAATTTAAAACAGGTACCAATAAACTTAAAACTCTTACACTGAAGAAGAATACATGAAACATTCGAAATACGTATCTGTGATGGAACTCAGTGACAACATTTTAATAGAAATTATTGTAGATAGATCACTCAGAACAGGAAAACTGAGTAGATTTAGATTACAGAACATTCCTGGAAATCAAAAAACCGTTACAAATGCAATGCCTAATTCTTCTAAGGCACTGATTTCTTCGAATTTAAAACAGGTACCAATAAACTTAAAACTCTTACACTGAAGAAGAATACATGAAACATTCGAAATACGTATCTGTGATGGAACTCAGTGACAACATTTTAATAGAAATTATTGTAGATAGATCACTCAGATCAGGAAAACTGAGTAGATTTAGATTACAGAACATTCCTGGAAATCAAAAAACCGTTACAAATGCAATGCCTAATTCTTCTAAGGCACTGATTTCTTCGAATTTAAAACAGGTACCAATAAACTTAAAACTCTTACACTGAAGAAGAATACATGAAACATTCGAAATACGTATCTGTGATGGAACTCAGTGACAACATTTTAATAGAAATTATTGTAGATAGATCACTCAGAACAGGAAAACTGAGTAGATTTAGATTACAGAACATTCCTGGAAATCAAAAAACCGTTACAAATGCAATGCCTAATTCTTCTAAGGCACTGATTTCTTCGAATTTAAAACAAAAAACAGGTACGCCTGCCAATTCGTCTTGAATACATGAAACATTCGAAATACGTATCTGTGATGGAACTCAGTGACAACATTTTAATAGAAATTATTGTAGATAGATCACTCAGATCAGGAAAACTGAGTAGATTTAGATTACAGAACATTCCTGGAAATCAAAAAACCGTTACAAATGGACTAATTCTTCTAAGGCACTGATTTCTTCCCTAATTCTTCTAAGGCACTGATTTCTTCGAATTTAAAACAGGTACCAATAAACTTAAAACTCTTACACTGAAGAAGAATACATGAAACATTCGAAATACGTATCTGTGATGGAACTCAGTGACAACATTTTAATAGAAATTATTGTAGATAGATCACTCAGATCAGGAAAACTGAGTAGATTTAGATTACAGAACATTCCTGGAAATCAAAAAACCGTTACAAATGTAATGCCTAATTCTTCTAAGGCACTGATTTCTTCGAATTTAAAACAGGTACCAATAAACTTAAAACTCTTACACTGAAGAAGAATACATGAAACATTCGAAATACGTATCTGTGATGGAACTCAGTGACAACATTTTAATAGAAATTATTGTAGATAGATCACTCAGAACAGGAAAACTGAGTAGATTTAGATTACAGAACATTCCTGGAAATCAAAAAACCGTTACAAATGCAATGCCTAATTCTTCTAAGGCACTGATTTCTTCGAATTTAAAACAAAAAACAGGTACGCCTGCCAATTCGTCTTGAATACATGAAACATTCGAAATACGTATCTGTGATGGAACTCAGTGACAACATTTTAATAGAAATTATTGTAGATAGATCACTCAGATCAGGAAAACTGAGTAGATTTAGATTACAGAACATTCCTGGAAATCAAAAAACCGTTACAAATGCAATGCCTAATTATTCTAAGGAACTGATTTCTTCGAATTTAAAACAGGTACCAATAAACTTAAAACTCTTACACTGAAGAAGAATACATGAAACATTCGAAATACGTATCTGTGATGGAACTCAGTGACAACATTTTAATAGAAATTATTGTAGATAGATCACTCAGATCAGGAAAACTGAGTAGATTTAGATTACAGAACATTCCTGGAAATCAAAAAACCGTTACAAATGCAATGCCTAATTTTTCTAAGGAACTGATTTCTTCGAATTTAAAACAGGTACCAATAAACTTAAAACTCTTACACTGAAGAAGAATACATGAAACATTCGAAATACGTATCTGTGATGGAACTCAGTGACAACATTTTAATAGAAATTATTGTAGATAGATCACTCAGATCAGGAAAACTGAGTAGATTTAGATTACAGAACATTCCTGGAAATCAAAAAACCGTTACAAATGCAATGCCTAATTCTTCTAAGGCACTGATTTCTTCGAATTTAAAACAGGTACCAATAAACTTAAAACTCTTACACTGAAGAAGAATACATGAAACATTCGAAATACGTATCTGTGATGGAACTCAGTGACAACATTTTAATAGAAATTATTGTAGATAGATCACTCAGATCAGGAAAACTGAGTAGATTTAGATTACAGAACATTCCTGGAAATCAAAAAACCGTTACAAATGCAATGCCTAATTATTCTAAGGAACTGATTTCTTCGAATTTAAAACAAGAAACGGGTACGCCTGCCAATTCGTCTTGAATACATGAAACATTCGAAATACGTATCTGTGATGGAACTCAGTGACAACATTTTAATAGAAATTATTGTAGATAGATCACTCAGATCAGGAAAACTGAGTAGATTTAGATTACAGAACATTCCTGGAAATCAAAAAACCGTTACAAATGCAATGCCTAATTCTTCTAAGGCACTGATTTCTTCGAATTTAAAACAGGTACCAATAAACTTAAAACTCTTACACTGAAGAAGAATACATGAAACATTCGAAATACGTATCTGTGATGGAACTCAGTGACAACATTTTAATAGAAATTATTGTAGATAGATCACTCAGATCAGGAAAACTGAGTAGATTTAGATTACAGAACATTCCTGGAAATCAAAAAACCGTTACAAATGCAATGCCTAATTCTTCTAAGGCACTGATTTCTTCGAATTTAAAACAGGTACCAATAAACTTAAAACTCTTACACTGAAGAAGAATACATGAAACATTCGAAATACGTATCTGTGATGGAACTCAGTGACAACATTTTAATAGAAATTATTGTAGATAGATCACTCAGATCAGGAAAACTGAGTAGATTTAGATTACAGAACATTCCTGGAAATCAAAAAACCGTTAAAAATGCAATGCCTAATTCTTCTAAGGCACTGATTTCTTCGAATTTAAAACTGGTACCAATAAACTTAAAACTCTTACACTGAAGAAAAATACATGAAACATTCGAAATACGTATCTGTGATGGAACTCAGTGACAACATTTTAATAGAAATTATTGTAGATAGATCACTCAGATCAGGAAAACTGAGTAGATTTAGATTACAGAACATTCCTGGAAATCAAAAAACCGTTACAAATGCAATGCCTAATTCTTCTAAGGCACTGATTTCTTCGAATTTAAAACAGGTACCAATAAACTTAAAACTCTTACACTGAAGAAGAATACATGAAACATTCGAAATACGTATCTGTGATGGAACTCAGTGACAACATTTTAATAGAAATTATTGTAGATAGATCACTCAGATCAGGAAAACTGAGTAGATTTAGATTACAGAACATTCCTGGAAATCAAAAAACCGTTAAAAATGCAATGCCTAATTCTTCTAAGGCACTGATTTCTTCGAATTTAAAACAGGTACCAATAAACTTAAAACTCTTACACTGAAGAAGAATACATGAAACATTCGAAATACGTATCTGTGATGGAACTCAGTGACAACATTTTAATAGAAATTATTGTAGATAGATCACTCAGATCAGGAAAACTGAGTAGATTTAGATTACAGAACATTCCTGGAAATCAAAAAACCGTTAAAAATGCAATGCCTAATTCTTCTAAGGCACTGATTTCTTCGAATTTAAAACAGGTACCAATAAACTTAAAACTCTTACACTGAAGAAGAATACATGAAACATTCGAAATACGTATCTGTGATGGAACTCAGTGACAACATTTTAATAGAAATTATTGTAGATAGATCACTCAGATCAGGAAAACTGAGTAGATTTAGATTACAGAACATTCCTGGAAATCAAAAAACCGTTACAAATGCAATGCCTAATTCTTCTAAGGCACTGATTTCTTCGAATTTAAAACAGGTACCAATAAACTTAAAACTCTTACACTGAAGAAGAATACATGAAACATTCGAAATACGTATCTGTGATGGAACTCAGTGACAACATTTTAATAGAAATTATTGTAGATAGATCACTCAGATCAGGAAAACTGAGTAGATTTAGATTACAGAACATTCCTGGAAATCAAAAAACCGTTACAAATGCAATGCCTAATTATTCTAAGGAACTGATTTCTTCGAATTTAAAACAAGAAACGGGTACGCCTGCCAATTCGTCTTGAATACATGAAACATTCGAAATACGTATCTGTGATGGAACTCAGTGACAACATTTTAATAGAAATTATTGTAGATAGATCACTCAGAACAGGAAAACTGAGTAGATTTAGATTACAGAACATTCCTGGAAATCAAAAAACCGTTACAAATGCAATGCCTAATTCTTCTAAGGCACTGATTTCTTCGAATTTAAAACAAAAAACAGGTACGCCTGCCAATTCGTCTTGAATACATGAAACATTCGAAATACGTATCTGTGATGGAACTCAGTGACAACATTTTAATAGAAATTATTGTAGATAGATCACTCAGATCAGGAAAACTGAGTAGATTTAGATTACAGAACATTCCTGGAAATCAAAAAACCGTTACAAATGCAATGCCTAATTATTCTAAGGAACTGATTTCTTCGAATTTAAAACAGGTACCAATAAACTTAAAACTCTTACACTGAAGAAGAATACATGAAACATTCGAAATACGTATCTGTGATGGAACTCAGTGACAACATTTTAATAGAAATTATTGTAGATAGATCACTCAGATCAGGAAAACTGAGTAGATTTAGATTACAGAACATTCCTGGAAATCAAAAAACCGTTACAAATGCAATGCCTAATTTTTCTAAGGAACTGATTTCTTCGAATTTAAAACAGGTACCAATAAACTTAAAACTCTTACACTGAAGAAGAATACATGAAACATTCGAAATACGTATCTGTGATGGAACTCAGTGACAACATTTTAATAGAAATTATTGTAGATAGATCACTCAGATCAGGAAAACTGAGTAGATTTAGATTACAGAACATTCCTGGAAATCAAAAAACCGTTACAAATGCAATGCCTAATTCTTCTAAGGCACTGATTTCTTCGAATTTAAAACAGGTACCAATAAACTTAAAACTCTTACACTGAAGAAGAATACATGAAACATTCGAAATACGTATCTGTGATGGAACTCAGTGACAACATTTTAATAGAAATTATTGTAGATAGATCACTGAGATCAGGAAAACTGAGTAGATTTAGATTACAGAACATTCCTGGAAATCAAAAAACCGTTACAAATGTAATGCCTAATTCTTCTAAGGCACTGATTTCTTCGAATTTAAAACAGGTACCAATAAACTTAAAACTCTTACACTGAAGAAGAATACATGAAACATTCGAAATACGTATCTGTGATGGAACTCAGTGACAACATTTTAATAGAAATTATTGTAGATAGATCACTCAGATCAGGAAAACTGAGTAGATTTAGATTACAGAACATTCCTGGAAATCAAAAAACCGTTACAAATGCAATGCCTAATTATTCTAAGGAACTGATTTCTTCGAATTTAAAACAAGAAACGGGTACGCCTGCCAATTCGTCTTGAATACATGAAACATTCGAAATACGTATCTGTGATGGAACTCAGTGACAACATTTTAATAGAAATTATTGTAGATAGATCACTCAGATCAGGAAAACTGAGTAGATTTAGATTACAGAACATTCCTGGAAATCAAAAAACCGTTACAAATGCAATGCCTAATTCTTCTAAGGCACTGATTTCTTCGAATTTAAAACAGGTACCAATAAACTTAAAACTCTTACACTGAAGAAGAATACATGAAACATTCGAAATACGTATCTGTGATGGAACTCAGTGACAACATTTTAATAGAAATTATTGTAGATAGATCACTCAGATCAGGAAAACTGAGTAGATTTAGATTACAGAACATTCCTGGAAATCAAAAAACCGTTACAAATGCAATGCCTAATTCTTCTAAGGCACTGATTTCTTCGAATTTAAAACAGGTACCAATAAACTTAAAACTCTTACACTGAAGAAGAATACATGAAACATTCGAAATACGTATCTGTGATGGAACTCAGTGACAACATTTTAATAGAAATTATTGTAGATAGATCACTCAGATCAGGAAAACTGAGTAGATTTAGATTACAGAACATTCCTGGAAATCAAAAAACCGTTAAAAATGCAATGCCTAATTCTTCTAAGGCACTGATTTCTTCGAATTTAAAACAGGTACCAATAAACTTAAAACTCTTACACTGAAGAAGAATACATGAAACATTCGAAATACGTATCTGTGATGGAACTCAGTGACAACATTTTAATAGAAATTATTGTAGATAGATCACTCAGATCAGGAAAACTGAGTAGATTTAGATTACAGAACATTCCTGGAAATCAAAAAACCGTTACAAATGCAATGCCTAATTCTTCTAAGGCACTGATTTCTTCGAATTTAAAACAGGTACCAATAAACTTAAAACTCTTACACTGAAGAAGAATACATGAAACATTCGAAATACGTATCTGTGATGGAACTCAGTGACAACATTTTAATAGAAATTATTGTAGATAGATCACTCAGATCAGGAAAACTGAGTAGATTTAGATTACAGAACATTCCTGGAAATCAAAAAACCGTTAAAAATGCAATGCCTAATTCTTCTAAGGCACTGATTTCTTCGAATTTAAAACAGGTACCAATAAACTTAAAACTCTTACACTGAAGAAGAATACATGAAACATTCGAAATACGTATCTGTGATGGAACTCAGTGACAACATTTTAATAGAAATTATTGTAGATAGATCACTCAGATCAGGAAAACTGAGTAGATTTAGATTACAGAACATTCCTGGAAATCAAAAAACCGTTACAAATGCAATGCCTAATTCTTCTAAGGCACTGATTTCTTCGAATTTAAAACAGGTACCAATAAACTTAAAACTCTTACACTGAAGAAGAATACATGAAACATTCGAAATACGTATCTGTGATGGAACTCAGTGACAACATTTTAATAGAAATTATTGTAGATAGATCACTCAGATCAGGAAAACTGAGTAGATTTAGATTACAGAACATTCCTGGAAATCAAAAAACCGTTACAAATGCAATGCCTAATTCTTCTAAGGCACTGATTTCTTCGAATTTAAAACAGGTACCAATAAACTTAAAACTCTTACACTGAAGAAGAATACATGAAACATTCGAAATACGTATCTGTGATGGAACTCAGTGACAACATTTTAATAGAAATTATTGTAGATAGATCACTCAGATCAGGAAAACTGAGTAGATTTAGATTACAGAACATTCCTGGAAATCAAAAAACCGTTAAAAATGCAATGCCTAATTCTTCTAAGGCACTGATTTCTTCGAATTTAAAACAGGTACCAATAAACTTAAAACTCTTACACTGAAGAAGAATACATGAAACATTCGAAATACGTATCTGTGATGGAACTCAGTGACAACATTTTAATAGAAATTATTGTAGATAGATCACTCAGATCAGGAAAACTGAGTAGATTTAGATTACAGAACATTCCTGGAAATCAAAAAACCGTTACAAATGCAATGCCTAATTCTTCTAAGGCACTGATTTCTTCGAATTTAAAACAGGTACCAATAAACTTAAAACTCTTACACTGAAGAAGAATACATGAAACATTCGAAATACGTATCTGTGATGGAACTCAGTGACAACATTTTAATAGAAATTATTGTAGATAGATCACTCAGAACAGGAAAACTGAGTAGATTTAGATTACAGAACATTCCTGGAAATCAAAAAACCGTTACAAATGCAATGCCTAATTCTTCTAAGGCACTGATTTCTTCGAATTTAAAACAGGTACCAATAAACTTAAAACTCTTACACTGAAGAAGAATACATGAAACATTCGAAATACGTATCTGTGATGGAACTCAGTGACAACATTTTAATAGAAATTATTGTAGATAGATCACTCAGAACAGGAAAACTGAGTAGATTTAGATTACAGAACATTCCTGGAAATCAAAAAACCGTTACAAATGCAATGCCTAATTCTTCTAAGGCACTGATTTCTTCGAATTTAAAACAGGTACCAATAAACTTAAAACTCTTACACTGAAGAAGAATACATGAAACATTCGAAATACGTATCTGTGATGGAACTCAGTGACAACATTTTAATAGAAATTATTGTAGATAGATCACTCAGATCAGGAAAACTGAGTAGATTTAGATTACAGAACATTCCTGGAAATCAAAAAACCGTTACAAATGCAATGCCTAATTCTTCTAAGGCACTGATTTCTTCGAATTTAAAACAGGTACCAATAAACTTAAAACTCTTACACTGAAGAAGAATACATGAAACATTCGAAATACGTATCTGTGATGGAACTCAGTGACAACATTTTAATAGAAATTATTGTAGATAGATCACTCAGAACAGGAAAACTGAGTAGATTTAGATTACAGAACATTCCTGGAAATCAAAAAACCGTTACAAATGCAATGCCTAATTCTTCTAAGGCACTGATTTCTTCGAATTTAAAACAAAAAACAGGTACGCCTGCCAATTCGTCTTGAATACATGAAACATTCGAAATACGTATCTGTGATGGAACTCAGTGACAACATTTTAATAGAAATTATTGTAGATAGATCACTCAGATCAGGAAAACTGAGTAGATTTAGATTACAGAACATTCCTGGAAATCAAAAAACCGTTACAAATGGACTAATTCTTCTAAGGCACTGATTTCTTCCCTAATTCTTCTAAGGCACTGATTTCTTCGAATTTAAAACTGGTACCAATAAACTTAAAACTCTTACACTGAAGAAGAATACATGAAACATTCGAAATACGTATCTGTGATGGAACTCAGTGACAACATTTTAATAGAAATTATTGTAGATAGATCACTCAGAACAGGAAAACTGAGTAGATTTAGATTACAGAACATTCCTGGAAATCAAAAAACCGTTACAAATGCAATGCCTAATTCTTCTAAGGCACTGATTTCTTCGAATTTAAAACAAAAAACAGGTACGCCTGCCAATTCGTCTTGAATACATGAAACATTCGAAATACGTATCTGTGATGGAACTCAGTGACAACATTTTAATAGAAATTATTGTAGATAGATCACTCAGAACAGGAAAACTGAGTAGATTTAGATTACAGAACATTCCTGGAAATCAAAAAACCGTTACAAATGGACTAATTCTTCTAAGGCACTGATTTCTTCCCTAATTCTTCTAAGGCACTGATTTCTTCGAATTTAAAACAGGTACCAATAAACTTAAAACTCTTACACTGAAGAAGAATACATGAAACATTCGAAATACGTATCTGTGATGGAACTCAGTGACAACATTTTAATAGAAATTATTGTAGATAGATCACTCAGAACAGGAAAACTGAGTAGATTTAGATTACAGAACATTCCTGGAAATCAAAAAACCGTTACAAATGCAATGCCTAATTCTTCTAAGGCACTGATTTCTTCGAATTTAAAACAGGTACCAATAAACTTAAAACTCTTACACTGAAGAAGAATACATGAAACATTCGAAATACGTATCTGTGATGGAACTCAGTGACAACATTTTAATAGAAATTATTGTAGATAGATCACTCAGAACAGGAAAACTGAGTAGATTTAGATTACAGAACATTCCTGGAAATCAAAAAACCGTTACAAATGCAATGCCTAATTCTTCTAAGGCACTGATTTCTTCGAATTTAAAACAAAAAACAGGTACGCCTGCCAATTCGTCTTGAATACATGAAACATTCGAAATACGTATCTGTGATGGAACTCAGTGACAACATTTTAATAGAAATTATTGTAGATAGATCACTCAGATCAGGAAAACTGAGTAGATTTAGATTACAGAACATTCCTGGAAATCAAAAAACCGTTACAAATGGACTAATTCTTCTAAGGCACTGATTTCTTCCCTAATTCTTCTAAGGCACTGATTTCTTCGAATTTAAAACTGGTACCAATAAACTTAAAACTCTTACACTGAAGAAGAATACATGAAACATTCGAAATACGTATCTGTGATGGAACTCAGTGACAACATTTTAATAGAAATTATTGTAGATAGATCACTCAGAACAGGAAAACTGAGTAGATTTAGATTACAGAACATTCCTGGAAATCAAAAAACCGTTACAAATGCAATGCCTAATTCTTCTAAGGCACTGATTTCTTCGAATTTAAAACAAAAAACAGGTACGCCTGCCAATTCGTCTTGAATACATGAAACATTCGAAATACGTATCTGTGATGGAACTCAGTGACAACATTTTAATAGAAATTATTGTAGATAGATCACTCAGAACAGGAAAACTGAGTAGATTTAGATTACAGAACATTCCTGGAAATCAAAAAACCGTTACAAATGGACTAATTCTTCTAAGGCACTGATTTCTTCCCTAATTCTTCTAAGGCACTGATTTCTTCGAATTTAAAACAGGTACCAATAAACTTAAAACTCTTACACTGAAGAAGAATACATGAAACATTCGAAATACGTATCTGTGATGGAACTCAGTGACAACATTTTAATAGAAATTATTGTAGATAGATCACTCAGATCAGGAAAACTGAGTAGATTTAGATTACAGAACATTCCTGGAAATCAAAAAACCGTTACAAATGTAATGCCTAATTCTTCTAAGGCACTGATTTCTTCGAATTTAAAACAGGTACCAATAAACTTAAAACTCTTACACTGAAGAAGAATACATGAAACATTCGAAATACGTATCTGTGATGGAACTCAGTGACAACATTTTAATAGAAATTATTGTAGATAGATCACTCAGAACAGGAAAACTGAGTAGATTTAGATTACAGAACATTCCTGGAAATCAAAAAACCGTTACAAATGGACTAATTCTTCTAAGGCACTGATTTCTTCCCTAATTCTTCTAAGGCACTGATTTCTTCGAATTTAAAACAGGTACCAATAAACTTAAAACTCTTACACTGAAGAAGAATACATGAAACATTCGAAATACGTATCTGTGATGGAACTCAGTGACAACATTTTAATAGAAATTATTGTAGATAGATCACTCAGATCAGGAAAACTGAGTAGATTTAGATTACAGAACATTCCTGGAAATCAAAAAACCGTTACAAATGCAATGCCTAATTCTTCTAAGGCACTGATTTCTTCGAATTTAAAACAGGTACCAATAAACTTAAAACTCTTACACTGAAGAAGAATACATGAAACATTCGAAATACGTATCTGTGATGGAACTCAGTGACAACATTTTAATAGAAATTATTGTAGATAGATCACTCAGAACAGGAAAACTGAGTAGATTTAGATTACAGAACATTCCTGGAAATCAAAAAACCGTTACAAATGCAATGCCTAATTCTTCTAAGGCACTGATTTCTTCGAATTTAAAACAGGTACCAATAAACTTAAAACTCTTACACTGAAGAAGAATACATGAAACATTCGAAATACGTATCTGTGATGGAACTCAGTGACAACATTTTAATAGAAATTATTGTAGATAGATCACTCAGAACAGGAAAACTGAGTAGATTTAGATTACAGAACATTCCTGGAAATCAAAAAACCGTTACAAATGCAATGCCTAATTCTTCTAAGGCACTGATTTCTTCGAATTTAAAACAGGTACCAATAAACTTAAAACTCTTACACTGAAGAAGAATACATGAAACATTCGAAATACGTATCTGTGATGGAACTCAGTGACAACATTTTAATAGAAATTATTGTAGATAGATCACTCAGAACAGGAAAACTGAGTAGATTTAGATTACAGAACATTCCTGGAAATCAAAAAACCGTTACAAATGCAATGCCTAATTCTTCTAAGGCACTGATTTCTTCGAATTTAAAACAGGTACCAATAAACTTAAAACTCTTACACTGAAGAAGAATACATGAAACATTCGAAATACGTATCTGTGATGGAACTCAGTGACAACATTTTAATAGAAATTATTGTAGATAGATCACTCAGAACAGGAAAACTGAGTAGATTTAGATTACAGAACATTCCTGGAAATCAAAAAACCGTTACAAATGCAATGCCTAATTCTTCTAAGGCACTGATTTCTTCGAATTTAAAACAAAAAACAGGTACGCCTGCCAATTCGTCTTGAATACATGAAACATTCGAAATACGTATCTGTGATGGAACTCAGTGACAACATTTTAATAGAAATTATTGTAGATAGATCACTCAGATCAGGAAAACTGAGTAGATTTAGATTACAGAACATTCCTGGAAATCAAAAAACCGTTACAAATGGACTAATTCTTCTAAGGCACTGATTTCTTCCCTAATTCTTCTAAGGCACTGATTTCTTCGAATTTAAAACTGGTACCAATAAACTTAAAACTCTTACACTGAAGAAGAATACATGAAACATTCGAAATACGTATCTGTGATGGAACTCAGTGACAACATTTTAATAGAAATTATTGTAGATAGATCACTCAGAACAGGAAAACTGAGTAGATTTAGATTACAGAACATTCCTGGAAATCAAAAAACCGTTACAAATGCAATGCCTAATTCTTCTAAGGCACTGATTTCTTCGAATTTAAAACAAAAAACAGGTACGCCTGCCAATTCGTCTTGAATACATGAAACATTCGAAATACGTATCTGTGATGGAACTCAGTGACAACATTTTAATAGAAATTATTGTAGATAGATCACTCAGAACAGGAAAACTGAGTAGATTTAGATTACAGAACATTCCTGGAAATCAAAAAACCGTTACAAATGCAATGCCTAATTCTTCTAAGGCACTGATTTCTTCGAATTTAAAACAGGTACCAATAAACTTAAAACTCTTACACTGAAGAAGAATACATGAAACATTCGAAATACGTATCTGTGATGGAACTCAGTGACAACATTTTAATAGAAATTATTGTAGATAGATCACTCAGAACAGGAAAACTGAGTAGATTTAGATTACAGAACATTCCTGGAAATCAAAAAACCGTTACAAATGCAATGCCTAATTCTTCTAAGGCACTGATTTCTTCGAATTTAAAACAGGTACCAATAAACTTAAAACTCTTACACTGAAGAAGAATACATGAAACATTCGAAATACGTATCTGTGATGGAACTCAGTGACAACATTTTAATAGAAATTATTGTAGATAGATCACTCAGATCAGGAAAACTGAGTAGATTTAGATTACAGAACATTCCTGGAAATCAAAAAACCGTTACAAATGCAATGCCTAATTCTTCTAAGGCACTGATTTCTTCGAATTTAAAACAGGTACCAATAAACTTAAAACTCTTACACTGAAGAAGAATACATGAAACATTCGAAATACGTATCTGTGATGGAACTCAGTGACAACATTTTAATAGAAATTATTGTAGATAGATCACTCAGAACAGGAAAACTGAGTAGATTTAGATTACAGAACATTCCTGGAAATCAAAAAACCGTTACAAATGCAATGCCTAATTCTTCTAAGGCACTGATTTCTTCGAATTTAAAACAGGTACCAATAAACTTAAAACTCTTACACTGAAGAAGAATACATGAAACATTCGAAATACGTATCTGTGATGGAACTCAGTGACAACATTTTAATAGAAATTATTGTAGATAGATCACTCAGATCAGGAAAACTGAGTAGATTTAGATTACAGAACATTCCTGGAAATCAAAAAACCGTTACAAATGCAATGCCTAATTCTTCTAAGGCACTGATTTCTTCGAATTTAAAACAGGTACCAATAAACTTAAAACTCTTACACTGAAGAAGAATACATGAAACATTCGAAATACGTATCTGTGATGGAACTCAGTGACAACATTTTAATAGAAATTATTGTAGATAGATCACTCAGAACAGGAAAACTGAGTAGATTTAGATTACAGAACATTCCTGGAAATCAAAAAACCGTTACAAATGCAATGCCTAATTCTTCTAAGGCACTGATTTCTTCGAATTTAAAACAGGTACCAATAAACTTAAAACTCTTACACTGAAGAAGAATACATGAAACATTCGAAATACGTATCTGTGATGGAACTCAGTGACAACATTTTAATAGAAATTATTGTAGATAGATCACTCAGAACAGGAAAACTGAGTAGATTTAGATTACAGAACATTCCTGGAAATCAAAAAACCGTTACAAATGCAATGCCTAATTCTTCTAAGGCACTGATTTCTTCGAATTTAAAACAAAAAACAGGTACGCCTGCCAATTCGTCTTGAATACATGAAACATTCGAAATACGTATCTGTGATGGAACTCAGTGACAACATTTTAATAGAAATTATTGTAGATAGATCACTCAGATCAGGAAAACTGAGTAGATTTAGATTACAGAACATTCCTGGAAATCAAAAAACCGTTACAAATGGACTAATTCTTCTAAGGCACTGATTTCTTCCCTAATTCTTCTAAGGCACTGATTTCTTCGAATTTAAAACAGGTACCAATAAACTTAAAACTCTTACACTGAAGAAGAATACATGAAACATTCGAAATACGTATCTGTGATGGAACTCAGTGACAACATTTTAATAGAAATTATTGTAGATAGATCACTCAGATCAGGAAAACTGAGTAGATTTAGATTACAGAACATTCCTGGAAATCAAAAAACCGTTACAAATGTAATGCCTAATTCTTCTAAGGCACTGATTTCTTCGAATTTAAAACAGGTACCAATAAACTTAAAACTCTTACACTGAAGAAGAATACATGAAACATTCGAAATACGTATCTGTGATGGAACTCAGTGACAACATTTTAATAGAAATTATTGTAGATAGATCACTCAGAACAGGAAAACTGAGTAGATTTAGATTACAGAACATTCCTGGAAATCAAAAAACCGTTACAAATGGACTAATTCTTCTAAGGCACTGATTTCTTCCCTAATTCTTCTAAGGCACTGATTTCTTCGAATTTAAAACAGGTACCAATAAACTTAAAACTCTTACACTGAAGAAGAATACATGAAACATTCGAAATACGTATCTGTGATGGAACTCAGTGACAACATTTTAATAGAAATTATTGTAGATAGATCACTCAGATCAGGAAAACTGAGTAGATTTAGATTACAGAACATTCCTGGAAATCAAAAAACCGTTACAAATGCAATGCCTAATTCTTCTAAGGCACTGATTTCTTCGAATTTAAAACAGGTACCAATAAACTTAAAACTCTTACACTGAAGAAGAATACATGAAACATTCGAAATACGTATCTGTGATGGAACTCAGTGACAACATTTTAATAGAAATTATTGTAGATAGATCACTCAGAACAGGAAAACTGAGTAGATTTAGATTACAGAACATTCCTGGAAATCAAAAAACCGTTACAAATGCAATGCCTAATTCTTCTAAGGCACTGATTTCTTCGAATTTAAAACAAAAAACAGGTACGCCTGCCAATTCGTCTTGAATACATGAAACATTCGAAATACGTATCTGTGATGGAACTCAGTGACAACATTTTAATAGAAATTATTGTAGATAGATCACTCAGATCAGGAAAACTGAGTAGATTTAGATTACAGAACATTCCTGGAAATCAAAAAACCGTTACAAATGGACTAATTCTTCTAAGGCACTGATTTCTTCCCTAATTCTTCTAAGGCACTGATTTCTTCGAATTTAAAACAGGTACCAATAAACTTAAAACTCTTACACTGAAGAAGAATACATGAAACATTCGAAATACGTATCTGTGATGGAACTCAGTGACAACATTTTAATAGAAATTATTGTAGATAGATCACTCAGATCAGGAAAACTGAGTAGATTTAGATTACAGAACATTCCTGGAAATCAAAAAACCGTTACAAATGCAATGCCTAATTCTTCTAAGGCACTGATTTCTTCGAATTTAAAACAGGTACCAATAAACTTAAAACTCTTACACTGAAGAAGAATACATGAAACATTCGAAATACGTATCTGTGATGGAACTCAGTGACAACATTTTAATAGAAATTATTGTAGATAGATCACTCAGATCAGGAAAACTGAGTAGATTTAGATTACAGAACATTCCTGGAAATCAAAAAACCGTTACAAATGCAATGCCTAATTCTTCTAAGTCACTGATTTCTTCGAATTTAAAACAGGTACCAATAAACTTAAAACTCTTACACTGAAGAAGAATACATGAAACATTCGAAATACGTATCTGTGATGGAACTCAGTGACAACATTTTAATAGAAATTATTGTAGATAGATCACTCAGAACAGGAAAACTGAGTAGATTTAGATTACAGAACATTCCTGGAAATCAAAAAACCGTTACAAATGCAATGCCTAATTCTTCTAAGGCACTGATTTCTTCGAATTTAAAACAAAAAACAGGTACGCCTGCCAATTCGTCTTGAATACATGAAACATTCGAAATACGTATCTGTGATGGAACTCAGTGACAACATTTTAATAGAAATTATTGTAGATAGATCACTCAGATCAGGAAAACTGAGTAGATTTAGATTACAGAACATTCCTGGAAATCAAAAAACCGTTACAAATGGACTAATTCTTCTAAGGCACTGATTTCTTCCCTAATTCTTCTAAGGCACTGATTTCTTCGAATTTAAAACAGGTACCAATAAACTTAAAACTCTTACACTGAAGAAGAATACATGAAACATTCGAAATACGTATCTGTGATGGAACTCAGTGACAACATTTTAATAGAAATTATTGTAGATAGATCACTCAGAACAGGAAAACTGAGTAGATTTAGATTACAGAACATTCCTGGAAATCAAAAAACCGTTACAAATGGACTAATTCTTCTAAGGCACTGATTTCTTCCCTAATTCTTCTAAGGCACTGATTTCTTCGAATTTAAAACAGGTACCAATAAACTTAAAACTCTTACACTGAAGAAGAATACATGAAACATTCGAAATACGTATCTGTGATGGAACTCAGTGACAACATTTTAATAGAAATTATTGTAGATAGATCACTCAGATCAGGAAAACTGAGTAGATTTAGATTACAGAACATTCCTGGAAATCAAAAAACCGTTACAAATGCAATGCCTAATTCTTCTAAGGCACTGATTTCTTCGAATTTAAAACAGGTACCAATAAACTTAAAACTCTTACACTGAAGAAGAATACATGAAACATTCGAAATACGTATCTGTGATGGAACTCAGTGACAACATTTTAATAGAAATTATTGTAGATAGATCACTCAGAACAGGAAAACTGAGTAGATTTAGATTACAGAACATTCCTGGAAATCAAAAAACCGTTACAAATGGACTAATTCTTCTAAGGCACTGATTTCTTCCCTAATTCTTCTAAGGCACTGATTTCTTCGAATTTAAAACAGGTACCAATAAACTTAAAACTCTTACACTGAAGAAGAATACATGAAACATTCGAAATACGTATCTGTGATGGAACTCAGTGACAACATTTTAATAGAAATTATTGTAGATAGATCACTCAGAACAGGAAAACTGAGTAGATTTAGATTACAGAACATTCCTGGAAATCAAAAAACCGTTACAAATGCAATGCCTAATTCTTCTAAGGCACTGATTTCTTCGAATTTAAAACAGGTACCAATAAACTTAAAACTCTTACACTGAAGAAGAATACATGAAACATTCGAAATACGTATCTGTGATGGAACTCAGTGACAACATTTTAATAGAAATTATTGTAGATAGATCACTCAGAACAGGAAAACTGAGTAGATTTAGATTACAGAACATTCCTGGAAATCAAAAAACCGTTACAAATGCAATGCCTAATTCTTCTAAGGCACTGATTTCTTCGAATTTAAAACAGGTACCAATAAACTTAAAACTCTTACACTGAAGAAGAATACATGAAACATTCGAAATACGTATCTGTGATGGAACTCAGTGACAACATTTTAATAGAAATTATTGTAGATAGATCACTCAGATCAGGAAAACTGAGTAGATTTAGATTACAGAACATTCCTGGAAATCAAAAAACCGTTACAAATGCAATGCCTAATTCTTCTAAGGCACTGATTTCTTCGAATTTAAAACAGGTACCAATAAACTTAAAACTCTTACACTGAAGAAGAATACATGAAACATTCGAAATACGTATCTGTGATGGAACTCAGTGACAACATTTTAATAGAAATTATTGTAGATAGATCACTCAGAACAGGAAAACTGAGTAGATTTAGATTACAGAACATTCCTGGAAATCAAAAAACCGTTACAAATGCAATGCCTAATTCTTCTAAGGCACTGATTTCTTCGAATTTAAAACAAAAAACAGGTACGCCTGCCAATTCGTCTTGAATACATGAAACATTCGAAATACGTATCTGTGATGGAACTCAGTGACAACATTTTAATAGAAATTATTGTAGATAGATCACTCAGATCAGGAAAACTGAGTAGATTTAGATTACAGAACATTCCTGGAAATCAAAAAACCGTTACAAATGGACTAATTCTTCTAAGGCACTGATTTCTTCCCTAATTCTTCTAAGGCACTGATTTCTTCGAATTTAAAACAGGTACCAATAAACTTAAAACTCTTACACTGAAGAAGAATACATGAAACATTCGAAATACGTATCTGTGATGGAACTCAGTGACAACATTTTAATAGAAATTATTGTAGATAGATCACTCAGAACAGGAAAACTGAGTAGATTTAGATTACAGAACATTCCTGGAAATCAAAAAACCGTTACAAATGGACTAATTCTTCTAAGGCACTGATTTCTTCCCTAATTCTTCTAAGGCACTGATTTCTTCGAATTTAAAACAGGTACCAATAAACTTAAAACTCTTACACTGAAGAAGAATACATGAAACATTCGAAATACGTATCTGTGATGGAACTCAGTGACAACATTTTAATAGAAATTATTGTAGATAGATCACTCAGATCAGGAAAACTGAGTAGATTTAGATTACAGAACATTCCTGGAAATCAAAAAACCGTTACAAATGCAATGCCTAATTCTTCTAAGGCACTGATTTCTTCGAATTTAAAACAGGTACCAATAAACTTAAAACTCTTACACTGAAGAAGAATACATGAAACATTCGAAATACGTATCTGTGATGGAACTCAGTGACAACATTTTAAAAGAAATTATTGTAGATAGATCACTCAGAACAGGAAAACTGAGTAGATTTAGATTACAGAACATTCCTGGAAATCAAAAAACCGTTACAAATGGACTAATTCTTCTAAGGCACTGATTTCTTCCCTAATTCTTCTAAGGCACTGATTTCTTCGAATTTAAAACAGGTACCAATAAACTTAAAACTCTTACACTGAAGAAGAATACATGAAACATTCGAAATACGTATCTGTGATGGAACTCAGTGACAACATTTTAATAGAAATTATTGTAGATAGATCACTCAGATCAGGAAAACTGAGTAGATTTAGATTACAGAACATTCCTGGAAATCAAAAAACCGTTACAAATGCAATGCCTAATTCTTCTAAGGCACTGATTTCTTCGAATTTAAAACAAAAAACAGGTACGCCTGCCAATTCGTCTTGAATACATGAAACATTCGAAATACGTATCTGTGATGGAACTCAGTGACAACATTTTAATAGAAATTATTGTAGATAGATCACTCAGATCAGGAAAACTGAGTAGATTTAGATTACAGAACATTCCTGGAAATCAAAAAACCGTTACAAATGGACTAATTCTTCTAAGGCACTGATTTCTTCCCTAATTCTTCTAAGGCACTGATTTCTTCGAATTTAAAACAGGTACCAATAAACTTAAAACTCTTACACTGAAGAAGAATACATGAAACATTCGAAATACGTATCTGTGATGGAACTCAGTGACAACATTTTAATAGAAATTATTGTAGATAGATCACTCAGATCAGGAAAACTGAGTAGATTTAGATTACAGAACATTCCTGGAAATCAAAAAACCGTTACAAATGCAATGCCTAATTCTTCTAAGGCACTGATTTCTTCGAATTTAAAACAGGTACCAATAAACTTAAAACTCTTACACTGAAGAAGAATACATGAAACATTCGAAATACGTATCTGTGATGGAACTCAGTGACAACATTTTAATAGAAATTATTGTAGATAGATCACTCAGAACAGGAAAACTGAGTAGATTTAGATTACAGAACATTCCTGGAAATCAAAAAACCGTTACAAATGCAATGCCTAATTCTTCTAAGGCACTGATTTCTTCGAATTTAAAACAGGTACCAATAAACTTAAAACTCTTACACTGAAGAAGAATACATGAAACATTCGAAATACGTATCTGTGATGGAACTCAGTGACAACATTTTAATAGAAATTATTGTAGATAGATCACTCAGATCAGGAAAACTGAGTAGATTTAGATTACAGAACATTCCTGGAAATCAAAAAACCGTTACAATGCAATGCCTAATTCTTCTAAGGCACTGATTTCTTCGAATTTAAAACAGGTACCAATAAACTTAAAACTCTTACACTGAAGAAGAATACATGAAACATTCGAAATACGTATCTGTGATGGAACTCAGTGACAACATTTTAATAGAAATTATTGTAGATAGATCACTCAGAACAGGAAAACTGAGTAGATTTAGATTACAGAACATTCCTGGAAATCAAAAAACCGTTACAAATGCAATGCCTAATTCTTCTAAGGCACTGATTTCTTCGAATTTAAAACAGGTACCAATAAACTTAAAACTCTTACACTGAAGAAGAATACATGAAACATTCGAAATACGTATCTGTGATGGAACTCAGTGACAACATTTTAATAGAAATTATTGTAGATAGATCACTCAGATCAGGAAAACTGAGTAGATTTAGATTACAGAACATTCCTGGAAATCAAAAAACCGTTACAAATGCAATGCCTAATTCTTCTAAGGCACTGATTTCTTCGAATTTAAAACAGGTACCAATAAACTTAAAACTCTTACACTGAAGAAGAATACATGAAACATTCGAAATACGTATCTGTGATGGAACTCAGTGACAACATTTTAATAGAAATTATTGTAGATAGATCACTCAGAACAGGAAAACTGAGTAGATTTAGATTACAGAACATTCCTGGAAATCAAAAAACCGTTACAAATGCAATGCCTAATTCTTCTAAGGCACTGATTTCTTCGAATTTAAAACAAAAAACAGGTACGCCTGCCAATTCGTCTTGAATACATGAAACATTCGAAATACGTATCTGTGATGGAACTCAGTGACAACATTTTAATAGAAATTATTGTAGATAGATCACTCAGATCAGGAAAACTGAGTAGATTTAGATTACAGAGCATTCCTGGAAATCAAAAAACCGTTACAAATGGACTAATTCTTCTAAGGCACTGATTTCTTCCCTAATTCTTCTAAGGCACTGATTTCTTCGAATTTAAAACAGGTACCAATAAACTTAAAACTCTTACACTGAAGAAGAATACATGAAACATTCGAAATACGTATCTGTGATGGAACTCAGTGACAACATTTTAATAGAAATTATTGTAGATAGATCACTCAGATCAGGAAAACTGAGTAGATTTAGATTACAGAACATTCCTGGAAATCAAAAAACCGTTACAAATGTAATGCCTAATTCTTCTAAGGCACTGATTTCTTCGAATTTAAAACAGGTACCAATAAACTTAAAACTCTTACACTGAAGAAGAATACATGAAACATTCGAAATACGTATCTGTGATGGAACTCAGTGACAACATTTTAATAGAAATTATTGTAGATAGATCACTCAGATCAGGAAAACTGAGTAGATTTAGATTACAGAACATTCCTGGAAATCAAAAAACCGTTACAAATGCAATGCCTAATTCTTCTAAGGCACTGATTTCTTCGAATTTAAAACAGGTACCAATAAACTTAAAACTCTTACCCTGAAGAAGAATACATGAAACATTCGAAATACGTATCTGTGATGGAACTCAGTGACAACATTTTAATAGAAATTATTGTAGATAGATCACTCAGAACAGGAAAACTGAGTAGATTTAGATTACAGAACATTCCTGGAAATCAAAAAACCGTTACAAATGGACTAATTCTTCTAAGGCACTGATTTCTTCCCTAATTCTTCTAAGGCACTGATTTCTTCGAATTTAAAACAGGTACCAATAAACTTAAAACTCTTACACTGAAGAAGAATACATGAAACATTCGAAATACGTATCTGTGATGGAACTCAGTGACAACATTTTAATAGAAATTATTGTAGATAGATCACTCAGATCAGGAAAACTGAGTAGATTTAGATTACAGAACATTCCTGGAAATCAAAAAACCGTTACAAATGCAATGCCTAATTCTTCTAAGGCACTGATTTCTTCGAATTTAAAACAGGTACCAATAAACTTAAAACTCTTACCCTGAAGAAGAATACATGAAACATTCGAAATACGTATCTGTGATGGAACTCAGTGACAACATTTTAATAGAAATTATTGTAGATAGATCACTCAGATCAGGAAAACTGAGTAGATTTAGATTACAGAGCATTCCTGGAAATCAAAAAACCGTTACAAATGGACTAATTCTTCTAAGGCACTGATTTCTTCCCTAATTCTTCTAAGGCACTGATTTCTTCGAATTTAAAACAGGTACCAATAAACTTAAAACTCTTACACTGAAGAAGAATACATGAAACATTCGAAATACGTATCTGTGATGGAACTCAGTGACAACATTTTAATAGAAATTATTGTAGATAGATCACTCAGAACAGGAAAACTGAGTAGATTTAGATTACAGAACATTCCTGGAAATCAAAAAACCGTTACAAATGCAATGCCTAATTCTTCTAAGGCACTGATTTCTTCGAATTTAAAACAGGTACCAATAAACTTAAAACTCTTACACTGAAGAAGAATACATGAAACATTCGAAATACGTATCTGTGATGGAACTCAGTGACAACATTTTAATAGAAATTATTGTAGATAGATCACTCAGATCAGGAAAACTGAGTAGATTTAGATTACAGAACATTCCTGGAAATCAAAAAACCGTTACAAATGCAATGCCTAATTCTTCTAAGGCACTGATTTCTTCGAATTTAAAACAGGTACCAATAAACTTAAAACTCTTACACTGAAGAAGAATACATGAAACATTCGAAATACGTATCTGTGATGGAACTCAGTGACAACATTTTAATAGAAATTATTGTAGATAGATCACTCAGAACAGGAAAACTGAGTAGATTTAGATTACAGAACATTCCTGGAAATCAAAAAACCGTTACAAATGGACTAATTCTTCTAAGGCACTGATTTCTTCCCTAATTCTTCTAAGGCACTGATTTCTTCGAATTTAAAACAGGTACCAATAAACTTAAAACTCTTACACTGAAGAAGAATACATGAAACATTCGAAATACGTATCTGTGATGGAACTCAGTGACAACATTTTAATAGAAATTATTGTAGATAGATCACTCAGATCAGGAAAACTGAGTAGATTTAGATTACAGAACATTCCTGGAAATCAAAAAACCGTTACAAATGCAATGCCTAATTCTTCTAAGGCACTGATTTCTTCGAATTTAAAACAGGTACCAATAAACTTAAAACTCTTACCCTGAAGAAGAATACATGAAACATTCGAAATACGTATCTGTGATGGAACTCAGTGACAACATTTTAATAGAAATTATTGTAGATAGATCACTCAGATCAGGAAAACTGAGTAGATTTAGATTACAGAGCATTCCTGGAAATCAAAAAACCGTTACAAATGGACTAATTCTTCTAAGGCACTGATTTCTTCCCTAATTCTTCTAAGGCACTGATTTCTTCGAATTTAAAACAGGTACCAATAAACTTAAAACTCTTACACTGAAGAAGAATACATGAAACATTCGAAATACGTATCTGTGATGGAACTCAGTGACAACATTTTAATAGAAATTATTGTAGATAGATCACTCAGAACAGGAAAACTGAGTAGATTTAGATTACAGAACATTCCTGGAAATCAAAAAACCGTTACAAATGCAATGCCTAATTCTTCTAAGGCACTGATTTCTTCGAATTTAAAACAGGTACCAATAAACTTAAAACTCTTACACTGAAGAAGAATACATGAAACATTCGAAATACGTATCTGTGATGGAACTCAGTGACAACATTTTAATAGAAATTATTGTAGATAGATCACTCAGATCAGGAAAACTGAGTAGATTTAGATTACAGAACATTCCTGGAAATCAAAAAACCGTTACAAATGCAATGCCTAATTCTTCTAAGGCACTGATTTCTTCGAATTTAAAACAGGTACCAATAAACTTAAAACTCTTACACTGAAGAAGAATACATGAAACATTCGAAATACGTATCTGTGATGGAACTCAGTGACAACATTTTAATAGAAATTATTGTAGATAGATCACTCAGAACAGGAAAACTGAGTAGATTTAGATTACAGAACATTCCTGGAAATCAAAAAACCGTTACAAATGCAATGCCTAATTCTTCTAAGGCACTGATTTCTTCGAATTTAAAACAGGTACCAATAAACTTAAAACTCTTACCCTGAAGAAGAATACATGAAACATTCGAAATACGTATCTGTGATGGAACTCAGTGACAACATTTTAATAGAAATTATTGTAGATAGATCACTCAGAACAGGAAAACTGAGTAGATTTAGATTACAGAACATTCCTGGAAATCAAAAAACCGTTACAAATGGACTAATTCTTCTAAGGCACTGATTTCTTCCCTAATTCTTCTAAGGCACTGATTTCTTCGAATTTAAAACAGGTACCAATAAACTTAAAACTCTTACACTGAAGAAGAATACATGAAACATTCGAAATACGTATCTGTGATGGAACTCAGTGACAACATTTTAATAGAAATTATTGTAGATAGATCACTCAGATCAGGAAAACTGAGTAGATTTAGATTACAGAACATTCCTGGAAATCAAAAAACCGTTACAAATGCAATGCCTAATTCTTCTAAGGCACTGATTTCTTCGAATTTAAAACAGGTACCAATAAACTTAAAACTCTTACCCTGAAGAAGAATACATGAAACATTCGAAATACGTATCTGTGATGGAACTCAGTGACAACATTTTAATAGAAATTATTGTAGATAGATCACTCAGATCAGGAAAACTGAGTAGATTTAGATTACAGAGCATTCCTGGAAATCAAAAAACCGTTACAAATGGACTAATTCTTCTAAGGCACTGATTTCTTCCCTAATTCTTCTAAGGCACTGATTTCTTCGAATTTAAAACAGGTACCAATAAACTTAAAACTCTTACACTGAAGAAGAATACATGAAACATTCGAAATACGTATCTGTGATGGAACTCAGTGACAACATTTTAATAGAAATTATTGTAGATAGATCACTCAGAACAGGAAAACTGAGTAGATTTAGATTACAGAACATTCCTGGAAATCAAAAAACCGTTACAAATGCAATGCCTAATTCTTCTAAGGCACTGATTTCTTCGAATTTAAAACAGGTACCAATAAACTTAAAACTCTTACACTGAAGAAGAATACATGAAACATTCGAAATACGTATCTGTGATGGAACTCAGTGACAACATTTTAATAGAAATTATTGTAGATAGATCACTCAGATCAGGAAAACTGAGTAGATTTAGATTACAGAACATTCCTGGAAATCAAAAAACCGTTACAAATGCAATGCCTAATTCTTCTAAGGCACTGATTTCTTCGAATTTAAAACAGGTACCAATAAACTTAAAACTCTTACACTGAAGAAGAATACATGAAACATTCGAAATACGTATCTGTGATGGAACTCAGTGACAACATTTTAATAGAAATTATTGTAGATAGATCACTCAGAACAGGAAAACTGAGTAGATTTAGATTACAGAACATTCCTGGAAATCAAAAAACCGTTACAAATGCAATGCCTAATTCTTCTAAGGCACTGATTTCTTCGAATTTAAAACAAAAAACAGGTACGCCTGCCAATTCGTCTTGAATACATGAAACATTCGAAATACGTATCTGTGATGGAACTCAGTGACAACATTTTAATAGAAATTATTGTAGATAGATCACTCAGATCAGGAAAACTGAGTAGATTTAGATTACAGAGCATTCCTGGAAATCAAAAAACCGTTACAAATGGACTAATTCTTCTAAGGCACTGATTTCTTCCCTAATTCTTCTAAGGCACTGATTTCTTCGAATTTAAAACAGGTACCAATAAACTTAAAACTCTTACACTGAAGAAGAATACATGAAACATTCGAAATACGTATCTGTGATGGAACTCAGTGACAACATTTTAATAGAAATTATTGTAGATAGATCACTCAGATCAGGAAAACTGAGTAGATTTAGATTACAGAACATTCCTGGAAATCAAAAAACCGTTACAAATGTAATGCCTAATTCTTCTAAGGCACTGATTTCTTCGAATTTAAAACAGGTACCAATAAACTTAAAACTCTTACACTGAAGAAGAATACATGAAACATTCGAAATACGTATCTGTGATGGAACTCAGTGACAACATTTTAATAGAAATTATTGTAGATAGATCACTCAGATCAGGAAAACTGAGTAGATTTAGATTACAGAACATTCCTGGAAATCAAAAAACCGTTACAAATGCAATGCCTAATTCTTCTAAGGCACTGATTTCTTCGAATTTAAAACAGGTACCAATAAACTTAAAACTCTTACCCTGAAGAAGAATACATGAAACATTCGAAATACGTATCTGTGATGGAACTCAGTGACAACATTTTAATAGAAATTATTGTAGATAGATCACTCAGAACAGGAAAACTGAGTAGATTTAGATTACAGAACATTCCTGGAAATCAAAAAACCGTTACAAATGGACTTATTCTTCTAAGGCACTGATTTCTTCCCTAATTCTTCTAAGGCACTGATTTCTTCGAATTTAAAACAGGTACCAATAAACTTAAAACTCTTACACTGAAGAAGAATACATGAAACATTCGAAATACGTATCTGTGATGGAACTCAGTGACAACATTTTAATAGAAATTATTGTAGATAGATCACTCAGATCAGGAAAACTGAGTAGATTTAGATTACAGAACATTCCTGGAAATCAAAAAACCGTTACAAATGCAATGCCTAATTCTTCTAAGGCACTGATTTCTTCGAATTTAAAACAGGTACCAATAAACTTAAAACTCTTACACTGAAGAAGAATACATGAAACATTCGAAATACGTATCTGTGATGGAACTCAGTGACAACATTTTAATAGAAATTATTGTAGATAGATCACTCAGATCAGGAAAACTGAGTAGATTAAGATTACAGAACATTCCTGGAAATCAAAAAACCGTTACAAATGCAATGCCTAATTCTTCACTGATTTCTTCGAATTTAAAACAGGTACCAATAAACTTAAAACTCTTACACTGAAGAAGAATACATGAAACATTCGAAATACGTATCTGTGATGGAACTCAGTGACAACATTTTAATAGAAATTATTGTAGATAGATCACTCAGAACAGGAAAACTGAGTAGATTTAGATTACAGAACATTCCTGGAAATCAAAAAACCGTTGCAAATGCAATGCCTAATTCTTCTAAGGAACTGATTTCTTCGAATTTAAAACAAAAAACAGGTACGCCTGCCAATTCGTCTTGAATACATGAAACATTCGAAATACGTATCTGTGATGGAACTCAGTGACAACATTTTAATAGAAATTATTGTAGATAGATCACTCAGATCAGGAAAACTGAGTAGATTTAGATTACAGAACATTCCTGGAAATCAAAAAACCGTTACAAATGCAATGCCAAATTCTTCACTGATTTCTTCGAATTTAAAACAGGTACCAATAAACTTAAAACTCTTACACTGAAGAAGAATACATGAAACATTCGAAATACGTATCTGTGATGGAACTCAGTGACAACATTTTAATAGAAATTATTGTAGATAGATCACTCAGAACAGGAAAACTGAGTAGATTTAGATTACAGAACATTCCTGGAAATCAAAAAACCGTTACAAATGCAATGCCTAATTCTTCTAAGGAACTGATTTCTTCGAATTTAAAACAAAAAACAGGTACGCCTGCCAATTCGTCTTGAATACATGAAACATTCGAAATACGTATCTGTGATGGAACTCAGTGACAACATTTTAATAGAAATTATTGTAGATAGATCACTCAGAACAGGAAAACTGAGTAGATTTAGATTACAGAACATTCCTGGAAATCAAAAAACCGTTACAAATGCAATGCCTAATTCTTCTAAGGAACTGATTTCTTCGAATTTAAAACAAAAAACAGGTACGCCTGCCTATTCGTCTTGAATACATGAAACATTCGAAATACGTATCTGTGATGGAACTCAGTGACAACATTTTAATAGAAATTATTGTAGATAGATCACTCAGAACAGGAAAACTGAGTAGATTTAGATTACAGAACATTCCTGGAAATCAAAAAACCGTTACAAATGCAATGCCTAATTCTTCACTGATTTCTTCGAATTTAAAACAGGTACCAATAAACTTAAAACTCTTACACTGAAGAAGAATACATGAAACATTCGAAATACGTATCTGTGATGGAACTCAGTGACAACATTTTAATAGAAATTATTGTAGATAGATCACTCAGAACAGGAAAACTGAGTAGATTTAGATTACAGAACATTCCTGGAAATCAAATAACCGTTACAAATGCAATGCCTAATTCTTCTAAGGAACTGATTTCTTCGAATTTAAAACAAAAAACAGGTACGCCTGCCAATTCGTCTTGAATACATGAAACATTCGAAATACGTATCTGTGATGGAACTCAGTGACAACATTTTAATAGAAATTATTGTAGATAGATCACTCAGATCAGGAAAACTGAGTAGATTTAGATTACAGAACATTCCTGGAAATCAAAAAACCGTTACAAATGCAATGCCTAATTCTTCTAAGGAACTGATTTCTTCGAATTTAAAACAAAAAACAGGTACGCCTGCCAATTCGTCTTGAATACATGAAACATTCGAAATACGTAACTATGATGGAACTCAATGACAACATTTTAATAGAAATTATTGTAGATAGATCACTCGGAACAGGAAAAATAGGAAGATTTAGATTAAATCCTACAATCTCAAAAATAGAACTGATACACTGACGAAGGATGTAAACACAATATCAATTAAATTCAATGGTATATCAAATAAGTACCCCCATTTTAATAGAAATTTCTGTAGGTAGATTACTCAGAACAGAGAAAATATTATTAACATGAATCTTCAGGTAGATTTAAAAAACTAACGATTAGAACAGGTACCAATAAACTTAAAACTCTTACACTGAAGAAGAATACATGAAACATTCGAAATACGTATCTGTGATGGAACTCAGTGACAACATTTTAATAGAAATTATTGTAGATAGATCACTCAGATCAGGAAAACTGAGTAGATTTAGATTACAGAACATTCCTGGAAATCAAAAAACCGTTACAAATACAATGCCTAATTCTTCTAAGGCACTGATTTCTTCGAATTTAAAACAGGTACCAATAAACTTAAAACTCTTACACTGAAGAAGAATACATGAAACATTCGAAATACGTATCTGTGATGGAACTCAGTGACAACATTTTGATAGAAATTATTGTAGATAGATCACTCGGAACAGGAAAAATAGTAAGATTTAGATTAAATCCTACAATCTCAAAAATAGAACTGATACACTGACGAAGGATGTAAACACAATATCAATTAAATTCAATGGTATATCAAATAAGTACCCCCATTTTAATAGAAATTTCTGTAGGTAGATTACTCAGAACAGAGAAAATATTATTAACATGAATCTTCAGGTAGATTTAAAAAACTAACGATTAGAACAGGTACCAATAAACTTAAAACTCTTACACTGAAGAAGAATACATGAAACATTCGAAATACGTATCTGTGATGGAACTCAGTGACAACATTTTAATAGAAATTATTGTAGATAGATCACTCAGATCAGGAAAACTGAGTAGATTTAGATTACAGAACATTCCTGGAAATCAAAAAACCGTTACAAATACAATGCCTAATTCTTCTAAGGCACTGATTTCTTCGAATTTAAAACAGGTACCAATAAACTTAAAACTCTTACACTGAAGAAGAATACATGAAACATTCGAAATACGTATCTGTGATGGAACTCAGTGACAACATTTTAATAGAAATTATTGTAGATAGATCACTCAGAACAGGAAAACTGAGTAGATTTAGATTACAGAACATTCCTGGAAATCAAAAAACCGTTACAAATGCAATGCCTAATTCTTCTAAGGAACTGATTTCTTCGAATTTAAAACAAAAAACAAGTACGCCTGCCAATTCGTCTTGAATACATGAAACATTCGAAATACGTATCTGTGATGGAACTCATTGACAACATTTTAATAGAAATTATTGTAGATAGATCACTCAGAACAGGAAAACTGAGTAGATTTAGATTACAGAACATTCCTGGAAATCAAAAAACCGTTACAAATGCAATGCCTAATTCTTCTAAGGAACTGATTTCTTCGAATTTAAAACAAAAAACAGGTACGCCTGCCAATTCGTCTTGAATACATGAAACATTCGAAATACGTATCTGTGATGGAACTCAGTGACAACATTTTAATAGAAATTATTGTAGATAGATCACTCAGATCAGGAAAACTGAGTAGATTTAGATTACAGAACATTCCTGGAAATCAAAAAACCGTTACAAATGCAATGCCTAATTCTTCTAAGGCACTGATTTCTTCGAATTTAAAACAGGTACCAATAAACTTAAAACTCTTACACTGAAGAAGAATACATGAAACATTCGAAATATGTATCTGTGATGGAATTCAGTGACAACATTTTAATAGAAATTATTGTAGATAGATCACTCAGATCAGGAAAACTGAGTAGATTTAGATTACAGAACATTCCTGGAAATCAAAAAACCGTTACAAATACAATGCCTAATTCTTCTAAGGCACTGATTTCTTCGAATTTAAAACAGGTACCAATAAACTTAAAACTCTTACACTGAAGAAGAATACATGAAACATTCGAAATACGTATCTGTGATGGAACTTAGTGACAACATTTTGATAGAAATTATTGTAGATAGATCACTCGGAACAGGAAAAATAGTAAGATTTAGATTAAATCCTACAATCTCAAAAATAGAACTGATACACTGACGAAGGATGTAAACACAATATCAATTAAATTCAATGGTATATCAAATAAGTACCCCCATTTTAATAGAAATTACTGTAGGTAGATTACTCAGAGCAGAGAAAACATTATTAACATGAATCTTCAGGTAGATTAAAAAAAAATAACGATTAGAACAGGTACCAATAAACTTAAAACTCTTACACTGAAGAAGAATACATGAAACATTCGAAATACGTATCTGTGATGGAACTCAGTGACAACATTTTAATAGAAATTATTGTAGATAGATCACTCAGAACAGGAAAACTGAGTAGATTTAGATTACAGAACATTCCTGGAAATCAAAAAACCGTTACAAATGCAATGCCTAATTCTTCTAAGGAACTGATTTCTTCGAATTTAAAACAAAAAACAAGTACGCCTGCCAATTCGTCTTGAATACATGAAACATTCGAAATACGTATCTGTGATGGAACTCATTGACAACATTTTAATAGAAATTATTGTAGATAGATCACTCAGAACAGGAAAACTGAGTAGATTTAGATTACAGAACATTCCTGGAAATCAAAAAACCGTTACAAATGCAATGCCTAATTCTTCACTGATTTCTTCGAATTTAAAACAGGTACCAATAAACTTAAAACTCTTACACTGAAGAAGAATACATGAAACATTCGAAATACGTATCTGTGATGGAACTCAGTGACAACATTTTAATAGAAATTATTGTAGATAGATCACTCAGAACAGGAAAACTGAGTAGATTTAGATTACAGAACATTCCTGGAAATCAAAAAACCGTTACAAATGCAATGCCTAATTCTTCTAAGGAACTGATTTCTTCGAATTTAAAACAAAAAACAAGTACGCCTGCCAATTCGTCTTGAATACATGAAACATTCGAAATACGTATCTGTGATGGAACTCATTGACAACATTTTAATAGAAATTATTGTAGATAGATCACTCAGAACAGGAAAACTGAGTAGATTTAGATTACAGAACATTCCTGGAAATCAAAAAACCGTTACAAATGCAATGCCTAATTCTTCTAAGGAACTGATTTCTTCGAATTTAAAACAAAAAACAGGTACGCCTGCCAATTCGTCTTGAATACATGAAACATTCGAAATACGTATCTGTGATGGAACTCAGTGACAACATTTTAATAGAAATTATTGTAGATAGATCACTCAGAACAGGAAAACTGAGTAGATTTAGATTACAGAACATTCCTGGAAATCAAAAAACCGTTACAAATGCAATGCCTAATTCTTCTAAGGAACTGATTTCTTCGAATTTAAAACAAAAAACAGGTACGCCTGCCTATTCGTCTTGAATACATGAAACATTCGAAATACGTAACTATGATGGAACTCAATGACAACATTTTAATAGAAATTATTGTAGATAGATCACTCGGAACAGGAAAAATAGGAAGATTTAGATTAAATCCTACAATCTCAAAAATAGAACTGATACACTGACGAAGGATGTAAACACAATATCAATTAAATTCAATGGTATATCAAATAAGTACCCCCATTTTAATAGAAATTTCTGTAGGTTGATTACTCAGAGCAGAGAAAACATTATTAACATGAATCTTCAGGTAGATTAAAAAAAAATAACGATTAGAACAGGTACCAATAAACTTAAAACTCTTACACTGAAGAAGAATACATGAAACATTCGAAATACGTATCTGTGATGGAACTCAGTGACAACATTTTAATAGAAATTATTGTAGATAGATCACTCAGATCAGGAAAACTGAGTAGATTTAGATTACAGAACATTCCTGGAAATCAAAAAACCGTTACAAATGCAATGCCTAATTCTTCACTGATTTCTTCGAATTTAAAACAGGTACCAATAAACTTAAAACTCTTACACTGAAGAAGAATACATGAAACATTCGAAATACGTATCTGTGATGGAACTCAGTGACAACATTTTAATAGAAATTATTGTAGATAGATCACTCAGATCAGGAAAACTGAGTAGATTTAGATTACAGAACATTCCTGGAAATCAAAAAACCGTTACAAATGCAATGCCTAATTCTTCACTGATTTCTTCGAATTTAAAACAGGTACCAATAAACTTAAAACTCTTACACTGAAGAAGAATACATGAAACATTCGAAATACGTATCTGTGATGGAACTCAGTGACAACATTTTAATAGAAATTATTGTAGATAGATCACTCAGAACAGGAAAACTGAGTAGATTTAGATTACAGAACATTCCTGGAAATCAAAAAACCGTTACAAATGCAATGCCTAATTCTTCTAAGGAACTGATTTCTTCGAATTTAAAACAAAAAACAAGTACGCCTGCCAATTCGTCTTGAATACATGAAACATTCGAAATACGTATCTGTGATGGAACTCATTGACAACATTTTAATAGAAATTATTGTAGATAGATCACTCAGAACAGGAAAACTGAGTAGATTTAGATTACAGAACATTCCTGGAAATCAAAAAACCGTTACAAATGCAATGCCTAATTCTTCTAAGGAACTGATTTCTTCGAATTTAAAACAAAAAACAGGTACGCCTATTCGTCTTGAATACATGAAACATTCGAAATACGTAACTATGATGGAACTCAATGACAACATTTTGATAGAAATTATTGTAGATAGATCACTCGGAACAGGAAAAATAGTAAGATTTAGATTAAATCCTACAATCTCAAAAATAGAACTGATACACTGACGAAGGATGTAAACACAATATCAATTAAATTCAATGGTATATCAAATAAGTACCCCCATTTTAATAGAAATTACTGTAGGTAGATTACTCAGAGCAGAGAAAACATTATTAACATGAATCTTCAGGTAGATTAAAAAAAAATAACGATTAGAACAGGTACCAATAAACTTAAAACTCTTACACTGAAGAAGAATACATGAAACATTCGAAATACGTATCTGTGATGGAACTCAGTGACAACCTTTTAATAGAAATTATTGTAGGTAGATCACTCAGATCAGGAAAACTGAGTAGATTTAGATTACAGAACATTCCTGGAAATCAAAAAACCGTTACAAATGCAATGCCTAATTCTTCACTGATTTCTTCGAATTTAAAACAGGTACCAATAAACTTAAAACTCTTACACTGAAGAAGAATACATGAAACATTCGAAATACGTATCTGTGATGGAACTCAGTGACAACATTTTAATAGAAATTATTGTAGATAGATCACTCAGATCAGGAAAACTGAGTAGATTTAGATTACAGAACATTCCTGGAAATCAAAAAACCGTTACAAATGCAATGCCTAATTCTTCACTGATTTCTTCGAATTTAAAACAGGTACCAATAAACTTAAAACTCTTACACTGAAGAAGAATACATGAAACATTCGAAATACGTATCTGTGATGGAACTCAGTGACAACATTTTAATAGAAATTATTGTAGATAGATCACTCAGAACAGGAAAACTGAGTAGATTTAGATTACAGAACATTCCTGGAAATCAAAAAACCGTTACAAATGCAATGCCTAATTCTTCTAAGGAACTGATTTCTTCGAATTTAAAACAAAAAACAAGTACGCCTGCCAATTCGTCTTGAATACATGAAACATTCGAAATACGTATCTGTGATGGAACTCATTGACAACATTTTAATAGAAATTATTGTAGATAGATCACTCAGAACAGGAAAACTGAGTAGATTTAGATTACAGAACATTCCTGGAAATCAAAAAACCGTTACAAATGCAATGCCTAATTCTTCTAAGGAACTGATTTCTTCGAATTTAAAACAAAAAACAGGTACGCCTGCCTATTCGTCTTGAATACATGAAACATTCGAAATACGTAACTATGATGGAACTCAATGACAACATTTTAATAGAAATTATTGTAGATAGATCACTCGGAACAGGAAAAATAGGAAGATTTAGATTAAATCCTACAATCTCAAAAATAGAACTGATACACTGACGAAGGATGTAAACACAATATCAATTAAATTCAATGGTATATCAAATAAGTACCCCCATTTTAATAGAAATTTCTGTAGGTAGATTACTCAGAACAGAGAAAATATTATTAACATGAATCTTCAGGTAGATTTAAAAAACTAACGGTTAGAACAGGTACCAATAAACTTAAAACTCTTACACTGAAGAAGAATACATGAAACATTCGAAATACGTATCTGTGATGGAACTCAGTGACAACATTTTAATAGAAATTATTGTAGATAGATCACTCAGAACAGGAAAACTGAGTAGATTTAGATTACAGAACATTCCTGGAAATCAAAAAACCGTTACAAATGCAATGCCTAATTCTTCTAAGGAACTGATTTCTTCGAATTTAAAACAAAAAACAGGTACGCCTGCCAATTCGTCTTGAATACATGAAACATTCGAAATACGTATCTGTGATGGAACTCAGTGACAACATTTTAATAGAAATTATTGTAGATAGATCACTCAGAACAGGAAAACTGAGTAGATTTAGATTACAGAACATTCCTGGAAATCAAATAACCGTTACAAATGCAATGCCTAATTCTTCTAAGGAACTGATTTCTTCGAATTTAAAACAAAAAACAGGTACGCCTGCCAATTCGTCTTGAATACATGAAACATTCGAAATACGTATCTGTGATGGAACTCAGTGACAACATTTTAATAGAAATTATTGTAGATAGATCACTCAGATCAGGAAAACTGAGTAGATTCAGATTACAGAACATTCCTGGAAATCAAAAAACCGTTACAAATGCAATGCCTAATTCTTCTAAGGAACTGATTTCTTCGAATTTAAAACAAAAAACAGGTACGCCTGCCAATTCGTCTTGAATACATGAAACATTCGAAATACGTAACTATGATGGAACTCAATGACAACATTTTAATAGAAATTATTGTAGATAGATCACACTAACAGGAAAAATAGGAAGATTTAGATTAAATCCTACAATCTCAAAAATAGAACTGATACACTGACGAAGGATGTAAACACAATATCAATTAAATTCAATGGTATATCAAATAAGTACCCCCATTTTAATAGAAATTTCTGTAGGTAGATTACTCAGAACAGAGAAAATATTATTAACATGAATCTTCAGGTAGATTTAAAAAACTAACGGTTAGAACAGGTACCAATAAACTTAAAACTCTTACACTGAAGAAGAATACATGAAACATTCGAAATACGTATCTGTGATGGAACTCAGTGACAACATTTTAATAGAAATTATTGTAGATAGATCACTCAGATCAGGAAAACTGAGTAGATTTAGATTACAGAACATTCCTGGAAATCAAAAAACCGTTACAAATGCAATGCCTAATTCTTCTAAGGCACTGATTTCTTCGAATTTAAAACAGGTACCAATAAACTTAAAACTCTTACACTGAAGAAGAATACATGAAACATTCGAAATATGTATCTGTGATGGAACTCAGTGACAACATTTTAATAGAAATTATTGTAGATAGATCACTCAGATCAGGAAAACTGAGTAGATTTAGATTACAGAACATTCCTGGAAATCAAAAAACCGTTACAAATGCAATGCCTAATTCTTCTAAGGAACTGATTTCTTCGAATTTAAAACAAAAAACAAGTACGCCTGCCAATTCGTCTTGAATACATGAAACATTCGAAATACGTATCTGTGATGGAACTCATTGACAACATTTTAATAGAAATTATTGTAGATAGATCACTCAGATCAGGAAAACTGAGTAGATTTAGATTACAGAACATTCCTGGAAATCAAAAAACCGTTACAAATGCAATGCCTAATTCTTCTAAGGCACTGATTTCTTCGAATTTAAAACAGGTACCAATAAACTTAAAACTCTTACACTGAAGAAGAATACATGAAACATTCGAAATATGTATCTGTGATGGAACTCAGTGACAACATTTTAATAGAAATTATTGTAGATAGATCACTCAGATCAGGAAAACTGAGTAGATTTAGATTACAGAACATTCCTGGAAATCAAAAAACCGTTACAAATGCAATGCCTAATTCTTCTAAGGCACTGATTTCTTCGAATTTAAAACAAAAAACAGGTACGCCTGCCTATTCGTCTTGAATACATGAAACATTCGAAATACGTAACTATGATGGAACTCAATGACAACATTTTAATAGAAATTATTGTAGATAGATCACTCGGAACAGGAAAAATAGGAAGATTTAGATTAAATCCTACAATCTCAAAAATAGAACTGATACACTGACGAAGGATGTAAACACAATATCAATTAAATTCAATGGTATATCAAATAAGTACCCCCATTTTAATAGAAATTTCTGTAGGTAGATTACTCAGAACAGAGAAAATATTATTAACATGAATCTTCAGGTAGATTTAAAAAACTAACGGTTAGAACAGGTACCAATAAACTTAAAACTCTTACACTGAAGAAGAATACATGAAACATTCGAAATACGTATCTGTGATGGAACTCAGTGACAACATTTTAATAGAAATTATTGTAGATAGATCACTCAGATCAGGAAAACTGAGTAGATTTAGATTACAGAACATTCCTGGAAATCAAAAAACCGTTACAAATGCAATGCCTAATTCTTCTAAGGCACTGATTTCTTCGAATTTAAAACAGGTACCAATAAACTTAAAACTCTTACACTGAAGAAGAATACATGAAACATTCGAAATATGTATCTGTGATGGAACTCAGTGACAACATTTTAATAGAAATTATTGTAGATAGATCACTCAGAACAGGAAAACTGAGTAGATTTAGATTACAGAACATTCCTGGAAATCAAAAAACCGTTACAAATGCAATGCCTAATTCTTCTAAGGAACTGATTTCTTCGAATTTAAAACAAAAAACAAGTACGCCTGCCAATTCGTCTTGAATACATGAAACATTCGAAATACGTATCTGTGATGGAACTCATTGACAACATTTTAATAGAAATTATTGTAGATAGATCACTCAGAACAGGAAAACTGAGTAGATTTAGATTACAGAACATTCCTGGAAATCAAAAAACCGTTACAAATGCAATGCCTAATTCTTCACTGATTTCTTCGAATTTAAAACACGTACCAATAAACTTAAAACTCTTACACTGAAGAAGAATACATGAAACATTCGAAATACGTATCTGTGATGGAACTCAGTGACAACATTTTAATAGAAATTATTGTAGATAGATCACTCAGAACAGGAAAACTGAGTAGATTTAGATTACAGAACATTCCTGGAAATCAAAAAACCGTTACAAATGCAATGCCTAATTCTTCTAAGGAACTGATTTCTTCGAATTTAAAACAAAAAACAAGTACGCCTGCCAATTCGTCTTGAATACATGAAACATTCGAAATACGTATCTGTGATGGAACTCATTGACAACATTTTAATAGAAATTATTGTAGATAGATCACTCAGAACAGGAAAACTGAGTAGATTTAGATTACAGAACATTCCTGGAAATCAAAAAACCGTTACAAATGCAATGCCTAATTCTTCTAAGGAACTGATTTCTTCGAATTTAAAACAAAAAACAGGTACGCCTGCCAATTCGTCTTGAATACATGAAACATTCGAAATACGTATCTGTGATGGAACTCAGTGACAACATTTTAATAGAAATTATTGTAGATAGATCACTCAGAACAGGAAAACTGAGTAGATTTAGATTACAGAACATTCCTGGAAATCAAAAAACCGTTACAAATGCAATGCCTAATTCTTCTAAGGAACTGATTTCTTCGAATTTAAAACAAAAAACAGGTACGCCTGCCTATTCGTCTTGAATACATGAAACATTCGAAATACGTAACTATGATGGAACTCAATGACAACATTTTAATAGAAATTATTGTAGATAGATCACTCGGAACAGGAAAAATAGGAAGATTTAGATTAAATCCTACAATCTCAAAAATAGAACTGATACACTGACGAAGGATGTAAACACAATATCAATTAAATTCAATGGTATATCAAATAAGTACCCCCATTTTAATAGAAATTTCTGTAGGTAGATTACTCAGAGCAGAGAAAACATTATTAACATGAATCTTCAGGTTGATTAAAAAAAAATAACGATTAGAACAGGTACCAATAAACTTAAAACTCTTACACTGAAGAAGAATACATGAAACATTCGAAATACGTATCTGTGATGGAACTCAGTGACAACATTTTAATAGAAATTATTGTAGATAGATCACTCAGATCAGGAAAACTGAGTAGATTTAGATTACAGAACATTCCTGGAAATCAAAAAACCGTTACAAATGCAATGCCTAATTCTTCACTGATTTCTTCGAATTTAAAACAGGTACCAATAAACTTAAAACTCTTACACTGAAGAAGAATACATGAAACATTCGAAATACGTATCTGTGATGGAACTCAGTGACAACATTTTAATAGAAATTATTGTAGATAGATCACTCAGATCAGGAAAACTGAGTAGATTTAGATTACAGAACATTCCTGGAAATCAAAAAACCGTTACAAATGCAATGCCTAATTCTTCACTGATTTCTTCGAATTTAAAACAGGTACCAATAAACTTAAAACTCTTACACTGAAGAAGAATACATGAAACATTCGAAATACGTATCTGTGATGGAACTCAGTGACAACATTTTAATAGAAATTATTGTAGATAGATCACTCAGAACAGGAAAACTGAGTAGATTTAGATTACAGAACATTCCTGGAAATCAAAAAACCGTTACAAATGCAATGCCTAATTCTTCTAAGGAACTGATTTCTTCGAATTTAAAACAAAAAACAAGTACGCCTGCCAATTCGTCTTGAATACATGAAACATTCGAAATACGTATCTGTGATGGAACTCATTGACAACATTTTAATAGAAATTATTGTAGATAGATCACTCAGAACAGGAAAACTGAGTAGATTTAGATTACAGAACATTCCTGGAAATCAAAAAACCGTTACAAATGCAATGCCTAATTCTTCTAAGGAACTGATTTCTTCGAATTTAAAACAAAAAACAGGTACGCCTATTCGTCTTGAATACATGAAACATTCGAAATACGTAACTATGATGGAACTCAATGACAACATTTTGATAGAAATTATTGTAGATAGATCACTCGGAACAGGAAAAATAGTAAGATTTAGATTAAATCCTACAATCTCAAAAATAGAACTGATACACTGACGAAGGATGTAAACACAATATCAATTAAATTCAATGGTATATCAAATAAGTACCCCCATTTTAATAGAAATTACTGTAGGTAGATTACTCAGAGCAGAGAAAACATTATTAACATGAATCTTCAGGTAGATTAAAAAAAAATAACGATTAGAACAGGTACCAATAAACTTAAAACTCTTACACTGAAGAAGAATACATGAAACATTCGAAATACGTATCTGTGATGGAACTCAGTGACAACATTTTAATAGAAATTATTGTAGGTAGATCACTCAGATCAGGAAAACTGAGTAGATTTAGATTACAGAACATTCCTGGAAATCAAAAAACCGTTACAAATGCAATGCCTAATTCTTCACTGATTTCTTCGAATTTAAAACAGGTACCAATAAACTTAAAACTCTTACACTGAAGAAGAATACATGAAACATTCGAAATACGTATCTGTGATGGAACTCAGTGACAACATTTTAATTGAAATTATTGTAGATAGATCACTCAGATCAGGAAAACTGAGTAGATTTAGATTACAGAACATTCCTGGAAATCAAAAAACCGTTACAAATGCAATGCCTAATTCTTCACTGATTTCTTCGAATTTAAAACAGGTACCAATAAACTTAAAACTCTTACACTGAAGAAGAATACATGAAACATTCGAAATACGTATCTGTGATGGAACTCAGTGACAACATTTTAATAGAAATTATTGTAGATAGATCACTCAGAACAGGAAAACTGAGTAGATTTAGATTACAGAACATTCCTGGAAATCAAAAAACCGTTACAAATGCAATGCCTAATTCTTCTAAGGAACTGATTTCTTCGAATTTAAAACAAAAAACAGGTACGCCTGCCAATTCGTCTTGAATACATGAAACATTCGAAATACGTATCTGTGATGGAACTCAGTGACAACATTTTAATAGAAATTATTGTAGATAGATCACTCAGAACAGGAAAACTGAGTAGATTTAGATTACAGAACATTCCTGGAAATCAAAAAACCGTTACAAATGCAATGCCTAATTCTTCTAAGGAACTGATTTCTTCGAATTTAAAACAAAAAACAGGTACGCCTGCCAATTCGTCTTGAATACATGAAACATTCGAAATACGTATCTGTGATGGAACTCAGTGACAACATTTTAATAGAAATTATTGTAGATAGATCACTCAGAACAGGAAAACTGAGTAGATTTAGATTACAGAACATTCCTGGAAATCAAATAACCGTTACAAATGCAATGCCTAATTCTTCTAAGGAACTGATTTCTTCGAATTTAAAACAAAAAACAGGTACGCCTGCCAATTCGTCTTGAATACATGAAACATTCGAAATACGTATCTGTGATGGAACTCAGTGACAACATTTTAATAGAAATTATTGTAGATAGATCACTCAGATCAGGAAAACTGAGTAGATTCAGATTACAGAACATTCCTGGAAATCAAAAAACCGTTACAAATGCAATGCCTAATTCTTCTAAGGAACTGATTTCTTCGAATTTAAAACAAAAAACAGGTACGCCTGCCAATTCGTCTTGAATACATGAAACATTCGAAATACGTAACTATGATGGAACTCAATGACAACATTTTAATAGAAATTATTGTAGATAGATCACACTAACAGGAAAAATAGGAAGATTTAGATTAAATCCTACAATCTCAAAAATAGAACTGATACACTGACGAAGGATGTAAACACAATATCAATTAAATTCAATGGTATATCAAATAAGTACCCCCATTTTAATAGAAATTTCTGTAGGTAGATTACTCAGAACAGAGAAAATATTATTAACATGAATCTTCAGGTAGATTTAAAAAACTAACGGTTAGAACAGGTACCAATAAACTTAAAACTCTTACACTGAAGAAGAATACATGAAACATTCGAAATACGTATCTGTGATGGAACTCAGTGACAACATTTTAATAGAAATTATTGTAGATAGATCACTCAGAACAGGAAAACTGAGTAGATTTAGATTACAGAACATTCCTGGAAATCAAAAAACCGTTACAAATGCAATGCCTAATTCTTCTAAGGAACTGATTTCTTCGAATTTAAAACAAAAAACAGGTACGCCTGCCAATTCGTCTTGAATACATGAAACATTCGAAATACGTATCTGTGATGGAACTCAGTGACAACATTTTAATAGAAATTATTGTAGATAGATCACTCAGAACAGGAAAACTGAGTAGATTTAGATTACAGAACATTCCTGGAAATCAAATAACCGTTACAAATGCAATGCCTAATTCTTCTAAGGAACTGATTTCTTCGAATTTAAAACAAAAAACAGGTACGCCTGCCAATTCGTCTTGAATACATGAAACATTCGAAATACGTATCTGTGATGGAACTCAGTGACAACATTTTAATAGAAATTATTGTAGATAGATCACTCAGATCAGGAAAACTGAGTAGATTCAGATTACAGAACATTCCTGGAAATCAAAAAACCGTTACAAATGCAATGCCTAATTCTTCTAAGGAACTGATTTCTTCGAATTTAAAACAAAAAACAGGTACGCCTGCCAATTCGTCTTGAATACATGAAACATTCGAAATACGTAACTATGATGGAACTCAATGACAACATTTTAATAGAAATTATTGTAGATAGATCACACTAACAGGAAAAATAGGAAGATTTAGATTAAATCCTACAATCTCAAAAATAGAACTGATACACTGACGAAGGATGTAAACACAATATCAATTAAATTCAATGGTATATCAAATAAGTACCCCCATTTTAATAGAAATTTCTGTAGGTAGATTACTCAGAACAGAGAAAATATTATTAACATGAATCTTCAGGTAGATTTAAAAAACTAACGGTTAGAACAGGTACCAATAAACTTAAAACTCTTACACTGAAGAAGAATACATGAAACATTCGAAATACGTATCTGTGATGGAACTCAGTGACAACATTTTAATAGAAATTATTGTAGATAGATCACTCAGAACAGGAAAACTGAGTAGATTTAGATTACAGAACATTCCTGGAAATCAAAAAACCGTTACAAATGCAATGCCTAATTCTTCTAAGGAACTGATTTCTTCGAATTTAAAACAAAAAACAGGTACGCCTGCCAATTCGTCTTGAATACATGAAACATTCGAAATACGTATCTGTGATGGAACTCAGTGACAACATTTTAATAGAAATTATTGTAGATAGATCACTCAGAACAGGAAAACTGAGTAGATTTAGATTACAGAACATTCCTGGAAATCAAATAACCGTTACAAATGCAATGCCTAATTCTTCTAAGGAACTGATTTCTTCGAATTTAAAACAAAAAACAGGTACGCCTGCCAATTCGTCTTGAATACATGAAACATTCGAAATACGTATCTGTGATGGAACTCAGTGACAACATTTTAATAGAAATTATTGTAGATAGATCACTCAGATCAGGAAAACTGAGTAGATTCAGATTACAGAACATTCCTGGAAATCAAAAAACCGTTACAAATGCAATGCCTAATTCTTCTAAGGAACTGATTTCTTCGAATTTAAAACAAAAAACAGGTACGCCTGCCAATTCGTCTTGAATACATGAAACATTCGAAATACGTAACTATGATGGAACTCAATGACAACATTTTAATAGAAATTATTGTAGATAGATCACACTAACAGGAAAAATAGGAAGATTTAGATTAAATCCTACAATCTCAAAAATAGAACTGATACACTGACGAAGGATGTAAACACAATATCAATTAAATTCAATGGTATATCAAATAAGTACCCCCATTTTAATAGAAATTTCTGTAGGTAGATTACTCAGAACAGAGAAAATATTATTAACATGAATCTTCAGGTAGATTTAAAAAACTAACGGTTAGAACAGGTACCAATAAACTTAAAACTCTTACACTGAAGAAGAATACATGAAACATTCGAAATACGTATCTGTGATGGAACTCAGTGACAACATTTTAATAGAAATTATTGTAGATAGATCACTCAGATCAGGAAAACTGAGTAGATTTAGATTACAGAACATTCCTGGAAATCAAAAAACCGTTACAAATGCAATGCCTAATTCTTCTAAGGCACTGATTTCTTCGAATTTAAAACAGGTACCAATAAACTTAAAACTCTTACACTGAAGAAGAATACATGAAACATTCGAAATATGTATCTGTGATGGAACTCAGTGACAACATTTTAATAGAAATTATTGTAGATAGATCACTCAGATCAGGAAAACTGAGTAGATTTAGATTACAGAACATTCCTGGAAATCAAAAAACCGTTACAAATGCAATGCCTAATTCTTCTAAGGCACTGATTTCTTCGAATTTAAAACAAAAAACAGGTACGCCTGCCTATTCGTCTTGAATACATGAAACATTCGAAATACGTAACTATGATGGAACTCAATGACAACATTTTAATAGAAATTATTGTAGATAGATCACTCGGAACAGGAAAAATAGGAAGATTTAGATTAAATCCTACAATCTCAAAAATAGAACTGATACACTGACGAAGGATGTAAACACAATATCAATTAAATTCAATGGTATATCAAATAAGTACCCCCATTTTAATAGAAATTTCTGTAGGTAGATTACTCAGAACAGAGAAAATATTATTAACATGAATCTTCAGGTAGATTTAAAAAACTAACGGTTAGAACAGGTACCAATAAACTTAAAACTCTTACACTGAAGAAGAATACATGAAACATTCGAAATACGTATCTGTGATGGAACTCAGTGACAACATTTTAATAGAAATTATTGTAGATAGATCACTCAGATCAGGAAAACTGAGTAGATTTAGATTACAGAACATTCCTGGAAATCAAAAAACCGTTACAAATGCAATGCCTAATTCTTCTAAGGCACTGATTTCTTCGAATTTAAAACAGGTACCAATAAACTTAAAACTCTTACACTGAAGAAGAATACATGAAACATTCGAAATACGTATCTGTGATGGAACTCAGTGACAACATTTTAATAGAAATTATTGTAGATAGATCACTCAGAACAGGAAAACTGAGTAGATTTAGATTACAGAACATTCCTGGAAATCAAAAAACCGTTACAAATGCAATGCCTAATTCTTCTAAGGAACTGATTTCTTCGAATTTAAAACAAAAAACAGGTACGCCTGCCAATTCGTCTTGAATACATGAAACATTCGAAATACGTATCTGTGATGGAACTCAGTGACAACATTTTAATAGAAATTATTGTAGATAGATCACTCAGAACAGGAAAACTGAGTAGATTTAGATTACAGAACATTCCTGGAAATCAAATAACCGTTACAAATGCAATGCCTAATTCTTCTAAGGAACTGATTTCTTCGAATTTAAAACAAAAAACAAGTACGCCTGCCAATTCGTCTTGAATACATGAAACATTCGAAATACGTATCTGTGATGGAACTCATTGACAACATTTTAATAGAAATTATTGTAGATAGATCACTCAGATCAGGAAAACTGAGTAGATTTAGATTACAGAACATTCCTGGAAATCAAAAAACCGTTACAAATGCAATGCCTAATTCTTCTAAGGCACTGATTTCTTCGAATTTAAAACAGGTACCAATAAACTTAAAACTCTTACACTGAAGAAGAATACATGAAACATTCGAAATATGTATCTGTGATGGAACTCAGTGACAACATTTTAATAGAAATTATTGTAGATAGATCACTCAGATCAGGAAAACTGAGTAGATTTAGATTACAGAACATTCCTGGAAATCAAAAAACCGTTACAAATGCAATGCCTAATTCTTCTAAGGCACTGATTTCTTCGAATTTAAAACAAAAAACAGGTACGCCTGCCTATTCGTCTTGAATACATGAAACATTCGAAATACGTAACTATGATGGAACTCAATGACAACATTTTAATAGAAATTATTGTAGATAGATCACTCGGAACAGGAAAAATAGGAAGATTTAGATTAAATCCTACAATCTCAAAAATAGAACTGATACACTGACGAAGGATGTAAACACAATATCAATTAAATTCAATGGTATATCAAATAAGTACCCCCATTTTAATAGAAATTTCTGTAGGTAGATTACTCAGAACAGAGAAAATATTATTAACATGAATCTTCAGGTAGATTTAAAAAACTAACGGTTAGAACAGGTACCAATAAACTTAAAACTCTTACACTGAAGAAGAATACATGAAACATTCGAAATACGTATCTGTGATGGAACTCAGTGACAACATTTTAATAGAAATTATTGTAGATAGATCACTCAGAACAGGAAAACTGAGTAGATTTAGATTACAGAACATTCCTGGAAATCAAAAAACCGTTACAAATGCAATGCCTAATTCTTCTAAGGAACTGATTTCTTCGAATTTAAAACAAAAAACAAGTACGCCTGCCAATTCGTCTTGAATACATGAAACATTCGAAATACGTATCTGTGATGGAACTCAGTGACAACATTTTAATAGAAATTATTGTAGATAGATCACTCAGAACAGGAAAACTGAGTAGATTTAGATTACAGAACATTCCTGGAAATCAAATAACCGTTACAAATGCAATGCCTAATTCTTCTAAGGAACTGATTTCTTCGAATTTAAAACAAAAAACAAGTACGCCTGCCAATTCGTCTTGAATACATGAAACATTCGAAATACGTATCTGTGATGGAACTCATTGACAACATTTTAATAGAAATTATTGTAGATAGATCACTCAGATCAGGAAAACTGAGTAGATTTAGATTACAGAACATTCCTGGAAATCAAAAAACCGTTACAAATGCAATGCCTAATTCTTCTAAGGCACTGATTTCTTCGAATTTAAAACAGGTACCAATAAACTTAAAACTCTTACACTGAAGAAGAATACATGAAACATTCGAAATATGTATCTGTGATGGAACTCAGTGACAACATTTTAATAGAAATTATTGTAGATAGATCACTCAGATCAGGAAAACTGAGTAGATTTAGATTACAGAACATTCCTGGAAATCAAAAAACCGTTACAAATGCAATGCCTAATTCTTCTAAGGCACTGATTTCTTCGAATTTAAAACAAAAAACAGGTACGCCTGCCTATTCGTCTTGAATACATGAAACATTCGAAATACGTAACTATGATGGAACTCAATGACAACATTTTAATAGAAATTATTGTAGATAGATCACTCGGAACAGGAAAAATAGGAAGATTTAGATTAAATCCTACAATCTCAAAAATAGAACTGATACACTGACGAAGGATGTAAACACAATATCAATTAAATTCAATGGTATATCAAATAAGTACCCCCATTTTAATAGAAATTTCTGTAGGTAGATTACTCAGAACAGAGAAAATATTATTAACATGAATCTTCAGGTAGATTTAAAAAACTAACGGTTAGAACAGGTACCAATAAACTTAAAACTCTTACACTGAAGAAGAATACATGAAACATTCGAAATACGTATCTGTGATGGAACTCAGTGACAACATTTTAATAGAAATTATTGTAGATAGATCACTCAGATCAGGAAAACTGAGTAGATTTAGATTACAGAACATTCCTGGAAATCAAAAAACCGTTACAAATGCAATGCCTAATTCTTCTAAGGCACTGATTTCTTCGAATTTAAAACAGGTACCAATAAACTTAAAACTCTTACACTGAAGAAGAATACATGAAACATTCGAAATACGTATCTGTGATGGAACTCAGTGACAACATTTTAATAGAAATTATTGTAGATAGATCACTCAGAACAGGAAAACTGAGTAGATTTAGATTACAGAACATTCCTGGAAATCAAAAAACCGTTACAAATGCAATGCCTAATTCTTCTAAGGAACTGATTTCTTCGAATTTAAAACAAAAAACAGGTACGCCTGCCAATTCGTCTTGAATACATGAAACATTCGAAATACGTATCTGTGATGGAACTCAGTGACAACATTTTAATAGAAATTATTGTAGATAGATCACTCAGAACAGGAAAACTGAGTAGATTTAGATTACAGAACATTCCTGGAAATCAAATAACCGTTACAAATGCAATGCCTAATTCTTCTAAGGAACTGATTTCTTCGAATTTAAAACAAAAAACAGGTACGCCTGCCAATTCGTCTTGAATACATGAAACATTCGAAATACGTATCTGTGATGGAACTCAGTGACAACATTTTAATAGAAATTATTGTAGATAGATCACTCAGATCAGGAAAACTGAGTAGATTCAGATTACAGAACATTCCTGGAAATCAAAAAACCGTTACAAATGCAATGCCTAATTCTTCTAAGGAACTGATTTCTTCGAATTTAAAACAAAAAACAGGTACGCCTGCCAATTCGTCTTGAATACATGAAACATTCGAAATACGTAACTATGATGGAACTCAATGACAACATTTTAATAGAAATTATTGTAGATAGATCACACTAACAGGAAAAATAGGAAGATTTAGATTAAATCCTACAATCTCAAAAATAGAACTGATACACTGACGAAGGATGTAAACACAATATCAATTAAATTCAATGGTATATCAAATAAGTACCCCCATTTTAATAGAAATTTCTGTAGGTAGATTACTCAGAACAGAGAAAATATTATTAACATGAATCTTCAGGTAGATTTAAAAAACTAACGGTTAGAACAGGTACCAATAAACTTAAAACTCTTACACTGAAGAAGAATACATGAAACATTCGAAATACGTATCTGTGATGGAACTCAGTGACAACATTTTAATAGAAATTATTGTAGATAGATCACTCAGATCAGGAAAACTGAGTAGATTTAGATTACAGAACATTCCTGGAAATCAAAAAACCGTTACAAATGCAATGCCTAATTCTTCTAAGGCACTGATTTCTTCGAATTTAAAACAGGTACCAATAAACTTAAAACTCTTACACTGAAGAAGAATACATGAAACATTCGAAATATGTATCTGTGATGGAACTCAGTGACAACATTTTAATAGAAATTATTGTAGATAGATCACTCAGATCAGGAAAACTGAGTAGATTTAGATTACAGAACATTCCTGGAAATCAAAAAACCGTTACAAATGCAATGCCTAATTCTTCTAAGGAACTGATTTCTTCGAATTTAAAACAAAAAACAAGTACGCCTGCCAATTCGTCTTGAATACATGAAACATTCGAAATACGTATCTGTGATGGAACTCATTGACAACATTTTAATAGAAATTATTGTAGATAGATCACTCAGATCAGGAAAACTGAGTAGATTTAGATTACAGAACATTCCTGGAAATCAAAAAACCGTTACAAATGCAATGCCTAATTCTTCTAAGGCACTGATTTCTTCGAATTTAAAACAGGTACCAATAAACTTAAAACTCTTACACTGAAGAAGAATACATGAAACATTCGAAATATGTATCTGTGATGGAACTCAGTGACAACATTTTAATAGAAATTATTGTAGATAGATCACTCAGATCAGGAAAACTGAGTAGATTTAGATTACAGAACATTCCTGGAAATCAAAAAACCGTTACAAATGCAATGCCTAATTCTTCTAAGGCACTGATTTCTTCGAATTTAAAACAAAAAACAGGTACGCCTGCCTATTCGTCTTGAATACATGAAACATTCGAAATACGTAACTATGATGGAACTCAATGACAACATTTTAATAGAAATTATTGTAGATAGATCACTCGGAACAGGAAAAATAGGAAGATTTAGATTAAATCCTACAATCTCAAAAATAGAACTGATACACTGACGAAGGATGTAAACACAATATCAATTAAATTCAATGGTATATCAAATAAGTACCCCCATTTTAATAGAAATTTCTGTAGGTAGATTACTCAGAACAGAGAAAATATTATTAACATGAATCTTCAGGTAGATTTAAAAAACTAACGGTTAGAACAGGTACCAATAAACTTAAAACTCTTACACTGAAGAAGAATACATGAAACATTCGAAATACGTATCTGTGATGGAACTCAGTGACAACATTTTAATAGAAATTATTGTAGATAGATCACTCAGATCAGGAAAACTGAGTAGATTTAGATTACAGAACATTCCTGGAAATCAAAAAACCGTTACAAATGCAATGCCTAATTCTTCTAAGGCACTGATTTCTTCGAATTTAAAACAGGTACCAATAAACTTAAAACTCTTACACTGAAGAAGAATACATGAAACATTCGAAATATGTATCTGTGATGGAACTCAGTGACAACATTTTAATAGAAATTATTGTAGATAGATCACTCAGAACAGGAAAACTGAGTAGATTTAGATTACAGAACATTCCTGGAAATCAAAAAACCGTTACAAATGCAATGCCTAATTCTTCTAAGGAACTGATTTCTTCGAATTTAAAACAAAAAACAAGTACGCCTGCCAATTCGTCTTGAATACATGAAACATTCGAAATACGTATCTGTGATGGAACTCATTGACAACATTTTAATAGAAATTATTGTAGATAGATCACTCAGAACAGGAAAACTGAGTAGATTTAGATTACAGAACATTCCTGGAAATCAAAAAACCGTTACAAATGCAATGCCTAATTCTTCACTGATTTCTTCGAATTTAAAACAGGTTCCAATAAACTTAAAACTCTTACACTGAAGAAGAATACATGAAACATTCGAAATACGTATCTGTGATGGAACTCAGTGACAACATTTTAATAGAAATTATTGTAGATAGATCACTCAGAACAGGAAAACTGAGTAGATTTAGATTACAGAACATTCCTGGAAATCAAAAAACCGTTACAAATGCAATGCCTAATTCTTCTAAGGAACTGATTTCTTCGAATTTAAAACAAAAAACAAGTACGCCTGCCAATTCGTCTTGAATACATGAAACATTCGAAATACGTATCTGTGATGGAACTCATTGACAACATTTTAATAGAAATTATTGTAGATAGATCACTCAGAACAGGAAAACTGAGTAGATTTAGATTACAGAACATTCCTGGAAATCAAAAAACCGTTACAAATGCAATGCCTAATTCTTCTAAGGAACTGATTTCTTCGAATTTAAAACAAAAAACAGGTACGCCTGCCAATTCGTCTTGAATACATGAAACATTCGAAATACGTATCTGTGATGGAACTCAGTGACAACATTTTAATAGAAATTATTGTAGATAGATCACTCAGAACAGGAAAACTGAGTAGATTTAGATTACAGAACATTCCTGGAAATCAAAAAACCGTTACAAATGCAATGCCTAATTCTTCTAAGGAACTGATTTCTTCGAATTTAAAACAAAAAACAGGTACGCCTGCCTATTCGTCTTGAATACATGAAACATTCGAAATACGTAACTATGATGGAACTCAATGACAACATTTTAATAGAAATTATTGTAGATAGATCACTCGGAACAGGAAAAATAGTAAGATTTAGATTAAATCCTACAATCTCAAAAATAGAACTGATACACTGACGAAGGATGTAAACACAATATCAATTAAATTCAATGGTATATCAAATAAGTACCCCCATTTTAATAGAAATTACTGTAGGTAGATTACTCAGAGCAGAGAAAACATTATTAACATGAATCTTCAGGTAGATTAAAAAAAAATAACGATTAGAACAGGTACCAATAAACTTAAAACTCTTACACTGAAGAAGAATACATGAAACATTCGAAATACGTATCTGTGATGGAACTCAGTGACAACATTTTAATAGAAATTATTGTAGGTAGATCACTCAGATCAGGAAAACTGAGTAGATTTAGATTACAGAACATTCCTGGAAATCAAAAAACCGTTACAAATGCAATGCCTAATTCTTCACTGATTTCTTCGAATTTAAAACAGGTACCAATAAACTTAAAACTCTTACACTGAAGAAGAATACATGAAACATTCGAAATACGTATCTGTGATGGAACTCAGTGACAACATTTTAATAGAAATTATTGTAGATAGATCACTCAGATCAGGAAAACTGAGTAGATTTAGATTACAGAACATTCCTGGAAATCAAAAAACCGTTACAAATGCAATGCCTAATTCTTCACTGATTTCTTCGAATTTAAAACAGGTACCAATAAACTTAAAACTCTTACACTGAAGAAGAATACATGAAACATTCGAAATACGTATCTGTGATGGAACTCAGTGACAACATTTTAATAGAAATTATTGTAGATAGATCACTCAGAACAGGAAAACTGAGTAGATTTAGATTACAGAACATTCCTGGAAATCAAAAAACCGTTACAAATGCAATGCCTAATTCTTCTAAGGAACTGATTTCTTCGAATTTAAAACAAAAAACAAGTACGCCTGCCAATTCGTCTTGAATACATGAAACATTCGAAATACGTATCTGTGATGGAACTCATTGACAACATTTTAATAGAAATTATTGTAGATAGATCACTCAGAACAGGAAAACTGAGTAGATTTAGATTACAGAACATTCCTGGAAATCAAAAAACCGTTACAAATGCAATGCCTAATTCTTCTAAGGAACTGATTTCTTCGAATTTAAAACAAAAAACAGGTACGCCTGCCTATTCGTCTTGAATACATGAAACATTCGAAATACGTAACTATGATGGAACTCAATGACAACATTTTAATAGAAATTATTGTAGATAGATCACTCGGAACAGGAAAAATAGGAAGATTTAGATTAAATCCTACAATCTCAAAAATAGAACTGATACACTGACGAAGGATGTAAACACAATATCAATTAAATTCAATGGTATATCAAATAAGTACCCCCATTTTAATAGAAATTTCTGTAGGTAGATTACTCAGAACAGAGAAAATATTATTAACATGAATCTTCAGGTAGATTTAAAAAACTAACGGTTAGAACAGGTACCAATAAACTTAAAACTCTTACACTGAAGAAGAATACATGAAACATTCGAAATACGTATCTGTGATGGAACTCAGTGACAACATTTTAATAGAAATTATTGTAGATAGATCACTCAGAACAGGAAAACTGAGTAGATTTAGATTACAGAACATTCCTGGAAATCAAAAAACCGTTACAAATGCAATGCCTAATTCTTCTAAGGAACTGATTTCTTCGAATTTAAAACAAAAAACAGGTACGCCTGCCAATTCGTCTTGAATACATGAAACATTCGAAATACGTATCTGTGATGGAACTCAGTGACAACATTTTAATAGAAATTATTGTAGATAGATCACTCAGAACAGGAAAACTGAGTAGATTTAGATTACAGAACATTCCTGGAAATCAAATAACCGTTACAAATGCAATGCCTAATTCTTCTAAGGAACTGATTTCTTCGAATTTAAAACAAAAAACAGGTACGCCTGCCAATTCGTCTTGAATACATGAAACATTCGAAATACGTATCTGTGATGGAACTCAGTGACAACATTTTAATAGAAATTATTGTAGATAGATCACTCAGATCAGGAAAACTGAGTAGATTCAGATTACAGAACATTCCTGGAAATCAAAAAACCGTTACAAATGCAATGCCTAATTCTTCTAAGGAACTGATTTCTTCGAATTTAAAACAAAAAACAGGTACGCCTGCCAATTCGTCTTGAATACATGAAACATTCGAAATACGTAACTATGATGGAACTCAATGACAACATTTTAATAGAAATTATTGTAGATAGATCACACTAACAGGAAAAATAGGAAGATTTAGATTAAATCCTACAATCTCAAAAATAGAACTGATACACTGACGAAGGATGTAAACACAATATCAATTAAATTCAATGGTATATCAAATAAGTACCCCCATTTTAATAGAAATTTCTGTAGGTAGATTACTCAGAACAGAGAAAATATTATTAACATGAATCTTCAGGTAGATTTAAAAAACTAACGGTTAGAACAGGTACCAATAAACTTAAAACTCTTACACTGAAGAAGAATACATGAAACATTCGAAATACGTATCTGTGATGGAACTCAGTGACAACATTTTAATAGAAATTATTGTAGATAGATCACTCAGATCAGGAAAACTGAGTAGATTTAGATTACAGAACATTCCTGGAAATCAAAAAACCGTTACAAATGCAATGCCTAATTCTTCTAAGGAACTGATTTCTTCGAATTTAAAACAAAAAACAAGTACGCCTGCCAATTCGTCTTGAATACATGAAACATTCGAAATACGTATCTGTGATGGAACTCATTGACAACATTTTAATAGAAATTATTGTAGATAGATCACTCAGATCAGGAAAACTGAGTAGATTTAGATTACAGAACATTCCTGGAAATCAAAAAACCGTTACAAATGCAATGCCTAATTCTTCTAAGGCACTGATTTCTTCGAATTTAAAACAGGTACCAATAAACTTAAAACTCTTACACTGAAGAAGAATACATGAAACATTCGAAATATGTATCTGTGATGGAACTCAGTGACAACATTTTAATAGAAATTATTGTAGATAGATCACTCAGATCAGGAAAACTGAGTAGATTTAGATTACAGAACATTCCTGGAAATCAAAAAACCGTTACAAATGCAATGCCTAATTCTTCTAAGGAACTGATTTCTTCGAATTTAAAACAAAAAACAAGTACGCCTGCCAATTCGTCTTGAATACATGAAACATTCGAAATACGTATCTGTGATGGAACTCATTGACAACATTTTAATAGAAATTATTGTAGATAGATCACTCAGATCAGGAAAACTGAGTAGATTTAGATTACAGAACATTCCTGGAAATCAAAAAACCGTTACAAATGCAATGCCTAATTCTTCTAAGGCACTGATTTCTTCGAATTTAAAACAGGTACCAATAAACTTAAAACTCTTACACTGAAGAAGAATACATGAAACATTCGAAATATGTATCTGTGATGGAACTCAGTGACAACATTTTAATAGAAATTATTGTAGATAGATCACTCAGATCAGGAAAACTGAGTAGATTTAGATTACAGAACATTCCTGGAAATCAAAAAACCGTTACAAATGCAATGCCTAATTCTTCTAAGGCACTGATTTCTTCGAATTTAAAACAAAAAACAGGTACGCCTGCCTATTCGTCTTGAATACATGAAACATTCGAAATACGTAACTATGATGGAACTCAATGACAACATTTTAATAGAAATTATTGTAGATAGATCACTCGGAACAGGAAAAATAGGAAGATTTAGATTAAATCCTACAATCTCAAAAATAGAACTGATACACTGACGAAGGATGTAAACACAATATCAATTAAATTCAATGGTATATCAAATAAGTACCCCCATTTTAATAGAAATTTCTGTAGGTAGATTACTCAGAACAGAGAAAATATTATTAACATGAATCTTCAGGTAGATTTAAAAAACTAACGGTTAGAACAGGTACCAATAAACTTAAAACTCTTACACTGAAGAAGAATACATGAAACATTCGAAATACGTATCTGTGATGGAACTCAGTGACAACATTTTAATAGAAATTATTGTAGATAGATCACTCAGATCAGGAAAACTGAGTAGATTTAGATTACAGAACATTCCTGGAAATCAAAAAACCGTTACAAATGCAATGCCTAATTCTTCTAAGGCACTGATTTCTTCGAATTTAAAACAGGTACCAATAAACTTAAAACTCTTACACTGAAGAAGAATACATGAAACATTCGAAATATGTATCTGTGATGGAACTCAGTGACAACATTTTAATAGAAATTATTGTAGATAGATCACTCAGATCAGGAAAACTGAGTAGATTTAGATTACAGAACATTCCTGGAAATCAAAAAACCGTTACAAATGCAATGCCTAATTCTTCTAAGGCACTGATTTCTTCGAATTTAAAACAGGTACCAATAAACTTAAAACTCTTACACTGAAGAAGAATACATGAAACATTCGAAATATGTATCTGTGATGGAACTCAGTGACAACATTTTAATAGAAATTATTGTAGATAGATCACTCAGATCAGGAAAACTGAGTAGATTTAGATTACAGAACATTCCTGGAAATCAAAAAACCGTTACAAATGCAATGCCTAATTCTTCTAAGGAACTGATTTCTTCGAATTTAAAACAAAAAACAAGTACGCCTGCCAATTCGTCTTGAATACATGAAACATTCGAAATACGTATCTGTGATGGAACTCAGTGACAACATTTTAATAGAAATTATTGTAGATAGATCACTCAGAACAGGAAAACTGAGTAGATTTAGATTACAGAACATTCCTGGAAATCAAAAAACCGTTACAAATGCAATGCCTAATTCTTCTAAGGAACTGATTTCTTCGAATTTAAAACAAAAAACAAGTACGCCTGCCAATTCGTCTTGAATACATGAAACATTCGAAATACGTATCTGTGATGGAACTCATTGACAACATTTTAATAGAAATTATTGTAGATAGATCACTCAGAACAGGAAAACTGAGTAGATTTAGATTACAGAACATTCCTGGAAATCAAAAAACCGTTACAAATGCAATGCCTAATTCTTCTAAGGAACTGATTTCTTCGAATTTAAAACAAAAAACAGGTACGCCTGCCAATTCGTCTTGAATACATGAAACATTCGAAATACGTATCTGTGATGGAACTCAGTGACAACATTTTAATAGAAATTATTGTAGATAGATCACTCAGATCAGGAAAACTGAGTAGATTTAGATTACAGAACATTCCTGGAAATCAAAAAACCGTTACAAATGCAATGCCTAATTCTTCTAAGGCACTGATTTCTTCGAATTTAAAACAGGTACCAATAAACTTAAAACTCTTACACTGAAGAAGAATACATGAAACATTCGAAATATGTATCTGTGATGGAATTCAGTGACAACATTTTAATAGAAATTATTGTAGATAGATCACTCAGATCAGGAAAACTGAGTAGATTTAGATTACAGAACATTCCTGGAAATCAAAAAACCGTTACAAATGCAATGCCTAATTCTTCTAAGGCACTGATTTCTTCGAATTTAAAACAGGTACCAATAAACTTAAAACTCTTACACTGAAGAAGAATACATGAAACATTCGAAATACGTATCTGTGATGGAACTCAGTGACAACATTTTAATAGAAATTATTGTAGATAGATCACTCAGATCAGGAAAACTGAGTAGATTTAGATTACAGAACATTCCTGGAAATCAAAAAACCGTTACAAATGCAATGCCTAATTCTTCACTGATTTCTTCGAATTTAAAACAGGTACCAATAAACTTAAAACTCTTACACTGAAGAAGAATACATGAAACATTCGAAATACGTATCTGTGATGGAACTCAGTGACAACATTTTAATAGAAATTATTGTAGATAGATCACTCAGAACAGGAAAACTGAGTAGATTGAGATTACAGAACATTCCTGGAAATCAAAAAACCGTTACAAATGCAATGCCTAATTCTTCTAAGGAACTGATTTCTTCGAATTTAAAACAAAAAACAGGTACGCCTGCCAATTCGTCTTGAATACATGAAACATTCGAAATACGTATCTGTGATGGAACTCAGTGACAACATTTTAATAGAAATTATTGTAGATAGATCACTCAGAACAGGAAAACTGAGTAGATTTAGATTACAGAACATTCCTGGAAATCAAAAAACCGTTACAAATGCAATGCCTAATTCTTCTAAGGAACTGATTTCTTCGAATTTAAAACAAAAAACAGGTACGCCTGCCTATTCGTCTTGAATACATGAAACATTCGAAATACGTAACTATGATGGAACTCAATGACAACATTTTAATAGAAATTATTGTAGATAGATCACTCGGAACAGGAAAAATAGGAAGATTTAGATTAAATCCTACAATCTCAAAAATAGAACTGATACACTGACGAAGGATGTAAACACAATATCAATTAAATTCAATGGTATATCAAATAAGTACCCCCATTTTAATAGAAATTTCTGTAGGTAGATTACTCAGAACAGAGAAAATATTATTAACATGAATCTTCAGGTAGATTTAAAAAACTAACGGTTAGAACAGGTACCAATAAACTTAAAACTCTTACACTGAAGAAGAATACATGAAACATTCGAAATACGTATCTGTGATGGAACTCAGTGACAACATTTTAATAGAAATTATTGTAGATAGATCACTCAGAACAGGAAAACTGAGTAGATTTAGATTACAGAACATTCCTGGAAATCAAAAAACCGTTACAAATGCAATGCCTAATTCTTCTAAGGAACTGATTTCTTCGAATTTAAAACAAAAAACAGGTACGCCTGCCAATTCGTCTTGAATACATGAAACATTCGAAATACGTATCTGTGATGGAACTCAGTGACAACATTTTAATAGAAATTATTGTAGATAGATCACTCGGAACAGGAAAAATAGGAAGATTTAGATTAAATCCTACAATCTCAAAAATAGAACTGATACACTGACGAAGGATGTAAACACAATATCAATTAAATTCAATGGTATATCAAATAAGTACCCCCATTTTAATAGAAATTTCTGTAGGTAGATTACTCAGAACAGAGAAAATATTATTAACATGAATCTTCAGGTAGATTTAAAAAACTAACGGTTAGAACAGGTACCAATAAACTTAAAACTCTTACACTGAAGAAGAATACATGAAACATTCGAAATACGTATCTGTGATGGAACTCAGTGACAACATTTTAATAGAAATTATTGTAGATAGATCACTCAGAACAGGAAAACTGAGTAGATTTAGATTACAGAACATTCCTGGAAATCAAAAAACCGTTACAAATGCAATGCCTAATTCTTCTAAGGAACTGATTTCTTCGAATTTAAAACAAAAAACAGGTACGCCTGCCTATTCGTCTTGAATACATGAAACATTCGAAATACGTAACTATGATGGAACTCAATGACAACATTTTAATAGAAATTATTGTAGATAGATCACTCGGAACAGGAAAAATAGGAAGATTTAGATTAAATCCTACAATCTCAAAAATAGAACTGATACACTGACGAAGGATGTAAACACAATATCAATTAAATTCAATGGTATATCAAATAAGTACCCCCATTTTAATAGAAATTTCTGTAGGTAGATTACTCAGAACAGAGAAAATATTATTAACATGAATCTTCAGGTAGATTTAAAAAACTAACGGTTAGAACAGGTACCAATAAACTTAAAACTCTTACACTGAAGAAGAATACATGAAACATTCGAAATACGTATCTGTGATGGAACTCAGTGACAACATTTTAATAGAAATTATTGTAGATAGATCACTCAGAACAGGAAAACTGAGTAGATTTAGATTACAGAACATTCCTGGAAATCAAAAAACCGTTACAAATGCAATGCCTAATTCTTCTAAGGAACTGATTTCTTCGAATTTAAAACAAAAAACAGGTACGCCTGCCTATTCGTCTTGAATACATGAAACATTCGAAATACGTAACTATGATGGAACTCAATGACAACATTTTAATAGAAATTATTGTAGATAGATCACTCGGAACAGGAAAAATAGGAAGATTTAGATTAAATCCTACAATCTCAAAAATAGAACTGATACACTGACGAAGGATGTAAACACAATATCAATTAAATTCAATGGTATATCAAATAAGTACCCCCATTTTAATAGAAATTTCTGTAGGTAGATTACTCAGAACAGAGAAAATATTATTAACATGAATCTTCAGGTAGATTTAAAAAACTAACGGTTAGAACAGGTACCAATAAACTTAAAACTCTTACACTGAAGAAGAATACATGAAACATTCGAAATACGTATCTGTGATGGAACTCAGTGACAACATTTTAATAGAAATTATTGTAGATAGATCACTCAGAACAGGAAAACTGAGTAGATTTAGATTACAGAACATTCCTGGAAATCAAAAAACCGTTACAAATGCAATGCCTAATTCTTCTAAGGAACTGATTTCTTCGAATTTAAAACAAAAAACAGGTACGCCTGCCAATTCGTCTTGAATACATGAAACATTCGAAATACGTATCTGTGATGGAACTCAGTGACAACATTTTAATAGAAATTATTGTAGATAGATCACTCAGAACAGGAAAACTGAGTAGATTTAGATTACAGAACATTCCTGGAAATCAAATAACCGTTACAAATGCAATGCCTAATTCTTCTAAGGAACTGATTTCTTCGAATTTAAAACAAAAAACAGGTACGCCTGCCAATTCGTCTTGAATACATGAAACATTCGAAATACGTATCTGTGATGGAACTCAGTGACAACATTTTAATAGAAATTATTGTAGATAGATCACTCAGATCAGGAAAACTGAGTAGATTTAGATTACAGAACATTCCTGGAAATCAAAAAACCGTTACAAATGCAATGCCTAATTCTTCTAAGGAACTGATTTCTTCGAATTTAAAACAAAAAACAGGTACGCCTGCCAATTCGTCTTGAATACATGAAACATTCGAAATACGTAACTATGATGGAACTCAATGACAACATTTTAATAGAAATTATTGTAGATAGATCACTCGTAACAGGAAAAATAGGAAGATTTAGATTAAATCCTACAATCTCAAAAATAGAACTGATACACTGACGAAGGATGTAAACACAATATCAATTAAATTCAATGGTATATCAAATAAGTACCCCCATTTTAATAGAAATTACTGTAGGTAGATTACTCAGAGCAGAGAAAATATTATTAACATGAATCTTCAGGTAGATTAAAAAAAATAACGATTAGAACAGGTACCAATGAACTTAAAACTCTTACACTGAAGAAGAATACATGAAACATTCGAAATACGTATCTGTGATGGAACTCAGTGACAACATTTTAATAGAAATTATTGTAGATAGATCACTCAGATCAGGAAAACTGAGTAGATTTAGATTACAGAACATTCCTGGAAATCAAAAAACCGTTACAAATGCAATGCCTAATTCTTCACTGATTTCTTCGAATTTAAAACAGGTACCAATAAACTTAAAACTCTTACACTGAAGAAGAATACATGAAACATTCGAAATACGTATCTGTGATGGAACTCAGTGACAACATTTTAATAGAAATTATTGTAGATAGATCACTCAGATCAGGAAAACTGAGTAGATTTAGATTACAGAACATTCCTGGAAATCAAAAAACCGTTACAAATGCAATGCCTAATTCTTCTAAGGCACTGATTTCTTCGAATTTAAAACAGGTACCAATAAACTTAAAACTCTTACACTGAAGAAGAATACATGAAACATTCGAAATACGTATCTGTGATGGAACTCAGTGACAACATTTCAATAGAAATTATTGTAGATAGATCACTCAGATCAGGAAAACTGAGTAGATTTAGATTACAGAACATTCCTGGAAATCAAAAAACCGTTACAAATGCAATGCCTAATTCTTCTAAGGAACTGATTTCTTCGAATTTAAAACAAAAAACAGGTACGCCTGCCAATTCGTCTTGAATACATGAAACATTCGAAATACGTAACTATGATGGAACTCAATGACAACATTTTAATAGAAATTATTGTAGATAGATCACTCAGATCAGGAAAACTGAGTAGATTTAGATTACAGAACATTCCTGGAAATCAAAAAACCGTTACAAATGCAATGCCTAATTCTTCTAAGGAACTGATTTCTTCGAATTTAAAACAAAAAACAGGTACGCCTGCCAATTCGTCTTGAATACATGAAACATTCGAAATACGTATCTGTGATGGAACTCAGTGACAACATTTTAATAGAAATTATTGTAGATAGATCACTCAGATCAGGAAAACTGAGTAGATTTAGATTACAGAACATTCCTGGAAATCAAAAAACCGTTACAAATGCAATGCCTAATTCTTCTAAGGAACTGATTTCTTCGAATTTAAAACATAAAACAGGTACGCCTGCCAATTCGTCTTGAATACATGAAACATTCGAAATACGTAACTATGATGGAACTCAATGACAACATTTTAATAGAAATTATTGTAGATAGATCACTCGGAACAGGAAAAATAGGAAGATTTAGATTAAATCCTACAATCTCAAAAATAGAACTGATACACTGACGAAGGATGTAAACACAATATCAATTAAATTCAATGGTATATCAAATAAGTACCCCCATTTTAATAGAAATTTCTGTAGGTAGATTACTCAGAACAGAGAAAATATTATTAACATGAATCTTCAGGTAGATTTAAAAAACTAACGATTAGAACAGGTACCAATAAACTTAAAACTCTTACACTGAAGAAGAATACATGAAACATTCGAAATACGTATCTGTGATGGAATCAAAAAACCGTTACAAATGCAATGCCTAATTCTTCTAAGGCACTGATTTCTTGGAATTTAAAAAATACGATTTAGATTACAGAACATTCCTGGAAATCAAAAAACCGTTACAAATGCAATGCCTAATTCTTCTAAGGCACTGATTTCTTCGAATTTAAAACAGGTACCAATAAACTTAAAACTCTTACACTGAAGAAGAATACATGAAACATTCGAAATACGTATCTGTGATGGAACTCAGTGACAACATTTTAATAGAAATTATTGTAGATAGATCACTCAGATCAGGAAAACTGAGTAGATTTAGATTACAGAACATTCCTGGAAATCAAAAAACCGTTACAAATGCAATCCCTAATTCTTCTAAGGCACTGATTTCTTCGAATTTAAAACAGGTACCAATAAACCTAAAACTCTTACACTGAAGAAGAATACATGAAACATTCGAAATACGTATCTGTGATGGAACTCAGTGACAACATTTTAATAGAAATTATTGTAGATAGATCACTCAGAACAGGGAAACTGAGTAGATTTAGATTACAGAACATTCCTGAAAATCAAAAAACCGTTACAAATGCAATGCCTAATTCTTCTAAGGCACTGATTTCTTCGAATTTAAAACAAAAAACAGGTACGCCTGCCAATTCGTCTTGAATACATGAAACATTCGAAATACGTAACTATGATGGAACTCAGTGACAACATTTTAATAGAAATTATTGTAGATAGATCACTCAGATCAGGAAAACTGAGTAGATTTAGATTACAGAACATTCCTGGAAATCAAAAAACCGTTACAAATGCAATGCCTAATTCTTCTAAGGCACTGATTTCTTCGAATTTAAAACAAAAAACAGGTACGCCTGCCAATTCGTCTTGAATACATGAAACATTCGAAATACGTAACTATGATGGAACTCAATGACAACATTTTAATAGAAATTATTGTAGATAGATCACTCGGAACAGGAAAAATAGGAAGATTTAGATTAAATCCTACAATCTCAAAAATAGAACTGATACACTGACGAAGGATGTAAACACAATATCAATTAAATTCAATGGTATATCAAATAAGTACCCCCATTTTAATAGAAATTTCTGTAGGTAGATTACTCAGAACAGAGAAAATATTATTAACATGAATCTTCAGGTAGATTTAAAAAACTAACGATTAGAACAGGTACCAATAAACTTAAAACTCTTACACTGAAGAAGAATACATGAAACATTCGAAATACGTATCTGTGATGGAACTCAGTGACAACATTTTAATAGAAATTATTGTAGATAGATCACTCAGATCAGGAAAACTGAGTAGATTTAGATTACAGAACATTCCTGGAAATCAAAAAACCGTTACAAATGCAATGCCTAATTCTTCTAAGGCACTGATTTCTTCGAATTTAAAACAAAAAACAGGTACGCCTGCCAATTTGTCTTGAATACATGAAACATTCGAAATACGTAACTATGATGGAACTCAATGACAACATTTTAATAGAAATTATTGTAGATAGATCACTCGGAACAGGAAAAATAGGAAGATTTAGATTAAATCCTTCAATCTCAAAAATAGAACTGATACACTGACGAAGGATGTAAACACAATATCAATTAAATTCAATGGTATATCAAATAAGTACCCCCATTTTAATAGAAATTACGGTAGGTAGATTACTCAGAGCAGAGAAAATATTATTAACATGAATCTTCAGGTAGATTAAAAAAAAAATAACGATTAGAACTTAAAACTCTTACACTGAAGAAGAATACATGAAACATTCGAAATACGTATCTGTGATGGAACTCAGTGACAACATTTTAATAGAAATTATTGTAGATAGATCACTCAGAACAGGGAAACTGAGTAGATTTAGATTACAGAACATTCCTGGAAATCAAAAAACCGCTACAAATGCAATGCCTAATTCTTCTAAGGCACTGATTTCTTCGAATTTAAAACAGGTACCAATAAACTTAAAACTCTTACACTGAAGAAGAATACATGAAACATTCGAAATACGTATCTGTGATGGAACTCAGTGACAACATTTTAATAGAAATTATTGTAGATAGATCACTCAGATCAGGAAAACTGAGTAGATTTAGATTACAGAACATTCCTGGAAATCAAAAAACCGTTACAAATGCAATGCCTAATTCTTCTAAGGCACTGATTTCTTCGAATTTAAAACAGGTACCAATAAACTTAAAACTCTTACACTGAAGAAGAATACATGAAACATTCGAAATACGTATTTGTGATGGAACTCAGTGACAACATTTTAATAGCAATTATTGTAGATAGATCACTCAGAACAGGGAAACTGAGTAGATTTAGATTACAGAACATTCCTGGAAATCAAAAAACCGTTACAAATGCAATGCCTAATTCTTCTAAGGCACTGATTTCTTCGAATTTAAAACAAAAAACAGGTACGCCTGCCAATTCGTCTTGAATACATGAAACATTCGAAATACGTAACTATGATGGAACTCAGTGACAACATTTTAATAGAAATTATTGTAGATCTCACACTGAAGAAGAATACATGAAACATTCGAAATACGTATCTGTGATGGAACTCAGTGACAACATTTTAATAGAAATTATTGTAGATAGATCACTCAGATCAGGAAAACTGAGTAGATTTAGATTACAGAACATTCCTGGAAATCAAAAAACCGTTACAAATGCAATGCCTAATTCTTCTAAGGAACTGATTTCTTCGAATTTAAAACAAAAAACACTGCCAATTCGTCTTGAATACATGAAACATTCGAAATACGTATCTGTGATGGAACTCAGTGACAACATTTTAATAGAAATTATTGTAGATAGATCACTCAGATCAGGAAAACTGAGTAGATTTAGATTACAGAACATTCCTGGAAATCAAAAAACCGTTACAAATGCAATGCCTAATTCTTCTAAGGAACTGATTTCTTCGAATTTAAAACAAAAAACACTGCCAATTCGTCTTGAATACATGAAACATTCGAAATACGTATCTGTGATGGAACTCAGTGACAACATTTTAATAGAAATTATTGTGATAGATCACTTAGATCAGGAAAACTGAGTAGATTTAGATTACAGAACATTCCTGGAAATCAAAAAACCGTTACAAATGCAATGCCTAATTCTTCAAAGGAACTGATTTCTTCGAATTTAAAACAAAAAACAGGTACGCCTGCCAATTCGTCTTGAATACATGAAACATTCGAAATACGTAACTATGATGGAACTCAATGACAACATTTTAATAGAAATTATTGTAGATAGATCACTCGGAACAGGAAAAATAGGAAGATTTAGATTAAATCCTACAATCTCAAAAATAGAACTGATACACTGACGAAGGATGTAAACACAATATCAATTAAATTCAATGGTATATCAAATAAGTACCCCCATTTTAATAGAAATTTCTGTAGGTAGATTACTCAGAACAGAGAAAATATTATTAACATGAATCTTCAGGTAGATTTAAAAAACTAACGATTTCTGTAGGTAGATTACTCAGAACAGAGAAAATATTATTAACATGAATCTTCAGGTAGATTTAAAAAACTAACGATTAGAACAGGTACCAATAAACTTAAAACTCTTACACTGAAGAAGAATACATGAAACATTCGAAATACGTATTTGTGATGGAACTCAGTGACAACATTTTAATAGAAATTATTGTAGATAGATCACTCAGAACAGGGAAACTGAGTAGATTTAGATTACAGAACATTCCTGAAAATCAAAAAACCGTGACAAATGCAATGCCTAATTCTTCTAAGGCACTGATTTCTTCGAATTTAAAACAAAAAACAGGTACGCCTGCCAATTCGTCTTGAATACATGAAACATTCGAAATACGTAACTATGATGGAACTCAGTGACAACATTTTAATAGAAATTATTGTAGATCTCACACTGAAGAAGAATACATGAAACATTCGAAATACGTATCTGTGATGGAACTCAGTGACAACATTTTAATAGAAATTATTGTAGATAGATCACTCAGATCAGGAAAACTGAGTAGATTTAGATTACAGAACATTCCTGGAAATCAAAAAACCGTTACAAATGCAATGCCTAATTCTTCTAAGGAACTGATTTCTTCGAATTTAAAACAAAAAACACTGCCAATTCGTCTTGAATACATGAAACATTCGAAATACGTATCTGTGATGGAACTCAGTGACAACATTTTAATAGAAATTATTGTGATAGATCACTCAGATCAGGAAAACTGAGTAGATTTAGATTACAGAACATTCCTGGAAATCAAAAAACCGTTACAAATGCAATGCCTAATTCTTCTAAGGCACTGATTTCTTCGAATTTAAAACAAAAAACAGGTACGCCTGCCAATTCGTCTTGAATACATGAAACATTCGAAATACGTAACTATGATGGAACTCAATGACAACATTTTAATAGAAATTATTGTAGATAGATCACTCGGAACAGGAAAAATAGGAAGATTTAGATTAAATCCTACAATCTCAAAAATAGAACTGATACACTGACGAAGGATGTAAACACAATATCAATTAAATTCAATGGTATATCAAATAAGTACCCCCATTTTAATAGAAATTTCTGTAGGTAGATTACTCAGAACAGAGAAAATATTATTAACATGAATCTTCAGGTAGATTTAAAAAACTAACGATTAGAACAGGTACCAATAAACTTAAAACTCTTACACTGAAGAAGAATACATGAAACATTCGAAATACGTATCTGTGATGGAACTCAGTGACAACATTTTAATAGAAATTATTGTAGATAGATCACTCAGATCAGGAAAACTGAGTAGATTTAGATTACAGAACATTCCTGGAAATCAAAAAACCGTTACAAATGCAATGCCTAATTCTTCTAAGGCACTGATTTCTTCGAATTTAAAACAGGTACCAATACACTCAAAACTCTTACACTGAAGAAGAATACATGAAACATTCGAAATACGTATCTGTGATGGAACTCAGTGACAACATTTTAATAGAAATTATTGTAGATAGATCACTCGGAACAGGAAAAATAGGAAGATTTACATTAAATCCTACAATCTCTACAAAATTATTGTAGATAGATCACTCAGATCAGGAAAACTGAGTAGATTTAGATTACAGAACATTCCTGGAAATCAAAAAACCGTTACAAATGCAATGCCTAATTCTTCTAAGGCACTGATTTCTTCGAATTTAAAACAGGTAACAATACACTTAAAACTCTTACACTGAAGAAGAATACATGAAACATTCGAAATACGTATCTGTGATGGAACTCAGTGACAACATTTTAATAGAAATTATTGTAGATAGATCACTCGGAACAGGAAAAATAGGAAGATTTAGATTAAATCCTACAATCTCAAAAATAGAACTGATACACTGACGAAGGATGTAAACACAATATCAATTAAATTCAATGGTATATCAAATAAGTACCCCCATTTTAATAGAAATTTCTGTAGGTAGATTACTCAGAACAGAGAAAATATTATTAACATGAATCTTCAGGTAGATTTAAAAAACTAACGATTAGAACAGGTACCAATAAACTTAAAACTCTTACACTGAAGAAGAATACATGAAACATTCGAAATACGTATTTGTGATGGAACTCAGTGACAACATTTTAATAGAAATTATTGTAGATAGATCACTCAGAACAGGGAAACTGAGTAGATTTAGATTACAGAACATTCCTGGAAATCAAAAAACCGTTACAAATGCAATGCCTAATTCTTCTAAGGCACTGATTTCTTCGAATTTAAAACAGGTACCAATACACTCAAAACTCTTACACTGAAGAAGAATACATGAAACATTCGAAATACGTATCTGTGATGGAACTCAGTGACAACATTTTAATAGAAATTATTGTAGATAGATCACTCGGAACAGGAAAAATAGGAAGATTTAGATTAAATCCTACAATCTCAAAAATAGAACTGATACACTGACGAAGGATGTAAACACAATATCAATTAAATTCAATGGTATATCAAATAAGTACCCCCATTTTAATAGAAATTTCTGTAGGTAGATTACTCAGAACAGAGAAAATATTATTAACATGAATCTTCAGGTAGATTTAAAAAACTAACGATTAGAACAGGTACCAATAAACTTAAAACTCTTACACTGAAGAAGAATACATGAAACATTCGAAATACGTATCTGTGATGGAACTCAGTGACAACATTTTAATAGAAATTATTGTAGATAGATCACTCAGATCAGGAAAACTGAGTAGATTTAGATTACAGAACATTCCTGAAAATCAAAAAACAAATGCAATGCCTAATTCTTCTAAGGCACTGATTTCTTCGAATTTAAAACAGGTACCAATACACTCAAAACTCTTACACTGAAGAGGAATACATGAAACATTCGAAATACGTATCTGTGATGGAACTCAGTGACAACATTTTAATAGAAATTATTGTAGATAGATCACTCGGAACAAGAAAAATAGGAAGATTTAGATTAAATCCTACAATCTCAAAAATAGAACTGATACACTGACGAAGGATGTAAACACAATATCAATTAAATTAAATGATATATCAAATAAGTACCCCCATTTTAATAGAAATTACTGTAGGTAGATTACTCAGAACAGAGAAAATATTATTAACATGAATCTTCAGGTAGATTTAAAAAACTAACGATTAGAACAGGTACCAATAAACTTAAAACTCTTACACTGAAGAAGAATACATGAAACATTCGAAATACGTATTTGTGATGGAACTCAGTGACAACATTTTAATAGAAATTATTGTAGATAGATCACTCAGAACAGGGAAACTGAGTAGATTTAGATTACAGAACATTCCTGGAAATCAAAAAACCGTTACAAATGCAATGCCTAATTCTTCTAAGGAACTGATTTCTTCGAATTTAAAACAAAAAACACTGCCAATTCGTCTTGAATACATGAAACATTCGAAATACGTATCTGTGATGGAACTCAGTGACAACATTTTAATAGAAATTATTGTAGATAGATCACTCAGATCAGGAAAACTGAGTAGATTTAGATTACAGAACATTCCTGGAAATCAAAAAACCGTTACAAATGCAATGCCTAATTCTTCTAAGGCACTGATTTCTTCGAATTTAAAACAAAAAACAGGTACGCCTGCCAATTCGTCTTGAATACATGAAACATTCGAAATACGTAACTATGATGGAACTCAATGACAACATTTTAATAGAAATTATTGTAGATAGATCACTCGGAACAGGAAAAATAGGAAGATTTAGATTAAATCCTACAATCTCAAAAATAGAACTGATACACTGACGAAGGATGTAAACACAATATCAATTAAATTCAATGGTATATCAAATAAGTACCCCCATTATAATAGAAATTTCTGTAGGTAGATTACTCAGAACAGAGAAAATATTATTAACATGAATCTTCAGGTAGATTTAAAAAACTAACGATTAGAACAGGTACCAATAAACTTAAAACTCTTACACTGAAGAAGAATACATGAAACATTCGAAATACGTATCTGTGATGGAACTCAGTGACAACATTTTAATAGAAATTATTGTAGATAGATCACTCAGATCAGGAAAACTGAGTAGATTTAGATTACAGAACATTCCTGGAAATCAAAAAACCGTTACAAATGCAATGCCTAATTCTTCTAAGGCACTGATTTCTTCGAATTTAAAACAGGTACCAATACACTCAAAACTCTTACACTGAAGAAGAATACATGAAACATTCGAAATACGTATCTGTGATGGAACTCAGTGACAACATTTTAATAGAAATTATTGTAGATAGATCACTCGGAACAGGAAAAATAGGAAGATTTAGATTAAATCCTACAATCTCAAAAATAGAACTGATACACTGACGAAGGATGTAAACACAATATCAATTAAATTCAATGGTATATCAAATAAGTACCCCCATTTTAATAGAAATTTCTGTAGGTAGATTACTCAGAACAGAGAAAATATTATTAACATGAATCTTCAGGTAGATTTAAAAAACTAACGATTAGAACAGGTACCAATAAACTTAAAACTCTTACACTGAAGAAGAATACATGAAACATTCGAAATACGTATCTGTGATGGAACTCAGTGACAACATTTTAATAGAAATTATTGTAGATAGATCACTCAGATCAGGAAAACTGAGTAGATTTAGATTACAGAACATTCCTGGAAATCAAAAAACCGTTACAAATGCAATGCCTAATTCTTCTAAGGCACTGATTTCTTCGAATTTAAAACAGGTACCAATACACTCAAAACTCTTACACTGAAGAAGAATACATGAAACATTCGAAATACGTATCTGTGATGGAACTCAGTGACAACATTTTAATAGAAATTATTGTAGATAGATCACTCGGAACAGGAAAAATAGGAAGATTTACATTAAATCCTACAATCTCAAAAATAGAACTGATACACTGACGAAGGATGTAAACACAATATCAATTAAATTCAATGATATATCAAATAAGTACCCCCATTTTAATAGAAATTACTGTAGGTAGATTACTCAGAGCAGAGAAAATATTATTAACATGAATCTTCAGGTAGATTAAAAAAAAATAACGATTAGAACAGGTACCAATAAACTTAAAACTCTTACACTGAAGAAGAATACATGAAACATTCGAAATACGTATCTGTGATGGAACTCAGTGACAACATTTTAATAGAAATTATTGTAGATAGATCACTCAGATCAGGAAAACTGAGTAGATTTAGATTACAGAACATTCCTGAAAATCAAAAAACAAATGCAATGCCTAATTCTTCTAAGGCACTGATTTCTTCGAATTTAAAACAGGTACCAATACACTCAAAACTCTTACACTGAAGAGGAATACATGAAACATTCGAAATACGTATCTGTGATGGAACTCAGTGACAACATTTTAATAGAAATTATTGTAGATAGATCACTCGGAACAAGAAAAATAGGAAGATTTAGATTAAATCCTACAATCTCAAAAATAGAACTGATACACTGACGAAGGATGTAAACACAATATCAATTAAATTCAATGATATATCAAATAAGTACCCCCATTTTAATAGAAATTACTGTAGGTAGATTACTCAGAGCAGAGAAAATATTATTAACATGAATCTTCAGGTAGATTAAAAAAAATTACGATTAGAACAGGTACCAATAAACTTAAAACTCTTACACTGAAGAAGAATACATGAAACATTCGAAATACGTATCTGTGATGGAACTCAGTGACAACATTTTAATAGAAATTATTGTAGATAGATCACTCAGATCAGGAAAACTGAGTAGATTTAGATTACAGAACATTCCTGGAAATCAAAAAACCGTTACAAATGCAATGCCTAATTCTTCTAAGGCACTGATTTCTTCGAATTTAAAACAAAAAACAGGTACGCCTGCCAATTCGTCTTGAATACATGAAACATTCGAAATACGTAACTATGATGGAACTCAGTGACAACATTTTAATAGAAATTATTGTAGATCTCACACTGAAGAAGAATACATAAAACATTCGAAATACGTATCTGTGATGGAACTCAGTGACAACATTTTAATAGAAATTATTGTAGATAGATCACTCAGATCAGGAAAACTGAGTAGATTTAGATTACAGAACATTCCTGGAAATCAAAAAACCGTTACAAATGCAATGCCTAATTCTTCTAAGGCACTGATTTCTTCGAATTTAAAACAGGTACCAATACACTTAAAACTCTTACACTGAAGAAGAATACATGAAACATTCGAAATACGTATCTGTGATGGAACTCAGTGACAACATTTTAATAGAAATTATTGTAGATAGATCACTCGGAACAGGAAAAATAGGAAGATTTAGATTAAATCCTACAATCTCAAAAATAGAACTGATACACTGACGAAGGATGTAAACACAATATCAATTAAATTCAATGATATATCAAATAAGTACCCCCATTTTAATAGAAATTACTGTAGGTAGATTACTCAGAGCAGAGAAAATATTATTAACATGAATCTTCAGGTAGATTAAAAAAAATTACGATTAGAACAGGTACCAATAAACTTAAAACTCTTACACTGAAGAAGAATACATGAAACATTCGAAATACGTATCTGTGATGGAACTCAGTGACAACATTTTAATAGAAATTATTGTAGATAGATCACTCAGATCAGGAAAACTGAGTAGATTTAGATTACAGAACATTCCTGGAAATCAAAAAACCGTTACAAATGCAATGCCTAATTCTTCTAAGGCACTGATTTCTTCGAATTTAAAACAAAAAACAGGTACGCCTGCCAATTCGTCTTGAATACATGAAACATTCGAAATACGTAACTATGATGGAACTCAGTGACAACATTTTAATAGAAATTATTGTAGATCTCACACTGAAGAAGAATACATAAAACATTCGAAATACGTATCTGTGATGGAACTCAGTGACAACATTTTAATAGAAATTATTGTAGATAGATCACTCAGATCAGGAAAACTGAGTAGATTTAGATTACAGAACATTCCTGGAAATCAAAAAACCGTTACAAATGCAATGCCTAATTCTTCTAAGGCACTGATTTCTTCGAATTTAAAACAGGTAACAATACACTTAAAACTCTTACACTGAAGAAGAATACATGAAACATTCGAAATACGTATCTGTGATGGAACTCAGTGACAACATTTTAATAGAAATTATTGTAGATAGATCACTCGGAACAGGAAAAATAGGAAGATTTAGATTAAATCCTACAATCTCAAAAATAGAACTGATACACTGACGAAGGATGTAAACACAATATCAATTAAATTCAATGGTATATCAAATAAGTACCCCCATTTTAATAGAAATTTCTGTAGGTAGATTACTCAGAACAGAGAAAATATTATTAACATGAATCTTCAGGTAGATTTAAAAAACTAACGATTAGAACAGGTACCAATAAACTTAAAACTCTTACACTGAAGAAGAATACATGAAACATTCGAAATACGTATTTGTGATGGAACTCAGTGACAACATTTTAATAGAAATTATTGTAGATAGATCACTCAGAACAGGGAAACTGAGTAGATTTAGATTACAGAACATTCCTGGAAATCAAAAAACCGTTACAAATGCAATGCCTAATTCTTCTAAGGCACTGATTTCTTCGAATTTAAAACAGGTACCAATACACTCAAAACTCTTACACTGAAGAAGAATACATGAAACATTCGAAATACGTATCTGTGATGGAACTCAGTGACAACATTTTAATAGAAATTATTGTAGATAGATCACTCGGAACAGGAAAAATAGGAAGATTTAGATTAAATCCTACAATCTCAAAAATAGAACTGATACACTGACGAAGGATGTAAACACAATATCAATTAAATTCAATGGTATATCAAATAAGTACCCCCATTTTAATAGAAATTTCTGTAGGTAGATTACTCAGAACAGAGAAAATATTATTAACATGAATCTTCAGGTAGATTTAAAAAACTAACGATTAGAACAGGTACCAATAAACTTAAAACTCTTACACTGAAGAAGAATACATGAAACATTCGAAATACGTATCTGTGATGGAACTCAGTGACAACATTTTAATAGAAATTATTGTAGATAGATCACTCAGATCAGGAAAACTGAGTAGATTTAGATTACAGAACATTCCTGAAAATCAAAAAACAAATGCAATGCCTAATTCTTCTAAGGCACTGATTTCTTCGAATTTAAAACAGGTACCAATACACTCAAAACTCTTACACTGAAGAGGAATACATGAAACATTCGAAATACGTATCTGTGATGGAACTCAGTGACAACATTTTAATAGAAATTATTGTAGATAGATCACTCGGAACAAGAAAAATAGGAAGATTTAGATTAAATCCTACAATCTCAAAAATAGAACTGATACACTGACGAAGGATGTAAACACAATATCAATTAAATTAAATGATATATCAAATAAGTACCCCCATTTTAATAGAAATTACTGTAGGTAGATTACTCAGAACAGAGAAAATATTATTAACATGAATCTTCAGGTAGATTTAAAAAACTAACGATTAGAACAGGTACCAATAAACTTAAAACTCTTACACTGAAGAAGAATACATGAAACATTCGAAATACGTATTTGTGATGGAACTCAGTGACAACATTTTAATAGAAATTATTGTAGATAGATCACTCAGAACAGGGAAACTGAGTAGATTTAGATTACAGAACATTCCTGGAAATCAAAAAACCGTTACAAATGCAATGCCTAATTCTTCTAAGGAACTGATTTCTTCGAATTTAAAACAAAAAACACTGCCAATTCGTCTTGAATACATGAAACATTCGAAATACGTATCTGTGATGGAACTCAGTGACAACATTTTAATAGAAATTATTGTAGATAGATCACTCAGATCAGGAAAACTGAGTAGATTTAGATTACAGAACATTCCTGGAAATCAAAAAACCGTTACAAATGCAATGCCTAATTCTTCTAAGGCACTGATTTCTTCGAATTTAAAACAAAAAACAGGTACGCCTGCCAATTCGTCTTGAATACATGAAACATTCGAAATACGTAACTATGATGGAACTCAATGACAACATTTTAATAGAAATTATTGTAGATAGATCACTCGGAACAGGAAAAATAGGAAGATTTAGATTAAATCCTACAATCTCAAAAATAGAACTGATACACTGACGAAGGATGTAAACACAATATCAATTAAATTCAATGGTATATCAAATAAGTACCCCCATTTTAATAGAAATTTCTGTAGGTAGATTACTCAGAACAGAGAAAATATTATTAACATGAATCTTCAGGTAGATTTAAAAAACTAACGATTAGAACAGGTACCAATAAACTTAAAACTCTTACACTGAAGAAGAATACATGAAACATTCGAAATACGTATCTGTGATGGAACTCAGTGACAACATTTTAATAGAAATTATTGTAGATAGATCACTCAGATCAGGAAAACTGAGTAGATTTAGATTACAGAACATTCCTGGAAATCAAAAAACCGTTACAAATGCAATGCCTAATTCTTCTAAGGCACTGATTTCTTCGAATTTAAAACAGGTACCAATACACTCAAAACTCTTACACTGAAGAAGAATACATGAAACATTCGAAATACGTATCTGTGATGGAACTCAGTGACAACATTTTAATAGAAATTATTGTAGATAGATCACTCGGAACAGGAAAAATAGGAAGATTTAGATTAAATCCTACAATCTCAAAAATAGAACTGATACACTGACGAAGGATGTAAACACAATATCAATTAAATTCAATGGTATATCAAATAAGTACCCCCATTTTAATAGAAATTTCTGTAGGTAGATTACTCAGAACAGAGAAAATATTATTAACATGAATCTTCAGGTAGATTTAAAAAACTAACGATTAGAACAGGTACCAATAAACTTAAAACTCTTACACTGAAGAAGAATACATGAAACATTCGAAATACGTATCTGTGATGGAACTCAGTGACAACATTTTAATAGAAATTATTGTAGATAGATCACTCAGATCAGGAAAACTGAGTAGATTTAGATTACAGAACATTCCTGGAAATCAAAAAACCGTTACAAATGCAATGCCTAATTCTTCTAAGGCACTGATTTCTTCGAATTTAAAACAGGTACCAATACACTCAAAACTCTTACACTGAAGAAGAATACATGAAACATTCGAAATACGTATCTGTGATGGAACTCAGTGACAACATTTTAATAGAAATTATTGTAGATAGATCACTCGGAACAGGAAATTTACATATTTACATTAAATCCTACAATCTCAAAAATAGAACTGATACACTGACGAAGGATGTAAACACAATATCAATTAAATTCAATGATATATCAAATAAGTACCCCCATTTTAATAGAAATTACTGTAGGTAGATTACTCAGAGCAGAGAAAATATTATTAACATGAATCTTCAGGTAGATTAAAAAAAAATAACGATTAGAACAGGTACCAATAAACTTAAAACTCTTACACTGAAGAAGAATACATGAAACATTCGAAATACGTATCTGTGATGGAACTCAGTGACAACATTTTAATAGAAATTATTGTAGATAGATCACTCAGATCAGGAAAACTGAGTAGATTTAGATTACAGAACATTCCTGAAAATCAAAAAACAAATGCAATGCCTAATTCTTCTAAGGCACTGATTTCTTCGAATTTAAAACAGGTACCAATACACTCAAAACTCTTACACTGAAGAGGAATACATGAAACATTCGAAATACGTATCTGTGATGGAACTCAGTGACAACATTTTAATAGAAATTATTGTAGATAGATCACTCGGAACAAGAAAAATAGGAAGATTTAGATTAAATCCTACAATCTCAAAAATAGAACTGATACACTGACGAAGGATGTAAACACAATATCAATTAAATTCAATGATATATCAAATAAGTACCCCCATTTTAATAGAAATTACTGTAGGTAGATTACTCAGAGCAGAGAAAATATTATTAACATGAATCTTCAGGTAGATTAAAAAAAAATTACGATTAGAACAGGTACCAATAAACTTAAAACTCTTACACTGAAGAAGAATACATGAAACATTCGAAATACGTATCTGTGATGGAACTCAGTGACAACATTTTAATAGAAATTATTGTAGATAGATCACTCAGATCAGGAAAACTGAGTAGATTTAGATTACAGAACATTCCTGGAAATCAAAAAACCGTTACAAATGCAATGCCTAATTCTTCTAAGGCACTGATTTCTTCGAATTTAAAACAAAAAACAGGTACGCCTGCCAATTCGTCTTGAATACATGAAACATTCGAAATACGTAACTATGATGGAACTCAGTGACAACATTTTAATAGAAATTATTGTAGATCTCACACTGAAGAAGAATACATAAAACATTCGAAATACGTATCTGTGATGGAACTCAGTGACAACATTTTAATAGAAATTATTGTAGATAGATCACTCAGATCAGGAAAACTGAGTAGATTTAGATTACAGAACATTCCTGGAAATCAAAAAACCGTTACAAATGCAATGCCTAATTCTTCTAAGGCACTGATTTCTTCGAATTTAAAACAGGTACCAATACACTTAAAACTCTTACACTGAAGAAGAATACATGAAACATTCGAAATACGTATCTGTGATGGAACTCAGTGACAACATTTTAATAGAAATTATTGTAGATAGATCACTCGGAACAGGAAAAATAGGAAGATTTAGATTAAATCCTACAATCTCAAAAATAGAACTGATACACTGACGAAGGATGTAAACACAATATCAATTAAATTCAATGATATATCAAATAAGTACCCCCATTTTAATAGAAATTACTGTAGGTAGATTACTCAGAGCAGAGAAAATATTATTAACATGAATCTTCAGGTAGATTAAAAAAAAATAACGATTAGAACAGGTACCAATAAACTTAAAACTTTTACACTGAAGAAGAATACATGAAACATTCGAAATACGTATCTGTGATGGAACTCAGTGACAACATTTTAATAGAAATTATTGTAGATAGATCACTCAGAACAGGGAAACTGAGTAGATTTAGATTACAGAACATTCCTGAAAATCAAAAAACAAATGCAATGCCTAATTCTTCTAAGGCACTGATTTCTTCGAATTCAAAACAGGTACCAATAAACTTAAAACTCTTACACTGAAGAAGAATACATGAAACATTCGAAATACGTATCTGTGATGGAACTCAGTGACAACATTTTAATAGAAATTATTGTAGATAGATCACTCAGATCAGGAAAACTGAGTAGATTTAGATTACAGAACATTCCTGGAAATCAAAAAACCGTTACAAATGCAATGCCTAATTCTTCTAAGGCACTGATTTCTTCGAATTTAAAACAAAAAACAGGTACGCCTGCCAATTCGTCTTGAATACATGAAACATTCGAAATACGTAACTATGATGGAACTCAGTGACAACATTTTAATAGAAATTATTGTAGATCTCACACTGAAGAAGAATACATAAAACATTCGAAATACGTATCTGTGATGGAACTCAGTGACAACATTTTAATAGAAATTATTGTAGATAGATCACTCAGATCAGGAAAACTGAGTAGATTTAGATTACAGAACATTCCTGGAAATCAAAAAACCGTTACAAATGCAATGCCTAATTCTTCTAAGGCACTGATTTCTTCGAATTTAAAACAGGTACCAATACACTTAAAACTCTTACACTGAAGAAGAATACATGAAACATTCGAAATACGTATCTGTGATGGAACTCAGTGACAACATTTTAATAGAAATTATTGTAGATAGATCACTCGGAACAGGAAAAATAGGAAGATTTAGATTAAATCCTACAATCTCAAAAATAGAACTGATACACTGACGAAGGATGTAAACACAATATCAATTAAATTCAATGGTATATCAAATAAGTACCCCCATTTTAATAGAAATTACTGTAGGTAGATTACTCAGAGCAGAGAAAATATTATTAACATGAATCTTCAGGTAGATTAAAAAAAAATAACGATTAGAACAGGTTCCAATAAACTTAAAACTCTTACACTGAAGAAGAATACATGAAACATTCAAAATACGTATCTGTGATGGAACTCAGTGACAACATTTTAATAGAAATTATTGTAGATAGATCACTCAGATCAGGAAAACTGAGTAGATTTAGATTACAGAACATTCCTGGAAATCAAAAAACCGTTACAAATGCAATGCCTAATTCTTCTAAGGCACTGATTTCTTCGAATTTAAAACAGGTACCAATAAACTTAAAACTCTTACACTGAAGAAGAATACATGAAACATTCGAAATACGTATCTGTGATGGAACTCAGTGACAACATTTTAATAGAAATTATTGTAGATAGATCACTCAGATCAGGAAAACTGAGTAGATTTAGATTACAGAACATTCCTGGAAATCAAAAAACCGTTACAAATGCAATGCCTAATTCTTCTAAGGCACTGATTTCTTCGAATTTAAAACAGGTACCAATAAACTTAAAACTCTTACACTGAAGAAGAATACATGAAACATTCGAAATACGTATCTGTGATGGAACTCAGTGACAACATTTTAATAGAAATTATTGTAGATAGATCACTCAGATCAGGAAAACTGAGTAGATTTAGATTACAGAACATTCCTGGAAATCAAAAAACCGTTACAAATGCAATGCCTAATTCTTCTAAGGCACTGATTTCTTCGAATTTAAAACAAAAAACAGGTACGCCTGCCTATTCGTCTTGAATACATGAAACATTCGAAATACGTAACTATGATGGAACTCAATGACAACATTTTAATAGAAATTATTGTAGATAGATCACTCGGAACAGGAAAAATAGGAAGATTTAGATTAAATCCTACAATCTCAAAAATAGAACTGATACACTGACGAAGGATGTAAACACAATATCAATTAAATTCAATGGTATATCAAATAAGTACCCCCATTTTAATAGAAATTTCTGTAGGTAGATTACTCAGAACAGAGAAAATATTATTAACATGAATCTTCAGGTAGATTTAAAAAACTAACGATTAGAACAGGTACCAATAAACTTAAAACTCTTACACTGAAGAAGAATACATGAAACATTCGAAATACGTATCTGTGATGGAACTCAGTGACAACATTTTAATAGAAATTATTGTAGATAGATCACTCAGATCAGGAAAACTGAGTAGATTTAGATTACAGAACATTCCTGGAAATCAAAAAACCGTTACAAATGCAATGCCTAATTCTTCTAAGGCACTGATTTCTTCGAATTTAAAACAGGTACCAATAAACTTAAAACTCTTACACTGAAGAAGAATACATGAAACATTCGAAATACGTATCTGTGATGGAACTCAGTGACAACATTTTAATAGAAATTATTGTAGATAGATCACTCAGATCAGGAAAACTGAGTAGATTTAGATTACAGAACATTCCTGGAAATCAAAAAACCGTTACAAATGCAATGCCTAATTCTTCTAAGGCACTGATTTCTTCGAATTTAAAACAAAAAACAGGTACGCCTGCCAATTCGTCTTGAATACATGAAACATTCGAAATACGTAACTATGATGGAACTCAGTGACAACATTTTAATAGAAATTATTGTAGATCTCACACTGAAGAAGAATACATAAAACATTCGAAATACGTATCTGTGATGGAACTCAGTGACAACATTTTAATAGAAATTATTGTAGATAGATCACTCAGATCAGGAAAACTGAGTAGATTTAGATTACAGAACATTCCTGGAAATCAAAAAACCGTTACAAATGCAATGCCTAATTCTTCTAAGGCACTGATTTCTTCGAATTTAAAACAGGTACCAATACACTTAAAACTCTTACACTGAAGAAGAATACATGAAACATTCGAAATACGTATCTGTGATGGAACTCAGTGACAACATTTTAATAGAAATTATTGTAGATAGATCACTCGGAACAGGAAAAATAGGAAGATTTAGATTAAATCCTACAATCTCAAAAATAGAACTGATACACTGACGAAGGATGTAAACACAATATCAATTAAATTCAATGGTATATCAAATAAGTACCCCCATTTTAATAGAAATTACTGTAGGTAGATTACTCAGAGCAGAGAAAATATTATTAACATGAATCTTCAGGTAGATTAAAAAAAAATAACGATTAGAACAGGTACCAATAAACTTAAAACTCTTACACTGAAGAAGAATACATGAAACATTCGAAATACGTATCTGTGATGGAACTCAGTGACAACATTTTAATAGAAATTATTGTAGATAGATCACTCGGAACAGGAAAAATAGGAAGATTTAGATTAAATCCTACAATCTCAAAAATAGAACTGATACACTGACGAAGGATGTAAACACAATATCAATTAAATTCAATGGTATATCAAATAAGTACCCCCATTTTAATAGAAATTACTGTAGGTAGATTACTCAGAGCAGAGAAAATATTATTAACATGAATCTTCAGGTAGATTAAAAAAAAAATAACGATTAGAACAGGTTCCAATAAACTTAAAACTCTTACACTGAAGAAGAATACATGAAACATTCGAAATACGTATCTGTGATGGAACTCAGTGACAACATTTTAATAGAAATTATTGTAGATAGATCACTCAGATCAGGAAAACTGAGTAGATTTAGATTACAGAACATTCCTGGAAATCAAAAAACCGTTACAAATGCAATGCCTAATTCTTCTAAGGCACTGATTTCTTCGAATTTAAAACAGGTACCAATAAACTTAAAACTCTTACACTGAAGAAGAATACATGAAACATTCGAAATACGTATCTGTGATGAAACTCAGTGACAACATTTTAATAGAAATTATTGTAGATAGATCACTCAGATCAGGAAAACTGAGTAGATTTAGATTACAGAACATTCCTGGAAATCAAAAAACCGTTACAAATGCAATGCCTAATTCTTCTAAGGCACTGATTTCTTCGAATTTAAAACAGGTACCAATAAACTTAAAACTCTTACACTGAAGAAGAATACATGAAACATTCGAAATACGTATCTGTGATGGAACTCAGTGACAACATTTTAATAGAAATTATTGTAGATAGATCACTCAGATCAGGAAAACTGAGTAGATTTAGATTACAGAACATTCCTGGAAATCAAAAAACCGTTACAAATGCAATGCCTAATTCTTCTAAGGCACTGATTTCTTCGAATTTAAAACAGGTACCAATAAACTTAAAACTCTTACACTGAAGAAGAATACATGAAACATTCGAAATACGTATCTGTGATGGAACTCAGTGACAACATTTTAATAGAAATTATTGTAGATAGATCACTCAGATCAGGAAAACTGAGTAGATTTAGATTACAGTATATCAAATAAGTACCCCCATTTTAATAGAAATTAATGTAGGTATATTACTCAGAACAGAGAAAATATTATTAACATGAATCTTCAGGTAGATTTAAAAAAATAACGATTAGAACAGGTACCAATAAACTTAAAACTCTTACACTGAAGAAGAATACATGAAACATTCGAAATACGTATCTGTGATGGAACTCAGTGACAACATTTTAATAGAAATTATTGTAGGAAGATCACTCAGAACAGGAAAACTGGGTAGATTTAGATTACAGTATATCAAATAAGTACCCCCATTTTAATAGAAATTAATGTAGGTATATTACTCAGAACAGAGAAAATATTATTAACATGAATCTTCAGGTAGATTTAAAAAAATAACGATTAGAACAGGTACCAATAAACTTAAAACTCTTACACTGAAGAAGAATACATGAAACATTCGAAATACGTATCTGTGATGGAACTCAGTGACAACATTTTAATAGAAATTATTGTAGATAGATCACTCAGATCAGGAAAACTGAGTAGATTTAGATTACAGTATATCAAATAAGTACCCCCATTTTAATAGAAATTAATGTAGGTATATTACTCAGAACAGAGAAAATATTATTAACATGAATCTTCAGGTAGATTTAAAAAAATAACGATTAGAACAGGTACCAATAAACTTAAAACTCTTACACTGAAGAAGAATACATGAAACATTCGAAATACGTATCTGTGATGGAACTCAGTGACAACATTTTAATAGAAATTATTGTAGATAGATCACTCAGATCAGGAAAACTGAGTAGATTTAGATTACAGTATATCAAATAAGTACCCCCATTTTAATAGAAATTAATGTAGGTATATTACTCAGAACAGAGAAAATATTATTAACATGAATCTTCAGGTAGATTTTAAAAAATAACGATTAGAACAGGTACCAATAAACTTAAAACTCTTACACTGAAGAAGAATACATGAAACATTCGAAATACGTATCTGTGATGGAACTCAGTGACAACATTTTAATAGAAATTATTGTAGGAAGATCACTCAGAACAGGAAAGCTGAGTAGATTTAGATTACAGAACATTCCTGAAAATCAAAAAACCGTTACAAATGCAATGCCTAATTCTTCTAAGGCACTGATTTCTTCGAATTTAAAACAAAAAACAGGTACGCCTGCCAATTCGTCTTGAATACATGAAACATTCGAAATACGTAACTATGATGGAACTCAGTGACAACATTTTAATAGAAATTATTGTAGATAGATCACTCAGATCAGGAAAACTGAGTAGATTTAGATTACAGAACATTCCTGGAAATCAAAAAACCGTTACAAATGCAATGCCTAATTCTTCTAAGGCACTGATTTCTTCGAATTTAAAACAGGTACCAATACACTTAAAACTCTTACACTGAAGAAGAATACATGAAACATTCGAAATACGTATCTGTGATGGAACTCAGTGACAACATTTTAATAGAAATTATTGTAGATAGATCACTCAGATCAGGAAAACTGAGTAGATTTAGATTACAGTATATCAAATAAGTACCCCCATTTTAATAGAAATTAATGTAGGTATATTACTCAGAACAGAGAAAATATTATTAACATGAATCTTCAGGTAGATTTAAAAAAAATAACGATTAGAACAGGTACCAATAAACTTAAAACTCTTACACTGAAGAAGAATACATGAAACATTCGAAATACGTATCTGTGATGGAACTCAGTGACAACATTTTAATAGAAATTATTGTAGATAGATCACTCAGATCAGGAAAACTGAGTAGATTTAGATTACAGTATATCAAATAAGTACCCCCATTTTAATAGAAATTAATGTAGGTATATTACTCAGAACAGAGAAAATATTATTAACATGAATCTTCAGGTAGATTTAAAAAAATAACGATTAGAACAGGTACCAATAAACTTAAAACTCTTACACTGAAGAAGAATACATGAAACATTCGAAATACGTATCTGTGATGGAACTCAGTGACAACATTTTAATAGAAATTATTGTAGGAAGATCACTCAGAACAGGAAAACTGAGTAGATTTAGATTACAGAACATTCCTGAAAATCAAAAAACCGTTACAAATGCAATGCCTAATTCTTCTAAGGCACTGATTTCTTCGAATTTAAAACAAAAAACAGGTACGCCTGCCAATTCGTCTTGAATACATGAAACATTCGAAATACGTAACTATGATGGAACTCAGTGACAACATTTTAATAGAAATTATTGTAGATAGATCACTCAGATCAGGAAAACTGAGTAGATTTAGATTACAGAACATTCCTGGAAATCAAAAAACCGTTACAAATGCAATGCCTAATTCTTCTAAGGCACTGATTTCTTCGAATTTAAAACAGGTACCAATACACTTAAAACTCTTACACTGAAGAAGAATACATGAAACATTCGAAATACGTATCTGTGATGGAACTCAGTGACAACATTTTAATAGAAATTATTGTAGATAGATCACTCGGAACAGGAAAAATAGGAAGATTTAGATTAAATCCTACAATCTCAAAAATAGAACTGATACACTGACGAAGGATGTAAACACAATATCAATTAAATTCAATGGTATATCAAATAAGTACCCCCATTTTAATAGAAATTTCTGTAGGTAGATTACTCAGAACAGAGAAAATATTATTAACATGAATCTTCAGGTAGATTTAAAAAACTAACGATTAGAACAGGTACCAATAAACTTAAAACTCTTACACTGAAGAAGAATACATGAAAAATTCGAAATACGTATCTGTGATGGAACTCAGTGACAACATTTTAATAGAAATTATTGTAGATAGATCACTCAGAACAGGGAAACTGAGTAGATTTAGATTACAGAACATTCCTGAAAATCAAAAAACCGTTACAAATGCAATGCCTAATTCTTCTAAGGCACTGATTTCTTCGAATTTAAAACAAAAAACAGGTACGCCTGCCTATTCGTCTTGAATACATGAAACATTCGAAATACGTAACTATGATGGAACTCAATGACAACATTTTAATAGAAATTATTGTAGATAGATCACTCGGAACAGGAAAAATAGGAAGATTTAGATTAAATCCTACAATCTCAAAAATAGAACTGATACACTGACGAAGGATGTAAACACAATATCAATTAAATTCAATGGTATATCAAATAAGTACCCCCATTTTAATAGAAATTTCTGTAGGTAGATTACTCAGAACAGAGAAAATATTATTAACATGAATCTTCAGGTAGATTTAAAAAACTAACGATTAAAACAGGTACCAATAAACTTAAAACTCTTACACTGAAGAAGAATACATGAAACATTCGAAATACGTATCTGTGATGGAACTCAGTGACAACATTTTAATAGAAATTATTGTAGATAGATCACTCAGATCAGGAAAACTGAGTAGATTTAGATTACAGTATATCAAATAAGTACCCCCATTTTAATAGAAATTAATGTAGGAATATTACTCAGAACAGAGAAAATATTATTAACATGAATCTTCAGGTAGATTTAAAAAAATAACGATTAGAACAGGTACCAATAAACTTAAAACTCTTACACTGAAGAAGAATACATGAAACATTCGAAATACGTATCTGTGATGGAACTCAGTGACAACATTTTAATAGAAATTATTGTAGGAAGATCACTCAGAACAGGAAAACTGAGTAGATTTAGATTACAGAACAATACATGAATTACAGAACGAATACATGAAACATTCGAAATACGTAACTATGATGGAACTCAATGACAACATTTTAATAGAAATTATTGTAGATAGATCACTCGGAACAGGAAAAATAGGAAGATTTAGATTAAATCCTACAATCTCAAAAATAGAACTGATACACTGACGAAGGATGTAAACACAATATCAATTAAATTCAATGGTATATCAAATAAGTACCCCCATTTTAATAGAAATTTCTGTAGGTAGATTACTCAGAACAGAGAAAATATTATTAACATGAATCTTCAGGTAGATTTAAAAAACTAACGATTAAAACAGGTACCAATAAACTTAAAACTCTTACACTGAAGAAGAATACATGAAACATTCGAAATACGTATCTGTGATGGAACTCAGTGACAACATTTTAATAGAAATTATTGTAGATAGATCACTCAGACCAGGAAAACTGAGTAGATTTAGATTACAGAACATTCCTGGAAATCAAAAAACCGTTACAAATGCAATGCCTAATTCTTCTAAGGCACTGATTTCTTCGAATTTAAAACAGGTACCAATAAACTTAAAACTCTTACACTGAAGAAGAATACATGAAACATTCGAAATACGTATCTGTGATGGAACTCAGTGACAACATTTTAATAGAAATTATTGTAGATAGATCACTCAGATCAGGAAAACTGAGTAGATTTAGATTACAGAACATTCCTGGAAATCAAAAAACCGTTACAAATGCAATGCCTAATTCTTCTAAGGCACTGATTTCTTCGAATTTAAAACAGGTACCAATAAACTTAAAACTCTTACACTGAAGAAGAATATATGAAACATTCGAAATACGTATCTGTGATGGAACTCAGTGACAACATTTTAATAGAAATTATTGTAGATAGATCACTCAGATCAGGAAAACTGAGTAGATTTAGATTACAGTATATCAAATAAGTACCCCCATTTTAATAGAAATTAATGTAGGTATATCACTCAGAACAGAGAAAATATTATTAACACGAATCTTCAGGTAGATTTAAAAAAATAACGATTAGAACAGGTACCAATAAACTTAAAACTCTTACACTGAAGAAGAATACATGAAACATTCGAAATACGTATCTGTGATGGAACTCAGTGACAACATTTTAATAGAAATTATTGTAGATAGATCACTCAGATCAGGAAAACTGAGTAGATTTAGATTACAGAACATTCCTGGAAATCAAAAAACCGTTACAAATGCAATGCCTAATTCTTCTAAGGCACTGATTTCTTCGAATTTAAAACAGGTACCAATAAACTTAAAACTCTTACACTGAAGAAGAATACATGAAACATTCGAAATACGTATCTGTGATGGAACTCAGTGACAACATTTTAATAGAAATTATTGATCAGGAAAACTGAGTAGATTTAGATTACAGAACATTCCTGGAAATCAAAAAACCGTTACAAATGCAATGCCTAATTCTTCTAAGGCACTGATTTCTTCGAATTTAAAACAGGTACCAATAAACTTAAAACTCTTACACTGAAGAAGAATACATGAAACATTCGAAATACGTATCTGTGATGGAACTCAGTGACAACATTTTAATAGAAATTATTGTAGATAGATCACTCGGAACAGGAAAAATAGGAAGATTTAGATTAAATCCTACAATCTCAAAAATAGAACTGATACACTGACGAAGGATGTAAACACAATATCAATTAAATTCAATGGTATATCAAATAAGTACCCCCATTTTAATAGAAATTTCTGTAGGTAGATTACTCAGAACAGAGAAAATATTATTAACATGAATCTTCAGGTAGATTTAAAAAACTAACGATTAGAACAGGTACCAATAAACTTAAAACTCTTACACTGAAGAAGAATACATGAAACATTCGAAATACGTATCTGTGATGGAACTCAGTGACAACATTTTAATAGAAATTATTGTAGATAGATCACTCAGATCAGGAAAACTGAGTAGATTTAGATTACAGAACATTCCTGGAAATCAAAAAACCGTTACAAATGCAATGCCTAATTCTTCTAAGGCACTGATTTCTTCGAATTTAAAACAGGTACCAATAAACTTAAAACTCTTACACTGAAGAAGAATACATGAAACATTCGAAATACGTATCTGTGATGGAACTCAGTGACAACATTTTAATAGAAATTATTGTAGATAGATCACTCAGATCAGGAAAACTGAGTAGATTTAGATTACAGAACATTCCTGGAAATCAAAAAACCGTTACAAATGCAATGCCTAATTCTTCTAAGGCACTGATTTCTTCGAATTTAAAACAGGTACCAATAAACTTAAAACTCTTACACTGAAGAAGAATACATGAAACATTCGAAATACGTATCTGTGATGGAACTCAGTGACAACATTTTAATAGAAATTATTGTAGATAGATCACTCAGATCAGGAAAACTGAGTAGATTTAGATTACAGAACATTCCTGGAAATCAAAAAACCGTTACAAATGCAATGCCTAATTCTTCTAAGGCACTGATTTCTTCGAATTTTTTTTTTTTTTTTTTTTTCAAATAAAATTTTTATTAGGCTCATTTGCTTTAGCTTAACGTGGCCGATTGTCTTGTTGTTAGGGGGAGAGAAAGGGATGCCGTATTACGGGGCGGCATACTCCCCAGTTAGTAAGGGGACATAGGGAGGGTGGGACCTACACAGTATTGAATTGAAATTTGAATACATCATTGGTTTGTGGCATACATCTTTTAGACACATTTTGCGTTCGATGAATCTTCATGTTTTTCAGCTTGTAGCAATGAAGAGATTATTCTGGATTGGGATGCTTCGTTGGTGTGTTCTGACGTTGATGTGACGTTTTTGGGTAGCTTCCAGCAACTCAGTCAGTTCAAGGCAGGTGCATGCTCCGAAGCATCGTTTACACAGGCCATACTTCCAGCAACGTAAAGAAGAGTGCGGTAGAGCTGTAGACGAGAAAGAGATAGGGAGAGCACTAAATTTGAGCATTGATAGTTTTCAAGAAGTTATAGATGAGAGTCATATAAGGAAGATTTCGAGTTGCCAAGACGTCGCGGACTGGTACGAAGGGTGGTATACCTCGGGCCCGAAGGGAACCTATGAGTTGGGACCTGGCATCACAATACTCGACACATGTCCAAACAACATGTTCGATGTCATGATAACCCTCACCGCAAACGCAGACACCACTCTCAGCGAGCCCCACACGACGAAGATGCGCGCTGAACATATAATGATTAGACATGAGCCTTGACATTACACGAATAAAGTCTCGGCTCACGTCTAACCCCCGGAACCAAGCTTTCGTCGATACCTGTGGGACTATTGAGTGTAACCATCGTCCCAGAGTTCCACTATTCCATGTATTCTGCCAGCTGGCTAGAGTTTTCTGACGACAGCAACTGAAAAATTCATTGAAGCAGATTGGTCTTTCATAGATATCACCTTCTAGTGCGCCCACCTTGGCTAACGAGTCCGCCCTCTCATTGCCCCGTATGGAACAATGTGAGGGGACCCAAACCAAGGTAATCTGGTATGATTTTGCAGATAAAGCACTCAATTGTTCCCGTATTTTCCCCAGGAAATACGGTGAGTGCTTTCCAGGCTTCACTGAACGGAGAGCCTCAATGGAACTGAGACTGTCCGATACAATGAAGTAGTGATCTGTGGGCAGAGTGTCAATGATCTCAAGGGTATACTGAATTGCAGCTAGTTCTGCGACGTAAACTGAAGCTGGATCACTGAGTTTATAGGAAGCGGTGAAATTTACGTTGAATATACCGAAGCCAGTGGACCCGTCTAGATATGATCCGTCAGTGTAAAACATTTTATTACAGTCGACTTCTTTAAATTTATTATTAAAAATTTTTGGGATCTCTTGAGGGCGTACAGGATCCGGGATTCCACGAATTTCCTCTTTCATGGATGTGTCGAAAAACACAGTAGAATTAGAAGTATCCACAAAATGAACACGATTGGGAACAAACGAAGAAGGATTTATATTCTGAGCCATGTAGTCAAAATACAAGGACATAAAACGGGTTTGTGAATTAAGCTCGACGAGCTTTTCAAAGTTTTCTATCACCATCGGATTCAAAATGTCGCATCGGATTAGCAGTCGATATGAGAGATCCCAGAACCTGTTTTTCAACGGTAAGACGCCCGCCAGCACTTCAAGACTCATCGTATGGGTTGATTGCATGCAACCCAAGGCAATACGTAAACAACGATACTGAATTCTTTCCAGTTTAATGAAATGAATATTCGTAGCGGAGCGGAAACAGAAACATCCATATTCCATTACTGACAATATCGTCGTTTTGTACAACCTGATCAGGTCTCCTGGGTGAGAGCCCCACCAAGTTCCGGTTATTGTACGAAGGAAATTGATTCTCTGTAGGCATTTTCGTTTCAAATACCTAATGTGACATCCCCAGGTACCTTTGGAATCGAACCAGACCCCGAGATATTTAAATGTGAAAACCTGAGCTATGGTTTCACCCCCTAGTTGAAGCTGTAATTGCGCAGGTTCTCGCTTCCTTGAAAATACAACCAGCTCAGTTTTCTCCGTAGAGAACTCGATACCCATTTGAAAAGCCCATGTCGACAAGTTGTCGAGGGTATCTTGCAATGGTCCTTGGAGATCGGCAGCTTTGGGTCCTATAATAGACACAACACTGTCGTCGGCAAGTTGTCTTAGCGTGCAAGATGTGTTGATACATTCATCAATGTTATTTACGTAAAAGTTGTATAAAAGGGGGCTTAAGCATGAGCCCTGAGGAAGACCCATGTAACTGAATCGCTTTGTCGTCAAATCACCATGCTCAAAATGCATGTGTTTCTCGGACAATAGATTATATAAAAAGTTGTTCAAAACTGGTGAAAGACCATGCTGATGCAACTTCTCAGATAGAACGTTAATGGAAACTGAATCGAATGCCCCCTTGATGTCGAGGAAAACTGATGCCATTTGTTCTTTACGAGCAAATGCCATTTGAATTTCTGTTGAGAGCAACGCTAGACAATCGTTCGTTCCTTTGCCCCTGCGGAACCCAAATTGTGTACCTGAAAGCAATCCATTTGTTTCGACCCAATTGTCTAGACGGAAGAGAATCATTTTCTCCAACAATTTCCGGATACAGGAAAGCATAGCAATCGGCCGATACGAATTGTGATCGGAGGCTGGTTTTCCAGGTTTTTGAATAGTAATAACTCTCACTTCTCTCCATTCGTGTGGGACAATATTACCCTCGAGGAACTTGTTGAATAAATTCAGCAAGCGCCTTTTGGCAGAGTCGGGCAGATTTTTCAACAAGTTGAATTTAATTCTGTCTAACCCCGGGGCTCTATTGTTACACGACAAGAGCGCAAGTGAGAACTCTACCATCGAAAACGGTGTTTCGTTTGTATTCAATGTCGCGACGCGGGATATCTTCTGTTCCGGAACAGAATCAGGACATACTTTCTTAGCGAAATCAAATATCCAGCGGTTAGAATATTCCTCGCTTTCGTTCGCGTGATTTCGATTGCGCATGCGACGGGCCGTATTCCAAAGAGTGCTCATTGCTGTTTCTCTCGTTAATCCGTCAACAAACCTTCGCCAGTAACCGCGTTTCTTAGCTTTAATCAGACTTTTCATTTGAAATTCTAATGCCGCGTATTTCCGATAATTATCTGGAGTTCCGTTCCTTCTAAACGAGATGAAGGCTGAAGCTTTTTTCGTTTTCAGCTCTGAGCACTCTTTGTCCCACCATGGGTTGGGAGAACGCATACTAGTTTGCGCGCTAGGTACTCGTTTCGTCTGAGCTTGAATTGCGGTGTCAAGAATCAAGCCAGCCAAAAATGTATACTCTTCCTCCGGAGGAAGCTCCTGTGATGTTTCTAGTTTCTCAGATATCGAGCTCGCGTAACGTTTCCAATCAATGTTTCGTGTGAAATCGTACGAAACATTGATTGTTTCCGATGGTCTTCCACGGTTGGTGATAGAAACTATGATCGGCAAGTGATCGCTACCGTGAGGATCACAGATTACCTTCCACTTGCAATCTAACTGTAGCGAAGTCGAGCAAAGGGATAAATCCAGCGCACTTGGTTGTGCTGGAGGTCTAGGGTTCCGTGTCATTTCTCCCGTGTTTAGAATTGTCAAATTGAAGTTGTCACACAGATCTTGGATTAGCGAAGAACGATTATCATCATATAAGCAGCCCCATCCTGTACCATGCGAGTTAAAGTCCCCTAAAACCAGCCGCGGTGAAGGAAGAAGTTCTATGATGTCTGCAAGCCGACGATGCCCTATCGAGACTCTGGGAGGAATGTAGATAGAAGCTATACATAGATCTTTGCCTTTAATATTAATTTGGCAAGCAACAACTTCAATTCCCGGTGTCGAGGGTTAATACGATAAAATGAATAGCACTTTCTAATCCCTAAAAGTACCCCTCCATAAGAGTCTTCTCGGTCCAGGCGGATTATGTTAAAATTATGGAAGTCGAGGTTGATGTTAGAAGTAAGCCAAGTTTCACTCAAGGAGAATACATCGCAATTATGAGTATGTATTAAGTGTTTGAAAGAATCAAGTTTTGGGATGATACTTCTGCAATTCCACTGAAGCACAATGATCATATCTTCGATTCTCAGTGGTAAATTATCCATCAAAAGATACGATCGCTGCAAGGAGGGGCCATTGTTCAGTCAACTGTTTTAAAAATGTCCTTACTGTTGGCAGTAGAGCAGTTAGGAAGCTTTTCAGAGGATCAGTAATATTGAAGGCTGTTAATATCCAGTCCACGATATCAGAAAATTTCAATAATCCAGCGTTTGTTGGATTTTCTGGTTGTGCTTTGGGGTCATTCGGGTTTTTTGATGCCCCAGGAAGTGCTGGGTACTCCTTATCATCCCTAAGTTTTTTGAACCCAGGAGGTGTTTGCTTCGGTTTTGAGTCAGCACTTTTTGTTTCCGTTTGGTTCTTTTGTGACGAAGAGGACAGTCTGAGGCCTTTACGAGGAAGCTTGGGAGAAGCCAGATTTTGTCTTTTCCTGCTTCCTTCAACCTGTGTGTAGGAAGGTCCTTCGCCTGGGTCGTCAGAGGTATCCTCTTCAACTGGCAAGATTGCAAACGGGTTCTCAGGGGTCGATGGAGTGGTTCTTTTTAAGATTTCCGCATAAGAACGTTTGGAACGTTCTTTCACGGATCGCTTCAATTTCTCCGCACGCTGTATGTACGTAGGGCACACCGAAAGATCATGAGGATTCTCCCCGCAGTAGCAACACTTTTCCACTGCTCTTCTGCAGAGATCGTCCTCATGGGCCTCTCCGCATTTGCCGCATCGCAGTTTGTTGCAACAATAGGTTGCCGTATGACCTAACTGTTTGCAGCTTGTACAATGCATTACCCGCGGTACATACAGCCGAACAGGTAGACGAACTCCACTCACTACCAAGTAATTTGGAAGTGCAGATCCGGCAAAAGTCACGCGAAATGAGTCCGATTGGTAAAATTTACCATCTATCGATTTGGAGTGCAATTGCTTGCACTCCAAAATTTTCACTGGATGAAGGTCGGGGTTTTTGAAACGGCCTACCCCGTCCTTCATCAGATCTTCGATTGTCAGACTTTCGTCACGGACCACACCGTCGATCTCCACCACATGAGACGGGACGTACACGCGGTACTCCTTCGTGAACAACTCGCTGGTAGCAATCGCGTTTGCTTGCTTCAGGTCGGACACAACAACGCGTAACTTGTTTGGCGAAACCTTATCTATTGTTTTTATTGCCGAGTAATGTTTTTCCAGGTCCCGAGCAATATTTAAAACTCTGAGAGACTTTAATTTGGGCCGGAAGTATACCACCCACGGACCCCCCGAGCCATCGTCTTGGTAAACTTTTTGGCGGGCAGGCAATATCTTAGAGGGAGATGGAGGCATCGGAGAGGGAGATGGCATCGGAGAGGGAGATGGTATCGGAGGGGGAGATGGTATAGGAGGGGTAGATGGCATCTCGGAAGCAAACTCAGCCTCTAAATGTTCTTCGTTCATTCGTTCAGCTTCGCCCTCCTCCGAGACACCCCCACTGTCATCAATATTCATATTTAAAGTGCGGGAGTAAAGAAGTCTCCCGCACTTGAAATGAGAAAGAAAGAAATAAAATGAAAAGAAAATATATGAATAGTAAAAGTTGAAAGAAAAAGTTTGAGAAAATACTTAACAGTATGTCACGGTAAGCTGTTAGGTGAGTTGCTCCTTCACTCCTTCGTTGTGCTTCAGCGTGACCTTGACTCAGGATTTGGCTGCTGCGATGCGGGTAGCAAACAATAGAAATAACTGCTGCCCGAGGATAGCACAATAGCGTCTACTGTTGATACCGATACAAAACCGGTGCACAGACAGAACTCACTTGCGGGGATGCTACTTTTTATCACTTTTATTTAATGCCTATACTACAGCCTCTGCTGTGATAGGCACCTTCGTCTTACCGATGTCGATTGTTAAAAAAACGCGTGTGCTCACTTCGAACATTCGGTTACGAATGACTTCGAATTTAAAACAGGTACCAATAAACTTAAAACTCTTACACTGAAGAAGAATACATGAAACATTCGAAATACGTATCTGTGATGGAACTCAGTGACAACATTTTAATAGAAATTATTGTAGATAGATCACTCAGATCAGGAAAACTGAACATTCCTGGAAATCAAAAAACCGTTACAAATGCAATGCCTAATTCTTCTAAGGCACTGATTTCTTCGAATTTAAAACAGGTACCAATAAACTTAAAACTCTTACACTGAAGAAGAATACATGAAACATTCGAAATACGTATCTGTGATGGAACTCAGTGACAACATTTTAATAGAAATTATTGTAGATAGATCACTCAGATCAGGAAAACTGAGTAGATTTAGATTACAGTATATCAAATAAGTACCCCCATTTTAATAGAAATTAATGTAGGTATATCACTCAGAACAGAGAAAATATTATTAACATGAATCTTCAGGTAGATTTAAAAAAATAACGATTAGAACAGGTACCAATAAACTTAAAACTCTTACACTGAAGAAGAATACATGAAACATTCGAAATACGTATCTGTGATGGAACTCAGTGACAACATTTTAATAGAAATTATTGTAGATAGATCACTCAGATCAGGAAAACTGAGTAGATTTAGATTACAGAACATTCCTGGAAATCAAAAAACCGTTACAAATGCAATGCCTAATTCTTCTAAGGCACTGATTTCTTCGAATTTAAAACAGGTACCAATAAACTTAAAACTCTTACACTGAAGAAGAATACATGAAACATTCGAAATACGTATCTGTGATGGAACTCAGTGACAACATTTTAATAGAAATTATTGTAGATAGATCACTCAGATCAGGAAAACTGAGTAGATTTAGATTACAGTATATCAAATAAGTACCCCCATTTTAATAGAAATTAATGTAGGTATATCACTCAGAACAGAGAAAATATTATTAACATGAATCTTCAGGTAGATTTAAAAAAATAACGATTAGAACAGGTACCAATAAACTTAAAACTCTTACACTGAAGAAGAATACATGAAACATTCGAAATACGTATCTGTGATGGAACTCAGTGACAACATTTTAATAGAAATTATTGTAGGAAGATCACTCAGAACAGGAAAACTGAGTAGATTTAGATTACAGAACATACCTGAAAATCAAAAAACCGTTACAAATGCAATGCCTATTTTTTCTAAGGCACTGATTTCTTCGAATTTAAAACAAAAAACAGGTACGCCTGCCAATTCGTCTTGAATACATGAAACATTCAAAATACGTAACTATGATGGAACTCAGTGACAACATTTGAATAGAAATTATTGTAGAAGAATACATGAAACATTCTAACTCGTAACAGAAAAAATAGGAAGATTTAGATTAAATCCTACAATCTCAAAAATAGAACTGATACACTGACGAAGGATGTAAACACAATATCAATTAAATTCAATGGTATATCAAATAAGTACCCCCATTTTAATAGAAATTAATGTAGGTATATTACTCAGAACAGAGAAAATATTATTAACATGAATCTTCAGGTAGATTTAAAAAACTAACGATTAGAACAGGTACCAATAAACTTAAAACTCTTACACTGAAGAAGAATACATGAAACATTCGAAATACGTATCTGTGATGGAACTCAGTGACAACATTTTAATAGAAATTATTGTAGATAGATCACTCAGATCAGGAAAACTGAGTAGATTTAGATTACAGAACATTCCTGGAAATCAAAAAACCGTTACAAATGCAATGCCTAATTCTTCTAAGGCACTGATTTCTTCGAATTTAAAACAGGTACCAATAAACTTAAAACTCTTACACTGAAGAAGAATACATGAAACATTCGAAATACGTATCTGTGATGGAACTCAGTGACAACATTTTAATAGAAATTATTGTAGGAAGATCACTCAGAACAGGAAAACTGAGTAGATTTAGATTACAGAACATACCTGAAAATCAAAAAACCGTTACAAATGCAATGCCTAATTTTTCTAAGGCACTGATTTCTTCGAATTTAAAACAAAAAACAGGTACGCCTGCCAATTCGTCTTGAATACATGAAACATTCAAAATACGTAACTATGATGGAACTCAGTGACAACATTTGAATAGAAATTATTGTAGAAGAATACATGAAACATTCTAACTCGTAACAGAAAAAATAGGAAGATTTAGATTAAATCCTACAATCTCAAAAATAGAACTGATACACTGACGAAGGATGTAAACACAATATCAATTAAATTCAATGGTATATTAAATAAGTACCCCCATTTTAATAGAAATTACTGTAGGTAGATTACTCAGAACAGAGAAAATATTATTAACATGAATCTTCAGGTAGATTTAAAAAAATAACGTTTAGAACAGGTACCAATAAAATTAAAACTCTTACACTGAAGAAGAATACATGAAACATTCGAAATACGTAACTATGATGGAACTCAGTGACAACATTTTAATAGGTAATTATTGTAGATAGATCACTCGGAACAGGAAAACTGAGTAGATTTAGATTACAGAACATTCCTGAAAATCAAAAAACCGTTACAAATGCAATGCCTAATTCTTCTAAGGCACTGATTTCTTCGAATTTAAAACAAAAAACAGGTACGCCTGCCAATTCGTCTTGAATACATGAAACATTCGAAATACGTAACTGTGGTGGAACTCAGTGACAACATTTTAATTTAATTTTTTTAGCCATTACCATTGCATATGTAAAGCATAAAAATTGTCATCACTCACCTGAGATTTTCTATCCTAGGCCTTCGGTGTCGATGCCGGCGTCGTCGCTCCTTCTTACATCTACAATCACAGTGCATTAAGCAGAGAAACACCGACGAGATCACCGTGATGATGAATGGAACCACGAAAAAATGGATGATCGTTTGCACCTGGTCCTCCCGGTTGTAGTAGGTCATGACGACCGTTTTGTTTTGTTTGGAGTAGTAGCATGGAAAGACTGCGCCCTCGAAGCCGTACATATCGGTAAAGTTTTTGCACTTGATCGCCGGTGGGTAACCGCAACCCTTGATATTCACTAGCAGTATCGCTTCGTCCGATCGCTCGATGTCGGTCAGATTGAACAGCTCCGAGGGCGTCGCATTGAAAGGAAACGTGAAGTTCAGATCGTCGATAAACGTCACATAAATATGAGTACACTTGAACACATCCGAGGTGCAACCCTCTCGGCACGAACTCCACGAGCAGTTGAACAGCCCGGTCATATCTTCGCGCCGCGTCGTAACACACATCGTGGGCTGTTCGACGAAATCTCCGACCAGCGTTGATATCGCCGGATCGACATACAGAGGAACCAGAAATAATAACGATGCTCCAGCCGTCACCGACAGGAACGCCAAACTGGAAGTAGTGTAGAAGCTGGCATTTTCGCGCAGCGTTCGTTTCGGGGGAGGGCCACTTTTCGCTTTCTTGGCAGCTGCCAACTCTAGCAACTTCTTCTTGCGTAGCTCTTCTGCTTGTTGCTCGAGCAGAAGTTCCGAGCTATCACTCCTCATTGTTGGTACAGCAGCCACTCAGCAAGTTGCACCTGGATTCTACCACTTTGCTGGCGCCGTCTGGATACTGCTTTGCAACAACAACAACAACAACAACAATAACAACAGCAACGACAACAACATTGACGACAACAGATAGGACGGTGGACCACCTCATCCCAATCCAACTTCACTATTTCCCCCCCTCTCGGATTGGTTTACAGACTTTAATTCACTTTGGGGGCTTCCTTCCAATATGCAAAGCTACACTTATTTCAACCGAAGCCATCTGTTTTATCCTTTTTGTTTTCGAAAACTAATTCGAAGGACGTATCACACTTGCAGCATCGAATCGAAGTTTAAAATTTTTAACGAAGCACAACTGTTTCGGAGGCACTGTCCTTGTCCTGTTGGTTTGCCTTGTATGTTTCTTCTCGGCAGGTGTTCGGGAGTAGCCAGGGCATAGACTACACGATTTCCTCACCGTGCATTTTATATTTGCTTGGTTTTTAACTCTTCACAGTAAAGGTATTTTCGAGCTTCATTCTACAAACGGCGAGATGGGTGGGTGGCACTGGTCACCCGCTTCATCTGACAGTTCACTAACACATATACTGACGATAGTACACAAATTACGAGCTTTGCGAGAGGAAGCTTTCGTTGGTCCTGTTCTGCTACTTTTGCTCACTGAATTAGGAAAGAAGGAAAAAGAAAATTATTCAATCAACCTGCACTCTCTCTCTATATATATATATATCTTTCTTTCCGTGAGAGTCTCTTTCACACGAGGGTCGCTAAAATCTCCAAACGAGAGAATCACTTTCTAGAAGAGCTACACGCGGTTTTTGCTTCGCATTTCATTCATTTCACCTGTGTGAGTTTTCAGACCGATCAGTCGGCGACGTTCGATTCAATGAGCGGAAGAAACGAAGTGGTTGCAGAGAGCCAACCCATTAAAGGTGTTTTTCCATTTCGCTGTGTAGCAAAGGTTGTCTGGAAGGAAAATTTTGCACTCGGTTTGATAAACTTTAAAGCAGGTCAAACATATTCTGTGATCAATGGACCTAAAACTAACAGATTTTACATATAATGGAAATATTTTGGAGTCCCACAACAAACTATTCGTCGAAATGTTACAGAAAATTTCTGACAAATTGAAAGACTTTCAACTCATTTAATTTATTTTACATTATAGCTGAGAACAATTACTAAAAATTCGAACTCTTTCAAGGGTGTCGCTATTCCATGAGAAAACATTATACGATCTCTCCATCGAAAACTTTTGGCCACGTATTTTTTCCACTTAGTCGTTAGGGTGATCATTTCCACGGGAGGCTGGCTAAAATATCGTTTTTGTTAGATTTTATTTTGGAAAACTGAATTTTCACTTTGGTAAATTTTCCTTTTCCTGTGCCACCGGAATCGGAAACTGGGAACCAGGATAGCCGAAATCAGTTTGTTCTGCCGTCTACTGATAATGACTGTCGAATGGGGTAGCTCTGAGGTCAGTTCAATTTTTTTTTTCGTTTTTTGTTTCGCCCCGCTAAGTGATGGTATGAAAGTTTCCATACACTTTACCCTATGATTCCAGAACCGAAGGTCGGATCCAAATGAAATTCAGAAGTTGTGTGTGGCATTACACTTTTTGCACATTTCACCCCATAATTCCGAAACCTGAAGCCAGATTCAAACAAAACACAGAAACTTTGTATAGATTTGCGTAAGACTATAAGAGCTTTCATTTGAATCTGAGTTTGTGAAAACCGGTTTAGCCATCTTCGAGAAAAGTTGATGCACCTTTTTCAAATTTTTTTTGCATATTTTACCCCATAAATCCGAAACGGGAAGTCGGATCCAAATAATATTCAAAAATTTTGTATGGGACCACAATACTTTCAATTTGAATCTAAGATTGTGAAAATCGGTTCCGCCAAAGTTGGTGCAAAAAAACGTTACATACACACAGACATTTTGCGTACTCGACGAACTGAATCGAATGGTATATGATACTCGGTCCACCGGGCCTCGGTTCAAAAGCCAGTTTCGACAGTGATTTCATAACCTTTCTATACGAGAAAGGCAAAACCTTTTTCAATCCGCCGAGTGGTGAAATGACGCCTTTCTCATATTACTTATATTTTCAAAAACAATACTAAAAGATTCTGTGAAGAATTTTTTTCAAACTGAAATAAAATCAAACACTTGCTTTGGGTATAAACTACCATAACATTTTCAATTTGTAAACAGTTATGTCAAGTTAATATAGATTTAAATGTGGCAACTCTGCACGCTATACAAAATTGAACAAGGCACGCTGTGTGCTAGAGGGTGGTGTTTTCTTCTTCCGTACCAGCACGTACCGATGCGTACCGGTTTTGCATAATTCTGTATGACAGTTTGAAAGTTTTGACACTCATCGCCCTATAATTTCGTAACCGGAAATCGGATCTGGATCAAATTGCGCAGCATCTATTAAGACACTGAGAGCTTTAATTTGAATCATGATTTGTGAAAATCGATTTAACCGTTGCTAAGAAATCGAAGTGAGTTCCGTTTTGTGGAGCTTTTCTTCATTATTACCGGTGCGTTCGGAAACGGAAACGTAGATTTATATATCCACTAACGAACAAGGTTTTCCAACTAGATGAATTTACCAGTAAATTTTACCAAAAAAATTGCACCTTGTTTCGCCATCATTTTGAATAAATACTAATGAAATTGAAAACTTTTCCCTTATCGTGCAGTAATATCGTAACTGAAAGTCGGATCTGGATCAACATTTCGGGGACTTTTCAAAGAATTACAAGACCTTTTATTTGCATCTTAGTTTGTACAAATCGGTTATGAAATTCCCGAGAAAATCGAGTGCACATTTTCTCATACATTTGCACATATTGCCTTGTAATGCCGGAACCAGAAGTCGGATACAGATAAAAGTCAATTTCGAGCTTCGGGACCATAATACCTTTCATTTGAATCTAAGTAATATAATCAGTGTTTTCAAACACGAAAAATCCTATTTTTGTGATTTTCATTGTTTTTCTTGGAACATATAGACTTTTAAACTTAACATATCCAAAGTTTAATAAAAATCGGTTCAGTGGGTAAAAAGTTATGGATTTAAAAAAGGCGAAAGTATAATGTCAAAGACATAACTGGCTGACGTTAATACGAATAAAACTGACATGCTTTTTTCACACATCCAAATGTTGATGATTTCACGTACTAATTGATTGATTGTGTATTAGGTGTACAACTTTGCTTCCGCCGTTTTTTCCCAAAATTTAAAGCTTTATTGCGAAAAAGTGCTTACAGATGTATTATTCAAAGTATTGTCCGTCACTAGCGACAACTTTCTCCCATCTTTCCGGAAATTTTCGGATCACGGCTCGAAATAGGAGTCCTTTTTTGACGCTATCCATGAAGCAATCCATTTTTCCAACTCTTCGAAGGATTGAAAATGTTGATCTGCCAGGCCGTGTGCCATCGAACGGAATAGGTGGAAGTCAGAAGGGGCGACATCTGGGAAATACGGCGGGTGGGGCAAGACTTCCCATTTCAGCGTTTCAGGTACTTTTTGACCACTTTTGCGACATGAGGCCGAGCTTTATCGTGTTGTAGGATGACTTTGCCATGTCGCTCTTGATACTGTGGCCGCTTTTCTTTTAGCGCGCGACTAAGGCGCATCAGTTACGTTCGGTAGCGATCTCCTGTGATGGTTTCACCCGGTTTTAAGCGCTCGTAGTAAATTGTTATTCATCTTTGAAGGTTTTTTCTCTTCCACCATCATGTTTATCTTCGACATCGAAATCACCATTTTTAAAACGTTGAAACCACTCCCGACACGTTCTTTTACACAGAGCAGCATCACCGTAAGTTTCTGAAAGCATTCGATGCGCTTCAGTTGTATTTTTTTTTCGAATTGTAACAGAAACGTAAAACTTCCCGCAAATGGCGAGAATTGGGCACATAAACAGACATTTTCGAGCGGGAATAATACGAAAACAAGAACAACTGTCACTGAAACGGCGATGACAACCCAGTTCAAATTCAGTCATAAATTCATTCAAATTGACAATCCATCCACATCAAATCTTTAGTGACCATCAGGGCTTGCAAATTGAAGCAAGGAATATTAACAAAAGGGTTTCACCATCTGTGCTATTCACACACAAGCAAGGAAAGCTGCTTCGTTCGTTCATTAGTTCATGAATATGCCCGCTATCTGAGACCTATGCTTCACGAGGTTAGCATTTGATGAATGGTTCTCATATGTAAGATGCCTAAGAAGAAACTAGATTCATAACGTTTAGTTCCGATGAATATTAATTTAAAGAACATTGCTTTTAATGTTTCTAGGATATGTACACAGTGTAAACTCCCAAGAAACAAATTGATCGTTCTGAAAATGGGCTCAAATGCAAAATTTCGGCTATAAAATGTTTAAAGTATGTTTGAAATGTGATCAAATTTGGTCTTAGAATGCGAACATTATGTTCAAAAATGATATCTGTAAACCTACACTGTGAAAACACCGTAAACATTGCCTATTTGACTTTGCTTCGCGTCATGTAGCACGCCGTGAAGCAAGGCCTTCTTTCTCATGCAATACTAACGAGAGCGAATCCTACATTTCATTACATTGCCATGGATTGCTTAGTTCATGTGTTAACTGAGACTGAGAGCACATGCAATTTACTATAGGCAAGGGAATTGATCTGCTCAGTAGCATATACTCTCACGTATCCAGTTTCTCTCTAATATTGGTCTCTCATTCAGCTATGTCAAGCAAAGTGTTCACAGCAGATGTTTTTTTGTTGCTTCGTTCGTTTGAGGATTCACAATACAAGCCCTGGTGACCATATAGGATTTCTAATTTTGAGTTGAAATCAATATTACATTAATTTCAAAAACTTTCTTGTCAAACCAACCTCGAATATACAAATTATATAGCGATTTGAAATAATATCCACATATTGTATGTTGGGAATTCTAAGCGTAGACCAAAAGTATTCAAAAATCCTTAAAAAATGCATAAGAAATAGTAAAATATGATTCACTTATAACCAAATAAATAAACACATAATTATAACGAAATGAAACAAATCAATAATATTTTCCACCCTAGTTTCCACAACTATAAACCTAGTCTATTCTAATTCCTCTCTTTTGGAATATGCAAGTATCAGTTGAAACTAAGTAGAACAAACAGAGAAAGTTCTTGTAAAAATCAATAAATTCTGGGTAATTCTAAAGATTTTTTTGTTTGATATAGTGATAACAACAAATCTGGTTTGATGCAGACAATGTTTCCTTGAAACAACCAATATTTCGATAGTCCCACGACGAAAGGGTCTAAATGCAAATGACGGTGTCTCTCTTTTACTTGTTTATTTCACGATTTACCGGATTGATTTTGTATTTGACGCCTTAGTTTTCGCAAAACTTTCAAGGTAAAATCATAAGGTTTCAATTTATATTGAAAACTTTCAAGAAATTACAGTAATGGCTCTCTAATAATCACGAAAGTAAACAAAGAGAGACTGTCATTTGCAATTAGGCACTTTTCCCATGGGACTAACGATTTGTTCCAAACAATCAAGCCAAATAAAGACTGCCCCAGAAAGTATGAAACCGCTGCCATTTCGCAATGGTTCAGAATCTGTCAATTTTTATGGTTGCGTCCTGTTGTTTACACTCTTCTCTACCCACTTGTGCAGTTGTTTATTCGTTTCCATTAGTTTGTTTCGAAATGCGTGGACTTTCAGCAGAACAACGTCGAAAAATTGTGTACAAATGGTGCACAGAATGCGGACTGTCACTGAGAAAAATAGCGAAAATGAAAGGAGTAAGTGAAAAAGCCGTGCGAAATGCAATCAGGAAATTCGGTGATGATAACGCCTTTGACGATAAACCGAAAACGGGTCGAAAAAAAGGTCCTGCTAATCCTCAGTTGGATAACCGTATACTGAAGGCGTTCGAGCAAAAGAAGGAGGTTTCAGTTCGTGATGTGGCAAAAAGTGGGCACTTCGAAGTCAAATGTTATTCGTGCTAAAGAACGTTTGAATCTTCGAACCTATAAGAAGCAGAAACAACCAAAACGTAGTCCGAAACAAGAAGCATCGATCAGGCCGAGAGTTCGAAAGCTGTACAATACGATTCTTGCTGGAAATTGGAACTGCATAATCATGGACGACGAAACCTACGTGAAACTCGATTACAAATCCTTGCCGGGACCACAATATTATACGGTGCGAGAAGACAAGTGTTATATCATTCCGAGACATCGATTGAAGTCGAAAAATTTGGTAAGAAAGCTATGGTCGGGCAAGAAATTTGTAGCTGCGGTAAGATTTCGAAACCCTTCATCACCACTGCTTCAATGAACAGCGAAATATACATCAAGGAATGTTTACAAAAACGAATTCTACCCATGATTCGAAACCACAAGGATCCTGTTGTCTTCTGGTCAGACCTTGCTTCTTGCACTACTACAAATCAACGGTAGAAGGGTATACTACCAAAAATGTCACTTTCGTCCAAAAAGGCATGAATCCACCAAATTGACCACAACTTCGACCAATTGAGGAATTTTGGGCATTAACGAAGGCACATCTTAGGAAACATGTCTCGGCAGCCGAAACCATTCAACAGTTCGAAAAAAAATTGGAAAGAAGTGTCAAGACTTGTCGCCAAGAAGTCTGTACGGAATTGAATGAGGAACGTTCGCAAGAATGTGCGCCAGCTAGTCTACAATGGCTAAGTAACAAATGTTGAGAATAATATTCTGTTGTTGTAGTCTAATACTATCAGTATATCGAATAAAATTTTAATATCTAACACTTGTGAATTATTTACAGCGAAATCAAAGTGCGTCCATACTTTCTGACTTCATTTTTTTCGCGCTCATTAAGTTATCTTCAGATTTATACATTAAGAATACCAACTGTATACGTTTTTCATATTATTGTGAAACTTTAAAGTCCGTTTAGTTCCATAGGGAGTCCGATTTCGCCCCGCAATTTTTAAACATTGGATTTTGGGTTGGTCACTTCATGGTGACTTAGTACAAAAACTAATGCATTTTTTTTTTCAAGCCACAAATTGGGAATTGTAGCTGAAAGTTGAAACTGTAGATAAATTTCATAAAAACCTAAGTGTGATGGGTGTTTTCTTCAATTTTCAAAAAGTGTAAAATTTGGGACTGGTTGGTCATTTCATCGCGACGTTTTACAAAAACTAATGCATATTTGTCCAAACCATAAGTTGATAATTATTGCTGAAAGTTGAAATTACTCAACGTTGGGAAAAAATCAAAATTTCGAAAATTTTCAGAAGTGATTTTTAGACAAAAAATCACTACATCATTAATAAAAGCAACATGTGCTATGATTAAAAATAGTTTTGATAATAGTAAAACCAATTATGCAGCTGATTTAAAAACATTAGCCATGCCATACCATTTTGCGTGGATAACGTAAGCAGAAGTAACAGGAGCGCAGACTACCGCTATGCCAATTCAAACGCGCCATTCATACACTGCGCCTACCGTGTGTTCGTGACTTGCTGACGATGCTGCGCTCCTGTTACTTCTATGAATTAAATTTATGCATTTTATCTGGTTTAATCTAAATAGTGCAGTGTAATCAGTCAGCTGGAATGAAAACAGCCTTTCGTCGCTATAATCACTATCTGGAATGTGGCAAAAATATGTTTGTTCATATTAACCACCCTACGTGCATCGGAAATATTACAGTCATTATTTCTCAGTTGCGGCTCAGTTGCGAATTTATTCAGTAGAGATTTTTTCATTGAAGAAAATATAATACTTGAATCTTGCACGAATCACTTCGGTGTCGAACTGAAGCGTAGAGAAAATTTATCATCGGAGACTCTTCTAATATTAGTCATTAAGTTTCGCTGACACAAAAAATTACTTGTGAATTTCGAGGTTCAGAGTTTTGTGGATGCTTGTTTCATGAAAAAAAAAACTAGGTATAATGGATACATTTTTCAGTTTCCTGAAAGTGTCCGTCTTAGCCCATGTCTCCCCCACTAAATTTATGACCTGACTTCTTAACCTGGATTCCGAACCTGAATGCTGCAACTGAATTCTGAGCCTGTCCCTGATTTCGAATTTAGTTGTTGAATCCAGTTTTAGAGTTCAGTTTTGCCCTAGAATTTTAGTTTTGTCGTAGATAAATAAATGGTGACAAGAAGACAAAAGAGTGTCTGAATCTACCAAATTTGTTTCGTATTATTTAATTGCACGGAAGGGCCGTAATTAGCTCTGCGCCTAATTCGTATTACTGTTTTTGAATTAGTTGATTTTAACAACAAAGTTATCTAAATAACTATGAAATTTGTTAAAATTGAGAATTTAATTTGCTGAAAAAACTCGTATTTTTAAAGAATGAGTTTAGTTGATGAATATACTGGACACAATCCAGCAATATTTCAATCCAACACGAAATGCTCATTGCGACTAATTTTGTTATTAAAATCAACAAATTTATTTCTATTTATCTATCACCATTATTGCTGAAGGACAGTACAAAGAAAAAAAAATGAAATTGGTTTTATTAACCAGTTTATTAGCCAAAAACTCATGAGAAGTGTCAAAAAAAAAAAATCCATTAAAAAGCTAAAAAGGACAGCCTTGTTGAAACTGCTTGCAAATTGTTTTGATGTTTTTCTCATGTGTTACGATATTTCCATATGTAAATTTCTAAACCGATATGTAAAAATGACGTAAACTCTTAGTGGAAAGTGTATTTATTCAGAATTTGTGCGCATTTGATGCGATTGTGCGTAATAATGTTTTTACGCGGAACAGTTTCGAATGTTGCACTCTAATTGTACATGTCAAATGATGTTTTTCCAACCTTCCGGGCTACGCCGTCCGGTGTACACCTTGTATTCGGCTTTTGTTTTCCGAGTGCTCACAGTTTTCAGTGAGAGAATCGATTTCGCGAAGTCGAATGAAGAAGACAGCGATTTAGAAGAAAAATTTTCAAAAAGAAGTTTATGTTTCGTTTATGTCTTTTTCTCCAATACAATATCGTTTTTATACCTGCCAATATAGAAAAAAACAACCGCGACTGAATTTTTTTTCGGTGGTAGTGTGCCATCTAGTGGCTAGTAGTCATTACGGTGTTAAGGTTTTTCCGGTGACAGTGCGCCATATAGCTACAAATTGCAGAAGTCAATTCAACCATTTATGTTGGTTGAAAACAACGTTTTATTTCTCTAATTCAAGTGGTTTCAATGATCTAATTTCTCTAATTGAAGTGTAAGTAGCTAAAAAATGACAGCACATTTAATTGATAAATTGAACTAAAAAATAGCCATTTCAACAAATATTTTATTATTATTAAAGGAATGAGAATTAAAAAATCTAAATTAGCAAAAGTAAGATTTTTTTAGTTGTCTCAAAAAATAACTAACTAAAATCAGAAAATCAACTAATTTTTTCGCCAAAATGCTGATTTCGGTCTTTCCGTGTGTATGCTGAAATATGTTTGTCATACTTGAGCATAGATGCACCGTCACAATTCTGGAAGCGATGCAATAAAAAATGGAAAATTCACATCTACTAATACGAACGGTTCTCTATATTCGGAAGTGTGAAAGGTCCATGTGAGCTTTATTCGTACTCACACCCTTCAGTTATGTCTGTGACATTACCCACCTGTCTATTTTTTGATATCTTATTACGACTTGATGATCGGGTACGCTGACTACCAACCCTGATTCTTTGCATTCAACAGATGCCAATTTCACCACGCAACCAACAAAGAATTTATCGAGCGGACAGGAAACTCTTCTGTTGACAATTTTCCAAAATGTCCATGGGTTTGCCATCCTAAATTTTTTTGTCAAAATAATTACGTCGGCCACTTTGCTGTGCACATTGTAAACGAAAAACATAATTTTAAATTCACAAAATCAATTTTCCAGCATCCATTCAAATTGTTTTCCGTTTAAGTTAGGTTCAATTAAGCGAACTATTGTTCAACATATTGATCAAAGTGCCATTAAAGGTGTAAAGAAACGGACCCATCAACAATAAATCTCTCACACTGCTGGGCTTGGCAGATGACACCAACACCCGTTATTAAATTATAGCAAGAGCATCTCGATTATGATATGGGTTCAGAAAAAAAACGAGGTCTATATTCAGCTTCAAACGGCCAGCACGGAACTCATCCCTCGAGCACCCCCACCGTTTCCCTCCAGACAATCTCTAAGCTCAAGTCGATCGGAAAACACCTCCGGCAGTTCTGCCTAACACAAACGCACCAAACAGCAAAGTACACCCCTTTCTCACCTAATTAGTGCAATTAACGTTTGATTTTATTACGGCAGGGATATCTCTTGTGGCACTTTTCGTAATCCCGTCACACTTTACTGCTGCTATTTTCCTGCACTAGCTCGACCTAACAGTGGCCCGCAACAGCAACGGTAGCAGTCTATATTCACAGTCCACTGTTTACCGAGCACCCGTTAGTCGGTCGGTCTAACCGGAACACGACAAGACACTGAGGACTATTTTTAATTCAATCCTAATGTGGTAGGATTTTGATTATAAACCTCACAGTTGTCACTGTGCCGAAAGCAACCGGATTAATTTAAGTTCTCGGGAATAAACAGATGGATCCCCGTATCGTGGGGACGGATTGTAGCACAGGTAGTTTCCGGTGACTGTTAAGCGTTAGTACGATTCGTAACTTTCGCAGCTCTCATTCATTTTTCATTGCATCAAGTGTTTACCGTTATTTTTTCTTCGCCTTCTTCTTCAAATACAGTCGTCTTTTGTTACTCAAATCCTTCTACAAATCCAAACATAAACTCAACACTAATCCACTCTACACTGACCAGTCGCCAGTTGCCAGCTTCGTTTCCAGCTAGATGAGATATCACCCTCGATTTCCACTTATGTTGTTTCTCGCACAAAAACAGCTGTATATAGCCTTACTTTTATGATTATTTTATTGATTTTATGATATTCTCCCGTCGGAGGGCAAAGCACAAGCACTTTTTCACTTCACTTCTATTTTTTGTTGTTGTTGTGTGTGGTTGAAACGCCGAGTACCACAATATTGTTTTTTTTTTCACGTATTCTTCGCTCTGTTCGCCACCAGAAGCACGTCACAAATAACTTCCAAATAGCCGCCTACTGCTCGGCCAAAGCTTTCTGAAGTTGACTGTACGTCGAACGATGCGGAAAAGGACGATATTTTCCTTCGTCTCAATATTTGCTGGGTGCCTTTTCGGCAGCTCTCGAAAGGATATGATGGGCGGCAGAGCCATTGTTGACCGTGGCACACATATTGTTCCGCCCGGTAGGTGGTAGGTAGGTAGCTTCGTTCCACTCCCGTCCGACCAACACTAATCGGATCTTCTGGTCCGGTGCCAGTGCAGCGCAGCGTACATATTTCCCGTGTCAAAGGCCAAACAGATTCGAAAGTGGGTGGCGTGCCTGTAAATAAGTAATAAGATTTGTTCTCATTAGGTGACCATAGAATGCGAAGAAAAGGCAAATGTTTAGTTGATTGCAGGTTGTGCTTTGTGAATCGAGCTGAGGATCACATCATTGTAAACAGAGAGAACGTGATTGCTGTTTTGCGAGGATGTGTCAATATTTGTTTTTCAACTAAACCTGAGATTAGAATCCAGTATTTTGGATGCCGAGACTGTCGGTTTAATAGCAAATCAATTATTTATTTCGTTACCATGTGTTATTTTTCCGTTTAAAAAAAGACAAAATCAAGTTGAAGTTTCTTCAGTCGGTGTTGAACAGTCGTTCGCACCGCACGCGTATAGCTCTTGGCTCCTGGAATTTTTTTCTGGCTACCTAGAGTTTCATTGATTCAAGGCTTCAGTCTTTTTCAAGGCTACCTGAATCACTAACTAAGTGATACAAAGAGTGATATTAGAGTGACTAAGTGATACAAAGAGTGATATTAGAGTGACTAAGAAATTAATCAGCCTTTTTTAAGGCTAGCTAGGAGTCTAATCGAAGACTAATTTAGCCTAGTTAATTTAATTTAAAATTTCATTAATTTCAAAAATGCCTGCGTCCAACCGGAAAGGCAACAAGCCTAAGGCTAAAAATAATTCAATACGGAATAAATCACAATCCGTTATTCAACATTTTTCTAATAACATTCACGATCTTATAGAATCTGAATGTAAAAATAAAAGACAACGGACGGATTTCCCTTCCGTTGATTCTATGCCGTCTAACAATATTTACGAGATTCTTCCTGAATCCGATTGTAGCGACATAGAAGAAAATTCTTCAAAAATTCCCAAAATGGACGCTTGTCGTTCTGGGAAGAAACATCAATCTATGCCACCAGTGACGGTGATGATTTCCGACTTCAAAGCATTCCGTACTGAGCTTTCTACTTTTCTCCCGGAAGTAAAAGTCTCATTTCAAATCGGACGAAGAGGAGAATGTCGAGTCTTGGTGGATGGATTGGAAGATTACGAACGTCTTATTCGATATTTGTCCGAGAAACTTCATAAATTTTATTCATATGATATAAAATCAGACAGACCCTTCAAGGCTGTCTTGAAAGGATTATCAAACGATCAAAGTATTGATGAAATTAAAAATGAACTAAAAGAATTGCTTGGTTTTGCCCCTTCCCAAGTAATACTTATGAAAAAAAGAGCGAATGGTACTTCTAAACCACGCTCTGGAATTTCCCATGAACTTTACCTAATACACTTCAATCGAAGTGATGTAAACAATTTGAAAACTTTAGAAAAGGTACGTTTCATTTCCCACATTAAAATTCATTGGGAACATTATAAACGGCATAATCGTATTGCAAACTTAACGCAATGTCGTCGTTGCCAAGGCTTCGGTCATGGAACCAAAAATTGTCATATGGATATACGGTGTTTGAATTGTGGTAAATCGCATTCGAAAGACGATTGTCCAACGAATGAAACCTCTGATAAATTTTCATGTTCAAATTGCAATGGAAATCATAAATCCAATTATTTGAAATGTCCTGTCAGGGAAAAAATTTTAAACGCTCGTTCGCTTCGACAACAAGTCAAATCAACGACCTTAAATTTACAGAACATACCTGAAAATTCTTCTAAGGCACCTGCCAATTCGTCTTCTAACGAAAACAATTTATTGACAGGTAGATCGACCTCGTCATCATCTTCTTCTAATGTCAGTTATGCTGGTATATTAGGTAGAAATCTATCACCTATTTCTTCTAATGTAAATAATCAAAACACAGGACCGCCTTGCAGTTCTTCTTCTAACGAAAACAATTTATTAATAGGTAGACCGGCCAAATCATCTTCTTCTAATGGCAGTCTACCTACAAATATTCCTTCAATGCCATTCGCTTCTTTAAATGAAGTCGATTTAGGCGATATAACTGAAAATAAAATGATCTACCTACAAGATCAACTTTTTCAAATGATCATCCAAATGAATTCAACTTCATCACTTTTTGAAGCATTTCAAATCGGATGGAAATTTGCAAATAATATTATAATGAATTTAAAATTTAACAGTGATGTTAAATAATTATTTGAATATTTTAAATTGGAATGCTCGATCTTTGAAATCGAGTGAAGATGAATTTTATAATTTTCTCAAAGTTCACAAAATTCATATTGCCATTGTGACAGAAACTTTTCTTAAACCAAATGTAAAATTGAAAAGTAATCCACATTATGTGGTTCATCGATTTGACAGGTTTACTGGAATGGGTGGTGGAGTTGCCATTTTTGTCCAACGGCAAATTAAACATCGAATTTTACCTTCTTTCAATACTAAAGTTATTGAAAGCTTGGGAATCGAAGTTGAAACCATTCATGGAATTTATTTCATCGCTGGAGCATATTTGCCATTCCAATGCACCGGCGAACAATTAAATTTCTTTAAAGGCGATTTGCAAAAACTTACAAGATATCGATCGAAATTTTTCGTAATAGGGGACTTAAATGCTAAGCATGTCCAGTGGAATTGTAGGCAAAATAACAGTAATGGTAAAATACTTCATAATCAACTCTCAGCTGGTTACTTCACAGTTCTTCATCCCAGTAATCCTACTTGTTTCTCTTCCGTGAAAAACCCGTCTACAATTGATCTGGTTCTAACAGATCAAAGTCACATTTGTAGTGAACCGATTACTCATGCTGACTTTGACTCAGATCATCTTCCAGTAACATTCAGACTTTCCAACGAAGCTATAATTAATCCAATTAGTTCTATTTTCAACTATCATAGAGCTAATTGGTTGGATTACAGATCTCACATTGAAAATCATGTGGATCATGAAACTATTTTAGAAAATTCTGCGGACATCGACACAGCAATTGACAATTTGAATCATTATATTATCGAAGCTAGAAATCTTTCAGTTCCCAAAGCTCAAACTAAATTGAATTCTCCTATCATCGATGACAATCTTCAACTGCTCATTCGGTTGAAGAATGTTCGTCGACGACAATATCAACGTTCTCGTGATCCTGCTATGAAAAACATAGTTAAGGATTTACAAAAAGAAATTAAACATAGATTTACTCTTTTGCGAAATGAAAATTTTGCTAAAGAAGTTGAACAAATTAAACCATATTCTAAACCTTTCTGGAAACTTTCTAAGGTTCTTAAGAAACCTCAGAAACCAATTCCTGCTCTCAAGGAAGGAAATCAAATACTTCTTACAAATGGTGAAAAAGCTCAAAAACTTGCTCAGCAGTTCGAGAGTGTTCACAATTTTAATTTAAACGTTGTGAGTCCTATTGAAAATGAAGTCTCACTGAAATATGATCATATTTCAACCCAAGTGTTATCACACGATGACATTATTGAGACGAATTTTGATGAAATTAAATCAATTATTAGGAAACTCAAAAACATGAAGGCTCCTGGTAATGATGGAATTTTTAATATTCTTATTAAAAATCTTCCCGATGTTGCCTTGAGAGTCCTGGTTAAAATTTTCAACAAGTGTTTTTCATTAGCTTACTTCCCAAAAAGATGGAAAAACGCTAAAATAATTCCTATCCTAAAACCTGATAAAAACCCAGCAGAAACATCAAGTTATCGCCCAATTAGCTTACTTTCTTCTATCAGTAAACTTTTTGAAAAAATTATCTTGTTGAGAATGATGACTCATATAAATGAGAATTCAATTTTTTTACCAGAGCAGTTTGGATTTCGTCATGAACATTCAACTACTCATCAGCTTGTCAGAGTAACGAACATGCTAAAATCAAATAAATCTTCTGGGTTATCCACTGGAGTTGCTCTTCTAGACATAGAAAAAGCATTCGACAGTGTTTGGCACAAAGGTTTAATAGCAAAAATGTCCGATTTCCAGTTTCCTATTTATTTGATCAAAATGATTCAAAATTATTTAACTGATCGTACTCTTCAGGTTAGCTATCAGAACTGTAAATCTGAATTGCTACCCGTACGAGCCGGTGTTCCGCAGGGTTCGAGCGTAGCTCCAATCTTGTATAATATTTTCACTTCTGATCTTCCAAATCTACCCGTTGGTTGTCAGAAATCGCTATTCTGTGACGACACAAGTCTGTTAGCCACAGGTAGAAATCTAAAAGTGATCTGCAGTCGCCTACAAAGAAGTTTAAATATTTTCAGTGATTATCTGTCAAAATGGAAAATTAAACCAAATGCAACAAAAACGCAATTAATTATCTTTCCTCACAAGCCAAGAGCTTCTTTTCTTAAACCAAACAATAATCACATTCTTAAATTGAATGGCTTGGAATTGACATGGTCTGATCAAGCTAAATACTTAGGTTTAACGTATGACAAAAAACTCACTTTCAAGGATCACATTGAAGGAATCCAGGCAAAGTGTAATAAATATATTAAATGTTTATATCCTCTTATAAACAGAAATTCTAAGCTCTGTCTAAAAAACAAACTGTTAATTTATAAACAAATTTTCAGACCAGCCATGTTTTATGCGGTACCAATTTGGTCAAGTTGTTGTTCCACCAGGAAGAAAACGCTTCAAAGGATTCAGAATAAAATTCTGAAAATGATTTTGAAGCGTCCTCCCTGGTTTAGCACAAATGAGTTACACAGACTCACAAATATAGAACCATTAGATGTAATGTCACATAATATTATAAGCAAATTCCGACAAAAATCGATGCAATCTTCAATTGAATCGATTCGCTCTCTGTATTAGTTAGTAAGTTAGTATATAAGTTCCTTTTCCCCATTACACAATACAAGTAGGTTTAGAATTTTCCCTACACAATAATCTCAGAATTGCGGAAGCAAATAATGTCTTCATGGTAATAACCAAATCATATATATATATATATATATATATATATATATATATATATATATATATATATATATATATATATATATATATATATATATATATATATATATATATATATATATATATATATATATATATATATATATAACAGGGCTGAAAAGTCACCACTTGTGGCTGAACACCCAATTTAAATCTTAATAATTTAATTTTAACTCATATTCCAATGAATAGTTATTTAAAAAAAAAAAAAAAAAAAAAAAAAAAAAAAAAAAAAAAAGTTGAAGTTTCTGGAACTGAAACTATTCACTTAAAAATACGATTGGAGTGCATCCTTGCAGAAATACTGAAGAGCTCAATACTGCTCGCAGAAAAAATAAAAAGGAAAAGTAACCAAATTTGGTTTGAACAAGATACTACTTGGAATGAGAAGTCCGGGACCTAACAAAGAAAAAGTCGATTTTTTACCGTGAAAACTTGTTTATTCTTCAGTATCGGTCCTCCAACATTTTGATGCCAAGATTTGTCACGGTATTCAAAATACTTCTCTGCATTGCCTTAGCATTCTTTTTCTGGAGAAACCTTTTCAGGTTTGGAAATAGATAATAGTCGCTGGGGGCCAAGTCTGGAGAAAACGAAAGGTTGGTGGACCAATCCGTACCGCAAATCATTCAACTTCACCGTTACTTTTATGCATAAAAGCGCTGGTGCGTCTTTTTCCGTAGCGTGATGAAAACTGGAACTCGTCTGACACGATCAGCTGTTATTCAAACACTAGTGGATAGATATGGGTGGATAGATTGTCATGAAAATTGGTTTTTGGGCCATCTAGAGGCCATTTCTGTGAAAGAACCGGGGACTTTTAATTCTAACAGTTCGGCTGAAAAGTTCGTATCGTTTGATAGAAACACACATTTTTTGCCAAAATTCGTTTTTATTATTCAACATAATTGCCATCAGAGGCGATACAGCGATTATAGCGATCTTCCAACTTTTCGATACCATTTTTGTAGTACGATTTGTCCTTTGCCTCAAAATAGGCCTCAGTTTCAGCGATTACCTCTTCATTGCTCCTAAATTTTTTACCAGCGAGCATTCTCTTGAGGTCTGAGAACAGGAAAAAGTCACTGGGGGCCAAATCTGGAGAATGCGGTGGATGAGGGAGCAATTCGAAGCCCAATTCGTTCAATTTCAGCATGGTTTTCATCGACTTGTGACACGGTGCATTGTCTTGATGAAACAAAACTTTTTTCTTCTTCAAATGAGGCCGTTTTTCTTGAAATTTCGTCCTTCAAACGCTCTAATAACGCTATATAATAGTCACTGTTGATGGTTTTTCCCTTTTCAAGGTAGTCGATGAAAATTATACACTGCGAATCCCAAAATACAGACGCCATAACCTTACCGGCCGATTGTTGAGTCTTTCCACGCTTTGGGTTCGGTTCATCGCGTGCAGTCCACTCAGCTGACTGTCGATTGGACTCCGGAGTGAAGTGATGGAGCCATGCTTCGTCCATTGTTATATATCGACGAAAAAATAGGTTTTATTTCGATATAACAGCTCCAAACACTGCTCAGAATCATCAATTCGTTGTTGTTTTTGATCTATTGTGAGCTCACGCGGCACCCATTTTGCACAAAGCTTTCTCATATCCAAATATTCGTGAATATGTCCAACACGTTCCTTTGATATCTTTAGGGTGTCAGCTATCTCGATCAACTTCACTTTACGGTCATTGAAAATCATTTTGTGGATTTTTTTCACGTTTTCATCGGTAACAGCCTCTTTTGGACGTCCACTGCGTTCATCGTCTTCGGTGCTCATATGACCAGTACGAAATTTTGCAAACCACTTACGAATTGTTGCTTCGCCCGGTGCAAAGTCTGGATAACACTAATTTCTTGGTATAGGCGGCACTTTTTTTCATCAACAAGTAGTGTTTCATAAACACACGAAATTCCTTTTTTTCCATTTTTTTCACAATAACAAAAGTAGCTTCACTCAAAATGCAATATCTCACAAACAAATAATCAGACAGCTGTCAAATTTATACACGTATCTTTTAAAGGTTGGTACTAACTGAAAATGGTATGGATTTTATTCTAGTGGCGCCCTTTCATAGAAACGATACGAACTTTTCAGCCGATCTGTTATGTAGTATTTGATGTTTCTAAGTGTTCTAAGTTTGATTCAATCATTATTTCGGCTATTGTAACAAATCAAATACGTTTCTGTCAATTTCTCGATAAACAAATCTATAGTGTATTTAACCCAACAAATCATTTTAAAATGAACGAACTTTGGATAAAGTTAAAATTTCTGGTGCTTCGAATTTACCAACCCTTCGATTTCGGCTACAATTCATAATGATTCATGATTTCAACTCACGCTTTTGTTGGTCGAAATCAAACTTTTTTCAAAGAATAAAATGATTGCTTTCAAAAAAAATTTCAACAATTATTTTCGTTTAAATTTTGTTTGGAAAATTAGGTTAGAAGTCGCCAAAGGTTTGTTTGCTTTTTATGGATGACCTGACTCAGATCGATTTTTGTAATGTACACATCCGATTTTCTGTAGTAGTTTTCGTTGCAAGTGCTGATGTAAGTCTTAATAGTTCAAATAGCAACAAGTTTCAAAAGGAGAAATAGGTTTAATACGGTATGTTGATCGGGTAACTGTTTGAAACACCATCAGTCCTGTGAGGATAAATATCCAACATCAAATATTTTATGTAAACAAGATCTGTTATATATTATTTGTTTATTTAATTTTGTTGAAATAGTGACAAAAGAAAATAAAACTTGATATAGCGAATATTACTGCTTGAAGCTACAAAACATGATGATTATTTTTTCATAGTAGATTAGTTTGATTCAATCAATATTTTGATCAAAATAACAAACATTTTACTCGTGCGTTCCTGTCAATTTCTTGACCAACAATTTCGTAGTAAATTCAATTTATATTTTTTTTTTAGAAATGAACGTACTCTAGTTCAATTCGTTAATTGTAGCGCTTTGAATTTAGTAACTTTTTAGTTGAAATAAATGAGCTTAAATTCAGTTATTTCAACTAACACTTTTGTAGTGTTTATAACATACATTTTTGTTTGTTTAAAATGATTTCTTTCAAACTAATTTGCAAGGTAATTTACGATACCACTTTTAGTTCGTTTTATATTCGCTTTCAAATTCAGTCAAGTTTTTGATCGAAATTACCAAACTTCAAGACAACAGCCTTTATGTCCCAAGACGATCAAATCATTCTGATGCCAAAAGCTTTGGTATTCAAATCAGTATCCAATGATTTGATGCGTCATCATTCCGGTCATGATCTCTGCATCAAATATTTTGTTGCGAAGGAAATCTGTTATGTAATGTTATGCATTTTTTATAAATATCATGAATTAACAATACATACGCTTGAATGGTTGAAAATCCCTAAGAAATGAAAGAAGCAGATAAAATTTCACCAAATTTCACCTGGAAAACACGCACAAATTTTATCCGCGGGAGAAAAAATGCTCAGGCTCATTCGCGCGGGAAAAAATGGCTTTGTTTTATAAAAAACAAAACTAGTATGGTAAACAGTAGAACTAGTTTTATCATTACACAACTTGGATCATAGATAAATAGAACCAATTTTTTTCTAGATATAAAGGTATAGCAGGATTGAATCAACGTAGACATTTATTTATTTATTTATTTCTGTTTATGTCCATCGGATAAACGAATCTAAATGGACAGATTGGGTGGGAAAAAGCCCATTTGAGTTGAGTCTTGTTTGTCATTCTCATACGGGCGTAAAAACCACCATCTTTTAAAACAGTTACAGGAACAAAAACAAGAACAAAACAACTACAATAATCTTAAAACGGCTAACTACATACTAAATAAATAACATAAAAAATCAATATTGTAAAACATTGTCAAAACATAATGGCACATCGTTCAATTTTACTAGCAAAGCGACTAGATGATTCACCAAACTCGAAGTGATCTTCTACTGCAGTGAACGTTCGAATACAAGCGGCTATCGGTTCATTATATCCTAAAAGAGTCCTGTGGAATCTGTGCTGAAGCAGAGTTGCATTTCGCAGTGTTCTACTCGGTGTCCGATAATTCATTTCACAACGTAACTCAGGTGCATCAATCTCTCCGTTAATCAATTTTGCGACGAACAATGCCTGCTGAATTTTTCGGCGACGTTGCAAAGTATCGATACCAGGGTTTGGAATATTCATTCACCGGTGAATGAATATATAGTTTCCATTGCATTGTGAGCGAACAATTCCACCGCTCACAAAGAGGACGCCTTTCCAGCCAAAAAGAACCACACAAACAAAACGCTAGTGGAAGCAAATATATTCCACATATGCACAGATGGTATAGTGTGCTGGTATTAGAGTCTTCATGAAGCACAGTAGCCGTGAATATAGTTTGCTCTCTCGTGGTCCTGAACGTCGTTCTTCTCACAAACACTTCATTGCAAGCTAACGATCTTCACGGGGCTAGTAAGTGATGAAGATTATATACTCAGTTTTCGCTAACAGGCTGATGACTGGCTCTCCGACGCGAACGGCTGTTAATGATGACTTTATGCCACGAAAACTGTTGCATATCACTTATTCAACTCGTGTCAAGTTAGTAGAGGGTAAGAATTCTTAGTTATACTTGAATATTATAAACAGAAGTAACAGGAGCGAAGCGACCAAATACTGCAAACAAACAAACGCTTCGTTTGTTGGCTGTTAGAGAGAAACTAGCTCCTGAACTCTTGTTACTTGTGTAAATCAAATTCCTACTGAATAGTGTTTAATTGGGTTTAATCGTAGTAGTGCATGATAGGTGATCAACCAGTAGGATGAAAAATAAGTCTTTAATCAGTATTCCGCATTGAACATTTTTTCATTGAATTTTCATTGTGTATTGCTATAAGCTTCGAGAGCTGTAAGAAACACATGTTACCATTACAGCAAAACCTTTACTCCAATAAACGCTCGAGCGGTGGCAGTGCACACCTGTATGTGCAATTCTGTATAAACAAATGTGAATCGCGTTCGGACTAGAGATGGGCAATTCGCTCCTGAGCTGTTCCAGTGAATCGAATCATTGAAGTGAGCTGACAGCTCACAGCTCTTTTCAAAAGAACCGCAGCTCACCAGCTCACTAATTTGCTACCGAATTCACTGTATTATGACGAAGGGAACACGCAACGAGCTGATCGGATCTTCGGCTCTTTGAAAGATTCAATTTAGTCGACATCAAATAAAGATAAATTAATTCGCATTGCATTCATTGCATCATTGCAAATCAATGATTTAATTTCGATCATGCATATGAAAGAAACCCGGTGCATAAGAGAAACGGCGCACAACATTAACCTTAAGTTCAAACTAAAAGAGCTGATGAGCTGATACATCGAATCGATTCACTTTGGTGAGCTGATCGGTTCGGAGCTGTTCACCAAAATGAGCTGTTTTGCACGCCTCTAGTTCGGACCTCGAAGAAACATGCGACAGTTAAGAGCCAGTCATCAGTCTGCTAGCGAAAACTGAATATTCAATCTTCATCACTATCTTGCACCGTGAAGCTAATTTGCTTGCAGTGAATTATGGGGCTAGAGCTTCTTTCTTACCGAGAGAAGGAGAAACAGTAGTAGGGGTGAATATTGTTCGCTCTCTTCTATTCTCGTGCATGGACAGCCACTTCAATAAAGCAACAAGGCTCACGCTTCCTCAAAAGCGACATGGTTCATAAAGCAGGTATATTCATGAATATCATACACTGTGAAGCATGTATACTCATCTTCACTGCTTCATTCATCCAAACCCTGATCGATACCAATTAGTTTACATCTATCAGGATAGGGTGGCAGATTTGCTGGATCTCGCCACGGCAGGTGTCGCAGTGCCAAACGAACGAAGCGTTTTTGAACACGTTCAATTCGCATGCACCACGAAATTTGATGAGGAAACCAAACAACGGACGCGGTCTCAAGGATTGGCCGAACCAGTGAACAGTACAAAGCCTTCAAACAATGTGGATCTTTGAATTCCTTAGCGATTTTAGAAATGAATCCCAATTGACGTAACGCTTTCGTGATTATTAATGATCGATGTGAATCGAATGTCAATTTTTCATCCATTTGTATTCCCAAATCATTCACCAGGTTCACTCTAGTCAGGACTGAACCACCAATACAGTAGTCGAATTTAACAGGTTGCATATTACGATGAAACGTCATCACCTGACACTTTGAAACGTTGATAAAAAGTTTATTCACGCAGCACCAATTGACGAAGAGTTGTAGTTGATGCTGTAGTCTCCGACAATCCTCCACAGTTCTAACTACGACATACAATTTTAAGTCGTCTGCATATATCAGTTTGAAACCATCTCCCAGAGCCAATGAAACATCATTGAAGAACAGTGTGAATAGCAATGGTCCCAAATTACTGCCTTGTGGAACTCCAGAACAATTCGAAAATTGCGATGACGTACAATTATCTAATTTTACACGTAAAATCCTACCAGAAAGATACGAGTTTAACCACGACACAAGCTGAGCAGAAAACCCGAGATGAGACAATTTGCACAACAGTATTTTATGGTCAATTTTGTCAAAAGCCGCTTTTAGATCCGTATAGATAACATCCATCTGTGCCTTAGTCTCCATGCAAGCGATGCACTTTGACGTAAACGTCATTGAATTAGTTGTTACTGATCGTCCTGGCATAAACCCATGTTGGTCGAAAGAGATGTAGTTCTTTGCACGATCCATGATAGCCTCGCTGACGATAATTTCAAAAAGTTTTGAAGAAGCAGAGAGACTGGTTATCCCGCGATAATTTGCCACATTTCGTCGATCCCCATTCTTGAATACGGGGCACATGAATGATTGTTTCCATACAAGTGGAAATTTTGCTAGTTCAAACGATCGATTGAAAATAGTGCTAAGCGGTCCTGCTAAAGCAGTAATACAACGAGTTAAAATAGCAGCGGGTAATCCATCAGGCCCGGGAGCGAACGAGCATTTCAATTTTTTGCAGCTTTTTTAACCATCTCTGGAGTAACGATAAAAGTGCTCAAATTCACTATATCCACGGGAACGTAGGTGGTAGCTTCTTCAGCCTCATTCAAAGACGTCGAATTTACTGAGTAAACACCTGCGAAGTGTTTTGCAAACAATTCGCAGGATTCTGAAACTGACGATGCAACCTCACTATGAAGAAAAACATTTGCCGGAATGGATGAGCATTTCCTTTTAGAGTTCACAAACCGCCAGAAACTACGTGGGTTACGTTTTAGATTAGATTGCATTCGAAGGACGTACGATTTATACAAGCTAGCATTAAGTGATCTATACGCATTGACTGATCGATGATAATTAGAAGTATTGAGAGATGTCCGTTGACGATGTAATTTACGTTGAAATGCGTTGCGCTCACGTTTCAAACGACGCAGTTGAGTCGTACTCCATGCAGGGGAAACGAGCGGTTTGACACGAGGAACGTTTAGGTCAAGCCATCGGTTAATCTCCAAACAAAAACCATCTGCCATATCATCAACATCGCCAGTTGAGAACAATAAAGTCCAATCGATACTGTTCAAATGATCCGAAAGAGCAGAGAAATCTATCGAACGATAATTCAATGGGTGCACCGTACTCACATTCAAATTTTGACTTCGATCCGGAGGGATATAAATGGCACATACTGTTACATACCTATTGTTTATACGAATCGAAACAGATAGCTGTTCTAGATTTTGTCCATTGGTCGTCGTTACCATCATGCTTGTGTACCGATGAGCGACTGCGATCAGAACGCCGCCAAACCGAGATTTATTACTGTTAAGAATAGAACGATCGCATCGAAACACGTTGTAGGCAGTTCCAAATATCTGAAGCGACGTGATGCAATCATCGAGTCCAGTTTCAGTTAGTACAATTATGTCGAAGTCACAATCGGTGGATGTCAGAAACAAATCGTCGATTTTCGTTCTTAAGTCTCGCACGTTTTGATAATAAATCGAAATATCACTATCACAAACGGGCAAATGCTGTAAAGGACAATGATTGAATGCAGAAGAACTAAATACATCCAAATACTCGCCTCTGATGGGAGCCCTTGGGCTCCCACCGTCCACCGAAAAACGTGTTGCATTCAAACAATTGTCATCCGGAGAACCGGTGTCGTTACTGCTGGTTGGTCTCGGGAGAAAATAAGCGATCACATCACGTTTTTTGAAACGTCGACAAACTCTCTAAACACCAAGCCGGTTGGCCAACACGCTGGATCGAGAGCTTGCTGCTTGAGTGCTGGATCAAGACCAATCTTGAAAGAAATGTAGGTCATATTGGCTATGTCCACACCCTTAGGCACAAGTCGAATAACATCAAATGGATCAGACGAATGAAGACAACGGGTGACTATCTTTTTTACATCATCATTGCTTATCAATGGTTGAAAGCCCGACAGATAGAGCCAAAATCTAGGTGGAGGTGCTGCCGGTGTGACGAAAGCAACTGAGAGATCATCAAAATCCGTTGAGTTAGTGCCTCGATCGGCAGGTGGTAGTGTTGATGTGTCATTATCCACAGGACGACGCTTCCTGTTAGAATTTGGCCATGAAGGTGTCATGGGATCACGAGTCGTAGATGGTTTCCGAGTTGAAGCATTTGCAATAAAATCAACTTTTTTGCTGAGTACTTCAACAATACCAGACAATTGTTCAATTTGTCTATTAATATTGCCAGTTTCTCATTTGGAGACAAACGTTTGTTTTGATCTGCCATGTACGCACGAATAGATCGACCATTAAGCTCACCTCTACAAGATGTACAAATAAATATTATCTTGCCTTGGGCGAAAACATCCTTGCATGAGCGCAAATTGAATCCGCAGCAATTTTGGCTAATGTGAAAAGGAGTATCACACATTCCACAACGTATTGGCTCAAGATCATTGATTTCGTTTTGACACTCTCCGCATTGTTTTTTCTCCATCTCTGCTTTGTTCAATGTTGACAGCAGAACACAGGATGACACAGACTGCTTATTGAAGTACGAAGCGGTGCTGGTGCTAACGGTCGGTATAGTGCCAAAAACTATCAGACTTGACCAGAATTAACAGCAAATAACGTTACAACAGGCTCAAGCTAGACGCACACTCCAATGCCCGGTATTGTAAAATATACTGCCGAACACGACTAATACTGATGTGAATCAATATGTTGAGTAAAACACTCCCAAAAACGTAAAAAACTTAGCGTAGAAAACTCTCACGATGTTCCAAAATGTTACACACTGAGAAAAAAAATCCCGGGTAAATGTAAATAATAAACAAAGATAATTTCACCATTATATCTTGTCTTGATGTTTCTGTGCTGTCATAGCGATACTTGATATTTTCTTGGTATTTCATCAAAGGAATCAAGAAATTGCGCAATATCTGCTCAGCTTCCAAATAAGTTATTATATCTTATTTTGTTAATGATGGGTTCAAGGATGGCCTTTATCGTATCAAAGAACGCTCACTGGCAACTCTTCACACGATTGAATCAGTGCCATCAAAGAGAGACGGATATCATCGCAACAACAAAAACCCGGCATGGCTCATTTAACATAGAATCGACACCAGTGCGAGAGCGAATTTCTCTCGATGACATTTCTGAGAATCAAAGGTTAGCACGCTGCTGTGGGGATCCTCTCTGAAGCAACAAACGGTCGCTTATTCTCGTTTCGCGATCCGATTCTATACAGGCAGTTGATAATTGCGATAGAATCATTTTGCTATTGCCGCTTATTCTAACTATGTGCGTATAACCTTTGTATAAGTTGTGTCTATGAAAATGTCTGTGAATGATCCACACAAGGGTAATTTTTTTTCAAGGGCGTGAAATACTCAGAGTATGAAGTGGAGCGAAGAAATGTAGAGTTCTTGTAGCATCTTCTACCGGATTCAAAATGTTGTATACAATATAGATAGCAATATAGCAGCTTCTGTCAAATTTTCGGCAATCACCAACACTGGATGGGTTATTCCAATTTCATAAGGTACAATTGATCCAGTACTTCTATATTCAAATAAAATACTATTGAAAGAATTCAATTAGAATCAGAATATAAAATAACTGAAAATTTCGACCTTAATAAAAATTTTGTTCTTGCTCTGGTATTAAAATGACAGAATTGTTCTGTTGCTTAACTCTTAATTCAAGCTAAATAATAAAATTTGATATTGGTTTGCAAATCACTTCTACCCGGAATGGCCGATAACATCAACTCAACTTTGGTTGGCATGTAATTAATAGTTAGTTTATTTAATCAATGAAATCATCCGGACCAAATACTAGACCAAAATTTTGGTTCAAATCAACCAGAGAAAATTTTTGCTATTGAAGGAAAAAATTAGTACAAATCATTAATATTCTAGCTGGAAACCATCATAAATCAAATTTAAACATCTACTAACAGTTTTGTTGTTTTAAACATGCTTCATTTCTCTGCGTGTATTGCAGGAGAATGATAAATTTCACTTATAAATCGTGAACAAACTTGAAATAAACAATTAATTTAGTTGTATCATTAATTTAATTAGGATTAGGATTATAGATGAAATTACCTATTTTTTCTGGATATAAAATTTAAGCAGGAATGCTCCAATATAGAAACAACAAATAACATCGACTGCAATTCTCATACATCGTAATTCCTACTGTAACTCAAATCAAACAGGCATCGTTATTGTTAATAGAACAAAATATTGGCTCAAAGGAATTATATTCTAGATTGAAATAAACAATTCTCAAATACTCAAAAAGGCGGGTGAATGATGTCACAGACATAACTGGAGGACGTGAATACGAATAAAAATAATAATCGTTCGTATTAGTTGATTCTGACATTCAGAAGTGCCAAGTTGTGGAATTCACTACGAAGCAGTAAAATGCTGGCTTTATTTGCCTTCGTTTGGTGCGAGTTAGCACAGAAAAAAGTGCTTAAAACTAAATTAGATTAGCACTAAATTAATGATTTCTATCTCCGATTTGCAAAAAAAGCAATCTTTCTAGTTCTTAAGATAACATTTGGAGCCATTGGAAGGGCTGATTTCGCATAATGTTCACCATCGTTGTCTACTTTTCGATGTAATTTGCTCCATTGCAAACGACCAGCTGCAGGATGACGCAATCAATCTTCTTCGAAGGTAAACTCTGCGGCTCTGCGAGCGTCCCACAATTGATTCAATACAGAATTCTTGATACTGGAACTGAACTCGGGACCTGAATTAACCGGCATGATAGATTTACATAGTACGAAAACGTCGATAGTTCTTTGGGATTTTATTAATAGTTCTAAAAAGAACCGATTAATTTAGTTCTAGAACTAAGTTCTAAATTTGAATTCCGAAACTGAATTCAGCTCCGAAATCCAGTTCCATAATTCATTTCCAGCATGCAGGCTCTGAATACTGGAACTAAATTCTGAAACAGAATTTTGAAACTAAATTCTAAACCTGAAATTAGGCACAGAACTGAGGTGGACCAGGACTAGATTTGGAATTTAGTGTTAGAATTAATTTACAGAAATCAATCCAAAACTCAGCTCCCGAGTCCAAATCCAGTATTCAGCAGCTGAATGCGATTTGCGTCCAAATGAGAGCTCGGCCTGAGCGTTTGACGCTTAATACCAGATTTGTTGTTACTGATGTTTGTGGGAGAGCCCAGTTCCGTCTAACGTTCCGTCTAACGCTTTAGAAGAAATGAACGATTTTCGATAAAAGTTTATCATTTATACTCGCCCGGTAGAACACCAGGACAAATATGTGCCTGACTACCTTAAAACCATCGTCCGGTTGCGAAAAAGGTAAGCAAGCGTGATCAGTTGTCCTCATTGTTTCCAAAAGTTTAAGAGAACTTTGTTTTTGAGTTATTTATGGTTTTTTTACTCCGTTGAAATTTTAATCACAAATTTCTGATCATATTTCCGATAGCTTGTAGAAAAAAATTTGTTGTTGTATTAAATAGAACAAGTGATTTTTACGATTGAGTTCTACCCATTTTTGTACAGGATAAATTTTGAAAAATTTTGAAGTAAGTCGTATTCTCCACAAAATCTACTAAATGTTTTGTTATTTTAAACAAGCTTCATTGTCTGTGGCGATTCTCTCAGGGTTTGAAAAACTCAATTAAAAAAAAGAGATCCCCAGTCCAAAGATCAGTCAGGAAACGTGTCAGGTGTTGGCCCAGGTATTAAATTCTCTGATATTATATACTGAATCCTATCATAAATCAAGTAAACCTACATTGCCCACTGTACGGAGACACTGACAGCGCTTTTAGTGAGAAACGTGTGTACTTTTTTTCCATTAGCTACTGTGGTTGTGTTAAATGCAACTACATTACATTCTATTTACATCCAATATTTCTGATCCTCCTAAGATCCTATTTGATCGCAGCAGGTGTGTACGTCGGATGCCAAATTTATCCGCACTTGTCAAAGAGAAATTTCCGTGTATTTTCTAGTGAAGAAAGAGCGCGGAGAGCGCGATTCAATGCGATGCACTGTTAGCAGTTCGCATTAACTCTGGCAGGATTGCTTCGATCAAATGTGACGCATGTAATCTGTCAGCAACCTTAAGGGCTGAGGCCAGTGTGTTTTAGGGCGTTTTAGAGGGCTATTTTCACGCTTCAAATCTGATTTTCTCAGATACGATGACGAATATAAAAAAATCCAACTGACAATCTCTTAGAAAATTAGTTTAGATTATTTTGAGAAAATTTAAGAATGATTCATTGACATTAGCGGTCAGGAAAGTCTTTTTTTTCTGAAGGAAGAATTGCATACGCCGGTCTTTCAAATTGTTCATTGAATATCTCGCCTTCAAAAGCACGGATCAAAAATCTATCCTGACAATGTCTAGATAATTTAATTTAGATGCTATTAGTGCATGAAAGCATATATGCTGTCGCGATAAAAATGAAGTGAATGTTTTTTTTTGTGAAGGTAAGCCATTTTCTATGGCGGCGCCATTTTTTCTGCTCCAGTTTCCTGATAACGTAACGAAACATGAGAGAGAAATAAAAGGCACCCAAACAAGCGGTAGCTTTACGCTCTTCCAAGATTGTCGAAAGGGTATTTTTATAGGAGAGGGAGCTTAACAAGTGTCTTTAAAAGGGGGTTCATAACAAAATTTATCTTATTTGACTAGAATCGATACTTTTTGAAGATCATAGATACTTTTTGCACAACTTAGATATGCTTATGAGGATTTTCGTGGGGCATAACTGCGGAACTACTGAGCGGATAGCTATCAAACTTGGCACTTGGTTGCCTTCTATGTAATGAGTGTCTCCAAAAAGTTGATAGAATTTTCCAAGAAACGATACATCTTTACTGAGTACAGATATTATTTGCACTTCAGATGATCATAAGTGAATTATTCAGGGGGGAATAAAGTAAGGGTCTCATCCAAGGGGGATGCTAAGATCGAATCGAACATAACTCCAAAACAACTCAATAGATTACTACACATAACTTGGCAGGTTTCTATAATGATGTTTTATGGGGGGATGTCGAGAGACACAGAAATTTATAAGCAGTGTTGAACAATTCTTATGTATATCGGTGTAGAGTGCATATAAAGAGTTAGTTTTTTTACGCATTTTTTTCGTTCTAAAGCAAGTTTAAATGGAGAGTATTGGGAAAAAAGTTATTGTCGTCAAGTCAGGTCGACGTTCCGATCCGCTATGTGCTGACTAGTCGAGCTTGCGCTTGTAGAATAGATGACCCATGAACTATACTAAAAACACAAACTAGCTGACTTCGGAAGGCCGATAGAATTAAGGTTTCAGAATTGATGTATTTGAGGTGCGAATTTCCGAATAGAGATTCGTCAAAGTGATACCGATCCAATGAGGCAGAAATAGATTCGACTCAGGACCGAATTTTTGAAAGTATGCGAGTGTGCAATGCTTCATCCAAATTGCAGCAGATAGTACCTGAGTTTGTCATGTTTCCTGTGGTTTATTGCTCTAAAATAATAATAATTCTATAATTTATTGGTTGAAGCTGGACAGCAATCAATCCCCGGAAACGTCCGATTTAATATTGATATGTTGCTTCTAGCAACAGGCTAATTGAGTTTGTGAGTTGGCATAATCATATTTCATCATTAGGCCTGTTTGTCTTTCCTTCAGTTGGACTGTCGTTTCACATGCATTAAAATCGAACTCGGACAAAGTGTGGTTGTGATGCCGGCAAATCAAATTGCAAATAAATTATAGTACCTTGTACATTAATTATCCGAAAATATGACTGTATCCCAATTTCCAACTGAAACTGAACATTCAAAATGAGACCCGATTCGTGCGGTGCCGTCACTGTCAATCGGGCTTGCAAATTGATCAAGGATACCATATGGTTTTTCATAATTCATTTTCCAATTAGCACATGGACCGGATTTCGTAATATGTTGTACACAAGAAAATAATTGCTTTTTGATAACCTTTGGCAGCAGCTCATTGAATCTTCTCTAAAATGATCGGTTCCGCCCACGGGGACAACACGAACCGTCGAACCGAGTTCCCCGTCAATCCCGTTCCAGTTTCATTCCCGTGCAATTTCAGAACGGGACGAAAATAAATGCTAAATGAAAAGCATTGATTTTTGCTCGTCGTTTGTCATCTATCGCCTAGCTCATGGGCATGCCAATCGCTCGTATTGACATATACCGGATGATTTCCGTTCGATGCCAGCTATAGCCCGCACGAACTGACCCGCCACGAATGCACGATAGTCGAATAAATATCCTCCAGGGATTTTTGCTTTATTGTTTTCCCTAATTGATCCATTCATCATTGCCAATTAAACTTGTGAAAAGTAACCGTCGGGGCTATTTTTCATTTTGTAAACACAAAGCAAGTAACACGTTGTTCTAGTATGCTTGCTCATTACACCGCAAGTGATGTAATGTAGGTAATAGCTTTAATGATGGCAAATGTGATTTGTTAGTGCATAGTCGGTTATTTGTTTGTAGCGGTTGTAACACGCTTTTTATAAGCTTTGTTTTGTCAAGTTGAACAGCGAACCGTTTGTTCTCGTTGACGGCATTATTTCACACTTGGCCATGTGGAAGAATAGGTAGAATTTTATTGTAATTTTTTAGTTCAACTAAAGAAAACTACAAAGATCAGTCCCATGGGGTTGTTCGAGCCATTGATGTGGAACAAGGCAACCCAAAATTTCTAATGATCTACAATCAAACTGTTCAAACAAGTTCCTCTAGGACTCAAACGCTAGCTATAATTTCGCTTATATTTATAGATTCGCATGCTTCCAACAGCTTCGCTTCAGCATCGATCGACCAATCAAAGCAAATGCTTTCCCTTTGATATATCGCTTACTCCTTCAAAACCGTCGGTATGCCGGAGATTTTTAGCAGACAAAATAGGACACTGCGCGCTTCTATCCAAAATTTCCATCATTTATAATTGAAAATACGTTCAAATCGAATCTTAGAAATATCTCCAATCAAATAATGAAATAATAATAATAAATGATACAAAATATACTGAGCTGTAAGTGTTTAAAACCTGACCATATTTCTACGTGTATTTTTCTTTGAGTTTTTGATTTGCACCCCTATATAGAAAATAAAGATGTGTTCCACATCAAAATAAAACAGACGTGAAACTTTATCTCACTTGAGTACAGTCACCTCCATTTACGAACTGAACGGGGGTTCGTAAATCGAGTTAGTGCATTATTTGGAATTTACTTCGAACAAAAATTACGTTATTTGGAAATTACGTCGCAAAACCCGTTTCATACGAATATGGTGTAAGGATTAGGTGCAAAAAAAAACTTTTGATCGTTTCGAAATCCAAGATGGCGACTTCTCGTTCATTGATATTCCTTTAAAACTCTCACAATATGCATATTTTCGGAACGGACTGAGTGAGTGAATGTCAGAAAACGATGTTCAAGATTATTTCGATATTCAAGATCGCAACTTAATTTGCGATTTATCGGTATTTCTTGAAAACCCTTATGATATAGATCCGGTTATATTACATATTCGTTTAATCTATACTTTTTGAAAATCATTAAAATTTAGTATGCTCGGAGCGAATTTGAATAAAATTCTACGTTTGTTTACGAGGGGGTAGTCTCATTTTCTTTTATTCACAAAAAAATAACGAAAATCGGTCAATCAAACCAGAATAATGTTTCATCAGCTTAGCTTCACCTGATGCAAGACAGACTCGAATAAAAGTAAATGTCTTGCATTGCGGAAGTGCAAATTTTCGGAAAACACACCTCAGAGGCTAAACTGAACTAAAGTCTTCACAGCAAAATTGTTCATTTGAATCACTTTACGAAAATAAAAGCATTTTCTTCCCTATCGCTCATCCGGTAAAGACGTTTGAGAATCATTGTATCTCATTACCGCTTGTTTATCTTTTATAACTTAGAATTGATGACACCACCCGGTGAATGACTTTTAATGTTAAGAACAATATAACAAAACTAATTTTCAACACAAATAGTACATTACTGCGCTCGCTTTGGGTCTTTTACTTTCATCTTGATGAAAATCCAAATTTATCTAGACCTTTTTTAAGTATTTCTAGTAACACTAAACGTGAAGCCAGAGTGGGCGCGACACGCGACGCGATGCGTGACGCGAAAGTTCTCCAATGAGAGATAGTAGCGAGTGTCAAAGTGACAGTGGTAACAAAACAATATAATTTAATTATACTCCTATTTATTGAAAAGAAAATTCTGATCAAAATGAAACGAAATCATCTTGACTGAAACCACTCTCATTTAAGCCATCTATATACTGTAGTGTCAATCGCTTCAGCTCTATCCGAAGTTGTAGCTTTTTTGCAGAATACAAATCTTTCTTACGCGACAATGTTTTTTTCTCCAGTAGTTTCAACATTCGAAGTTCTATTGCCGATTGGTTATTCTATTCGAACTTCTCTTCCGCTTTCTTGCTGAGAGGTGGAATAGAAGCGCAACTTGGCTAGTTCAAATGTTTCAATCCGACTAGATGCCATTTCAAATAACCCTTCTCGACGGCATCAATCATGTCGTTGTCATTGTAGTGTACAGAAGACTTTATATTCATCGAAGAGTTCTGTGGATATGTTTAATGGCGTAAAATGCCTGTTGAATTAATAAAAATTGAAAATTTCATCCAGATAACTCGAAATATTTTCAAAACTCATTGCACTTTCATTGATTGCACATGCCAGTAATTTTAAATGTTTTCGAAATCTTTTTCCAACACTTCCGTATTACGATAAAACTGCTCCGATTAAAGCTTTGATATCTATAAAATTATCTTCTTCCGAAATAACGAAAAATAATTAAAGAAACCTTTGGTCGCTCGTTAATCGCATGAAAAACTGTTCACGTGCTGCTTCGTTGTTTGTCGCACCGAAAATCGCTTGTCACTACGCAACACCTCGTGCTTTAGGTAGCTTTAGGTAAACTTGACTACTCACTGAAATATAATTCGATAGTTATCATGTCAAATTTTAACCAAAAGTTAAAATCATTCGCGAAATGGTGGCCTAAGTGCACGAACATTAAATTTTCTCGATCATCTTTGATTGTCTCAGCAGGTGTGTTTTCGATCTACTAGTGCTAAAGAGTTCAAATTTTACTGGAAAATATTTTTTACCTTTCGCAAACAGAAAGGTTATGCAATCACTGTGAAAACCGACTTTTGAACCGAGGCCCGGAGGGCTCGATTCAGCTCGACGAACTGAGCGAATGTCTGTATATATATATATATATATATATATATATATATATATATATATATATATATATATATATATATATATATATATATATATATATATATATATATATATATATATATATATATATATATATATATATATATATATATATATATATATATATATATATATATATATATATATATATATATATATATATATATATATATAGTGAAAAAACTGAGAATGTGGCCGTTTTCCGACTTGGACTCAAAACCGTTTGTATCAATCAATTTTCATCACTTCTACCGAAATCATCGAAAATGATGTTCCTCAGGCGTATTACAAAGAAAAGCCTACATTCTCGAAGAAAATATATCAGTACAATTAGAAACATCTCAATGTTTTCTTAAGGGGGCATATTATAACACTTCACCCTAAATTGATCTAGTTGCCAGACCTTGTTAGTTGGTGGATATATAAATTTACTTTGGGACTACTAGTCAAACCGATTTTCAAATTTGTTCAAATTGAAGCTCTCATTGTCGTAAAAGATACTGGACAATTTCAACCAGATCCGACTTCCGGTTCCGAAATTATATAGCGATGAGTGTCAAAACTTTCAAACCCTCGTATAAAATGTCGATGAAAAACCGGTACGTATCGGTACGTGCTGCAAAAATACCAGAGGAAACACCACTGCTCGTACGAACGAAACACACAGCGTGTTCAGTTTCGTATAGCGTGCAGGGTTGCCACATTTAAATCTATATTTTTCAGAAGAAAAATCGGTAAATCTGTATCGAGAGATAAAATTCTGTTTTGAAAATCTGTATATTAAAATGACAGGAAATTAAAGCGCAACGAAATTCAGTAAATAGAATCTGAAAATTACAGCTACTTTTTGTTTAGAGGTAGGGTTGACAATCATTTCTTTTTACTATCTTACATTATGACTAAGGCCACCATCTGTCCATCTTATCAGGAAAAATTTGAAAACAAAACATTAGGAATTACGCTAAAATAATTTCAAGAAAGCCGTCATTAGCAGATGGGACCATTTGTAGTGTTTATCATTCTTCATATTCTTTTTTATTGCCATTCTCATATAGAATGGTTATGCTATCGCTTGAAAAACCGACCGATGGCCCGAAGGGCCATGTGTCATATACCATTCGAATCAGTTCATCGAGCTGAGCAATGTGTGTGTGTGCGTGTATGTGTCAAATAACCTCACTAAGTTTTCTCGGAGATGGCTGAACCGATTTTGACAAACTTAGACTTACGGTCCCATACGGAATTCCTGAATTTCATCCGGATCCGACTTCCAGTTCCGGAGTTTAGGGTAAAGTGTGCTCAATATTGTACACCGTTACTTAAACAGGCGAAACAAAAAGCGTTAAAAAAATCTAAACTGGTCTCAAAACTACACAAATCGATAGTCATTATCAGTAGGCAACTAAACAAACCGATTCCGGCTATCCTGGTTCTCAGTCTCCGATTCCGGAAGTACCGGAAATAGTGGCCATAAATTCCAAAATGGATCTCACTCACTTTTCTCAGCGATGGTTTGACCAATTTCCACAAACTTAGATTCAAATGAAAGGTCTTACGGTCCCATACGGAATTCCTGAATTTCATCCGAATCCGACTTGGACTCAAAACCGTTATTCCCAATCTTAGGGTCAAATGGAAGGTTTTATGGTTTGTCCAAAAATTACTGCATATTTTTGGATACAACGAAAATTTCAATCGTCGTTTAGAGTACGATGGCAAAATCGTATAAAATCTTCAAAATTTAAATAAAAACTAGTAGAGTTTGTACGTCATGTTACGTTGGTGGCCGTACGAACCGTCTTCGATTATACCGGTTCTCAGGTTCCGGTGCCGGAAGTGCATATTATAGTGAACCCACTTCGTTTTCTAAAGGATGGCATAACCGATCAGAGAATTGTTTCATTCTTAATGTTATACTAGTTAATGTACAAACAGTCCCTTGGTTTCTTTCAAAAATCGAAGAGAAACATTTTAAATAGAATACCACAGTATCATAAAAGGAGTGTATCGAAAAGTAGTTAACAACATTGATTATTGAATAAAAAAGCGAAAAAAACATACTTTGATATCAGTTTTCGATATATTGTAGAAAAATTACATTTTTATGCGTTTCACTGATTATATTGAAGAACATCCTAGTTTCTGTGAAACGCACGCACTTTGGACTTGACATTCTTCATTAAATTCTGCACAGTTGCTTTTGTGACTTTCCTGGTGGCAGCTGTCCAGTTTTTTTTGAACTCCTGCATGTTTTGGGACACTGTACCTTCCTTCCGAAAGTGCCGCTTGACAATTGCCCAATACCTTTCAATTGGCCGAAGATCCGGGCAGTTCGGTGGGTTGATGTCCTTTTCCACGAATTGTACATTATTTTTTGACAACCACTGTAGAACGGAGTTGGCGTAGTGGGCTGAAGCCAAATCCGGCCAGAAGAGAGGAGGAGCCTTATTCTTTCTGTACAATGGCAGCATTCTCTTCTTCAAACTTTCCTCCTCGTACACCTTGGCGTTAATTGTGCCCTTCGTGAAGAAAATCGACGACTGCAAACCACAGGTACAAATTGCTTGTCAGACCTTCTGCCCAAACTTTTCCATCGCCACCGTGGTGTCAGCGTCGTCCAGGTCCTGGTACACCGATTTCGTATAATATTGCGGTCCGGGCAGCGCTCGAGAGTCTTCCTTGGCGTAGGTTTCGTCGTCGATCAGGATGCATCCGTCTTTATTCTGTAGAATCCGGTTATACAGTTTTCGCTCTCTTGTTTTGGCCTGAACTTGCTGTACCAGGGACTTTTTCGGCCCCTTCTGTTTCTTGTACGTTTTCAGGGAGTTTCGAACTTTGATCCGTTGAATCATCTCGATGCTGGTGTTGAACTGCTTGGCCAAATCCCGCGTCGACGCCGATGGGTTTTTCCTGATGTACTCAACCACTTTTAAGTCCCGGCCGGGCTGGCTAGGACCCGTTTTCCTACCGGGCCGGGGCAAATCCTTCATGGAAAGAGTTTTACCGAAAATCTCGATAATATTTTTGACACTGGTGTGGTGCACTTTCATCCGTTTTGAAATTTCGTTGTACGTGACACCACTTTCTGAGCACCAAGTGTGCAGAATTTTCTTTCGCGTTTCCGGATCAATTCGACTCATCATTGAAACGATAAACCGTACCGAAACCAATCGATTGCGCAGCTGTTATTGACATGTAAACAAACATGTCACCACAAAACACGCTGCAAAAAATTAAGCCATTTCAGAGTAATAACTGTTTGAATGTTGCTAACTACCTATCGATACACTCCTTATGAGAAAGGCATCATTACACCACTAGGTAGATTAAATCAGGTTTTAATTTGTACCCATTTGTTGGTACTATCACAAAATCATGATAACGATTTTATTCTATGAAAGCATACTTTTTCCTTTCTGATATGGAAAGTTTATGCAACCACTTGAAAAATTGACTAGTAAGTCCTATACCATTCGACACAGTTCATAGAGCTGAGCAATACCTCTATGTGTGTATGTGTGTGCATGTGTCAAATAATGCTACTCATTTTTCTCGGAGATGGCTTGACCGATTTTCACAAAGATCTTATATTCGCATAGGTTGCTATTGAATTTCATTCGGATCCGACTTCCGGTTCCGGAATTATAGGGTAAAGTGTGTTTTAAATTGCGCACCGTCATTTAGACCGACGACGCAAAAAATGGTAAAATTTTTCTAGATTGGACTCAAAACTGTTGTAATTTGTAGGCTATCACCCTTATTCTGAATAACGACGTATCGTTTTTTCGATCGTATTTCATTCGTATTCCCAATAACGCTAGGTATCTAGGATTCGACCGAACCATATTCGATCGAAAAACCAATACGTCGTTATTCAGAATAAGGGCGTATATTAGTAACTTACTAAACGAATTGACTTCTGCTATACCGGTTTCCAGTTCCCGTAAGTACCGGGAATAGTAGTCAAAAACTCTAAAACGAAACTCACTCATTTCTTCTCAGAGATTGTTTGACCGATTTTTAAAAACATAGTCTCAAATTAAAGATTTTATACGCCCTTATTCTGAATAAGAAGAAATTACACAGAAGTACTTTCTACTAAACATTTAAAATAAATTTGTTCTCGTCAGGTATATTTTCCCAGCGTTGGAAACTGCCAAAAAACATGTTTTTTTTCATGACGACAAATCAACTGTTAAAAAGCAAAGTCTTGCCATTACATTCCTTTTGAGGGATTTGGCCTTTTTGAAACTAAGAATCCTTTCAGGTCGGAACTCGAACATACGATAATTCATGCGTCTATTTTTCATTCTATTTTATCGTTGAATATAAACTCGCAAATACCTTCGCATTTCACTCCATCACCGATTTTGCGTAATGACAGTCTTCAATTTGGTGAACCCTATTGAATTGGTTTGGTACCAATATATATAACCTATTTAGGGTCGTCAAATGGTGAGATAACTAAGTCCTCACAAGTCCCTATCTCATGCCTTCCCGAGCGTCTATGATGACATTTGGTCAATAGAACGGCGTCGACTGGGTGCTATCGCCTTCTGCGTTAGTAGCAGAATGAGCGGGTGCGACATGGCTTGTAGGTTGAAGCCCATCCTAAAGTGCAGTGTTTATCATAGTATATTACAACATATAATTCTGTTGTTTATTACATCATGTATTATTATTATTATTATTATTATTATTATTATTATTATTATTATTATTATTATTATTATTATTATTATTATTATTATTATTATTATTATTATTATTATTATTATTATTATTATTATTATTATTAGAGCGTAACTTACACTGCGACATTAACTGTTATACTATATCATAGCATATTATTTCACATATTATATTGTATTGTATTATATTATATTATATTTTATTATATTATATTGTATTCTTTTATATTATGTTATATTGTATTCATTATGTTGTATTATATTATATTATATTATATTATAGGCTTTATTATGAGTAGTACTACGTACCTCTGCGCAAAATATGAATTTGTTTTCCTTATAAGTTATCATTTTTAAAGTAAATTTTAACTAAATATCAAGGTCGTCACAAGGTGAGCTTGGTCCTCACTGGTTCCTGTTTCATGCCTACACGTGTATCTGTGGTGACAATTGGTCGATGGAATGCGTTGATGGCAGAATGATAGGATGAGAAATGACATATAAATTCAAGTAATATAATATCATAGCATATCGCAACATATCATTTTATTCATTCTATTATTTATTATATAATTCATTGTACTATATTATGTTGTTTTTTATTATTATTTTTATTATTATATTTATTGTTACTATTATTAATTCGTCATCAATAATAATAACATATATTATTTTTATAGATGTGGATATTATTATTGTTATTAGAAAAGAAATATTCTACTTCCTGCAGTATTGCGAAGATAGAAGAGCATAACTGACACTCTACATTAACTGTTATTTTATATATTGATTTATAATATATTATATTGTATGACATTGTATTATATTATATTAAATTAAAATATATTATACTATATTATATTCTATTATATAATTTTGTAGTATTTAAGTATTATTATTATTATTATTATTATTACTATCGTTACCATTATTATAATCTTTATCATTATCAGCTAAATTTTCATTTCCATACTACACATTTCACTTTACACATATATTATTAAATTGTATCATATTATATTACGTCATATTTTGTGGTATTATATTATATTACATTGTATTATATTATAGTATATTATGGTACAATGTTTGGTATTGTTTTATATAGTATTGTAATGCATTTTTTTAATACACAATTATAAGTGTAATATATTGCATTGTGATGTATTACATTTTTATATTTTATGCATAATAATATTTTATTATATTCAGTGTCGTATAGTGACCAAACTATATTATAATATATTATGGTATATGTTACTATATTATGTCACATAACATTATGATACTATTATATTCATCATAAAATATTATAGTAGACTATAATACATTGTACCATACGATTTTGCATCGTTTTATACTATATTATTATTTTTTTTTTTTTTTTTTTTTTTTTTTTTTTAAATAACTATTTATTGGAATATGAGTTAAAATTAAATTATTAAGATTTAAATTGGGTGTTCAGCCACAAGTGGTGACTTTTCAGCCCTGTTATATATATATGATTTGGTTATTACCATGAAGACATTATTTGCTTCCGCAATTCTGAGATTTTTGTGTAGGGAAAATTCTAAACCTACTTGTATTGTGTAATGGGGAAAAGGAACTTATATACTAACTTACTAACTAATACAGAGAGCGAATCGATTCAATTGAAGATTGCATCGATTTTTGTCGGAATTTGCTTATAATATTATGTGACATTACATCTAATGGTTCTATATTTGTGAGTCTGTGTAACTCATTTGTACTAAACCAGGGAGGACGCTTCAGAATCATTTTCAGAATTTTATTCTGAATCCTTTGAAGCGTTTTCTTCCTGGTGGAACAACAGCTTGACCAAATTGGTACCGCATAAAGCATGGCTGGTCTGAAAATTTGTTTATAAATTAACAATTTGTTTTTTAGACAGAGCTTAGAATTTCTGTTTATAAGAGGATATAAACATTTAATATATTTATTACACTTTGCCTGGATTCCTTCAATGTGATCCTTGAAAGTGAGTTTTTTGTCATACGTTAAACCTAAGTATTTAGCTTGATCAGACCATGTCAATTCCAAGCCATTCAATTTGAGAATGTGATTATTGTTTGGTTTAAGAAAAGAAGCTCTTGGCTTGTGAGGAAAGATAATTAATTGCGTTTTTGCTGCATTTGGTTTAATTTTCCATTTTGACAGATAATCACTGAAAATATTTAAACTTCTTTGTAGGCGACTGCAGATCACTCTTAGATTTCTACCTGTGGCTAACAGACTTGTGTCGTCACAGAATAGCGATTTCTGACAACCAACGGGTAGATTTGGAAGATCAGAAGTGAAAATATTATACAAGATTGGAGCTACACTCGAACCCTGCGGAACACCGGCTCGTACGGGTAGCAATTCAGATTTACAATTCTGATAGCTAACCTGAAGAGTACGATCAGTTAAATAATTTTGAATCATTTTGATCAAATAAATAGGAAACTGGAAATCAGACATTTTTGCTATTAAACCTTTGTGCCAAACACTGTCGAATGCTTTTTCTATGTCTAGAAGAGCAACTCCAGTGGATAACCCAGAAGAATTATTTGATTTTATCATGTTCGTTACTCTGACAAGTTGATGAGTAGTTGAATGTTCATGACGAAATCCAAACTGCTCTGGTAAAAAAATTGAATTCTCATTTATATGAGTCATCATTCTTAACAAGATAATTTTTTCAAAAAGTTTACTGATAGAAGAAAGTAAGCTAATTGGGCGATAACTTGATGTTTCTGCTGGGTTTTTATCAGGTTTTAGGATAGGAATTACTTTAGCGTTTTTCCATCTTTTTGGGAAGTAAGCTAATGAAAAACACTTGTTGAAAATTTTAACCAGGAGTCTCAAGGCAACATCGGGAAGATTTTTAATAAGAATATTAAAAATTCCATCATTACCAGGAGCCTTCATGTTTTTAAGTTTTCTAATAATTGATTTAATTTCATCAAAATTCGTCTCAATAATGTCATCGTGTGATAACACTTGGGTTGAAATATGATCATATTTCAGTGAGACTTCATTTTCAATAGGACTCACAACGTTCAAATTAAAATTGTGGACACTCTCGAACTGCTGAGCAAGTTTTTGAGCTTTTTCGCCATTTGTAAGAAGTATTTGATTTCCTTCCTTGAGAGCAGGAATAGGTTTCTGAGGTTTCTTAAGAACCTTAGAAAGTTTCCAGAAAGGTTTAGAATATGGTTTAATTTGTTCAACTTCTTTAGCGAAATTTTCATTTCGCAAAAGAGTAAATCTATGTTTAATTTCTTTTTGTAAATCCTTAACTATGTTTTTCATAGCAGGATCACGAGAACGTTGATATTGTCGTCGACGAACATTCTTCAACCGAATGAGCAGTTGAAGATTGTCATCGATGATAGGAGAATTTAATTTAGTTTGAGCTTTGGGAACTGAAAGATTTCTAGCTTCGATAATATAATGATTCAAATTATCAATTGCTGTGTCGATATCCGCAGAATTTTCTAAAATAGTTTCATGATCCACATGATTTTCAATGTGAGATCTGTAATCCAACCAATTTGCTCTATGATAGTTGAAAATAGAACTAATTGGATTAATTATAGCTTCGTTGGAAAGTCTGAATGTTACAGGAAGATGATCTGAGTCAAAATCAGCATGAGTAATCGGTTCACTACAAATGTGACTTTGATCTGTTAGAACCAGATCAATTGTAGACGGGTTTTTCACGGAAGAGAAACAAGTAGGATTACTGGGATGAAGAACTGTAAAGTAACCAGCTGAGAGTTGATTATGAAGTATTTTACCATTACTGTTATTTTGCCTACAATTCCACTGGACATGCTTAGCATTTAAGTCCCCTATTACGAAAAATTTCGATCGATATCTTGTAAGTTTTTGCAAATCGCCTTTAAAGAAATTTAATTGTTCGCCGGTGCATTGGAATGGCAAATATGCTCCAGCGATGAAATAAATTCCATGAATGGTTTCAACTTCGATTCCCAAGCTTTCAATAACTTTAGTATTGAAAGAAGGTAAAATTCGATGTTTAATTTGCCGTTGGACAAAAATGGCAACTCCACCACCAATTCCAGTAAACCTGTCAAATCGATGAACCACATAATGTGGATTACTTTTCAATTTTACATTTGGTTTAAGAAAAGTTTCTGTCACAATGGCAATATGAATTTTGTGAACTTTGAGAAAATTATAAAATTCATCTTCACTCGATTTCAAAGATCGAGCATTCCAATTTAAAATATTCAAATAATTATTTAACATCACTGTTAAATTTTAAATTCATTATAATATTATTTGCAAATTTCCATCCGATTTGAAATGCTTCAAAAAGTGATGAAGTCGAATTCATTTGGATGATCATTTGAAAAAGTTGATCTTGTAGGTAGATCATTTTATTTTCAGTTATATCGCCTAAATCGACTTCATTTAAAGAAGCGAATGGCATTGAAGGAATATTTGTAGGTAGACTGCCATTAGAAGAAGATGATTTGGCCGGTCTACCTATTAATAAATTGTTTTCGTTAGAAGAAGAACTGCAAGGCGGTCCTGTGTTTTGATTATTTACATTAGAAGAAATAGGAGATAGATTTCTACCTAATATACCAGCATAACTGACATTAGAAGAAGATGATGACGAGGTCGATCTACCTGTCAATAAATTGTTTTCGTTAGAAGACGAATTGGCAGGTGCCTTAGAAGAATTTTCAGGTATGTTCTGTAAATTTAAGGTCGTTGATTTGACTTGTTGTCTAAGCGAACGAGCGTTTAAAATTTTTTCCCTGACAGGACATTTCAAATAATTGGATTTATGATTTCCATTGCAATTTGAACATGAAAATTTATCAGTGGTTTCATTCATTGGACAAGCGTCTTTCGAATGCGATTTACCACAATTCAAACACCGTATATCCATATGACAATTTTTGGTTCCATGACCGAAGCCTTGGCAACGACGACATTGCGTTAAGTTTGCAATACGATTATGCCGTTTATAATGTTCCCAATGAATTTTAATGTGGGAAATGAAACGTACTTTTTCTAAAGTTTTCAAATTGTTTACATCACTTCGATTGAAGTGTATTAGGTAAAGTTCATGGGAAATTCCAGAGCGTGGTTTAGAAGTACCATTCGCTCTTTTTTTCATAAGTATTACTTGGGAAGGGGCAAAACCAAGCAATTCTTTTAGTTCATTTTTAATTTCATCAATACTTTGATCATTTGATAATCCTTTCAAGACAGCCTTGAAGGGTCTGTCTGATTTTATATCATATGAATAAAATTTATGAAGTTTTTCGGACAAATATCGAATAAGACTTTCGTAATCTTCCAATCCATCCACCAAGACTCGACATTCTCCTCTTCGTCCGATTTGAAATGAGACTTTTACTTCCGGGAGAAAAGTAGAAAGCTCAGTACGGAATGCTTTGAAGTCGGAAATCATCACCGTCACTGGTGGCATAGATTGATGTTTCTTCCCAGAACGACAAGCGTCCATTTTGGGAATTTTTGAAGAATTTTCTTCTATGTCGCTACAATCGGATTCAGGAAGAATCTCGTAAATATTGTTAGACGGCATAGGATCAACGGAAGGGAAATCCGTCCGTTGTCTTTTATTTTTACATTCAGATTCTATAAGATCGTGAATGTTATTAGAAAAATGTTGAATAACGGATTGTGATTTATTCCGTATTGAATTATTTTTAGCCTTAGGCTTGTTGCCTTTCCGGTTGGACGCAGGCATTTTTGAAATTTTAAATTAAATTAACTAGGCTAAATTAGTCTTCGATTAGACTCCTAGCTAGCCTTAGAAAAGGCTGATTAATTTCTTAGTCACTCTAATATCACTCTTTGTATCACTTAGTCACTCTAATATCACTCTTTGTATCACTTAGTCACTTAGTTAGTGATTCAGGTAGCCTTGAAAAAGACTGAAGCCTTGAATCAATGAAACTCTAGGTAGCCAGAAAAAAAATTCCAGGAGCCAAGAGCTATACGCGTGCGGTGCGAACGACTGTTCAACACCGACTGATATACTATATTATGTTTTATTGTATTATACTGCCGGAAATTATATTAAAGTGTATTATGTTACATTATATAATACTATGCTCAAGTACATTGTAAGGGAAGAGGGATGGGAGTGCATCAGGGTATCTTACAAGTGAATGACTGGATGAAGGAGTGAAATGTCAACCCGATTCACAGGGGGAAGCTGTGTGTTTTCCCCAGAAGGTCTGAAATGAGTAAGACGCACCCTTCTAACAAACAAACCATCAGGCAGGTTTAAGCTGGTACAGCGAATTCTTTTATTATATGGCCGGATGTTATTGTTGGAAGACGCCGGGTCCTCAAAGCCCATTTTGGCCTTCTTAACAGCAGTAATATGAAAGTTATCTGATAATCAAATTCGGATCTACTGTAAGTCTACCTGCATCCACTGGTAATGCCTTGAACTGATGGTGGCTTCACACATACATACATACATACAATATATATAACCTATTTAGTTACAGTATTGCGACTAATAATGATTTATCTAGTTCTACCAACGTTGATTCAACTGCGTCAGTAAATATACTCCAGTTCCATGAAGTTTATTACTATTCGTTCTTTCTCTCTCTCTCTCTCCCTCTGGCTCGCTGCTTAATTTTATTCACCACATGGATAACTTCGGTAACTACCGATAAAAGCGTTTCCCGCAGGACCCACAAATATTTTATTCATTACTGCGTATAATTGTCTTACTTTAATTGGAATGTGCCTGTGATGTTTGACTCGACGATTGTCCAAAAAAAAGAATCGATTCAAATATGAATCGTTCGTACGAAAGCTGAGCGAGTGATGGCTTTCGTTCCGTGGGCTCACACATTTCCAGACGGTATGCGAGGATTCCGGAAATGGCTGGCTTTCGTGCATGTCTTTCATAAACGAACAAAAAAAATTCAATATTCGTTCGTGAGGAGGAAAAGTTTGCCAAAAGGAAGCACTGCGTATTGTTGCTCGTTTCCAGTTGGTAGATGTCAGTACTGATATACGTACCTAATTAATGTGTTTTATTGCGGAAATTGCTCGTCGGGAAGATTTGGGGTTTTCGCCAGACATACGAAATCTCTTTCGATACATGATGGAAAATATTTCGTTCTCTTTTATTTCGATTATTTGTGTAGCCAATTTTTTTTTTTCAGTTTTGCATGCGAGTGCTTGCACATCGAATAAGATTACACTTTTTGGATACCATTCAAAGACAAATATTCGTTAACAAGTTTCTAACATAAGACGTCAAAGGAATTAAAATCCAATAGCAAAGCAAAGTCCTAGCTTTACAGTCACGTACCCAAAGAGAGGGGCCAGAAGGGTCTAGCCCTCCCGAAATCAGAAAAAAAGTTCAAGAAAAACTATGGGTCTGTTGATTCTGTAGATTACACCGTGAGATAGAGGTTTTGGGAGTTATGTGATGGTCAAAACTCCACTGCCGCTAAAGCACGCAGCGGCAGGCCCTACGAAGCAGAATAGAGTCGAAACCACATAAAATGGAGGTTGAAACCGAGGTAAAGTAAGGTACTAAGGATTTTTTTCCGATTATAGAAGCTTTAACCTTGAAGTCATTCGCGACTTCGGGCTAGAAAAACGTTCCGACCCTATGTGCGAGTTTGGGAATCGAACCCAGGCGGGTTGCGTGAAAGGCATCGACTTACCCATCACGCTATGCCTGCCCCCAATATGGAAAAATGTCCCATTCGACGAAGCGTTTCACTCGATATTATCGTGAGATGTTAAGTTAAAGCAGATAGAAAGCGTTGCCTACGATAATTTTCTTAAATTGAAGGTAACAGATCATATGTATGAGTTATTTTGTGGAAATTATAAATCTCAAAAACCGTTATAAGGGCTAGATTCCTGCGGTAAACGATGCGTTACTTTTATGAAAGTTATAGGTATTGTCCCGGGTTGGCGGTTCAATGCGTAGAGCACTAGTCTTACAAACCAGTTGTCGTATGTTCGAGCCCCGACCTGTAAGGATTCGTAGTGTCAATAGAATTGTAGCACCAGCCATGCAATGGTTCTGTACACTCTGGATCGGCTGCGAAGTCTGTTGAAACAGAAGGTCAAATTCCACTAGGTATTACGAAGTGTTATATACGTCTTTCGTATGTTATAGGTGTTACGAAGCGATACATGCGTTACTTTTCTGTAAGTTATAGACGTTACGAAGCATTACATGTGTTGCTTGTTTGTGAATCATAGTCATTTTTAGTAATTTACAGATCGTTACGAATCGTTACGAAGCGTTACTTTTTTGTAAATTAAAAGCGTTACAATGCGTTATTTTTTATAAAATTATATGCGTTATTATGAAGGGTTACAAACGTTACTGTTTTGTAAGTTATAGGCGTTACGAAGCTTTACATGCATTACTTGTTTGGGAATCATAGCCCGAAATCCCCCCGTCATTTTTAGTAATTTACAGATCGTTACGAATCGTTACGAAGCGTTACTTTTTTGTAAATTAAAAGCGTTACAATGCGTTATTTTTTATAAAATTATATGCGTTATTATGAAGGGTTACAAACGTTACTGTTTTGTAAGTTATAGGCGTTACGAAGCTTTACATGCATTACTTGTTTGGGAATCATAGCCCGAAATCCCCCCGTCATTTTTAGTAATTTACAGATCGTTACGAATCGTTACGAAGCGTTACTTTTTTGTAAATTAAAAGCGTTACAATGCGTTATTTTTTATAAATTTTGGGCGTTACGACGCGTTACGTGCGTTACTCTTTGTGAGCTATAGGCGTTACGAAGCGTTACATGCATTAGTTTTTTGTTAGTTACATGTATTATGAAGTGTTACAAACGTTACTGTTTTGTAAGTTATAGGCGTTACGAAGCTTTACATGCGTTACTTGTTTGGGAATCATAGCCCGAAATCCCCCCGTCATTTTTAGTAATTTACAGGTCGTTACGAAGCGTTACTTTTTTGCAAATTAAAAGCGTTACAATGCGTTATTTTCTATAAATTTTGGGCGTTACGACGCGTTACGTGCGTTACTCTTTGTGAGCTATAGGCGTTACGAAGCGTTACATGCATTACTTTTTTGTAAGTTACATGTATTATGAAGTGTTACAAACGTTACTGTTTTGTAAGTTATAGGCGTTACATGCGTTACTTGTTTGGGAATCATAGTCATTTTTAGTAATTTATAGATCGTTACGAATCGTTACAAAGCGTTACTTCTTTGTAAATTAAAAGTGTTACAATTCGATATTTTTAATAAATTTTGGGCGTTACGACGTGTTTCGTGCGTTACTTTTTGTGAGTTATAGGCGTTACGAAGCTTTACATTCGATTTTTTAATCATAGACATTACGAAGCGTTACAAGTGTTACTCGTTCGTAAGTTACAACCGTTACGATGCGTTACTTTTCAGTAATCTAGGCGTTATAAAGCGTTACTTTTTGTAAGTTACAGAAGTTACGAAGCGTTACTTTTTAAAAGTTACGGGCGTTACGAAACGTCACATGTGTTACTCTGTATATGTTTTTGGCGTTACGAAGCGTTAGTTTTTTGTGAGTTGTAGGCGTTACGTGCGTTACTCTTTGTGCATTACAGCCGTTACGAAGTTCGTTACTTTAAATAAGTTTTTGGCGTTACGAAGCAATAAATGCGTTACTTTTTTGTAAGTTATAGACGTTACATGCCTAACTTTTTGTATGTTTTTGGTGTTATAAAACGTTTCATGTGTTACTCTTTTGTAAGTATTATGTGTTACGAAGCGTTTTTTGTGTTACTTATTGTAAATTATAGGTTTTTGAAGGTGTTACAAGAATTTTTATCATCCCAATTTAAACATGTTTTCATCCCAATTTAAACTTATTTTCAAAATCTACTGGAAATGCCAAAATTATGAAATAATTTGAAATGATCATACTACGACATGGAATACACTGATCAAAATTAGCACGATGACATAACGTATCAAAACGAAAACTCAGCATCTAATTTTGAAGGAAAATGAACAAAAATATTATTCAAGTGTACTAGTTGTTCTATTCTATCTATGAAGAAATCATTTGTTCTTTTCTTGATATGAGAGTAAATTGAAATGTTGTGCCACGTGATTCAATTGTTTCCCTCCCGAAATCAGAAATGAAAAAAAAAATTGAGAAAAATTATGGGACGGTTGATCCTGTAGATTACACCGTGAGATATAGGTTTTGGAAATTATTTGATGGTCGAAACTCCACTGCCGTTAAAGCCCGCAGCGGCAGGTCTTACGAAGCAAAACAAAGTCAAAACCACATAAAATGAAGGATGAAACCGGAGTAAAATAAATGACAATAATTATAATACATAAAATTCTCCTGGACGACCGGAAGCAGACAGTGCACGAGCATGCCTTAGTTAGCAAGATTCTGCAGATGAGAAAAATATCCTGCCGCTGGATCCCGCACATACTTATTTAGGGCTAGAAAGACGAACGCGAGCGCACTTCGAGTACATGTTTGGCTGAATCCATTATTATACGCCAGAGAACAGAATGATTACCCGACAATAGACTGAAGTCAGCACGAAGAGACTTTACTGCCCAACACCTTTCGAACATGCTACAAACTGCAGTAGGTAGCTCTAGAGATTGAAACTCGTGAGTCGCAGATTTAGTGAAGTGAAAAAGTTTAAAAGGGACAGTTTTTTGTAGCAGTAAGCAGGGTTATCGCTTTGTGCGTAGTTATGACTGCTTTTCCGTAGATTTACAAACACACTTTTTTTGTAGATTTACTGACACAAGGACGGTAATCAGCCGCTCCTAACATGGAGAACAGACGCTGTTTCGATCCGCCCCTAACATAGACAACAGAAGCTCGGATAGGCTCGCTCTCTGTGAAAAGGAGACAAGTCCCCTCCCCTCCTTCTCTGTCAGCATACGACCAAGGTTCCACCAGGGTTGATTACCCGATCTTTCCTATAGTTACTCGTACCCTAGAGATAGGAGTTACTAGACCAGAGGGTAAGAACCACTTTGGGGTCTGTGCAGTCGTTTGCCAAGCCAGGAGCTGTAAACTTTTTTTTAAAGGCAAATGCATTTCAATCTAAAGCAAGTGCATTTGCTTCTACTGAACAAAACCAATATTATTATACACATTCAATTCTTAAAGGAGTGCAAAGTAATTGAATTTATCAAAGACACTATGAACTATGTGGAGTATGAAAATATGAAGTATCAGCTTCTAACGACATTATCCGAAGAACCATGTCCCAGTACGTTTTGATTTGTCTTTCACTATATTGTATTGGCTGAGAAACCAACTTTTGTTCGGAGCCCCAGAAACCCCTAGTGTTATATACAAGTCGACTTAACTCGACGAGATGGGAAAATGTCCGTTTATCTATCTGCTTATATTTGCTGAACCTATTTCAAGAATGTTAGGCTCGTTTGAAAACTACAAAAAAAAACGAAGCCGGTATACCTTTTCCATTTTATTCAAAAACCATTTTGTCGTGAATACGACTTCTTTTACTATGTGACGCCTTTTCAAAATGTACCCTCTGAGAGAGTGATAAGTTTTTGATCGTGAATATCTCTTGTTGTATCTAATGAATCAACATAATTTTTGCTACATGCCATCGGAAATATGATCACAATTTTATGGTAAAATTTTCAGTTGTGTGACATAATCTCAAATAATTTTAAATTATACTTTTCTGAAATGTTTTGTATAAACGAGTACCAAAGAGGATAGTTCATAAGGTGCGTTTGCTTTCTCGTATTTTTAAATCTCATAGCTCAGTGATCTGTGGAAGGATTTATATAATCTAACTACCAATAGAATCGAAATTTTTCAACTTAAACGTGTATAGCAACAGCATTGAAGTACTTCAATAGTACACTATTGAAAAATCTGTCTCATTTGACCCATGTCAACACCAGCCAATCAGAACGCGTTCTGAGGAAGAAAACAAAATATCTGCTACTGTACAATAAATCGTTCGAGAAAAATGTTCCGAACAGTGTTTAATATCGTAGTGAGTTCCACAATTTGGTCCTTCTGAAAGGCAGGAATAAATCCCGTACAGCATTCTGATAATTTATTTCAATGAAATATTTTTATAGCCGTTAAGACCGCCCATTAGTGAAAAAGCTACAAACGAAATCACGTAAAAAGAAACCTTCTTACAAAAATTGGATCAATTTGGATTCTATCGCCACTGCGAGCAGATGTATTGTGTGTCGTTTGCAAAGCTAGTTTCGCTTCCGACAAGAGCGATTACGTCACAGCTGCCAGTTGTTTGCATTGGTGAAAAAACAACGAAAAGAGGACAACGGTGGAGAGCATCACACAAAATCAGCCGTTCTAATGGGTCTAACAGTTTTCTAAAGAACTATTAGGATTTCTTCGACGCAAATCGAAGAAATATCCTCAGTTTAGTGCAAATCTAGAACAGTTTGAAATTTGTGCATTTTTCGCTGAGTGAAATTCACAGTAATCGAGATCAAGCCTTCTTTGTTTTTGCGAAAAATGTGAAAAAGGAGGATAAACTAATTGATATTCGGAAGTGTTAAGGAACATGTCAGTTGTTTTCGTATTCACGACATCCAGTTATGTCTTTGACATTCTCCACCCGCCTTTTTTATACCTGTATCACGTTGTTATCGTTTTGCCTTTGGGAAAAGGCACTTCCACAGCCATCCAGCGAATCAAGATTCTACTGAGAATATACCATCTAACAGTCTACCGCTGGATAAATCTTCTAGAAAAAAAACATCAGATTATTTTGGTATATGTATTGAACAAACTGATATTCCTATTTCAAATTTACGCGAAAAAACTGCTTTTGCGTTTGGCAACAATGGCTGTTTTCCTAAGATTGTAAATTTCCCTTTAAGCGGGGACAATGGGTTCACCATTCTCGGCCTCGGCCATTGGTTCGGCGCCAACGTTTTTTGTGGAAACATTGATAAAAAGCAGTCCTGGCATTACATTTCCTTCTGTTTCAGCAGATTTTTAGCGTACAGAATCATTACATCGCTAGTACTACGTTCCTATTGACACTAAAAATCCTTCCAGGTCGGGATTCGAACATACGACAACTGGCTTGTAAGACCAGAGTTCCATGCATTAAACCAACCCGGGCGTCGATCGATATGTACTTTAATTCTTTCGGCATTGGGTTAACGTATCTCGATTGGTACCATTGGTTTAGTGGCCTGGACTTTGAGTGTAAATGTTTTCTTGTACAGTTACACACATGACCTTTGACAGTGAACAACTTTCTGACAATACTGACATATGGCCAGCTGATTGTCGTAGGCGACTAGCGATTCAAATTGATGCATTGTACTCTAAGCGGAGATCTCGTAAAAAGGTATAAGTTTCCTCAAGTGAAATTTGATAAAAATAATCTCTTCGTAATGGGGCATAGATTTCGAATTACTGGCTGGCTTAAAATATCTTATGAAAGTTACACTTTCATGAACCGGTAGTTCTTTTTAAAAAACGAGTCTACACAGTTCGGGAGTTGAATGTGGAATAATTTTATTTTCAATTAAGTTTGTTACAGAGGCCTAACTTGCTGATCTAACTGAAATATTATAAAGTGCCTACGCTGCTCCTGCTGCTCGGTTACCGTCGCGTCGATCCGCTGCGTATGCACTTTATGTGCTGGTGACACGCGCAATCAGTTTGCGCGCGGTGATGGAATTTTTTGATGGTTCGGGTGAACCTGGTGGTAACTTGAATCCGCAATTATTTCGATCCATGGATTATTTTTGTAAAAGAGGTTTCATGTGACAGACAGACATCAGTTTATCGTCAGGATGACGCTTAAAACATATCAAAATATTGATATCTATAATTCTACTCTATTTTATATCACATATTAGAACTATATTTACTATAAACGTTAGTTGTATGTAGCGAAACAAATAAATAGTCGTCAATAGACACTCTACATTCAGTTTCTGCATTAACTATTTCATACAGTGTTACAATTTTTGTATGAAACTTTACAGTTCGGTTTAGCCCCGCGGTTTTTGGAATGTCAGATTTTCAGTTGGTCTCTTAATCACAACTTGGTACGAAAACTAATGCATATTATTCCAAATCACCAATTGGGAATTATAGCTGCAGGTTGAAGCCTCGTAACGGTTTAGATAACTAACCGCTGTCTCCTATACACACGGAACCACCCGCGATCCCATTTCAACCAGAATATTAGTTGATTTTCTGAATTCGATTGGTTAAAATTTGGTCGATTGTTGTTTTAACTAAACTGTCATTTTTGTTTTTCGATTAGCAGAAACGATGGTTGAAACAACTAATTTAACTGTTTGAAAAAAAATGCTGTCAATTAGTGAGGACACATACCTTTTAATTTCAACAAATATTTTAGTTGAAATAACTCGTGTTGTTATTGAAACAAAATTCTGTTAGTTGAAAAATAAATCGGTTTTATTTGTTTTAGATATTTTTATTGAATTTACCTGAAATGAGTATTGAAAGATGATGCCTTCAAACGGTTGAACTAAAGATATGCACTGATAATTTTAGTCAATTTAGGGTGCATCAACCGCTGGGAATTGTAATTTTGCGACGGCAATTCAAACGCGCCATTCAAACGCAGCGCGTTCTGTGTGTTTGAAACCCTTCACTCCTGTTACTTTTATAAATTAAATTCATGTCAAAAAGCGTTTTATTGCTAATGTATGAACATCATCATCGGTATCAAACAGCTGGAAGTAAAACAGTCTGCTGGAAGTAAATCAATGATTGAATTTGAAGCATAAAATTTTTGCGCATACCTGAAACATTACGAGATGATCATTTTCTAATTTGTCACCAAATCTTTTTCATCTTAAACAAGGTTAACTTTATCACAACACCGCTGTTAGATAAACACTTGTTATGGAATCATAAATTTCTCAAATCGAATGGACACAATTTCACCAAACGCTTTAATCATCGATGTTGTTTTCATTGACATTTTGAAGCGACGCGAACAGATTTCAACTAAAAAAGTTATTGATTTTGCATTGTGATTATTGTTTTGCTTTCAACTGTCTCCTGCATTTGACAGCATTCAAAACAACATATTTTTCAACTACTTGAATATATGCAAATCAAAAACCATATTGGTTGAATCAAAAAGAAATTAGTTAAATCAACTGTTGCAAAAATCAAAAACTGCGATATCACAATTTTATGATCGAAGGGTTCTCCGTGCACTAGAATTTTATACTTGGTGTTCCCGTACTCCACATACTCCACATGCTGCAAATTCATATGGTACTATTCGTTTTGTTCAATTGGAGCAAATCGACATTCTTGAGATCGAGGTGAATTTTATTCTGAAGTTTTTCATAAGTCATCAATGACAGCTGTTTTTTAACATATTGCCACGTGCATTTTTTCTGCCTGTATCACTATTCAAAATCCTTTAATATAACAAAATATTAATTGATCAGTCCTTGATCTGTAAAGGCAATTATTCTAATAGCTTGACAAAGTTTCGATCGCTCTATATATATCCATACTAAAAACTATTACCAATGTAAAAGAGAAAAAGCTCAGTTTAATACTTCATAACTCTAATGATTTTAAGTTGTTCTGTCTGATAAGTTATTCTATATAATAAACGGTTTCACCTTCCTGAGCCTACACCACATCGAATAATCAGCCCACGGTTCGCATTCAGGTGAAGTTTGTCGATGACCTAGTTTTAAGAACCATGCGAAGCGCCTATCGGATTATCCAGCACAGAAGAATTGAATTTCGTTTTCCGTGGAAAACTGCCTGTCTGGTGCACTGAAGGTTTTTCATTCATTGTAGTTTAAGCTATCTTGTTATACCGCGTTTCGAGTGATCCTTGCAGGCCCATTTTATCTCCATTTTTGCCCGGCTCTTGCCTCACTGCATTACATCAGTGTGACATTGTGTACCCACTGCGAGTGAGAGTAAGAGGTGCCTTCTGCATAGCGGCAAGCAATCGTCAGAAACGAATAACTGTTACGAAGCTCGAGGACTACAAAGAGCTGCAACGTTGCCGACAGCGCACATATCCCAGAATGGGCGTGGGCGTTGGCGGATAGCATTCAATGCGGTATGCAGTTATGTTGCATTTTTCGTCTCTCGCTCAAGGCTGGCTAATGGGAATTGATACTTATGCAAAAAAACACTTTTGCAGTGCGGTGGAATATCGAACGGAAAAAAACTTGTTGCTTTCCCGCGGCATTGGGTTGATTGGAACTATCAGCGAGCTGGACTATCGATTTTTATAGAGCATCGTTTGAATGATTATTGTTATTTGATTCAATATTATTTTTAAGCCATCAAGGCCATGACTGCGAAACCAAAATAGCTTTGTTTAATGTATGTAGAAGTAAAATCATCGAATCATTTTAAATTTTTGTAAAATTCACTCTTATTGAAATGTATACAACGGTTGATGCAAGAGAAACCATCTACTTAACCTGTTTTAATCCACCATCTCGGGTTGGCAATTCAATGCGCATGCTAATTTTAAATATGATCAGTATCTAATGGGAGAAAACAGATGTATGATGCTGGTGTGAACCCCGAAAGATAGCGAAATAGACAAAAACAAAATCTCAAATCAGAGTCAGCGCCAAAGTAGAAAGAGAAAAAAGTGGTGACCAAGTACAGCGAAGCATGCTTGGTTCTTCTAATCATTTGGGCTATCTCTTCATGTGTTTTCATATTCAGGGTAGTTTAATTGTTAAAACTATTTCCCCGGCTAGAAGTTAGGAACTGCTCTGCGGTAATATTTTCTCGGTTTTCATTACATAATTTCATTCGTATGTCAATTTTCCTATCTGTTTTTCCCGATAGATACTGATCACATTATTGCTGGTACTTCCGCAACCGAGAACTGGGATCCAATATAGCCACTTCAGTTAATCATAAACTATAATTTAACCGTTGAGCACTCGAAAAAAAAAACACCTTTAACCACCCGAATGGGTACCCGGGTACCCATTTTTTTAAATCGCTGTAAGTTGAGCATTTTTCAACCGATTGAAGTAATTTTAGCACTGTTGGATTCAGGAACTTAAGCTCTTTGGGATTGGTACCCATAAAGATGGACATGGTGCTCCTGGTTCCCAGGAACCCGGATATCCTAAATGAGTTCCGACATCGAGGCATTTATACACGGATTTCACGTATTTTTGTAATCTTATCTAAGAATTGCTATATGAAATCAAGTGCTATGCTGAGTTGTTATGTTTATATATTTCAGGGGGCATCCGTTATGTACGTAACATAAAATTTTGAATTTTTCTACCACTCCTTTCCCCCTTTGTCGAGCATTTCTCAATCTTTTCACCATGTATTGTCACGTATTTTTGAAACCTCTCCCCCCTAAACGCGTGACGTACTTTATGTATGTTCCCTTATATACTTCACTTTCTTATCTTCAGTTTGAAAATTATTATGTACTTCAGGCCTATTGCGAGGAGCACGCAATACAATTTTTAATTCTGGCAACAAACATTTCGAAACATCACGAAGTTACTTCCCAAACAGTTTCGTTCTCATTTATATTTCCTTTTTTTCGTTCTATGAGAGTAAGTCCAGAATAGGCCAACTACCCTTTAGATGACGTCATTTTTCTACAAAAGGTTCATTTTGGTACGGCCTTTCTCAAATAGCTGGTTTGGAAAAGTTTCAAATTAGTAAATGACATTTATGGTGGAAAACACAAGTGTCGGAACATTCTACGGAAATCCGGATTAACGGGAACCAGAAGAACCTACTACAGCAATATACACGGCCATCGAAAAGTGGATAAATTTCTGAATTTACCCGTACTGAAAAAATTCAAATCGGATGGAATTTGCCTTAGTTACAAGCATTTTTATTTGTGGGTACCCGGGTACCCATTCGGGTGTTTACGTAATAAAAAAAATTTGAGCCCCCCCATTCGACCCCCCTTACTGTAAAATGAAAAGTCAAAGCATGAGAAGTTATGGTCCAACTAGTTCTTGGAATTGACCGAATTGCAGAATCTTAGTTTAAACCTAACTCAGAAATTTCTTATTTTGAAATTCGAAAAGGTACCCGGGTACCCATTCGAGTGCATAAGGGTTAAAGACAATTACTAGAAACTCCAATTTGAAACAATTTCGAGTCAAACTTAGAATAACTTTGTCATTTTTTGCATCGTCGCTGTAAATGACGGTATGCGATTTTAAACACACTTCACCCTATAATTCCAGAACCGAAAGTCGGATCTGTAAGAATTTCAATAGCAATGTAAGAGACCGTAAGACCTTCAAAGGTCTGAAAATTACGAAAATCGGTTAAGGAATTCCTGAAACAATAAAGGGAGTTCCGTTGAAACATTTTGACCACTACTTCCGGTTCTTCCGACTTATTGGCCATTGAAATTCAAGCCAGGTACACTATAAGAGTTTTATAGCTAGTTCAAATGATTGTATTCGTTTTTACATCGCCATGCATACAAATACGCTCTTGATATTGAATTTTATCTACTTATTCTGTGATTCCGAAATCGAAAATCAAGAAAGCTATCAAGGTGAAATTCCAAAGCGTTATATGTGATGGTAAAACCTTTGATTTACAAATCGTGTTCGTACCTCATCCATCACAGTCGATAATCGCATACGGTCGGGACAACATAAACAAAGACAAAACAGTGTAGTGAACAATAGTGTATTTAAAACTAGCAAATGCGATTTACAAAAGATGGAAACTTGATCTTCAAGACCAAATTCAACTTATTTTGATTTCAAGTGCTGCAATGTTAGACCGGCAGAAAGCGAAATTGAAACTTGCTATACGTAAAATAACGGACGCATCCAAACGAAAATGATGTATGTGAAACACCATTCTTCTTCCAGCTCTGGTCAGGGCGGGAGGCATCCTTGTAAAACGCTGGGTACCTACGAGAATCGGCTGATTACATGTCAGTTTTGTGAACAACCGCAATGTGTTAAGCCCTGCACTGAAACTGCGAAAGACTACTTCAACCAACCAACAACCGTTCTGCACACTAACAACGAGTTGAACGCTTCGAACAGTAGTACGGTTGATCAAGACACGCCGAAAAACAACGACTCCGAAAACCAGGGCTTGCAAATTGAAGCAAAGATTATTAGCAAAAGAGTTTTATCCTCTGTGCTATTCACACACATTTGTATGTCGGGTAGAATTCACAGCGCAACCCAAGCAAAGAGAGCTGCTTCGTTCGTTGATGAAGATCTGCGCCAGCTGATGAGTATGCTTCATGAGGTTAGCATTTGATGAATGGTTCTCATATTGAAGATGCTTGTGAAAAATCAAAACTCATAACTTTTATATCCAATGAATAAAAATTTAAAGAACATAGCTTTTAGTGTTTCTAGAATATAAACACAGTGTAAACTCCCAAGAAACAAATTGATCGTTTTGAAAATGGGCTCAAATGCAAAATTTATGTTATACAATGTTTGAAATATTTTCAAAATGTGCTTAAATTTAATCTTGGAGTACAAACATTAGGTTCAAAAATGATTTCTTTACACCTACACTGAAAATACACCGTAAACATTGCCTCTATGACCTTGCTTCGCGTCTTGTAGCAAGGCGAGAAGCAAAGTTCTTCATTCTCGTGCGGTACTAACGAGAGCGAATTCTTCATTTCATTGCATTGCCATGGATTGCTTAGTTCATGTGTTAACTGAGACTGAGAGCACAGGCAATTTACCAAGCAAGGGAACTGTTCTGCTCAGTAGCATATACTCACACGCATCCAGTTTCTCTCTAATATAGGTCTCTCATTCAGTTATGTCAAGCAAAGTGTTCACAGCGGGTGTTTTTTTGTTGCTTCGTTCGTTTGAGGATTCACAATACAAACCCTGCCGAAAACACGTCGTCGTTGTCGTCGAGAAATTTTGGCGGCTTGAAAAAACACTATGTTTTGTTGGTTAAGTCATATACATGCTTACATCTACCGAATCGGGAATGATTGACATAATTTTCCAAACATGATCAGAGGCCACATTGCAGTTAGTGCAGTTAGTCGATTACGTTACTTAAACCATGTCACCTCCGAAACCAGAAGTAACAGTCATTTAATCTTCGAACTTAATTATTGAAAGTTGCACGCACATACACGCACAGACATCTTGTCTATCTGAGTCGAATGGTATATAATACAATGGGTCTCCGAGAATCCGTCCAAAAGTCGGTTTTTTTTCAGCCATTCTATTTTTTTAATTGCCCACCACACTCCTCCACACCAAAAAGCTCAACAAGGAGCCCCCTGGTAATGGACGCAACTAATCTCAGTTCATTAACACTGGCAAAATTTTAATACTAACAAAAAAAACAACAAGAAGAACTGAGATTAAACAAATTTATTCTAAAATGTGCAATTAACTAATTTATTGGTGTGGAATCCCAGTGGAAATAATAATAACGTTTAATATTATAGTGCATACTTTTTACATGTTTTCCACATATTATCCCGTAATTCCGGAACCCGAAGTCAGATCCGGATTGCATATGAATCCAAGTTGATGCATAAGAATCACGTTAATAAACCGCGTAAAAAACCTTACCTTACTATGGAGCGCCTTTTCGAAATTAACTCTTTTTAATAATTAGAAGTTTTTGATTATGAATCAGAGGTAGAAATAAGCCTATTTTGCGCACGAATAGGTGAATCAAGATTTCCGATTGTGAATATAAAAAAATCGAACACCGTGAATTAAAAAATTTGGTAACAAAATTGCAATTATTTTTCAAGCTTTGGGAGCTGTATGTTATACAGAGTAGCAGCGTAGTGACCGTATGCATATGTGCTATGCGCTCTTTTTTGTGCTGAGACAAATTTGTTCTTTTTCTCAGAAGACAGACGAAGAGCTTTAGCTGCTCTCACAAAAACTCATTTAATGTATGTACAATGCTTCGTGGGCTCTCAGCGCATTTACCCAAGAACGAGGTTCGAGTCCTCCAGTCGCATGAGAATAGGCGTCGCAACCTGTGCAAATTACTCTCCGATAAGTCGCCGAACATAATATAACATTTATACAATTTTGTAAGAATATTAAACCCTACATTTTTTGGCAGTCGTGTTTTTTTGAGACTTGTTTAATTACTTTCCTTGGCGTACGGCACAATTGTTAATAATAAGGTTTTCAGAAGCGGGAAAAAGTATCTGTAACTATTCAATCATTCTAAAGCTTTTTTTTATCTAATCCTGGTACGATCTTGCTCAACACCATCTTAAAATTTACATTAAAAAAACCATTCAAATATGACCTAGAATTAAGTATAGCGATCGTGTAAGTAGTTTTAATTGTAGTAAAACCGCTTTTCAAACCTGATAATTTTGATAATTGGAGTAATTTTTTTAAACATTAACCCCCGGACATATGACCATTAATAGTTCAAGCCGGGGTGAAATAAAGTAACATTAATAATAATAACAATAATATACTTTTATGAATTATGATTCCGAAAAATATTTTTATAGACATATATTATCGAACTTAATTCGTCAAGATAAAAATATCTTATTTATATACACATTTAGGGGTTTTGTTGGTTTGTGCAAAAAGCACATATTTTGTTTCTATTTCTTCGCGTTTCGCCTTCGGCTCGTCAGTGCTTAAAGCAGTTCAAATTGAACTGCCATCTCGTGCCTAGCAGTTCAACTTAAACCGCTAAGCAGACGCAAAGTTTGCACTACTTATGCAACCCTCAAATAATATTGCACAAGTGCTATATTATTTCTGACGTCTCAGGCGTAAACGAATGACGGCTTATTACTGGCCGTCGCAGAATGTGAACATTTAGGGGTTTTGTTGGTTTGTGCAAAAAGCACATATTTTGTTTCTATTTCTTCGCGTTTCGCCTTCGGCTCGTCATTATCGAACTTAATTCGTCAAGATAAAAATATCTTATTTATATACAATTCGACTAAAATGAAAAGTTCGTCATCGATATCCAGTGTTCAAAAATCTTTCAGATCTCAAACAACTTGTAGGTTAAATAGTGGGTTGCAAGCGCATATGTTTGATCAGGATCAGGGCCATTTCGCCGAAAGCCGTTTCGCCGAAAGGGTTATTCCGCCGAATGACATTTCGCCGAATGGGCGAAACGACTTTCGGCGAAATGACCTATTCAGCGAAATGGTATTCGGCGAAATGACCCGCTCCCGTTTGATCAATATAGCAAACGACTTTGAATCTGTTAGAAAAAATAATTAACATTCAATAAGTGGAATGAATCCCGCAACCGAGGGAAGCACGTAGAAAGATTTCATGCAAAAATCAACACATTTACTCTGAAAGTATCGGCTAAGATTGTATCCGGTTATACCATTCAAAGTTTTTTGTCCGATTCTTGCACTTAAAAAGGCTTCAGTAGTTTTCTCTTTTTTTCTATTAATTGAATTTCATTCAGATCCAACTTCCGATTTTGCAATTCCAGAATTATGACGCTTTTAACCTTATGGTTTTTCACCACTCCGGATCAGAAAAACTTCACCCAAAAAATTAAAAAGTGAAACTGTTATCTACTCTTGAATAAGGGCTGCAAAAAACTAGATCAAAATATCATCAAATCATAATCTCTTGCAAAGATGATCTTTCCCAATAAAGATCACCGCTGATCTAATCATTTTAAGATCAGTTGATCAGTGATCTTTGAATCACCTCGATCAAAATCGATACTGATCTTTCGTAACACAAAATCGGTAATGATTTTGAGCTACTATTATCACTGATTCCTGTAAGATCATATCACTAGACGATACGATCAGCTTTGAGCATTGTGGAAGAAAATCACATATGAGTCATTTACACGGATCTGAAAGCTGCTTTCGACAAAATTGACCACACAATACTGCTCAGCAAATTATCTCGTCTCGGATTTTCCGCCCATCTTGTGTCCTGGTTGAGCTCATATCTCTCCGGGAGAGTTCTACGAGTAAAATTGAGCAACAGTTCATCATCACTTTTCTCCAACAACTCAGGAGTTCCCCAAGGTAGTAATTTAGGACCTTTGCTTTTCGTGTTATATTTCAACGATGTCTCATTTGCTTTGGGAACTGATTGCAAACTGACATATGCAGACGACCTGAAATTATACCTCGTTATTCGCACTGTGGAGGATTGTTCGCGGTTGCAAAATGCACTTGAATCGTTCGTAGTTTGGTGTAATCGAAACAAACTTATAATCAACGTCGCAAAATGTCTGGTGATCACGTTTCACCGTACTCTGAGACCTGTTAAATTTGACTATCGCATCGATGGCTCAGTCTTGACTTGAGTTACCCAGGTTCGCGATTTGGGAATACTGCTAGATGAAAAATTATCATTTGATTTACAACGATCACATATCATCTCAAAAGCATCACGTCAATTGGGCTTTATCAGTAAAATAGCCAAGGATTTTAGAGATCCTCACTGTTTGAAAGCTTTGTATTGTTCACTTGTCCGGCATATTCTAGAGAATGTTCCAGTAGTTTGGATTCCTTATCAACTTTCGTGGAGCATACGCATTGAAAGAGTTCAAAAACGATTCGTTCGTCTGGCATTACGAAACTTACCTTGGCAAAATCCTGCTAATCTGTCCCCATATCAGGATAGATGTCAACTATTAGGAATCGATACGCTTCATCGGTGCCGAAAAATCTAACAAGCATTATTAATTACAAAACTGATCAATGGGGAAATTGATGCTCCTGAATTACGCTCTGAAGTAAATTTTCGGATACCGAATAGGACACTGCGGAATACAACACTGCTTCAGCAGAGATTTCACAAGACTCGTTTTGGCTTTAATGAACCGATTACTGCTTCCATTCGAACTTTCACCGCTGTTGAGGATCTTTTCGAATTTGGTGAATCATCTAGTCATTTCGCGAAAAAACTGAAACGATCCACTGTGATTTGAATTTTTAAGATATTTTATTAGTGACATTTGTGATACTAGCTTTAAGTTACATTGAGAATGACAAACGAACAGTTCAACTCAAATGGGTTTTCCCACTCTAATTGTCCATTTAGATCCTGTATCCGATGGACACAATAATAGTAAATAAATAAATAAATAAATAAATCTCAATATAACATTTATGCAATTTTGTGAGAATATAAAACCCTACATTTTTTGGCTGTTGTGTTTTCTAGGACTTGTTTATTTACTTTCTTTGGCATACGACACAATTGTTAATAATTAGGTTTTCGAAAGCAGAGTAAAATATCTGTAACTTTTCAATCATTCTAAAGCTTTTTTATCTCTAAACCATTCAAATATGAACTTGATTTAAATAGAATAATCACGTTCGTAATGATAATTATATTAACCTACTTTTCGAAACCTGATAATAATTTTTCACACTTTAATGAAGTTTGATTCCGAAAAATATTTTAGTAAACATAACAGATCGGCTGAAAAGTTCGTATCGTTTCTATGAGAGGGTGCCACTAGAATTAAATCCATACCATTTTCAGTTAGCACCAACCTTCAAAAGATACGTGTATAAATTTGACAGCTGTCTGATTATTAGTTTGTGAGATATTGCATTTTGAGTGAAGCTACTTTTGTTATTGTGAAAAAAATGGAAAAAAGGAATTTCGTGTGTTGATGAAACACTACTTTTTGATGAAAAAAAGTGCCGCCGATACCAAAAAATGGCTTGATGAGTGTTATCCAGACTCTGCACCGGGCGAAGCAACAATTCGTAAGTGGTTTGCAAAATTTCGTACTGGTCATATGAGCACCGAAGACGATGAACGCAGTGGACGTCCAAAAGAGGCTGTTACCGACGAAAACGTGAAAAAAATCCACAAAATGATTTTCAATGACCGTAAAGTGAAGTTGATCGAGATAGCTGACACCCTAAAGATATCAAAGGAACGTGTTGGACATATTATTCACGAATATTTGGATATGAGAAAGCTTTGTGCAAAATGGATGCCGCGTGAGCTCACAATCGATCAAAAACAACAACGAAAACACATGCTGAAATTGAACGAATTGGGCTTCGAATTGCTCCCTCATCCACCGTATTCTCCAGATTTGGCCCCCAGTGACTTTTTCCTGTTCTCAGACCTCAAGAGAATGCTCGCTGGTAAAAAATTTAGAAGCAATGAAGAGGTAATCGCTGAAACTGAGGCCTATTTTGAGACAAAGGACAAATCGTACTACAAAAATTGGTATCGAAAAGTTGGAAGATCGCTATAATCGCTGTATCGCCTCTGATGGCAATTATGTTGAATAATAAAAACGAATTTTGGCAAAAAAATGTGTGTTTCTATTCAACGATACGAACTTTTCAGCCGAACTGTTATACTATTGAACTTAATTCGTCAATGTAAAAATATCTGATTTCTATACAATTAGATTTAAATGAAAGGTTCGTCATCAATATACAGTATTCAAAAAACTTTTAGTTTTTAGATTAATACTGCAGACTACTTTGAATCTGTTAGATAAAATACCTAACATTCAATATGTGGCATGAATCCTGCAGCCGAGGGAAACACGTAGAAAGTTTCCTTGCAAAAATCAGCACATTTGCTTTGAAAGTACCGGCTAAGATTTCATTCGGTTATCCCATTCGAAGCTTCTTGCCCTGTTCTTGCACTGAAATGACTTTAAACGTTTCCTACTCTGGAAAGTTCAAGTCCGGTTTTGGCACAAAAATTAATTTGGTTTTCGTATTCAAAACAACTTAAAGGGGGTTTCAACAATAAGTTGCACTTATCAGTCGTTCATATAACGCTCAATCACAATCTGCTATGTTTCAAACAGTATCACACACAGAGAATTTTTGATAATTAATACTTTGTATTGCTTGTATTCGGTTTTTGTTTTCCGAGTGCTCAAAGTTTTCAGTGAGAGAGTCGATTTCGTGAAGTCGAATGAAGAAAACAGCGATTTAGAAGAAAAAATTTAAAAGGAGTTCATGTTTCGTTTATGTCTTTTTCTCCAATACAACATCGTATTTATACCTGTCAATATAGAAAAGACAACCGCGATTGAAATTTTTTTCAGTAGTAGTGTGCCATCTAGTGGCTAGTAGTCATCACGGTGTTATCGTTTTTTCGGTGACAGTGCGCCATATAGCTACAAATTGCAGAAGCCAATTCAGCCATTTATGTTGATTGAAAACAACGTTTTATTTCTCTAATTCAACTAAAAAAATAGTTGAATGGAAATGAAGTGTGCCTTAGCTAAAAAATGACAGCACGTTTAATTGGCGAATTCAACTAAAAACATAGCCATTTCAACAAATATTTTATTATTATTAAGGGAATTAGAATTAAAAAATCTAAATTAGCAAAAGTAGTTTAGTTGTCTCGAAAAATAACTAACTAAAATCAGAAAATCAACTATTTTTTTCGCCAAAATGCTGATTTCGGTCTTTCCGTGAAGTTAAACCAAAATTTCTCTTATCAAAAATCATTCGTTTCAAAATTCATAATAATATTTACAATAAATATATGATGTGAAAATATAATACGGACTGTTTTTATTTACTGTGAATCAACAAATTTGCTTATTTCCACCCCTGACATACGGCTTATACCCATTTTATGCACTTCATATTTCGTGTTCGAATCGTCAATATCTTTAGTGTACATCTGGATTCCAGTGGGGCTAGGAATATTCGAAACGAGATCAACTATGTTTCCAATTTTTGTTTCATGTTTTTACACATTCCACAGCAATTGTGCTATGATAATTTTTCAAATGCTCACTGTCCTTTAGTATCAAAGTATATAGTTGACAAAATTTATCCATATTCCATTTAAAAAGATCAACATAAAAGCAATAACCCGATCACCTGTCGTGAAAAAATTGAGCTCATATAATCAGACTGGAATCAGACAGACAGAATTTATTGGAATGTTTGTTCATATTTTCAGTTTCTAAAGAAAAAATCAAACTGTACTGAACAACGGCACTCGGAAAAAACGTAAAAAAAACTGTTTGCTATCCGTGCCATAACTATCGGACTGCCAACAAAATGTAGAGCAAATCTATGGCCAACCTGAATATAACATGAGGTCAGGGGTAATTTTTGGCAGTAGATCATGAATTACATCATGCTACCACAACCACCTTTCCCAAAACCGACCATGGGCCGAAAACGTGCAGCCAGGAACCTCTCATATATAACGAACAAATTTGTGCTTTGCAACATTGGGGAAATTTAGTCAATTGTGATGCTTGAGGACGTTTCATGTCTACCGTCCCGTCATCGGTGGCACAGGTTCTCCATCAAACATGATGAATGACATGCCATTTGAACTCAAATATGAAAACTATCCTAGCGAAACACTAAACTCTCCCGGTTTCGACAATGCAAACACCAATTGTGGCATTGAAAATTCTGTATTAATATATATTTCGAGGTAGCTGAAAAGCTAACCAAAGTCAAAACAGAAAATGATTGTGTAACATAAAACACTCCTTCTCGTTAGTCTGGAGAAAATTGTGGAAGGCGAGTCTTTCACCGCTTTTGGTATGATCTCTCTCTCTTTCTTTCTTTCTCTCTTGGAGTCACCATCCTGTTCACCCACCCATTCATTCATCAGGCCATGAATCCCATCACAAAACATCGAACAAATCCATGAGGATGTGGATCCTCTCAGGAATTCTTCCATCCTTCAATATATTTTTTTTTTTCATTTCGAAAACGTCGTCAGTACTCCACCTTCGCCTTGGCACCCAACTCAACTTCCTTCACTTTATACAATTTTCTCCAACGTTATAGATGTAAACTGTGGAACAAATATCATTTCCATGAACGTTTCGGATGACGCCACCCTCAACGTGACCCAACTACGGTAGTGCCCAAGCCAACAACGGATACAGCAATTTACATACCGAGATATACTTTGCCAAATATTAAAATTAATTGACATTGCACAGATGCACGTGCACGACAAAGTCTACCTCGTTTTTGAAATAAAATCCAGGGCTTCGCTAACCTTTTTATTCCACTTGGTTTTCCGTGAGACCGATAAGAATTTCATGCACCGTAGAAACTAATCTTAGGCTGTTCGTCTCCTGTTTCGGGTATCATTTTTTTTCCGATAGTAACATCTCCGACGTAACACAATCGAACAACAGTTCAATTTGAAAAATTCGCAAACAAACGGACTTCCCGAGCAAATATGTCTTATTTCAACCGAACCCGTGGGTAAGCTAGCTGACCGACGGTTACCTTATGTCCGAATGACACACTGTCGGAGGTTTCAACAAACTCGCAGCTACTAGACAAGCATCGGAGAGGAATCACAACGACAGACTGACGACGGGGTGCAAATTTGCTTCGTTCGAGGCCACCCCACGTCTGTTTCATCCTCGTTTTTTTTTGTGTGTTCTCACGATTTGTGTTGCTCCCAATGGCCGCTCCCCAAATGCTATACATACATTGGCACAAGGTCCACACAAGAGAATAGTAAAATATCCTTACGGAAGGAGAGCCGACTGAGCTTTTTCTCACGATCCGACGGGGGAACGGGATATCGGCCGGTAACGAGTGTGCCTCATGCGCAATTGTCATTAGGGAAAACTGCCACAGCTTTTGGGTTGCGATAACGATGGTTGCATGCTTTTACGTATATTTAGTAGTATTGTTTAAAGTCATAGTAGTTCGAACAAAAAATTCTCTCACAAAGCTTTACCCGATTCGATTATGGTATCATAGTCAAGACTCATGAAGTACGTCTCTGGTAAAACTCACTGTTCATAGGTTTAGCTTGCTTCTTAGACGTACGAATATTGTTGATAATTTCACCGTTCGTTCGTAATTCTTCCTTACTGGTTTAACGATTATAGCTTGAACTTTTTTCTTTTGAATTGATGGTATGGCGGTTTGTGCACGAAGGATTCCTGAAAGAGCATTAAACTCAAACTGAACAACTCTACAGCATGATAGTGATCATTGCCGGCCGCCACCATCTTCAATGTTCACAGGAAATGATAAAGTATGAGGAGGATACATGATTTACTTACTCTCCGAAACGACGATAACCCATCCTTCGCATCCATAGATGTCACGGAGCTGGTGATTTGGATGTCAGCTTTCGTTTGTTTACTTGTTTGTGCGGTTGAATTTCTACGTTTTCAAAATGTCGCGTATTGAAAAGGAAGTGAAAATTAAGGTTCTGGACACATGGCTAAGTGAGAAGGGTATTACTATGCGAAATTTGGCAAAGCGGTTTGGAATTCATCATGCCAGTGTTAAAAACATCATTAATAAATTTGGGAAGCACTATTCTTTGGATGGAACCAGGAAGGGGCAGAAAACATGGTTCTTCCCACCCGAAACTGAAAGAGAAAGTTGTATCTCTAATCATGAAGAACAAATCAATTTTAATACGTGATTTGGCCAAAAAATCAGGAACGAATGTCGGAATAATCGAGCGTGTCAAGAGGCGAAATCACCTGAAGACCTACAAGAAGCAGAAAATCTCGAAGCAAAGTGTAGAACAGAAGAAGCGAGCAGCAACAAGGGATCGGAAATTGTATTCGCTTCTTTTTCAGTGTCCGGATGCATGCGTTTTGATGGACGATGAGACTTATGTAAAGGAGGATTCAAAAACCCTTCCAGGTCCATAATACTTTACTGTCGTCGTTGGGAAGCATGTGAGCGATGCGGACAAGTAGATTCAAGTGGTGAATTTCGGTCGAAAGGTACTGGTATGGCAAGCAATATGTTCCTGTGGTTTGAAGTCAACCATTTTTCACACTACCGGAACTATAAATGCAGAAATCTATCGATCTGAGTGTCTCCAGAAGAGATTGCTGCCTTTATATAAGAAGCATAGTACACCTCCACTGTTTTGGCCGGATTTAGCGTCGGCTCACTATGCCAAAACCACTCTCAATTGGCTTGCGGAAAAGGGTATAAACTTCGTTGAGAAAAATATCAATCCACCAAATTACCCTCAGCTACGACCCATCGAACGTTACTGGGCAATCGTGAAGAGGGTCTTCAAGAAGACTGGTAAGGTAGCTGGGAACATGCAGGAGTTCAAAAAATTTTGGCTCAAGCGTCCAAGAAATGCAATGCAACACTTGTCCGGAACTTGATGAAGAGCGTTCGATCAAAAATTCTAAAATTCGTGAAGGAATAACTCAAATTTCATCCGGTTTTCATTATGCTCAAGTTTAACCTCGTTCAATAAAGGATCAAATTTTGGTTTTAATAAAATATCGTTATTTATCAAAACTTAAAAACAAAATTGTGGATAGCTTATTTTCGATACACTCCTTAGTAATCACCAACTGGACACATAGAAGATCGGTATTGACAAAGAGCATTCATGAGCCGTTCTATTTGGATACAACTTGGATTTTGTAATATTTCCTTCCATCTTTCCAGAAAGTATGGACGCACTTTTCGCTGTAAATAATTCACAAGTGTTAAATATTCAAATTTTATTCGATATACTGATAATATTAGATTACAACAACAGAATACTATTCTCAACATATACTACTTAGCCATTGTAGACTACCTGGCGCACTTTCTTGCGAACTTTCCTCACTAAATTCCGTACAGACTTCTTCGCGACAAGTTTTGACACTTTTTTCCTTGGTTTCGGCTGCCGAGACATGTTTCCTAAGATGTGCCTTCGTTAATGCCCAAAATTCCTCAATTGGTCGAAGTTGTGGGCAATTTGGTGGATTCATGTCTTTTGGGACGAAAGTGACATTTTTGGTAGTATACCATTCTACCGTTGATTTCGAGTAGTGGCAAGAAGCAAGATCTGGCCAGAAGACAACAGGATCCTTGTGGCTTCGAATCATGGGTAGAAGTCGTTTTTGTAAACATTCCTTGATGTATATTTCGCTGTTCATTGAAGCAGTGGTGATGAAGGGTTTCGAAATCTTACCGCAGCTACAAATTGCTTGCCAGACCATAGCTTTCTTACCAAATTTTTCGACTTCAATCGATGTCTCGGACTGGTTTAACACTTGCCTTTCTCGCACCGTATAATATTGTGGTCCCGGCAAGGATTTGTAATCGAGTTTCACGTAGGTTTCGTCGTCCATGATTATGCAGTTCAAATTTCTAGCAAAAACCGTATTGTACAGCTTTGGAACCCTCGGCCTGATCGATGCTTCTTGTTTCGGACTACGTTTTGGTTGTTTCTGCTTCTTATAGGTTCGAAGATTCGAACGTTCTTTAGCACGAAGAACATTTGACTTCGAAGTGCCCACTTTTTTGGCCACATCCCGAACTGAAACCTCCTTCTTTTGCTCGAACGCCTTCAGTGTACGTTTATCCAACTGAGGGTTAGCAGTACCTTTTTTTCGACCCGTTTTCGGTTTATCTTCAAAGGTGTTATCCCCACCGAAATTCCTGATTGCATTTCGCACGGCTTTTTCACTTACTCCTTCTATTTTTGCTATCTTTCTCAGTGACAGTCCGCGTTCTGTGCACCATTTGTACACAATTTTTCGACGTTGTTTTGCTGAAAGTCCACTCATTTCGAAACAAACTAATGAAAAGGAATAAACAACTGCACAAATGGTTAGAGAAGAGTGTAAACAACAGGACGCAGCCATAAAAATTGACAGATTTTGAACCATTGCAAAATAGCAGCGGTTTTTGATTGCGTCCATATTTTCTGGGACTTTAGTAATCACATTCTTTCAAATGGAACTTACACAGATAAAAATATTTTGTGAATTTACATTTATTTTCATGCACATATTTGGAGCAGGCAATTAAATGGAAAGTTACATTACAAAACTAAGCGGTTTGTAAATATACAGTCCTGTTCAATGAAAAACTAAATGAATCTTAATGTAATTTTACATCAATCATGGTTTTAAATCAGATTTTCGTTTCAACTGATGTTTATTTCATAGTACTATCGGTTTACAGGTCGTGTAAGTTTCATCTTTTCTTTCTGTGTACTCTCTTTTCTCAGTGATGGTTTGACCGATATTTACAAACTTAGATTCAAATGAAAGGTCTTATGGTCCCATACCAAATTCCTGAATTTCATCTGGATCAGACCGGCTTCGGAATAACCGAGTGAAGGATTTTAAAAAATGCTATACCGTCATTTAAAGCGACAGTGCAAAAGAGGGTTTTTTTTATTTGGCTCAAAACTGTAACTTCCAATTTGTAAGCCATATTTGTTGGTAGTCATACGAATCAATAAAACGGTCCTCTGAATTCGGTTCCTGAAGTACCGGAAATAGTGGTCAAAAACTGCAAAAAGAATATCACTCATTTTTTTTTCAAGATGTATCAACCACAAACTCAAATTCAAATGAACAGTCTTACGGTTTCATACGGAATTTTTGAATTTGTCACGGATACTATTTTCGGTTTCGAAACAAATGGGTGTTTTGATATGTAGATTTCGCAGGCTCACGTCCGAACAAACTTTTCTGTTTCTTTTCAATGAACAGTTTGTTTTTTAGGTATTCCACAGTAATATGAGTAAAGTGAGAAAGACATAATTACACTACTAGGTGGATAAAACAGGTTTTTCTTTAGATAATGTTGGCTCTTATCGCTTCCGCTTGGGGCTATTATCTGTGCATCATACTGAAAGATCGATTGCATAAAATAAAAAAAAAGTTTGATATTCTTTCTCGCGAGACCAAGACTATTAAACACTACAAATTGATTCGAGTGACGAATGCGAACCACGATGAAAACATTTCATTAAATTATAATTTTAGATTTATTCAACTTTGTATCTTTCTTAAGGTTTATAATAAATTATCGTCTGATAATCTAATCTCAGTATATTATTAAATATGACGGGCAATCTGTAAACCTGTGCCTTACTTTCATAACATCAGTCTAGATCACGGTATATATTGATCGAAATATGAATAGATCCATTCCTTCCGCATAGCCTGCTGCAACTTAAATATTTGACAAGAACGTAACGTTGTTCGCAATATTGCTACTACATCAGTGCCTACTAGTTGAAAAAACAAGTTCTCTGGAGCAACCGTATAAAGTTGTTCAGCATTCTTTTTCTTCACCCAACCGAGAGCAAGAAACAATTGTTGGTTCAAACCTTTTTTCTCTCTCTCAAGAAGCATTGCATTTATTGTATTCTCCACCCGCACATTCATTCCAGACGGTTGTATCATCACAAGGACATCTTCTAACACCTCAACAAAAGCACAACCACTCGCTCTTCCTTAGTGCATCTCTAGTTTTCTCACAAACACCAATGCTTCAAAAATCTAGAAGATGATTTTATAGCTTTTCCTCTCACAGTTGACGAAAGCTCAAACCACATACATATGTATTCTCCTGTACGGAGTGGAAAACAAAGCCACTCGCAGGAAGCGCTTTTCATTCAAAGATTTCTGCTTGCATGCGCGCATTCATGAGCAGTGATTCATAACGGCATCGTTGACTGTTTATTTGTTTTCTCCCGTTTGTGCCTTACACAACAACCACTGAAGCCGTCATCAGACTGTTGGATTGGGTCGCATTCATACAGACTCATACAAACGGTATTTAGAACTGGAGGAATGGTGTGAGCACCAGACCACTTGCCACCTGCTTGTATAGGTCTGTGGGTACCGATTGTTCCGTAATGTGAAGGGACAATCTTTCATCATTTTCAAGAGCTTTTAAGCTATGGTGTCATTCCAAAGTGATCTGCTTTAATAGTTGTATGGACTTACCCATGATAGTTTAGCATTCAGAAAAAACAAGAAGCAGATATCACTGGGTACTTTATCTCTACCTTAGAAGTGTTTTGTGTTTAGTGCCAAAGCTCTTCTATGATGGACAAAAGTATACTAGGATCACTTTTTTCAATGAATGAGAAAGTAATACATTAGATATAATAAACCTATTCTAGATAGAAATGAAATCGATGAAACAATGTACCTTATGATCAAACAAGAACCGGAATTTTCATTTTAAAATTCCCGCGCTTGTTCAATCGGTAAACTTTTATTCTCTCAACGTTGGCAACACTTTTATACACATTCTGTCAAATTTTGACGCATATCGTACGATTAGTTTTTGTTTGGCGTCTATACAAAGAAGTTGAAAAATTTTCGTGTGGCGATTTTTATAATGGATGAAAATTTAGAACAACGTGCGTGCATCAAATTTTGTGTTGCAAATGGATTTAAGTGTTCCGAAACGTTGAAAATGTTAGAAAAGGCCTTTGGTGAATCGTGTCTAGGAAAAACACAGTCATACGAGTGGTATAAACGCTTCAAAGGTGGTCGTACAAGCTTGGATCATGATGAGATCCCTGGCCGCCCAACAACATCTGTTACTGAAGAAAACATTGAATCGGCGAAGCAAATCGTGTTGCAAAATCGTCCTGTACCGATTAGAGAGATTGCTGTGTAGTTGGGCATCTCTTATGGATCAGCCGAACACATTTTAACTGATGTTTTGGGTTTGAAATGCGTCGCTTCTCGGCTTGTGCCAAAAAAGCTGAATTTCATTCAAAAACAGCGTCGTGTTGATGTGGCCAAAGAGATGATTTCCAACGCAGATAGTGACCCCACATTCATCGAATGCATCATAACTGGTGATGAGGTGTGGATCTATGAATATGACGTCGAAACCGCACAACAATCGACCAAATGGAGCTTCGAAGGCGAGCCGTTGTTCTAAACTTTCATCCATTATAAAAATCGTCACACGAAAATTTTTCAACTTCTTTGTATAGACGCCAAACAAACACTAATCGTACGATATGCATCAAAATTTGATAGAATGTGTATAAAAGTGTTGCCAACGTTGAGAAAATAAAAGTTTACCGATTGAACAAGCGCGGGAATTTTAAAATGAAAATTCCGGTTCTTTTTTTATCATAAGGTATATGGATTGTAAATACTTGATTAAGAATATTGAAATATCACAGATCCCACAAACATTGTTGAAAATATGCAAATTAATATATTTAATCAGAATCTAACGGATAAAACAAATAAGAAAAATGAAATGCGAATGCAACTATGTACTGAAAACTGCGAAAATGTTACCGTAGATGTGGGACTCGAAACCGTAGCTAACTCCTAATCGGGAAAATTGTTTCGCCAATTAAACTATCCTGCATAAGAAAACACATGAAGAGAAAGTCCAATTGACTAGAAGAACCAAGCATGTTTGGCAGTACTTGGTCACCACAGCGTTCACTATAACTATGGAAACAAATTCAACAGAAAAAAAACTACAAGTCTATGCTATCCTATCCTGCTTTGCCGCCGACATTGAGTTGAGATTTTATTTTTGTCAAGCTCAAGACGGCTCTACGTCTTAACAAGACTGAAACACAAATCGATGCAAATTGCTTAGAAGTATTTTCAGTAGAGCAATTTTAGATATATGTAGCAAGTCATCAGACTTCACATACGTCTTCAATATTACAAACCATTTCCTTTTCACGGATGGTGAGACCAATCCGACTCAAGATTGACTTTTCAAATAGTTGAATAAATTTGTGTACGCAATTTTTGCATATCGTTTTAGCACGGAAACTGTAAATTGTACAAGAAATGTGAAAAAAGAAATTGTGTACGAAATCGATTCGATACTCTAAAACCAAGAAACGCTAAAAAAAGCAAAGAATTTTTCAAGAATTATGAAACTCGAAGACGTGAACTAACATGCTTCTTTCACATTTTCGAATATTATGAATCAGTCATATTAGTTGATTGGATGTGTGAATTTTGCCACTTTCACTTTTATCCTAAATTTTAATTTGAATTCAGGAAGTAAATATTAAAACTTAATTCAGGAATTGAATTCTGGATTCAGAAGCCAGTTCCAAAAGTCTTGTTCGGTGTTCAGGTTGAAAAATTTTTTTTTATTTATAGAAAGGTAATTGAACTGCTCGGATCAGCTCGACGAGATCGGAAAATATTTGTGTGTATGAGCGAAGATTTTTCACAGATTTTTTACCGCTCATTTTTCTCGGAGATGGCTGAACCGATTTTAACAAACTTAGGCTCATTTGAAAGCGACTATTAGATTATTTCATAAGCTAATACTAATGGCCGAGGATAGAATCTCCCCAATGTTTGAATGAGGCTATTTAAATTGCAAGAGAAAGGTATTATCACTAGGTGGATTAAGAAGTGGATTTTCTTAATAAAAGTTTCAAAATATACCTTTTTACCACCTAGTGGTATAATGAAGCCTTTTTCATATTATTTATATTTTTAAAAACATCAATTAAAGATTCTGACAAGATTTTATCTTTCAAACTTTAATAAAATCAAAAGCTTTTTTTTGGTAAATACTACAATATTTTTTTCAATTTGTAAACAGTTATGTCAAGTTAATATAAATTTAAATATGGCAACCCTGCACACTATAATAATTGAACAAGGAACGCTGTTTCTAGGCGGTGACGTTTTCTTCTTCCGTACCAGCACGTACCGATGCGTACTGAGTTTGCATCATTTTATATGACAGCTTGAATGTTTTGACACTCATCGCCCTATAATTTTGGAACTGGAAGTCGGATCTCGATGAAATTTCACAGTGTCGTTTAAGACACTGAGAGATTTAATTTGTATTGTGATTTGTGAAAATAGGTTTAACCATTGCTGAGAAATCAAAGTGAGTTTTTGGAGCTTTTCTTCACTATTACCGATGCGTTCGGAAACGGAAACCGGGACTAGTAGTCCCAACGCCATCTCTGACAAAATCGAGTGACATTATTTGTCACATACACACATACACACACAGACATTTCTATGATCTCGGATCTAAAAAGTCGGTTTTCACAGTGATTGCATAGCCTTTCTATATGAGAAACGCAACACTAGTTGTTATTTTATCAATAGAATATGATTCTTCAGATTAAATGCAATAAATTTATTCAAAGTGACCTTCCCAGTAGCCATTTTCGAAATTTAGACATGAAGTTCTAAGAACTCAAATATCTAATGATTTTTTTATAATTCCATGGATTTTTGGAAAACCTCTACACTTTTTTCTGTGTATAGATTCTTTTAGAGTTCACATTTGATTGCATATCACTTCGTTTTCGATGCCAATTACAGTTCCCGAGTTGCAATCATTTGAAGAAATCGTAAAGCAAAATACATTCGCCCTTTTCAAAAATCAGTCTTGAAACAATCTGATTCTCGAACAAAACTAATGGTTCATCATACTGAAAACGTGTGCAAAATGTCATTCAAATCGGAGCAAGCTGTTCAACAACTTTTTGATTTCACTTCCAGTTAAAAGTGAGAGAATCATAGTTTTCACAATTGCTGCTGAATTTTAGAACCTGTCATGAGTCTCTTCGATTAATTACTATACGTTGAAACATGTTTCCCTCAGTATGCAAATCGTGTGATGGTATATACAAATTTGGGTTACTTTCGACCCAATTTCTAGAAGACACAAGTAAGTGTGTACAACAAAGAGCGAAGAAGATCGCAGAGAATAAAAATCTTCACCCGTACCCGACCCGAACCCGAAGAAAATCGCGAGACCCGAGGAATTGAGATTTCTATGCCCGGTGAAAAATTAACGGCGGCCCTACTGAAAAATGGGTGGCCAACACGTTTCCTGATGAAAACAAAACAATATGTAAAAGCGATTCACACGCAGCATCAAGCGACTATCACCTGCATGGAACGATTACGGAACAACAATTCATATGAAAGGACACTACGTCAAGTTCACGGAACATTTCAACGTCGGATACGTGAGCAATATTCGGCTAAAAAAATTAATAAAAATAATCTGGACGTCGACGGAAGTTGATTGATTGTCTGAATCGTGTTTAATGCATGCGTTTCCTGATGAAAACAAACCAATCTCATTTGCATTTGTGGTTGTAAGTGAGATGTCAGAGAGCCTAATTTTTTTAATCCGAACCCGACTCGTACCTGTTCAAAATCGGAATTTAGTTACAAATACTCGAAACCCGACCATCTCTAGTATGCAGATATGTACACTCAGACAAAAAGTATATGAAATTTCATAATGATAGCGTATGGTTTTTAGCCGCGAGAATATCGTTTGCATAAGACTGCCTTATGCAACCATGAAAATCTGAGTTCCAATAAAAAGCTTTATAAAATTCATGTGCAATTTCTAGGAACACTGAGCGAAATTTCTATGACAAACATAACTTCTCTCATATGAAAACAATTATAGTGATAGATAAGATGTATATTCGAGAGTCATAAACATTGTAATAGAGGTAAATTTTTCGTATTATTCTTTTGAAATGGTAATTTTGGTTATTTTTTATGTATCATGAGACTTGCTCTATGATTTTCTTTACTCATTTTGTCTGAGTGGACCCGTTAAAAATGAAAAAATCGGCATTCGAACCCAACAAACATATATTTTTCTGTACCCGAACCCAACAAAAACCCGTCGGGTTCGGGTTCGAGTCGGATTTCTGTTACAAATACCCGAAACCCGACCATCTCCAGTCTGCAGATATGCAGTTTTCTTAAATGAACTTTTGTTTTTGTTGCAGACTTCTTTATTTACTATTTAAAATTAAGATTTTTGCAGACATTTGTCAAAATTTACAGACCTAAAATCGTCGCGGTATTTTTTGCCCGTTAATGTTAGTAAAACTGCAGCAAATGCAGAAATCCACAGATTTACAGACAAATCTGCAAACCTGCAATATCTGTTTAATACACATTGGAAATATTTTTAGATTTTGATTTTTTCTTAACAGAACTTAAACTGTATAGTGATTGGTAATAGTATTGGTCAAAATAGGTTTTCCGCATGAGATTGCTACCCGAAAATAGTAAAATTAGCAAGATATATTTGAAATGCTGTGTCCTATTCAATTCGAATTATATGGGCTCTGAAACATAAGGTTCTTTCGCCAACTTCCTACAATGTTTCCGCGGACAATATAGACCACGAGCCTTATAGAAGGATCTACAAACTATTTTTGCTATCCACACAAAAAATTGTATTCCTTTTTTATCTCCCGGGTGAACGACCATAATTAAGTTAAAGCTGGGGTAAAATAAATGATAAAATAGTAATAATATTTTCTTAGAAGAAACAGTCACTTACAGACTGAGGGATAACATCAAATACTTGAATTTTTTTCTGCGGAATATTTCGATTCCGCAAACATAATACATACGTACATCTATACAATATTCTATTAGCTTTCTATAATTAAAAAAAATTGAATATTTTTAATGGCAAAAACACAGAGAACATACAGCCAAGCTAGTGCAAACTTTTTCAAAAAAAACTGTGTAAAGCATGCAAGTAAAAATCCGTTAAAAATCACCGTTGCGCACGACTTTGCACGCATGAATAACCAGTGTATTAAACCTCGAACGCAAGAGGTCATAAGAGATTACTGGACTGCTCGAAGTGCCTCTACAGGAAAATTGCTGCTTGGTGATTGCTTTTTAAAACGACCGTTAAATTTCTTACACAAATTGAAATCTATACTTGGATGTCTGTTCTCTGTGGCAAAACTGAACTCATTCTCATAGCACAGAAAAGCAAATGTCTTATCGGACGCAAAAAAAAACATATATTTAAACCAATCCAACAGTACCAGTCAATAATGATTAGATAAAAAAAACCACAAAAAAAAACAAAACTCAGATAATTTTCAACCGTTTCAACACTTCAATCACACCTAAGTTTCTCAAAACAATTTTTTACGATGTTTTTGACTCATGAAAGATCAAAAGATCATAACGTAAATCAAGACTCGGACATTTATTGACAGGTAAATCAAACCAACATGACATGATAACAATAAAATAAAATTTCATATTCGGTAATTGTAGATAGACTTGATTAGAGGGATGGCAATGGCAAATCATCTGCAATCCGCAATTGAGCTGTTCCAGGTAAAAATATATTCAAATATATTCAAGTAGGGTTGAAAAAAGTATGTGAACTCGAAAAAAAAAAGACTGCGACGATTTCAACAGTCTGTAAATTTTGACGTAACCTGTGTCTGTGAAATCCTTGATTTTCAAATGTTCGCAACAAAACCATGTTTGCAGCTTATTTTAGAATTCTGCAGAACTGGCGTCTCTGCTCAGCATGCTTCTAAAAGAGAATAAATCTTTTATTATCAGTTTTCTTAGGAATGTTGGCTGGTGCCACGGTTTGAAAACAACATTTATACATCGTGGTTTCCTATAACAATCTCTCAACATCACTTAATATTAAATTCTTTTCGGGCAGCGTGTACCATTTTCACGACAGCGCGTTCTACTTTACCGACTAACGAAGCTCAATTTGAGCTCAGCTATAGGGTACATTGTCAAAAAAGCGTGTTTACGCGTGTAAACAAATTTTAGATTTTTCAGTTTCCAAAATTTTCACTTTTCAAACAACAATATTCATACTTTTTGCTTGCTTATAGTGTAGAAAACACGATGCCTTCCGATCAGATACAGTATTCAGAGAAATACTACGACGACGTTTACGAATATCGTCATGTAATCCTTCCTTCTGATCTGGCGAGAAGCGTTCCTAAATCGCACTTGATGACTGAAACTGAATGGCGCAACTTGGGTGTTCAACAATCGCCTGGTTGGGTAATGTACATGGTAATATGATGTTCTAATATGCAAGAATCAAATACTGATGAATTTCTTCCGTCAAAGATGCATGCTCCCGAACCTCACATTCTACTTTTCCGACGACCACGAACGGATCTTCCGAAAAAGCCAACAAATGCGGGAGCGTCGACAAGCAACGAACAGGGTTCCAGCAAACTAGTAGCGTAGGGGTAGCAACATGCCATACACAACAGAGAAATGACTCCTACGAACTAGGTGTCAAATTCCTACATATAGAGAATAAGTGGTACTGATTGTTCTTAACTAGTTCTTAAGATTTGAAGATGTATATTTCCTACAAGATGCTTTGTAATTTTCAAGAATTTCTTTCAAAGAAAAAAAGGTTAGTTTTACTTTATGTTTTATTTTAACGTAAATAAAGTTGAAATTTCATTCACAAAACGCTGTAACATTTGTCCGAAGGTCCTTTTCGTCATCCTGTAAAAGAAGATAAAATGTTAGTCAGGGTTACTAGTAATTATAGGGCAGGTGATTATGAACACAAATTTCAGAATTGATATAATCAATCACCGATTAGATCAGTCGGGAAAAGAAGACATAAGTTTAAAAGGATATCATCATAGAAACAAATTAAATTATTGTACCGATATTTCACTGAACTGGGAGACAGTTCCGATAAGAATTATGGTGCAATAATTTCTTCCAAAAAAAAGCATGCCGCTCTCACCTCAACGAATCCGAATGGCTGCTCACTGCGAGAGCCAGGAAATCCAAAGGTACATGTAGTCACATTACGGAGCGCAACTGCAATAGAAAAAAATATGTTTTTTAGAATAATGATGTTAATAAAACTTATTGTCACGGTGATCAACAGTAGTTCATCAGAAAATTGGAAAAAAAAACTAATCAAATAAAATCATAAACACGGACCAATTATTTTCATCAATTTGTAATGCTCTAATTACAATGCATTCAACGGGTAAATTTCAGTCTTTTTTTTAATAGAATAAAGGGGTTATCCGACTCTAACATTTCTTTTAAAGTAAATGAATGGCGGTTTACAAAACTGCAACCGAAAGACGGAAACTTATTCCAATTACTTACTAGTGGTTTCATGAGAATAAAAATTACTAGTAATCTTACCGTTTTCTTAGATGTTGGAGCGAGTCGTGTATCCATGGATCGTTCTGTAAGATTAAAAAAGAACAAACATATTTTAGATAACAGATCACCAAAATAATACATCCTGAAAATAGTAACACTTCCAAATCAGACAAATAAATCGAAATTTATTTGCAGCCAAGTTGTTACTATCATTCATTTACTCAAACGGTAATTATTATCATCATTGAAAAATAGTTGCCCTCACAGGACTTTACTGATTTATATGCCACAAATTCTACATACCTTCAGTGCATAGGGTTTCATAGTCGTGGCACGCTGGTCTGTGGGAAATCTGGAATAAATTTACAAATCCGTATTAGTCTATTTACATGTGTTATATTTATATTTTTTCGAAATACTTTTCGCTCAGTAGAGGTTTGAAAAATATAATCAAACAATATCATAAACACGGACCAATATTTTCATCATTAGATAATTTCAAGAGACGAACTAACATAATAAAAAAATCCATTCTCCTTACCTTTCGAATCCCATATTATACGATTTCATATCGTATTATATGATGGAAAAGTGCGTTTGAGTGGTGTTCTCCAAACCAATACAACATTGCCCTGGTTGCCTGCGAAAGATAATAGAAGCGTTAGTTTCCATTTCTAAGTTTTTCCAACTATGCACATTTGTTCCGATTATGATCAGGAAGTGGTTAAAGAGATAATCAACAAAAATCATAAACACGGACCAAAATTATCATCATAGTTTTGGAACAAAAACTGAATCATTATAACGTGAAAGCTTACCTATCGATTCTCGACTCCTGCGACATTTGACATCATCAGTTGTACTAGTGTAGATATACAGTCATCGTTCATTCGCTCTCAAAAGACCTTTAGACAAAATGAGAGAGAAAAATGTCAAAAAGGGTTTCCAACCAAGAATATTATAGTAATAAAATTAGGGTTTCAGACAAATGAACCGAAAAGGTTCATTTGCAGCCAAAGTATTACTATCAAGACTTTTCAAACGGTAATTGTTTTCATCATAAGAAACGGATTAATTCTCGAATACATAGAAACGAATAATTACCTTTCTAGAGGACCTCCTGGGAAACAGATTCCTTTGTATTGCCTGCAACTAATCAAACATCTATTAGAAATAATTCCTTAAAAACATGACTAAATTAGATAATCTTCGTTTGACAGTGCTTGTTTAGAGCAGAGTACTAATGAATAGTTGTACAAATCTGCCTGTTTACAGTAAGTTGTGCAAGACTAACGCCGAAATATAACAAAAACACCGGAATTCACATAGCATTTCGAACTTTGAAATATATATAAGTAGTATGGTTGAGTCCAAAGATTGGCATTATAGCGGATTGTTTAGTCACAAAACAGAACAGGATAACCTTAGCTGATTAACAAACATTAAACGAGTGTTTCTCGATGAGAAAGTTGTAAGTTAGTTAACTTACTTTCGTTTCTTTTCTTTTTTTGCATTTAAGTTTTTGTTTCTGGTTTCAAGAGACAGGCTAAGGTATCACGGCGGGGGTCAGATAAAAAGTTGCTATAATGCACAGAGCATGGTTGATAAAGTTTGATTGCTTTCCAAAAAAAATGTGAATTCTTTCTCCGGTACCGAATACAACTTAATACAGGCGTGTCTGAGTGGGCACAGTGAGCTCCAGGTTTGAATTGAGCGGGAGCGATGATGTTCGTGACAGATTTTTGCTAATGTATTTTTGTTTTTTTTTTCTTTATTATTGTTATTCAGACAAGTAATAGAACTATCGTGTGAATAAATGTTAGAAAAGGAGTACGTAGTGCCAAAGTGTCATACACCAGTGGAGGATTAAATTGCTACATCAGTCATAAGAAAACAGTATATAGTAAACTATTTATATTTGGTTTTCAACTGAAGCAGTAGTAGAAATAGTAATATTTAATTATGACTTGAAAAATAAAGATGAAATATATGATATGAGAATCGAAAGTAAAATAATAATATTAGTTATAGGAAGTTAAATTACAAAGGACAATCACTATATACTATTTTCTTATTTTGATTCATCAGATGAGAACAATGCACACTTTTGGTGCTTTTAAATTTTTCTAAGTTTTAACACAAAAATGAAGTATTTCATCAACTTTAACTTATTCAATTACGTATGTTTTTCTCATCTATATGAGTTTATGTGTAGTTGAATAATATTGCATAACATCATTTGTTGTCACTTTGAAGATGTAAATTATAATAAAAAAATTCTGAACAGTTTGCGTGATTTGATGCAATTTAATTGTTAGCTCAAGACTATGATTAATTCAGAGTGCCAGCAAATGATGACAATACATTACTGATTAAGGTCATTGTTTACAGAAGAAAAACGGAAACGAAAATGAGAGACTTGCTTCGACAGACAAGCATGGCCCTGGTATATATATATATATATATATATTGTTGATAGTTTAAAATGTTCTTAGCTTTAGTTCCATAGTTTCGAATCCATACCATATGAACTGAATAATTAGCTAAGTTATACTTCTTTTATAGAATCTCATTTGAGACATACGTTTGATAAAGAATAGTAGCAATTCTGAATGTCCATACACAATACACCGTTTTACACAAATATACACGTTGATTAATATTCGATAACGAGGCCATATCGGCGCAACATGAAACCTGTATTAAAAGTGGTAAGTAGAGTAAAAGCTAGTAAAACATTTACCTATTTTCTTGTTGACAGTTTACGAGATTCAGCAAAGTGGTTACTAGAACATCAGCTATTCACACACGTACGTGCGGATCCGTTTCAAATATAATCCTTTTTAGTGCAGTACAATATACTGTAGTTCCATTTCACTGACGAAAGATAGATTCAGGCCAATTTCCGCCTTTTCCACGCATCGCGTATTTCGATTTATTTCGATAGGCTGAAACACAACACGAACTGACTTCCCGATTGGTTACCGAAAACATCACCAACTAAAAATGTTGAAGTGACCTAACTCTCTAGATGGTAAACAACTTCAACCGTTCAATCCAAGTTCAACTCAAACAAGTGGACACGAATTCTATGAAGATATTTGACTAAAGTGTTGTGTTGAATCCTATCACTTCAGATTCATTCCAGCACAAACGAACTGGTTTCCGTGGTTCGTCGTCTCACTGGATTTCAAATGAAGCAATAATTAGTATCATTAGCGTATTTGATCGAAACACTGATTTTAGCATTTATAATTTCCCCAACAGAAAGAGCCTATGAGCTTATGACTTCATTCCCAACTTTCACTCATAACACACTTTACACACACACACACACGGAGCGACTTTATCGGTCTGGAGTCAAAAGTATCACCATCAATCTTGAGGACGACTGAACACATCAGAGCCCTCAAAACGTACTGAACAAAACAAGTGCGACGATTAGACGTAGAAAATTAAAAAAAAATATGTAATCTCACTTAAATGACAAACATCAATCTATTTCCTGGAAGAGCTTCTGTGTTGGTCACCTCACTCCCTCTTCCAAGTTTTGATGTTTCGAGAAACATATGCTAACCACAAAATCATGGCCGTTTGCTGAGTAACCGAACCTTATTCCCAATAATACAAAAAACTCAAAATATTAGCCGCTTATTCGAAAAACTAACAGTTTTGCGTGTTTTTTTTTCATCATAATACAAACGCGTAAAAAATACTTTCCGTTTTGAGAATTTTTTTGTTATATGGGAAATATTATACTGATGTTATAATATATAATATGAATTCGTTTTGAAACAGTTCTATGTTTCATTCATTTTATTAATGTGTTTCACAGAATTTTTGTTTTGTAGATAATATGGGATTTCAATTTTCAATTACTATTTCTTCTCCAACAATCAAGAACTCTTCATTTATTTGATTCCTCGAAGAAAAACTTGCTGGTGACTCACCATGGGTTTTTGCGGAAAAGCAACCTTTCACAGAAATTACATCTCTTGGTTTAAGGCCAGATTCCTCCAAACCATTTAGAAAAAAAATCTCTAAAAAAATCCTCAAATTGCTAGAAAATACTCTTATGTCTTTTTCGTTTGAGAAAACTGAAACTGACCCATGGTAGTATCATTAAAAAAACACTTTTCACGAAACTGTTGATTTCGCACTTAGAAACGGGGGTTTGAGCAAGCCTGATATGAAAACCAGGTTCGAAACTGACTCGATTTTCAGTTCAACAACGTTGAAACTAGGTTCGAAACGAGCTTCAAACAAACGGTTTGAAAGCAGTTAAGGGCTGATGACAGTAAAGTGGTAGGTTTTTTGCTATTTTCCCGTTTCAAATTAAATTTTCTTGGAAACGGTGCAGAATGTAGAAAAACCCACCTGACATTTTTTTCGAAATTTAATTGAGAATATTCTGTGAAATTTTCAGAATGATTCATTGAGTTTAGCGGTCGTGTTGTATTTCTTTCTGACTGAAGAACTGCAGAAAAATGAAACACTCGGAAATGCATACCTCTACTTCTTCATCGAATATCTCGGCTTTGAAGGCTTGTATCATAAATCTACCGTGACAAAGTCTAGATAATTTAGTTTAGATGCGATTAGTACATAAAAACATATATGTTAATCGCGATAAAAATAAAGTCTTGTATTTTTCTGTGAAACAAAGTCAGTTTCAATGCATCCGCCATTTTTTTCGCTTTGGTTTCCTGATAGCATTCTAAAAAAGGAGAGAGGAACAAAATTGGGTCGACAAGGCTGCCAAACACACAGACATTCACAAGTTTTTTTCATTGTTCATTGGAACCGATGTAATGTCCAACCCATAATATTGATTAATGTGATAAAACTTCTCATCAAAATAATAAAATGTATGCTGGCAACCCGGTACAGTTTGCTCATATACGAGAGAGTACAAGAGAAATACGATGCGCAAAGGGAATTGAGCGAGCCACGTGGTCGATTTAAAACTCAACACGCGACCCTCTGTCCTCACCTCAGACCTAAGGTGGAAACTGGTTTGGCATCAAGCGAAAATGACATTAGAAATGATATAGAACTAGGCGAGAGGGTACAAGCGACCGAAAAGTTAGTATAAAAAAGGGAGAACCGGTGCGCGCCCAGGCACGCGAATAAAAACGTTGTTCGGTTTTTTTTTCTCGAAACCACGTTTTTTCAACTGTGTATCACTAGTATTCCAAAACTATTGCACATATCAACAATAACCAAACGGCATTTAACTCGTTAGATGTCTCTCTACGGTCGGAACATCAACCAAAAATATTCATTGTTATTTGAGAGTAGAAAATCTAAAACTGGCCGTCATTTCGTTTTTTTTTCTTGATTGAAAGTTTTCATTCTAGCTCCGAACATAGCCAATTCGTTACAAAATATGAAACTGTTTTGCTTTTTGCTTTCCGATGATTGTTTACCAAGAAATGACGACATCGAACAATTTTGAATAGCTGTTTTCAGAGCCTCCATATTGAAAAAATAAAAAATGTATGAAATTCAATATATTTACTTTTATTTGAAAAGTATAATTTTGAAATATTGTTTAAACAATAAGTGGAATTTAAAAAGCACGATTTCTGGAGAACCCTAATTCGTTGCTATAGATTTGCATAGACTACTTTATCGCTTTTTACATGCCTTGATTTAATTAATAGGGCTCTGCAATCCCATAGGTTGCTAGCTATATAATTTTATTTGGATCTGACTTCCGATTCAAAATTAAGATAAATACAGTCGATTTCTTAGAATCCGCTTTTGACCGTTTTTCACGTTCCTAGGTTCAAAAGAGACGTTATTGAATTTCATCCACATACCCATGCGATCTAAAAGCATATAAAAAATTATCACTTTATTATGTATTTACCTTGTATTAAAACAACCATCTTACATCAATATCCCAATTTTTGAAATTGTTTTCATAGCAATAGATAATCTGCCGTCAAAACTGTTCTCAAGATTAGTGTCTAATGTACAACGAAATGATTCGTGATCGCGCTATTTTTATAGAAATCTATGATACAGATAAAACGATTAAAATGTTCTCATCGCGCGAGTTTCTTTGATTCAAATTAGAAATTACTATTATTGATTGAAACACAAAATTTAAAAAAAAAACGTCCGGATCAGTTTCAGATCAAGAGCCAAATAGAATCTGTGAAATCTCGTAGCACACGTAGGACTCCTTCTCGCAACAAACCACAGAAAATGCCTCCCCCACACAATGACCGGATCGAAGATTTGTGGACGATTCTTGATGCCAGCGTTGACGAAATTATAAGCAATTACAATTACATGGTATTACATTCCTTTAGAAATTTGACCTTCTGTTTCAACATACTTCACAGCCGATTCATAATAGCGTACAGAATCATTGCATGGCTACTACTACGATCCTACTGACACTAAGAATCTTTCCAGGTCGTGGATCGAACATACGACAACTGGCTTGGCTCGTAAGACCAGCGCCCTATGCATTGAACCGAAAACCCGGGCTAACAAAACTGACAAAACTGTGGCTATCAAAAAAAAAACTTGAATCGCACCTTGGATGAGTTATATCCAGTTGAGTTTTAGACACATTAAACATGCCGAAGTAAGTAGTTGCTGGAGATAATACCAGAACAAATTTGCAATAAAAATACTCACCCCAATTTTGAGCTTCGATCGAATCTTTTGCATAAAAAATTCGGGCTCGATCGAGATACCGAATGCAAAATTTTATATTCGATCGAAATAATCCAATTCGAGGTGACTGTTTTTCTACTTAAACCCTCGTTCTGGAAATAGGTTGAATTGGGCGTCGTCCGTTTTTTCACAATAAAGATTGAATGTAACTTCGTTTTTGAGCATTATTTTAGACGTACGTACAGTTGCATATTCAATTTCTCTCTAGCAAATAATTGTCGAACATTCCGAGTTGCATAGTTGCACAGTTGTTATTCGTAACAACGGTAGAACTTAAATATATGTTGCACAGAAAAAGTGCGCTTTTTCAATAACACAACAGTTACCAGAATAGTAATATAAACCTTTTTGATAATTTATACGACCAGTACAAATTACAGGACGGAACAGCAACTTAACCTGGTACTTGGGATGTGATTCTTCAAAATGCGTTCTGCGAAATGATATTTGCTAAATGAACATGATTCTTTTTCAACTATTTCTTTCGTTAATGTTCTAGTTTTACATTATCGTTCGATTAGATCTCTACTTAAGATTGAATGTATGGGGGTAAACATAAAAGTATTTTTGAAAAATAATTCAAAATATTTCTATTAGTGAAAATATCTTTCGGAATTTATTATTTTTAACACCTTAAAGTTTTTTGTCACACTTGACTTTACAATCATTCCAAAGTAAATTTCCTAATTCGAGTAAAATTCATGTCTTTCAAATTCCCTAATATTTCGTAGAAATTTAACTATTTTTACCGATAAACGATTCTATATTATTTATATGAAAACACAATGTTTCATATATTCTCAATGTTGTTCATCAATAATCACAGGTGTCTGTTCTTTTCAACAAGTTGTATAATTTTAGGAGATAAGCAGATTTTATTCTTCCTATTAAACAATCATTTTAAAAAGCAAAATGTATCTCTCAATCTGAATGCCAAGTCGTTCTCTGTTTGAAACAGTTTGAAAATCAAAACGTATTTGAACAATGCTTCTTTATTACGTGAAGAACCGCTACGAAGTGTGTTGAACCAGAAGGAATGTAATGTCAAGATTTTGTTTTTCGATATATTTCCATTTCGGCTCTAGATAACAATTGTCAGATAAATTAAATAAGTATAGATCGATTCACACCTAAAGTTTCAATACACGAGCCTATTGGTGAAACTAAGATAATAAAGGGCATGGGTGCGATCATTCTTCCAGGAATCGCTTTAGGAAGCAAATGTCCGAGTAGATTCTCCCATTAATGTGTCTATCGTGATGTACGATACCTTATGATAAGATACCCTCTCCTTGAACAAATGTTCAATGTTTAAAACTTTACTCTTATACAGGCCAACTTATTCCATTCAGAAACCAGCTTGAAGAGATACCCCGAAATATAATTTCTATACCCAGCCGAAATTATAAAAACAGCGGGAGTAGTTTCCCTCAAACATGAAAAGACTTTAGAGTTCATGTTTTTTTTTTCGTTGAGCTACGTTCCACAAGAGATATGATTTAAAATCTGTCACGCATCACACAAAAATACAGCACACCACACACAAACTAACATCAAACATTCGAACGATTCTCACGAACACAGGAATTTTATCCAAATATTTTAAACTGCCGTTCAGTTCAATGATGTAGTAAAAAACAACCTGAAAAATAAACTATTTTATTAGTACAAAAGTTTTATATGGAACACAAAAATAGTTGGACCTTGAATTCTGTGCCTATATGTTTGAGAATAAGAATCAAATTCAGTTTCAGCTAATGTAATTCTTTAAAATCGTGCGAAAACAAACAATATAAACACAGAACTAAGGACTTTAGTGTAATACAGGTACCTTCATTTCTTGATATCACGCAAACGAATTAGATCAGAGACAAATGTCGCATAAAACTTGGCCGCCCCACTTTCTTATGCGCATCAGAGTACGATTGGTTTTCAACTGGCAATTGTTTCGTTCGAAGTTGACAATTTCTAGGGGATCACTCTCTTCATAGAGCTATAACAGGCAGCAGTTTCCGTTAACTTTGAAGAGCTGATATGTGCAAACGGAATTACTTAACATTTCATTACAAAATTATATATTTTGAAACATAGTAGAGAAACATCATTTGCTCCAGAGCGAGCTGATTTCAGTCATACTAACAAATATATGGTAGAGAATTTGTTGTTTTCTCTACAGATGAATACTGATTCAATCAACCATTGTTGAAAGAAATTCTCACAACTATAGAAAAACATTGAGGTTGTGCTATTGTCATTGGCCACGATGTGAAGCATCACGGTATGCACAAAAATTTACAATGGAAAAAAATTAGCTAACTCCGTTTCTCTACTCAACATTAACATTTATACCGATCTCAATGAATTTTTCCAAAGATCCGTTTCAGCACTATGAGGTAGAAACAGGTAAGGCAAACGTAACACTTTTGTATTCGTGAGATGGATTTTTTTTTAGTAGGCCAAGCAAACTCAGTTTGCACTATCTGTTCATACCTCAATAGTATCAGCGAGTGAGAGCAGATCTATGTTTACTCTCTCTTCTGGTAGCTAATACAAACACCAAAAGCTCAAAACTGAAAAAACAGTGATCAACGAGGAACATGTTTCAAGTGCTCCGAGAAAAAAAAAGTTTCATCGGAGACATCAGAGCAATTTTTTTTCTGTTACAGGATTACTGTTCAACTTCAAATCTACCGGTGTTTCGAGAACTTCTGCATACTAATAAATTGAACATTGAAAATGTTAAAATACCTTTAAATAAAATTAGTATTACTATTAACTACAAATATAATATTTGACTAGCAAAATCATACATTTGCTGCTGTTATTCAATGTAATAATACCGCAGTCTAACACTGAGTAATTATGGGAAATGATTTTCTTTGCAAAAGTTTATATAATTAAGCAACGCAATCTCTTTTCAAATAATAAAAGTTGTTACAACAGAAATTTCAAAATTGCTAACGTTCGAATAAACAGTAAACTGGTACTTGTCAGCATTCATCGAAAGTTATGCAGTTTTCCTTGCATTTCAAAATTCGGTAGTTTGTTGATTTGAACGAAATGTTTCTAAGTCAGTATATTTGTATGATATTTTGAGACATAAACAACTGGATTTCGAATGTGTAATGGCTTGCGTGCGATATATCAGAAATATACTGCCTATAATCGTAAATCACAAAATGACTGAACAATTCTGGACAGTATTTTTCTATGAGCTACAAGCATCAAGAACTATTTGATTTTTCATCACTTCTTTATTTCTTATTATGACATTATTCAGGAAGTAAACGTAGCCCATACCACGAATTATATATGTTTATTCCAACTTCTCGTAAACTTCTGCATTTTTCTCAATAGTTAAGTGTGTGTATATAATTAATAAGATTAATGCGAAAGATGCAAGAAACAGTGCAAGTCGTATTATAGTTCATACTGCTAAAAGAAAACCTTACTAGACACTTTTCCTGGTAGATGAATGAATGAATACTTCAAAATCACTTATTTTAGTATATAATGTTGTAAATTTCTTTTTTTAATCAATTTAAAACTGTTGATATAGAAGGACAACATTTCAGCTATTTTAAAATATCAACTGTCAGAGAAATTCATCGCATTCATTCATTGATTAGCAAATAATGTCTCTAGCAGACACCGGTCATATCTAGTAACATTTCAATTAGTTTTATCAGAGAACTGGTTTTGTTAGACTACAAAATAATTTAGATCCTGCTAACATGACTGACTCCCATACTGACCATATAAATCGTAGTTGGTTGGTACTAGACGTACATTTTTGTTGTTCACAACATCTTTTTGCTGCACAGGCTACGGGAGAAGCCATAATCTATAAGTTGCGAGACGGTGCACCTGAAGGCCAGCGTGCTTCTAAAATTGCCCATACAATGATGATCTAGGACATTCTTTTCGAATAAATTTTTTTTTTTTCGATAAACCTACCACCCACAATTAGTAATTTAGGGGTCCATTTCTATAGCGATCCTTCGATATAATGAGTCCCAAACATTAATGAAGGTCAACTGCAAACGAATACCCAAACGAACGGTGGGCGAAAATGAAGTTTGAAAATTGTTGAGATCATTGAGATTCCATTGTTTCCATTTTACTTCGAATATGTTCGAAATAGTCCGAAAATAGTTTCAAGTATAATGTTATTATCTAACAAGTATATATTGAATCATGAATAGATTTCAAAAACTTTTTCCTTTGTTCTGAACTGCTAAACTACTGTTACAAAAAAACGATTTTAAAGAAAATATTTTTTTTTCATTTCATTAACGAAAGAATTGGAACTTTCATACACCGGTTACATTAAAAGAACATTTAAAATAATCTTAAGAATAGAGCATAACAATAGAAATGATCGGTGTACGCTTATACTGGAATATGGAAATCATGGACACTCGTGATGTTGAATTATTTTCAACTCGATACCATTGCATTCCGATTTTTCCGATAAACAATTTGCTGTTCAACTAAACACGATCATATTAGGGTCTGTTCCACAAGAAAAGCAAGCGGGATTTTTGATAATGAAATTTAAAATATCGCATTTCCTTTCCTTTGTAAGATCATATAATTGTTGCTTCTTTAGCTCAGTGTTGCACGAACTCCGCGTATGCAAAGTGCTAAATCTTAAAAAAACGTCGAAGAGGGTTTGAAAAATGCCTTAGCTTGGCAAAACTTTTCGCGATTAGTCGTAAACGAAGCAACTTTTGGGAGTGTGGTTTCGAATGAAACGTGCCTGGTTGGGAAACAATACCAATTCCGTTGAGCACTACGGCGAACGTTCGGGGAAAGTGAATAGTTTAGGGGACTTTCCAGAGCGAGGATTTAGTTGCATGGAGAGCCAATTCCACAATGTTAAGTAACTAGGGAAACTCGGGAAGATTTGGTGACTAAGTCATTTCCGTGGTGACTGCACCGTTTACTAATTATTTTCACTAGATGTTTTCCATGTTTTGAACTATGCAGAATAATTGAAGTACATGTTTCCATTACTTTCGAAATTCCCACACGCTGTTTCCAGTGGAACAAACTGTATGCTCTTATCTAATACCGATATCTGTACCCACACTTTTTGGTACGTACACGAAGCATAAACAAACCCATCCCGAATTGTGACAGATGTCGAAGAATAAAACCGGTACGCACCCTGCGTTATTGTTGCTAATGAATATCATTTATATTATTATTATTACACAGTGATTTCTTAAATTTCAATCTTATATGTAAATCTCAATCTAGGAATAAAAAATCATGTTTTGTTGCCATTAAATAGTACTGCAAAATACGTACGCTGGGATATACTATCCCAACTAGATCAAGAACTATCGGTTATCCTTTGTAGACTCTTTCGCCTAGCTTTATGCGCAGATGAAGTGACTTCGAGCTGTGAGCACTCGTTAGAACGAATGCAATATGCACTTGCGGTTCTACTGTATTGTAAAATCAACAGACACATTGTAGTCCTAATTGCAGATCCAATCATCAGAAGCGTTGAAAATATTGTTTATAATTATGAAGTGAATGTCAAATTCATGTTACAGAGCGTGCGTTTTTCGATTTAGAACCGTCTTCTTTTGCTCTGAAAGTCATCATTATTACGACGCTCATTGTTCATCCAGTTGCGATTGTTATTTCCTCCGAAAGCATTACCTTGGCGCGGTGGGCCGCCTGCACCGCCGCCCTGTTGGTTCTGTTGTTGCTGGCCGCCATCTTCGGTGTTAAAGCGCGATTGTCTATTCTGACCATGCTCATAGTCGCGAATCTCCTAGTGAAATTACAGTTTGAATTGGGTAAACGAATATAGCGATTAAAGTGTGTCAAGTGTGTAGTAGTGTGGTATTGGAAAGGCACGATCATTGAATCGCCTTATGTTTCGATACAACAATCGGCTAGTGCCAATGTTTTTTTTAAGTGGCGAGAAGAAAGATATCACTGTCGCAAAACGGTACGATAGAAAACAGTCAACATTAGGCCGTTCTTCTATGATGTTGCGACTCGACCAAGTATGTGTTCGTAAGAAGACCGAATGAGTAGATTTCTTGTCGTTGATGTTCCGACAAACATGCACAAAGTATAGAACGGCACGATGATACTGCTTCAATCTGAATATGTCATACAAGTATGTTACCAGAAAAGTGAGACTCCGAAAAATAGTGGGTATAGGAAATTGACAAACAATGTATTCGAATGATGATTCCAAGAGTGTTAAATGTATCGCTTATACAAACTCCGTCTAAATACCACAAGCAACATGCGCTTTTTCACAGAACAGTTAGTAGGTACGTTTGATTCCAAGAACGTTTTCATCTTACTATAGAATCAGATATATTGTATTTACATGGTTTGAAATAATGACTGCTATCTATTATCGTCAACTTTCGCTGCCGTACAAGCCGCGCATTACCCAGCAATTGCAAAAAATATATTGCACAGAAGAGAGTAACTTTTAGTCGAATATTTTTTTTTAGATTTAATTTTATTTCAGTAGTATTAGTTGAATTATTAAACTGAATAAAATTAACCATGTAAGCTGATAAATGAGCAATAGGACGTCAAGCCACTATGACACATTGTATCATGATCTCTTACATTATTGACTGAAATTTTGTTTCCAATCAACTGGTATTTGATAGGCGTTTTTATACCTAAAATTTTATCAAACCGAAATAATTACAGATTTTTTTTTTTATGTTCGATTAGGAAGCGACGGTAATAAACTCGCTATAAGTAGTGACTTACATGTCAACACAGCCAGATTAAACAAAAATAACTTGGGCATTATCTATTTCCATGAATTTGGAAACTAAAATGATTTTTATTTACGCGAAACCTTTTTTTAACATGAGTTCATTCAATTTAGTTCCTTATGGAAAGAAATTGAAACTACCATTATATGGTAGTTTTCGTTCGTTCATTATTCCAAAAAAATCAGTGTTGAACCGTTCGTGAGCAAATTGCCTATTTCTAATTTCGCAAGTGTATTAAAAATTTGGTGTGTGATAGACCTACAGAGTTGATTTTCAACAGAAAAATTCATTCCAGATAACACCAGATCTTGACGTGCCGTGCCTTTCCAAAGCATGTTATATACAAACACATTTTCATTTATGAAGTTTTTTTAACAACCCTAATTTTGGGACATCGTAACCAGCAAATCATGTGCTCTGAATCAGTGGCGTCTCGTTCTCATGTGCACCTCGTGCACTGCACAACCGGTTGAATTCAAGGAATGAACTGGGTCCCAAATCCCATCCGCATCTCATATACAACAGACAAAAAATTTCAAGTATCTGTTGTCGCTCTGTTAGTGTCTTTTCCGTGCACATGAGTTACTGCACAAATTCGAGAAAAGAAAGAATTACTCAGCGCAGCTCTGAGATTTATTTATTTAATTAAAAATTCCATTCGAAAGTATATCGTTATCTCATTGTATTGAAAACAACAAGTGAATCTCCATTCCTCAATTGGTTTTCACTTACAACGAACTGTTACATCTGCTATCATATCACATAAGCAGTGCACAACTAGTCAATTTTGTCACGAGGCGTCAATGCTCTGAATAAACTCCCGCGTGCAAGAAAATCCGACAACCTGCAGAAACGTTCGGTGCAGATACGGTAAGATTTCGGTAACACCCAAAATAGTGTCGGCAGAACTTAGTCATTCTCTTGTCGGCCATCTCTAGCATGTAAGCCTTTGCCGTGTCACATTCACGAATTTTATGTATTGCTTCCTGTGATTCTCTTCCTGTATAGTTCTACCTCAAAAACAATTATTATAATATGCTAAATCAGATTTAATATTTAGGTTTTATTGTTATTTCAGAGCAATTCCAGAAATGTGTAGCAAATCATTCGACTTCGTATATTCCTTTTTAGATGAAACTTTGCACAGGTTATCAATACGGCAAACCATTTGTTTTGCAGGGATCGAAAAACTATTCCGGTTAAAGACTGATTTTTAAAAAAGGATCTTGAAATTATTGTCACTTCCTTCAAATCCTTCTCTGACTGTAAACTGTACAAAAATTAGTGGCTAGGATGTAGTTCACAAATAAAATAGCAAGAAAGTTTTTATAAGCTCTTGACTTATGCACCAAGAATCAGTTACATTAACCGTAAGATATTCATAAGCAGTCATGATCTGCTAATCGTTCTCTAAGTACTCTAAAAATTTTCACTTTTTTCATTTCTTCAATAGTCAGTAATGGAAAAATCTGATAATTTTGACTTATACATTCATTGTTGACAAAAAGGCAAACGAAAAAGAAATGATTTCAGAATCATTCGATTCATTCAAGAAAATCAAAGAGAACGAATAAATTAATATTACAAGCTTTCTTCTGAAGGACTGTTTTTTATAAAAGCATTTTCGGATGAAATTATCTTTAAACCCCAAATGTCTAGCTTAGATGATATTAAACAAAAACAAATCAATTTATTCGTTTTTGGTGAATTTCAAACGACTGTCTTATAAATATCTCAAGCAACAGACTAGGAAAATTTTCCCGGTTATAAAACCATACATAAAAAATACATTTAAAATCTTTATATATGTAAGTCATAGGAACAATTCCGAAGATCATATTGTCTGAGCGTAGGATATCGAAGAGGAACTGCAAAAATGTTTATGCTGAAAAAAAAATCGAATGCTTTTTCAAGAATTGGAAACTTAAAAACTAAAAAAATCTAATCTCTGTATTTTTTCTAATATTTTCGTTCCAAATGTGATTTCAGTTTCAAAAATGAAGTTACAGCTAAAACAATTTCTAGGCATTTGCAAAACTTCAATCTCCTGATATAAAATAGTCAATTCCTAATAATTGTACAGTACATATATGTATAGTCTTTTCAATGCGAAGCATGTCATGATATAAAATCCACGTCAAAGAAATCCCAAAACTTACGTAATTTCGCAAAAAAAAACTCAACTTTTTAAAATCCCTTCAACAAATGATTTCAGTGTAGTAGGTCTAGAAATTCTACAAACACAAGAAGAGTTGTGTCTAAATATCTCGAACATGGACTATTCCAGAGTATTTTTGTTTTAGATCTGAAACTAATGCTTGATTTTTTTTTTATTTGAAGTTTTTCAAATATCAGTAAACCGTTTAAGCAATACCTTCATGTTTAAAAGACTGATCTCAACGTCAAATGATGGCCTCAATTTAACGTTGGTGAAAAAATATGAAAAAAAAATTAAGATTCGGTTTTATCAGTTTTATCCTTTTATGTAGTTTCCATTTTTTGAACATATATTCAACTTTTTTTTCTGGTTATATTTTTTTACAGCACCCGATCGATTTCCTCCTTCTTTCTAAACACAATTTTTGTAGAATTTATAGTTCCAAGGCATATTCACCCTTTCCAAAAATCAAACAGCCGAATCGAACTCTCAATCCGTGCAAAACAAATGGTTTGCCATGCTGAGCTTGTGTGCAAAGTTTATTCAAATCAGCGAAGGTCGATTCTGACATTGCCACCTTTTCAACTGTTGTCACTCCTTCTAAATGCGCGAGGTCGATTTTTTTTTATTTCTTGAAATGGTATAACTTTGCATGAAACGCGAAAATTTATGGTTTTAGGGGTTTTCGGTGTGTTGTTTCAAAACAATACTGCACATTTAAGAGTTAATTTACGAAACTGCTCATAAATCACTTCAAACATTCTACTGTTCGTGAAAATTGTGTGTATAGTAGTAATACGAGAATGAGGTGTTTACTAAAAATACTCGAATCGACATGTGGAATTGATTGATCTGAACAGAATTCAGATTTACTAATCTTGCTTGGTTGTGTTAGAAGAGTTTAATCGTTCTTTATATTATTTAAAAATTTTCAATGGTAACCAATACAGAATAAGCCAGAAAAAGAACAAACATTGTAAACATCGAACCCGCTTTAAAAAAGTCATGTCAGCTTCACGTTTATCATACGTGAAGTGACGTATTTTCATACAAACTCACCCGTTTTGAGTAGATAATTAGATTTTTACGGATTAACTCAACATTAACAAGCAAACATTTATTGCATCCATCATATCATATTGAATGTGATTCAGAGTTGAATCCCATTATTTCTTATTCTATTTTTTACTCGAACCAGACAGTAACGTGTCAGTCATACCTTGTTATCTTCCATTGGACGAAACGAAAACCGAAAGTGTAAAGTGGACCAGTTTGTTTGAAGGAAATATGCATTTACAACACTTGTAGTAGACATATCTTATTAGCAATTGATGCGTTATCATCGTACCGGCACATAATGTTTCAACATTTTCAGAGTTGAATGATGGTTGTTTTCTTGTTCACACATACTTTTCTTTTCACTTATTGAAAGAATGAGGGGTTGTTTAGAAGCATGGGATGCGAAGGATATATTTGCAACGACACAGTGACAATTGTTCCTGATAAACGATCTTGGATTTAGGTGAAATGATTTAGTTTTGCGCCTAGACTTAGATACATTTTTAGAAAATTTGAAAACAATGCGTTTCATGGAAATGAAAATTATAAAGCTGATACGAAAAAAAATAACATCTTTCAGTGCTATCAATAACAGAGATGTGATATAAATTCGTGATTCATGTATAGCACAATCCACCGAGATTTTGTCGCAATCATTAATATTAATTGTATTTCACGTGTAACCAATGAAAAGAATCGATACTAGCATGATGAGCTTTCAACAATACACCAGTAGCATTTGAGACACTAGCGTTGATGTGCGTAACAACAGGCTGGCACCAAGGTCTAATCTTGTCAGACTTTGACTAAGAGTTAAGCAGAACTCAATATACAAAACAATATAGCTTCTTGAAAAAATAGTGACAGCGACTACATAATTAGAAAAAATGGTTTCCAGTGTCAAATTGGATGATTCATAAGATAAGCATGAATCATTAAGCTGTAACGTGTTCGCCAGGCAGATTTTTTCACCAGGACTTAACTGCAATGCACGACTTGAACTAGTTTCGTTTAATTATAGAAAAATGCATAAATTATAAGCAAAGGTTACTACGAATACTTAGAGAAAGCAGTAATATAACACGATAGAAGACCTAACAATAGCGTTTTAAAAAAATCCATGTTGTAGCCATTTAGCACCCTTTTACTGAAGCGAAGAAATTAGGTCAGAAAAATCATAACGGGCTTCAGGATTTAAAATTTGAAGGATACAATCTATTGATACACATTTCAACTTTAAAAAAAACCTAATAAGACCGATTGTTTAAATGAAGTGGTGGAAACGTACACTGACAAAAATTTGCTCGTTTACATCACGTGCAAAGCATGTAAAACAAATAAACGTCATGAAAATTCCGCTTAGCTCATGAAAAGATTGTAAAAACTGTGAATTTTCAACGGAACTCGGCATTTCTTTTAAACGTCAAAGATGTGTTACACAGGTAGGTCGATTCGATTAAATATATCACATCCAATTTAAAAACATATCAAATCTGAATCAAAAAGAGAAAGATGCCTTTCACTTTGGTTTGACATGATAAAAATAGTTGGCATCCAGGGCAAATGTTCCCTACCCCTCTAGATTTCTCCATTCATCTCATATAGAAAAACCATATAAACTCATATTTTAAGTATGAGTGAGTTGCGGACATCTCTACTCAATATATTGACTCAAAGGTTCTTTTGTTATATCATTTCTTTGTTTGATTGGAAAGGTTACAATGACTATACATCCGGCGGGTTCGTCACATGGATTTTACTGTTTTTGACTACCAATGGTATCTCGCGGCATCGCACCGCCGGCATGCATTTCTAAAACTTGACTTCTAAGAATTTTGTTGATGAATAATAATAAATATTAATCGATATTTCACGATGTTTTTGTTTCGATTTTTCGTGAATTTTTAGACATCTGGCAAAAAAAAAATTTTAGCTTTGAAATTTTTATGTGAAATTTCAGTTATAGGTTATTATGCAAATTGACGGTTTTTTAGGCGAAATTTTAGTTATGCTGTTTTTTATACGAGTTCTCGAAATTATGCAATTTTTATGCGGAGCATATCCCTCGCATAAAAACGATTTGAGAGTTTTGAACATTTTTCACCTTAATTTACTAGTAATATTGCTTCTTGGGACCGAAGTAAATATACATCAACCGATTACAAAGCAAGCCGTTGATTGTAGACCGAGTAAAAAATAATATAACTGACATGACTGAGATGTCTATTGATACAATTCCCCTATATTTACGAGGAAGCATATTCCACAATTACTTGATGATCGAAAAACGTTGAAAAAATTCAAGAAAATTTGCTTATTTCGTTTTATTAGTTCAGTTATTTGACCATCCTTCCTAATTAGAGTCCAAATAAACAATATCCAAGGCTCCAGAAAACAATTCGCTATCCCTAAATAATCGGGAAATGTACGTTCGAAAATCAGTTTCAGAAAAAAAAACTCCGTTCATCGTAAGCTCTTTAGGCAACAACAGTAGAACCGAATACGAGATACAAACTCAAGCAAAAATTTCATCGATTTTGTGCCACCAGATAAGATGGGTCGCTTACGCAGCAGAAATTGTCAATCGTTGCAAACATAACCCCTCGCAAATGGAAAATCGTAGTACGTTATCACCGCAGTATAGAAGCTAGTCTCTTACGAATAGATCCAAGTCGGTGTTTAATACGCGCGATGCTCATAACCATGAAGATCACGAGGCTGCTGTGTGAAGCAACGGAAAATAAGTGACTAAACACCCTCAACTGAAAGTTCACGATTAACTGTGTTAGACGACCAAGAGCCTCACAGCTTAAACTCTTGATGTAAACACAACCAGGATAAAGGTGTTGTACGTTCCGAAATGGATTAGTCTCTTAAAATGGTTTGTTAGAAAACAGCGTTTCTTTCTTCGCTTGCCGCTGTCTACGTAGCTAGAAGGAGAAAATGATCGACTTACCATTCCGCCAAAGTTGTTACCAGGTTGACCACCATTGTTACCACCTCCGCTATTGTTCATGAGATCAAATGGTCGGCGACTATCATCAGCATTATCCATCATACCTCCGCCGCCACCACCACCGCCCATTTGCTGATTCTGAAACGCATACGTATCGATGTTTTTGTCTCATATTATACATTTAAACAGTCTAGTGTACCTGCATAAACATATTGTTTTCTTGCTGACGCCGGTGTAATTCGTCATCTGTCCGTTTGATACGATTTTGCATTTCTTCTACATCATGTTTCATCTGCAATTCGTTGCGGGTCTTGGCTTCCACCGCCTGACGTTCCTTCATCTCCCATTCGGCCTTCTGACGGTCGCGGTCCTGCTCACGCATGCGAAGTTCTGTTCAAAAAACGAAACCATCATCGATGCATCCAACAAATGACTACAGAACGTCAAACACGTGTGCTCAAAAGTTCTAAGACGAATCAAACCGAGTAGCCTGATCGGGGGTTCGTTTTAAGAACTTGGCAGAAACAACGCGTGAATGGCTTGATTTTGGTATAAAACTGTCAGACTTTTAATCGATCACAATTATGGTGTCGTATGAACTTAACATTACTAAACAGTTATTATATATAAAGTGAGGACAAACATAAGACACATATGTAAAATTTCCAAGGAACAAACGGACCCCGCTGAGTTTGGCTTAATCGAACCAGAGCTAAATACACGTTAATAAAAAAAACGTAATTGTAACATACGTTCTCGCAGCTGCTCGGTCTCATGTTCGTAACGAGCGAACTCCATCTGGGCTTCAAGTTTTTCCTCTTCCATGATCATCTCCCTCTTCAGCGACTCGGCCTTCTGTTTGTACAGTTCATGCATGTGCTTCCAACGTTGCCCATATTCGTGTTCGAAAGAGCCAATCTCAGCAAATCGTGGTCCAACCTATAGATAAGAATTACAATCAAAGTAAGCACTACACCGCAGTTACAAAACCACATTACCTGACGAGATTTAAGGAAATCAGGAATCTTTTTGTTCAAAGATTTCTCCGGTAGACCATCGGTATCATCCTGATAAGTATAGGGTTCAACAATACATGGGCGCAAAGAAGATGTGATAAAGTAGCATTTCTCAGTGCAATAACGCAAGGCGGACATGGCACCTGGTTTGTTTTTAAACTCAACAATGCCTTCACCAGTAGATTTACCACGTTCGTCGATCTGGACGGAAGCTCGCTCCAGTGGTCCGAATACTTCAAAAGCTTTGTACAACAACTCATTGCTCACGAACGGTGTCAAGTTTCTTACGCGGAGTGCAGTCGCGTTGGGAGCGAAGCGTACTCTCAGAATACGATTCTTGCGCGAGGTTCCATCTAATTCTCGTTTAGCTTTCTCCGCGTTAGAGAAGTAATCTACACGCACAAAAGCGTAGTTCTTCTCTTTGTTCATGAATACTTCGCTGATGTCGCCGTACGGCTTGAACAGTTCTGTTAGCTCCTCCTCGGTTACATCATTTGTCAGGTTGCCAATGTACAGTCGGTTCCGACCGGAAAACTTCAGTTGCTCACTTTCAATCGGTGGAATGTCCAGTAGCGGCCCTTGCAGCATGCGCAGCTTCTCATTGATGAAATATTGCTCTCCGGGGCCACTACGGCGCCTATCAAAGCTTTGATCATTCTAAAAAAAATGCATTCAGTTAGGGAATTGGAGTAGTTTGACAAATAATTCATAACTGTTGTTTGATGAGATTTTACTTAGTCGAATGTAATTTAAAACTACATATTCATATAATCTGCTATTTCTTCAACCAGAATTCATAATTTATAAGGTAAAGTATCCACTATGCATGCAGTTATAAATTTTTCTTATTAATTCTTTAATTTCCTAATCAGAAATTAGAAATGCCAACTTATCTCTTAGTAATACACGAGAATATATAGGAACAGATTTGTTGAATTTTATCGATTTCAAAGCATAAATTTAAACATATTGGTAACTACTTTCGTTTTCAGCCTAAGTGAAAACTTGTCGTTCAGCCGCCATTGCATTCTGGCATAATTTACATTTTCCATTTTTTATCATTCATATTTTGTTCCAATTCAATCAGCAGATAAAATAATGCACATTTTTATGTTGGAATAGAAGTCTTTAAAATGATACACTAAAAACTTCCAAAAACTTGAGAGAATTACAAGAAATGGAAATAAGAACTCTGAAGTTTCACCCTCGGCAGAAGCTAGGTATGAATTTTGCTGAGCGCTATGGTGCCGATGACGTGTCATGACGTCAATGACCGCATGAAAATTCGATGGCTAACGGTATCTTTAGAGCCGACCGAAACAATGCATAAACAGTAAAAAAACAACGAATCAAATATTTTCATAAAATTTAATAAAAAATATGTCCAACGCATGATGCTACAGATTTCCGCCATCTTGGAGCGCATGTTAGAAAATTGTAAAACTAGCATCCAACAGCATATCTGCCGCCATTTTGAAAAAAGCTACTTTATTGATTTTTGCCTGAAAATTCAGATTTTGCCATTAAAATACTTACATCGTTGCCCTGATTGTTGCGATTCCGGTTACCGCCACGGTTTCCTGGTCCACCACCTTGACGACCATGTTGCTGTTGCTGCTGCTGCTGCTGTAAGTTGTTACCGTCATTGCCACCGTCCGGATTATTCTGTCGATTACCACCGCCGCCCTGTTGGTTTCGATTGTTGAACCGGTTTTGATTTCCACCACGGTTTTTGTTCTGATTTCCGCCGCGATTTTGGTTCTGATTCTGATTTTGTCCTTTGTTGCCTCCTTGATTCTGGTTACCACCTTGATTCTGGTTACCGCCTTGGTTCTGATTACCACCTTGATTTTGATTACCAGGTCCACCACCCTGCTGCTGCTGACCAGGGTTATTAGGCTGCCGCTGAGGCAACGGAGTACCGTTAACTTCTGGTTTGGCCACCTCCATTTGTTGTCGACTTCTTTGTACACAAGTTAACTACGTAAGACGTTATGTAATACTAAAAACCAAGTTTCAGTTATATTTTCCAAACTTTTTAGCAGAATCAACCACAATTTAACCAAAACCACAAACTAACCAACGCAGTACGTACAGTTCGACAGTCTGGAGCGAAGTGAGAAATGTTCCACAATCACGAAGAAAGTCTACACCGTTTTGGTACCACACTCTGTACTAAAGTGTTACCAGATGTATGCTCGGTCTACCCACGATGTACACTGATAAAAATTTGTACGATCGATTCATTTGCAAATAACATAATAGCAAAACACACCACATCCAAAGAAACAACACATCTAAGCTAAGTGAAAAATAATCTTATCTTGCATCTTAGTAAATATGCACATGATCGCTTTGGTTATGTATTGGAATGAAAAAGCATATTAAATTCTAAGACAAGACCTGATATCTGGGGGGGCTGCTTTTGTTCCAAAACGGACCAGTTTCTGATTGGCTGATTTTGATGTTGCCACCTGCACATTGTGAAAAGAAAAAACTTTTGCAGGGTACGCGAGCAATGATGCCAAGTATAAAGAAAATCAGAAAACAAATTTATTAAAATGTATAATTTTAGCTCACCAATGAAAATGAAAATTTTAGGAGAATGTTTAACTTTTTTTTCAATCTCATTGGTAATAAATGTTTATAGTGGCAAGACTGTGTAATTAAAATAGGCATCAAGCCGTCTTACTTTTTAGTGAATTAAAGTGTAACCAAAAAAAGATTTGTTAAATTAGTGTAAACTCGAAAGTGTGTTTAGTTTTACGAGAAGAATGAACTGTTGTGTTCCACACTGTGGTCGCATTAAGCATTTCTATCCGAACCTGACTTTTCCCGGTTTCCAAAAAATCCGGTAATACGTCAACAATGGATCCGATTGTTCGTTCAACATTAGATATTTTGTGTTTTGTCATCAAAGCTCAATTAATTGTTTTTAAGCATTAATATATAATAAAGAAATGCATTCACCAAAACATGTTTTATGTTTATTTCAAATCAAAAACCTAAAGTCTAAAAATTTAAATGTAATATTTTTTTCCTAGCATAGTTATTAAAAAAATTCTGTAAATATAGCTACACTGTAGCCGATACGTTGGTATTTATTCCACAGGGCGAAAATGACGAGAAGGATGATTCGGAAGGAAGAATAAGAAGCCAGTTGTCAGGTCTTGTCTTAGATTAAATTGAAGTGATATTAACATATGAATCGATCATGCAAATTTTTATCAGTGCACCTTAGCAATCATGGCGAGGTGTTCGTTTGCTTGTGGCTACTCTGTGGCACAGAATGGTGTTTTACCCAAAATTGGATAGAACCTTATAGCGGCCCTTACACGAGCATTAAAAATGTCATTTTAAATGATGACTAAGTAATGATGTATTTCAAATAGCGGCCCTTACACGAGCATTAAAAATGTCATTTTAAATGATGTTATTTAAATGATGTAATTCAAATTTGTTAGAAATTTCGTCATTAGTGCACCACTACACGTTCATTAAAATGATATTTTTTTTACTAATGACATTTTTAATGACTCGTGTAAGGGCCGCTAATTTGTTAGAAATCTCGTCTCGACCTCCCCGCCTGATGAGAGTATTCTCTGATGGCCATTTTTATGAAATGTATTTTTTTAATTATACAAAGTGAACACTTTCAATTCAGGATGTAAGTATTTAAATAATGTCATTGTCCTGCGATAGCTGCTCGCGCATCGACAAAATATTGATCATCATGGAGACCATGCTGAGATGTGGACCGCTACCGGCTACCGTACCGACATCTTAGTTTTTACTATTGCCCAGATCATATCACTAGCTTCTAAAGGGACTGTCGATGTTTGATTGAGGACCAGTCCTTGCCACTGTTGTGTTGATGTGTGCAATTCTCCATGCTGCGGTGGCGAGTGAATCGTTTTGTAACTAGCTACGACGCGTGGGTCAAAGTTAAATGCGCTCTCTAGAATAATCAGAGTTAGATGTAGCATCACTGTGATGTTTTATCGCATCGGACCAACCTTCTGCTTGTAAGGGAATTGACGTCCGCTGGTAGAGTGGAACAAGGGGTTATCATTGTCAGAACTAATAGGCTCAAATTTTGCAGGTCCCAGTAGGAAGTCTTAGAATTAATTTCGCATTTGATTTAGAAAGCATATAATAGCGAGAGTTGGTCAGATGATGTTGAGCAGATAATTCCAGTTGCATCTGCACTATGGTTTAGCATTACCGGCAAGCCAACGATAATGTCCGCTAGACACCCACTGTAGAAGAGTAGACCGGTTAAAGAAATAAAATAACTAAAACAAAACAATGTATTATCCTCATCCGAAAACAAAACGGTACAAATCTTTTCCGTGCACTAAATTGACAGAGCGAGATCTAGTTTCTCTCTCTTCCTTGTAGCAGTGAACTAGTTTCTACCTGAATTGAACGAGGAACAACTATTATGCCGATAGGGCAGCTTGCCTATAAAAAATTGTGTGTTTCAACTGGAACGGGCATTCTTGCGGATAATTTTGAAGCAATCAGCTACACGGCAGCATTATGGCGAGCTAAGAAGACAGCGGTTGTGATTCACGGAAATGCGACGATACGGGAAAGCAGCCAAAAAGGAAACGGCCGACGGAAACAAAGAGGGACCAAACCATCCAACAGCAGCATCTGGACAAAGAGGGCACGGCGATTCACGACAATGGCGCAATAGTGATTCCCAGAAAGTAAGTAATGGATGAAACAATGCTTTTCGTGTATCGGAACTATTAAAAAAAAGAACTATTGGAATTTGCTTATATGGAGCTTCGGTGGCTACAGACGAAGCTTGAAATTTGCTTAAAATATTGTGATGAAAAAAAAAAAATTTATCGAACTTCGATGGATAAAGGCGAAGTATCGACATAAGATGCAATTAAAAATGTTTCGAAATTTCCTAATGAAGAGTAGGAATGCATTGGCTTCGGTGGAAATAGACGAAGTTCCAATATTTTCTTGCTTATGATGCAATAGGAATATATTGATCAGATTGTGAGCATTTGTGGTTTGAAATATTAGGATCTCAGTTTGCACTTTTGGCAATTCTGGATGAAAAGATGAAATGCAAGTGCTTCGGTGGAAAAGACGAAGTTCCGCATGTAATTTTCAGCTCTTGAGAAAATAAAATATAAATATAAAAAAATTTTATCGGATATGCGTCCCAAAATATTGGAATCTGATGAGTTATTTTTATTTTTTTCTAGACAACACTCGAAAAAGCGATTACTACGAGAACTGAAGTCAGCTCTTGATAAAAATAACTCTCTCCGGGAGAGGCTTGAACAGCTATCTACAGACCCGATTTTGAATGACAATATTGAACCCTCCGGTTCCAGTACGGTTCGCGAAGATATGCATAACACAAGAGATGATTCTCTATTACTCTCTACAATGAGTAGTTGGACTTTGGGAACATTAAATATACCAGAGTGTGTACCGTCGGAAGGAGAGACAGAGGTTGACAAACGTGCTTTCGAATACTGGAAAGATATTTTCGTGTCATCCTTGCAACTTATAAATGCTCCCGATGAACATACTAAATACGGTCTGTTTAAAATTAAAGCGGGAACGAAGCTGAGAGAAATTTATAATACAACCTCTTCAACACCGCTAATGTCGGATGAGGCAACAGCACCATTTTCTAATGCAATAGATCGGCTTAATGAGTATTTCGGATCTCGATCGTATATTCTCGCTCAAAGAGGCAAATTGATGAACATGTGTCAGACATCATCAGAAAACAGTATCCAGTTTGTTCGACGAGTTGGTAGTGCAGCAAAATTATGTAATTACACTAACGATGAGGAAATGGAGGCGGTAGTGAGAGTTGTAACGAAAGGAGCACTTGATAGTCGAGTACGAGTCCTGGCTCATCGCAATTGGGTAAAACAAGGATCCATGAAAGATCTTATCGACTTAGTTCAAGATCGAGAATTAGAAAAGGCAAATGAGGAAGAATTCCGACGAAATCACGGGCATCAGGAAGTAAAGCATGTGGCAGCAATTTCGCAGGGGTATGATAGTTTTCGTTCAAAAACCGCGGGACACTGGAATTCAGGTGGAATCAGAGGTGCTCGAGGGGCAGGAAGAGCTCGAGGTAAAATAGGCCGACCATTCTCACGCAGTCATGGATTAGCTTCGGCTAATAATTGTTGGCGGTGCGGAAGTGTATACCATTATCCGAATCAGTGTCCTGTGATGCAGAAAGTATGTAGAATCTGTGGCAAAGTAGGCCACATCGCTCGTGTTTGTTCTTCTATGAAAAATCAGCCGTCACACGTAGCGTCATTGAAACGGAAATATGACTTCGATGATGAAACGACTGACAACAAAATTGAACAACAAGACAACCTCGAACCTTCAATTGAGGTACAAGAACAAAATGTTTCTTCTACATAAATTTGTTTCCTTTTAAATTATTATTTGAACAAATGAATTCAAGTTTCGTTAAAGTTTCATTTAATTTGATTGTTACACTGAATTTGAAATAAATATATACACATATAGAGATATTAAAAAAAAAATCGTTGTATTGATTACAGGTACAAATGTCGTGTCCAGATGAAGTTGGAAGTTTTGATGTAGCAAGCTTTGAACATACTAACATAAATCAAAAGACAGCCATTTATCAAAATAGTGCTTTTGTTATAGCTTGGGTCGCCGGTATACAAATAAAATTTCTTGTAGATTCTGGAGCTCAAGTAAATACAATAACCAAGAATTCATTCAAGAAGCTTTTATCAGAAGGTAAAGGCATTCATACTCTACGATACACGTCTGACAAGCAACTGAAGGCTTATGCCTCTGACGGCGAAATAGAAATAATCGCAAACTTTTCGGCAGAGTTGTTTATAACAGACGACAGACCGGTAATGATCGAAGAATTCTATGTAGTTAACGAATCATGTGCACTATTGGGATTCAGTACGGCTATAAGATATAGTATTTTAGCAGTGGGGCTCGATGTTCCAATAAGTCAAACGTACCCGAACCCATCATGGCCATGTGAATTGAGTATTGCCCGTTTTTCTCAAAGCAAGCTCACCATGACGCATGAGTTTCCGAAATTCAATGTGCCACCAGTACTATTAAGATACGATGAGAATATGCCTCCATCACGCAATGTATATACACACATTCCAACAGCGTTCAAGGAACTTACAAAGCAGAAGTTAGATGAATTGAAATCAGCCGGTATAATCGAAAGTGTGACAATCGACATGGACAGGTCGTTTTGTTCTTCCTTGCTCGTCGTTCCTAAGGGGAAGAATGACATACGCCTTGTTATAGATCTAAGAGGTCCGAATCGTTGTATATATCGAAATCCATTTAAAATGCCGACGTTTGAGTCCATATTAAGGTAGCGCTTCGCCGTGGTCAGGTCGAAGCGAGACAACTCACTGCTTCCTCTTGCTTTGTCGCCGAAATTTCACCCTAAATTGCAAATTTCTCCAATACTAACCCGATTCACGAAAAATCAAAAACATACAATTGTAGGTAAATGATTTTACTATGCATTTGGCGAAAAATATCAGTTGGAAAGCTTTTCTTTCGCGAGATTTCGTGCGAGTTTTGTTAAACATTTTGTTTTATTTTTTCCTTTTCTCGCTATAAACAACTCGCAAATGTAGGGATGTGCTACGTTTTCAACAAAGCGTCAAAGCTAGTAACGATGAAAATCATTACTGATTTCTCGTTCTATTGAAACATGAATAGTAATTATTTTACAAAGTAGTAACACTTACTTACATTTTCTACTCATTTATATTCAACGTTTACGCAGAGAGAACGGAAAACGAAAACAAAAGAAATGTTGTTAGCGTCTACCACATGTGGCATTTTGCACATCCCAATGCATGCGTTGACATTGTGTGCGTGCGAAAGAATAAGGAAAAACTCATTTATTTTTATAACTCGCACGAAATCTTTCGATAATAACGTTTATCAGGCACAATTTATATACGAATCGATAGAAAAATTAATTATCTAGAATCGTATGTTCTTGGAATTTCCGTTTTCTTTCCCGTTTTCTCACAATTTTGGGTAAAGTGCGTGAAACCCCGGGATAGGCAGCGAACTCCCGTGACCACGGCGAAGCGCTACCTTAATGGAACTTCATGGGGCACAGTGGTTTTCTACCATCGATCTATCCAATGCATTCTTCCATGTAGAGTTGAGTGAAAGTTCTCGAAACTTAACAAACTTTTTTGCTGGAGACGCAATTTATCGGTATACACGACTTCCATTTGGTCTGTGTAATGCCCCAGATATTTTCCAAGAGATATTACAAACAGTAGTTCTTACTGGATGTGAAGGCGCTGTGAATTATCTAGACGATATTTTAGTCACAGGTAGAACTAAAATTGAACACGATGAAAATCTGGCCAAAGTTATGAGCTGTTTGGAAAATCACAATGTTAAGATCAATATGGAAAAATGTTCGTTCGGGAAACAATCTGCTGTTTTCTTAGGGTTCACTATATCTTCAGAAGGATGGAAAATTGCAGATGATAAGATTACAGCAATTAAGAATTTTAGAAGCCCAGAAACAATCGCTGAAGTAAAAAAGGCGGGTGGGTAATGTCAGAGACATAACTGGATGTCGTGAATACGAAAACAACTGACATGTTCCTTAACACTTCCGAATATCAATTGTATGAATTATGCACGGTTTCCCCTTTTCACATTTTTCGCAAAACAAAGAAAGCTTCACTTGATCTCGATTACTGTGAATTTCACACAGCGAAAAGTGCACAAATCTAAGCAAACTGTTCTTGATTTGCAGTAATCTGAGGATATTTCCCTACGATTTGCGAACAACAAATCCTAATAGTTCTTTAGAAAAATTTTAGAGCCATTAGAACGGCTGATATTGTGTAATGCTCTCCACCGTTGTTTTTTTCCCAATGCTAATGACTGGCAGCTGTGACGTAATCGCTCTTGTCGAAAGCGAAACTAGCTGTGCAGACGACACAAAACACATCTGCTCGCAGTGGCGATTGAATCCAAACTGATTGAATTTTTGTTAAGAGATTTCCTTTTATGTGATTTCGTTTGTAGCTTTCTCACTAATGGGCGGTCCTAACGGCTATAAAAATAGCCGCATTCAGAATTTTAATGTCGATTATTTCATTTCGGATTTGCATAATTTATTGAAAGAAACTATCAATATGCTGAAGGGACTCGTTTCTAGTATTCAGAAAGGTCAAATTGCGTAATTCTCTACGACATTAAACTCTAAAACATTTTTTGCAGAAAAAGGCTTCACTTGATCTCGATTACTGTGAATTTCACACAGCGAAAAGTGCACAAATCTAAGCAAACTGTTCTTGATTTGCCGTAAACTGAGGATATTTCCCTACGATTTGCGAACAACAAATCCTAATAGTTCTTTAGAAAAATTTTAGAGCCATTAGAAGTGCTGATATTGTGCAATGCTCTCCACCGTTATTTTTTTCCCAATGCTAATGACTGGCAGCTGTGACGTAATCGCTCTTGTCGAAAGCGTGCAGACGACACAAAACACATCTGCTCGCAGTGGCGATTGAATCCAAACTGATTGAATTTTTGTTAAGAGATTTCCTTTTATGTGATTTCGTTTGTAGCTTTCTCACTAATGGGCGGTCCTAACGGCTATAAAAATAGCCGCATTCAGAATTTTAATGTCGATTATTTCATTTCGGATTTGCATAATTTATTGAAAGAAACTATCAATATGCTGAAGGGACTCGTTTCTAGCATTCAGAAAGGTCAAATTGCGTAATTCTCTACGACATTAAACTCTAAAACATTTTTTGCAGAAAAAGGCTTCACTTGATCTCGATTACTGTGAATTTCACACAGCGAAAAGTCCACAAATCTAAGCAAACTGTTCTTGATTTGCCGTAAACTGAGGATATTTCCCTACGATTTGCGAACAACAAATCCTAATAGTTCTTTAGAAAAATTTTAGAGCCATTAGAACGGCTGATATTGTGCAATGCTCTCCACCGTTGTTTTTTTTTCCAATGCTAATGACTGGCAGCTGTGACGTAATCGCTCTTGTCGAAAGCGTGCAGACGACACAAAACACATCTGCTCGCAGTGGCGATTGAATCCAAACTGATTGAATTTTTGTTAAGAGATTTCCTTTTATGTGATTTCGTTTGTAGCTTTTTCACTAATGGGCGGTCCTAACGGCTATAAAAATAGCCGCATACAGAATTTTATTGTCGATTATTTCATTTCGAATTTGCATAATTTATTGAAAGAAACTATCAATATGCTGTAGGGATTCGTTTCTAGCATTCACAAGGACCAAATTGAGGAACTCACTGCGATATTCACCACTTTTCGGAACATTTTTCCCGGACGATTTGTTGTACAGCAGCAGATATTTTGTTTTCTTCCTTAGAACGCCTTCTGACATGGTGTTGACATGGAGCAAATGAGACAGGTTTTTCAATAGTGTACTATTGAAATACTTCAATGCTTTTGCTATACACGTTTAAATTGAAAAATTTCGATTCTATTGGTAGTTAGATTATATAAATCCTTTCACAGATCACTGAGCTATGAGCTTTAAAAATACGAGAAAGGCAAACGCGCCTTATGAATTATCCTTTTTGATACTCGTTTATACCAAACATTTCAGAAAAGTTTAATTTTGAATTATTTGAGACTATGTCACAAAACTGAAAATTTTATCATAAAATTGTGATCATATTTCCATGTCGGCATGTCGCAAGAATTATGTTGATTCATTAGATACAACAATAGATATTCACGATCAAAAACTTATCACTCTCTCAGAGGGTAAATTTTGAAAAGGCACCCCATAGTAAAGTAAGTCGTATTCACGACAAAAGTTTTTTGGGATTGATCAACTTTGTGGAGCGTTTCATTCATCATCGTGCGGATAGAACGCGTAGACTTCGAGAATTAGCCAAAGCAGAACGATTTTATTGGAGCAATGATTTAGAAGAAGAATTTGAGTATCTCAAGAACGAAGGATGGAGAGTGATCACAACATTGGGATATTTCAACAGAGAAGATAAAACAGAATTGTACGTTGATGCTTCACCTTATGGATTGGGTGCGGTATTAGTACAATATGACACTAATATGAAACCTAGAGTAATCGGTTGTGCTTCAAAAACTCTTTCGCTTACGGAACAAAAGTACCCACAAACCCAAAGAGAGGCTTTAGCAATGGTATGGGGAGTCGAACGCTTCACGATGTATTTAATGAGCTTAGATTTTACGATACGCACCGATGCTGAGTCGAATGAATTCATCTTCGGAGGACTTCACAGGATTGGAAAGAGAGCGGTGTCTAGAGCAGAGGCTTGGGCACTGCGTTTGCAACCCTACCGGTTCGACATAAAGCGGGTATCCAGCGAAACTAATATTGCGGATGCGCTTTCTAGACTTATGAAACAATCTCAATCAGCAGAATCGTATGATGAAACAAACGAAAAGCATTTGCTATATTTTTTGGATGGAGGCGCATTGCAAATCTCATTAAATGATATTGAAGAACATTCTCAGGGCGACGGGGAATTAAACAAAGTAAGGTTATCAGTTGAAACTGGTAAATGGGATAGTGGATTACGTCGTTATGAATGTTTAGCGAAAGAGCTCCACGTATTTGGAGAGCTAGTATTCAAAAATAATCAAATTATTCTCCCTGTCTCTTTGCGCCAGAAGGCTATTAGTTCAGCTCATCAAGGTCATGTGGGAATAGCATCCACAAAAAAAAGGCGGGTGGGTAATGTCAGAGACATAACTGGATGTCGTGAATACGAAAACAACTGACATGTTCCTTAACACTTCCGAATATCAATTGTATGAATTATGCACGGTTTCCCCTTTTCACATTTTTCGCAAAACAAAGAAAGCTTCACTTGATCTCGATTACTGTGAATTTCACACAGCGAAAAGTGCACAAATCTAAGCAAACTGTTCTTGATTTGCAGTAATCTGAGAATATTTCCCTACGATTTGCGAACAACAAATCCTAATAGTTCTTTAGAAAAATTTTAGAGCCATTAGAACGGCTGATATTGTGTAATGCTCTCCACCGTTGTTTTTTTCCCAATGCTAATGACTGGCAGCTGTGACGTAATCGCTCTTGTCGAAAGCGAAACTAGCTGTGCAGACGACACAAAACACATCTGCTCGCAGTGGCGATTGAATCCAAACTGATTGAATTTTTGTTAAGAGATTTCCTTTTATGTGATTTCGTTTGTAGCTTTCTCACTAATGGGCGGTCCTAACGGCTATAAAAATAGCCGCATTCAGAATTTTAATGTCGATTATTTCATTTCGGATTTGCATAATTTATTGAAAGAAACTATCAATATGCTGAAGGGACTCGTTTCTAGTATTCAGAAAGGTCAAATTGCGTAATTCTCTACGACATTAAACTCTAAAACATTTTTTGCAGAAAAAGGCTTCACTTGATCTCGATTACTGTGAATTTCACACAGCGAAAAGTGCACAAATCTAAGCAAACTGTTCTTGATTTGCCGTAAACTGAGGATATTTCCCTACGATTTGCGAACAACAAATCCTAATAGTTCTTTAGAAAAATTTTAGAGCCATTAGAAGTGCTGATATTGTGCAATGCTCTCCACCGTTATTTTTTTCCCAATGCTAATGACTGGCAGCTGTGACGTAATCGCTCTTGTCGAAAGCGTGCAGACGACACAAAACACATCTGCTCGCAGTGGCGATTGAATCCAAACTGATTGAATTTTTGTTAAGAGATTTCCTTTTATGTGATTTCGTTTGTAGCTTTCTCACTAATGGGCGGTCCTAACGGCTATAAAAATAGCCGCATTCAGAATTTTAATGTCGATTATTTCATTTCGGATTTGCATAATTTATTGAAAGAAACTATCAATATGCTGAAGGGACTCGTTTCTAGCATTCAGAAAGGTCAAATTGCGTAATTCTCTACGACATTAAACTCTAAAACATTTTTTGCAGAAAAAGGCTTCACTTGATCTCGATTACTGTGAATTTCACACAGCGAAAAGTCCACAAATCTAAGCAAACTGTTCTTGATTTGCCGTAAACTGAGGATATTTCCCTACGATTTGCGAACAACAAATCCTAATAGTTCTTTAGAAAAATTTTAGAGCCATTAGAACGGCTGATATTGTGCAATGCTCTCCACCGTTGTTTTTTTTTCCAATGCTAATGACTGGCAGCTGTGACGTAATCGCTCTTGTCGAAAGCGTGCAGACGACACAAAACACATCTGCTCGCAGTGGCGATTGAATCCAAACTGATTGAATTTTTGTTAAGAGATTTCCTTTTATGTGATTTCGTTTGTAGCTTTTTCACTAATGGGCGGTCCTAACGGCTATAAAAATAGCCGCATACAGAATTTTATTGTCGATTATTTCATTTCGAATTTGCATAATTTATTGAAAGAAACTATCAATATGCTGTAGGGATTCGTTTCTAGCATTCACAAGGACCAAATTGAGGAACTCACTGCGATATTCACCACTTTTCGGAACATTTTTCCCGGACGATTTGTTGTACAGCAGCAGATATTTTGTTTTCTTCCTTAGAACGCCTTCTGACATGGTGTTGACATGGAGCAAATGAGACAGGTTTTTCAATAGTGTACTATTGAAATACTTCAATGCTTTTGCTATACACGTTTAAATTGAAAAATTTCGATTCTATTGGTAGTTAGATTATATAAATCCTTTCACAGATCACTGAGCTATGAGCTTTAAAAATACGAGAAAGGCAAACGCGCCTTATGAATTATCCTTTTTGATACTCGTTTATACCAAACATTTCAGAAAAGTTTAATTTTGAATTATTTGAGACTATGTCACAAAACTGAAAATTTTATCATAAAATTGTGATCATATTTCCATGTCGGCATGTCGCAAGAATTATGTTGATTCATTAGATACAACAATAGATATTCACGATCAAAAACTTATCACTCTCTCAGAGGGTAAATTTTGAAAAGGCACCCCATAGTAAAGTAAGTCGTATTCACGACAAAAATGGGTTGTATAGAGGTACAGTAAAGTAAATTCCGCATAATTCTTTAGGAGTATTATTATGGTTTTAAGAAGAACCGAACAGAAGTCTGGAATAGAGAACTGGACCCTGAGTTCAAGACCTAAATTTAGATCCAATAACAGACTCAGAATCCAGTTTCAGTCGCTGCTGGTTCTCGCCTTGATGGCCAGCAAGCGAATGCGAGATGCGACCGGAGCGTTTGAGGTTTTAACCACGCAGAAGGTGCATTCTCCGTCGCTGCTGGTTAACTCCCGCTGCTGTTGCTGGTTAAGGTCCTCTCGCCTCGATGGCCAGCAAGCGAATGAGAGATGCGACCTGAGCGTTTGAGGTTTTAACCACGCAGAAAGTGCATTCTCCTTCGCTGCTGGTTGATGATTCCTGTCCCACGACGTCTGCTTCCATCGAAACCACGAAAAGAAATGATCGATTTTCGATCACGGTTCCCCTTTTATACGCATTCAGTTGAAGATATGTGCCTGACTACCTCAAAATCGTCGTCCTTGCGCGAAAAACCCAAGCGAAAGTAAAGAGTTTTCCGCGTTGTTTTCAAATTTTAAGAAAACTTAATTTTTGACTTGTTTGTGGTTATCGCACACTGTTCAAAATATTATCCTGAATTCCTGATCATATTTTTGATGAAATGGTGAAAGAATTATGTTGCTACCATTAATACAAGTCGAGATATTCACGATTAAGTTCTGCCCATTCTTCCATATGGCTAATTTTGAAAAGGCGCCCCATAGTAAAGTAAGTCGTATTGACGACAAAAATTTTGCGAGAATATTTTTGGTGGCCAGGAATGTCGAAAGATGTTGAAACCCTTATAAATAATTGCGAAACTTGTATACGGCTATCTAGAAAAAATCCACCCATTCCACTAAGCAGCCGTGAATTACCCAACGGACCATGGGAAATTCTTCAAGTTGATTTTTTTACAGACAATACATTTGGTCATGGAGAATTCATGGTTATCGTTGATGTATACTCTCGTTTTCTACATGTTGTCGAAATGCATAGTATGGATTCAGAAGCAACAAATAAAGCCCTAGGTAGAGTGTTTTCCTTGTGGGGCAACCCCATGATCATTCAAACCGACAATGGTCCACCTTTTCAAAGCAACAGCTTTGTGCAATTTTGGGAGGATAAGGGTATAAAAATCCGGAAATCAATTCCATTAAGCCCGCAATCAAATGGGGCAGTGGAAAGACAAAACGAAGGTATCAAAAAAGCTCTCGCAGCATCTAAATTGGATAAAGTCAATTGGAAGTATGCCCTGGAGCAATACGTTCACATTCACAACAAAGTTAGGCCTCTGTCGAGACTTGGAGTTACGCCTTTCGAGTTATTAGTGGGATGGAAATTTAGAGGAACCTTCCCTTGTCTCTGGACAGCCAATTCAAATATCGATCATGAAGATGTAAAAGAGAGAGACGCATTTTCCAAACTTGAAAGCAAACAATACGCGGATACAAGATGAGGAGCAAAATATTCAGATTTGAAAGTTGGAGACAGAGTATTCTTGACGCAGTCGAAACGGTTTAAGTCAGACCCCACATACGGTTCTGAAAAATACACTGTTGTAGCTCGGGATGGAGCTAAACTGGTAGTTCGTAGCGATCGCGGCGTTCTATACTCACGGAATGTGTCAGATGCAAAAAAAATTACGGAGTCAAACAACACAATGACTCTTGATGAAACAGGTAGCAGTTCTTCCGAAAATAGTGTTATGATGAGTAATGCACAAACAGTTTGTGAACGAAATGATGTCCAAGAACTGAGACCACAAAGACAGCACCGAAAACCAAAAAAATTCGATAACATGTTATTATATCATATTTTTGAGTAGAGTAGGGGAGGAATGAGATGTAGAAGAGTAGACCGGTTAAAGAAATAAAATAACTAAAACAAAACAATGTCTTATCCTCATCCGAAAACAAAACGGTACAAATCTTTTCCGTGCACTAAATTGACAGAGCGAGATCTACACTCAAATAAAAATTCACGTTCGATTCACTTGAAAAATCACGTAGAATGGTTTCAAATGTCAAATTGAATATATTACGTGACGAAAATGAATGTTATACGAACATCCCCTAAAATGAATAGAGTCATCACACAAAGTTTACGTGAATTGACCAAACGTCAAACAATCTACGTGAATTTCCAGTGTGAAAAACTCGATTTTGAAAATGGCGAGCAGCGGCCCTCGAAGTGTAAGTAGTGTAAATATTTGCGAGAAAAGTTATTTAATTACAATTTTTTACTCCATCGACCGGATCATTCAAGCATGAAAGTTTCCATGTGTTCAACTGGACCGAGTGCCTGCGTGAGTCCGGAAGTTTACCCGTTCCTGCCGAATGCTTCAAACAGGCCGTCGGTATGAAGCTAGAGACACTGGAACCATGTAATGCGACTTCAACCTGCATCGGTAGTGTTGTGGGAGTTCTTGGATCTCGACTTCGGCTTCGGTTGGATGGCAGTGACAACTTTAACGATTTCTGGAAGCTTGTCGATTTGAAATACCACGACGTTATTAGTTGCTTTTTAAGTCATTGGAATTATATGACAATTTTCTGAAATAAATATTTTATATTTCATGACATTTTTCATTTCATAGATTTATACTAAAATCTGGAATCTCCCTTTTGACTTCAACCAATATATAAAATAGTGATTTTCTGGTATCTAAATTTGGTATGAACTGATAGATAAATGTGATATGAACAGTACATTACATTTTACCTATGAAACACGTAACTTTTACTGGATTATGCATTAAACAGCTTTTAAATGCCAGTCCATTAAAACCTACGTGAAAAGTAGGGTGGAAAATATTCACATAACTTTTCACGTAACTATAATATGATTTTGAGTGTAGTTTCTCTCTCTTCCTTGTAGAAGTGAACTAGTTTCTACCTGAATTGAACGAGGAACAACTATTATGCCGATAGGGCAGCTTGCCTATAAAAAATTGTGTGTTTCAACTGGAACGGGCATTCTTGCGGATAATTTTGAAGCAACAGCATTTAGCTGGAAACCATCAATTGGACCTGAGAGGACAACAGCAACACTTGGGATCAGCTACACGGCAGCATTATGGCGAGCTACGAAGACAGCGGTTGTGATTCACGGAAATGCGACGATACGGGAAAGCAGCCAAAAAGGAAACGGCCGACGGAAACAAAGAGGGACCAAACCATCCAACAGCAGCATCTGGACAAAGAGGGCACGGCGATTCACGACACCCACCAGTGTACTCCAAGGCGATATTCGATTATTCTCCATCGGATTCGGATCTGAGAAGTAAAAATGGGTCACCGTTTCCCAGCTTCCCAGCTCCCAGTTCCAAACGAGCAAACGACCTGTCAATTCAATGTAAAGCTAATGGAATGTTTTGAATTGTTGCCAAAATTACGGATGAGATGTCGTCACTCTGGTTATAGGCACTCTACTTCATATGACAACATTGGACACTAAGGTAACTGTTATTTGAAATCAACAATTGTTGGCCTTTGTTGCCAGTTTCAATAAATTTTGAAGCGATTTCATTTTGACATTACCAGTTACTGAGGGGTAGTTAAATTTGCGATACAGTTTTGATAGACGAGTGGCAGGTCGTGTCGTCGATTACACGTTCATTAAAATGATATTAATTTTTAGTAATGACATTTTTAATGACTCGTGTAAGGGCCGCTTATCAAACTGATTGATATCTCGGTTGATTTTTCAATAGGGCGTATAAGCAAGTGACAGTTTCTCTTTAATCACTCTCTCTTTCGATTATTGTGATGTGATTAAAAAGATTTTCTTTGATATCACTGTTCTGTTTAAAAGTCGAAAGTTTCGTGTAATTAATAGAAGAGAAAGTAAACAAAGAGAAACTGTCACTTCAATATACGCCCTTTTGAAAAATTAACCGAGATATGATGTCTGTTGAATATGTCACTAACTATAAGTGACATTCGTCGTACATCGGCCAAAATTTTTTAATACAACTACTCAATTTTTTGGAAGGTATGATTTTTGCAAAATTGGGTACCAGTTACTCCATTACTGCAAAAACCATACCTACCCAAAAATTGAATATTTGAATAAAGAAAAAGTTCACCGATGTGCGAAGGATGTAACTTAAATTTTTTTTCAAAAGAGGGCGAAACTCACATTGACAGCAAATTGAGAAAACCATCAATGTTTTTTTTTTTTAAATTTGGTTTCCTTTCCTTTCTATACTCTCTGATCAATATTTTTGGCTCTTTGATTCTATTTCGCTGAATTAAGCAGTGTTCATACGACGACACGACCAGGCACTCCGAAGGAAAATCGGAATAAAATGTGTTCGTGAGCGATTTACCACCAGTTATCGCAAATATAGCGACCCCTTGTTGATGATAAAAATGAAATTCTTAAGCAACACTGTTCTGGTGCTACAACATAGTTACCAAGGTACTCTAGAAATAAAAATAAACAAGTAAATTGAGAAAGTTCGTCTGAATTCGAATATCGCAAGATTGCTTCTGTGAAGTTTTAAAGATTATTTAAAATATTTCTCACAGATTTATAATTTCAGTTTGACCAGATGGTGGTGTTTTGGAAGAGCCTACAAGCTTTTGAATTTAGTAAGCTTTCAAATATGAATCTTCAGAAAATATACGAAATCTAGCTGTGTATATACCCGATTTCGCTGCGAACTTCACTATCAATATATTCGAAAATTTGACGAAGTTACCAGTTAATTGTTTCCTGATAAGAGATGAAGAGAGCGTGTATAAAACAGCCCAAGAATACGGCCGGTTACTCACTCAAATTGTTATCTGTCCATAGAATAAATATCGATTGTACTATGACACGACCGACCGCAGTAAAATGCCTATTCATTTATTTTTCAATAAACTAAAAATAGTTGTTGCAAAGGTATTTTACTTTACATCTCGTTCATGGATGTTCTGTTTGTACAAGTACCGAGTGTTTGAATACGGGTGGATTATCTTAAGTATGACTTGCATAACTTTTAATTCTGTCATATCAAAAATACTTCTTCACTAAGAATCTTGGTGAAGTTAATCTAAGTCGTCTTAATCGTTTTAATTTTTCGTCATATTTTCCCTGTATGAGTTTTTATTGATATTTTGTAGAATTGGCTAATAAGCTAACCATTTAAATTAAACCCATTGGCATATGAGCTAACCATTTAATTTAAACCCATAATACATTTATAATTGCAATTTCGTATTCTTCCTTTGCGACATACAATAGAACCGTGGTGAAATACTAATTGATTTGTTTTGTTCTATTCAATTTTTTCAATTGAACAACAAACGTAACCAAGGATATTGTTATTCTAGAATCAACAGTTTATCAACCTGGGTTGCCAGTTCCAAACATATTTACCAAGATCTCATTTTGACATTACGAGTTACTGAGGGGTAGTTAAATTTACGATACAGTTTTGAAAGCGAGTGGCAGGTCGTGTCGTCGGTTCATATCTTTCTACATAAAACTAGTATTACATTTATAATAAATTATAAACATCATTTTAACAATATATCTAGCTCTCACATTTCCTGAACGAATCATTGGTAACATCCTTTTTTGCAAGCATGGCACCCTCAGCAGCACTACGTACCCTTACAATTGACATGATATGTTCAATGTGATGCCGTGCGATGGCGTTGTTGAACAGAAGATTGATTTCGCTCCAAGCTGACAGGGTCTGATTAAATACAACTAAATTGTAACAGGTTTGGATTGTATATAGATTGCAAAATGATATGAAAATACTTTGACTTTTTAATCTTCTGTTTCGGATTGAAAATATTTATGATTTACTGAATGATGTTGAATCAGACAAAAAATCATTTTTACAATCATATACTGTGCACATCAAAATAAAAAAAAAACGTAGCTTAACATATTGTTGACAACCATTCATAGCAGGGAGTTCATGTTTCTATTTTCCTTGTACATCCACTGAATAAATCAACAAAATAGGAGTTTCACCCTTTGATATTTTTTTTACTTCAATTGAATTATGAAATTACGCTCTCGTACATTTTTTGTGAAAATGGTTAGTTTTCGGTATTAAGACAAATCTGTTGGTGTTTTTTTAAAAAAGGAAGGAGAAAACCGATTTGCTCAACTTTGTAAGATTCGCCCTTCTTCGGAAAACAAAAATCAAAATAACACCACAGACAAACAGACATGACAGTATGAGTAAATTCTTATAAAAATATTTTTTCGTGATGCACTAGTTCGAACTATTTACTATCGGTACACCTTTTATGTTATGTAAACGTTTTTTACCTTTCTCATATAGAAAGGTTATGCAATCACTTGAAAAACCGACTAGTGAAAATTGGCCCGGAGGGCCAAGTGTCATATACCATTCGAATCAGTTCGTCGAGCTGAGCAATGTCTGTGTGTGTGTATGTGTCAAATAATCTCACTAGGTTTTCTCGGAGATGGCTGAACCGATTTTGACAAACTTAGATTCAAATGAAAGGTCTTTCGGTCCCATACGGAATTCCTGAATTTCATTCGGATCCGACTTCCGGTTCCGAAGTTATATGGTAAAGTGTGTTCAATATTGTACACCGTCACTTAAACCGGCGAAACAAAAAACGTAAAAAATTTCCTAAACTGGTCTCAAAACTATTCAAATCGATAGATATTATCTATAGGCAACTAAACAAACCGATTTCGGCTATCCTGGTTCCCGGTATCCGGTTCCGGAAGTTCCGGAAATAGTGGTCATATATACCAAAATGGATCTCACTCACTTTTCTCAGCGGTGGTTTGACCGATTTCCACAAACTTAGATTCAAATGAAAGGTCTTTCGGTCCCATACGGAATTCCTGAACTTCATCCGGATCCGACTTCCGGTTCCGAAGTTATAGGGTAAAGTGTGTTCAATATTGTACACCGTCACTTAAACCGGCGAAACAAAAAACGTAAAAAATTTCCTAAACTGGTCTCAAAACTACACAAATCGATAGTCATTATCTATAGGCAACTAAACAAACCAATTTCGGCTATGCTGGTTCCCAGTATCCGGTTCCGGAAGTACAAATAGAATACCACAGTATTATATGTACATGAGAAAGGCATCATTACACCACTAGGTGGATTAAAACAGGTTTTTACTAGTTGGCTTCCCCTCGTTTGTCAACACCGATCAGCTGCTTGCTGGGATGCCTGATTTCATCATAATATTTGAAAATGAATCGTCACAATAAATTATTGGATTACGTTGATAATATATTTAACTTTTTCGCGATGTTGGAAGGTAACAATTAATTTTTGTTGGTAGTTTTCATCCGAAATGAAGTGGCGGCAGACCAGAAACAGGTAAATATTGTAACAAAACGGGTTCGATTTTGTATTGCGTTGCAGGATGAGAAGTAGGCACAATTCTGTATATAGTTTTGGCAATATATATTAAATCTGTATCCTGCATGAAATTCGTATGGACGTATACAAATCAATACATTACAAGTACACTGATAAAAATTTGTACGATAGATTCATATGTAAACAGCACTTCAATTTAATGAGCTTTTTATTTCAATACATAACCAAAGCCATTTGTTTCAAGATTTCATGTGCAAATTTACTAAGACGCAAGATCAGATTATTTTCCATTTAGCATTGATGTGTTTTTCCTTTGGATGTGATGTGTTTTGCTATTGAATTGAACTACATGTGTGAAACACTTCATTTTCAAGTGGAAATGAATACAGCACAAATGTATGTGCAAAACACTTGATTCGGTCAACTGTGTTTCAATTGAAATCTATATGAAAAACAATGTGACATTCATATGAAATACATATAGAATCTGGAGGTAACGATATATCTTTTCGTTTTTATGTGCATTTTAAATAAATGTAACATGATTTCCACTAAATATCAACAGGTTTTACATGCATTTTATGAGTTGAGTGTTTATTTTCATGAATTTCATGTGTTCCACAAATAGTGATAGTTCAAATGCTTTGCACATGATGCTAGCGTGCAAATTATTTTCAGTGTAATTCTGTATGAATGGCAACCACAGACTAACAGACATGACAGTATGAGTAAATTCTTATAAAAATTATTTTTCGTGATGCACTAGTTCCACCTATATTGTACTGCGCGAACTATTTACTATTTGTACACCCCTTGTGTTATGTAAAACTTTTTTTACTAGTTGGTTTCCCCTCGTTTGTCAACACCGATCAGCTGCTCGCAGGGATGCCTGATTTTATCAAAATATTTGAAAATGAATCGTCACAATAAATTATTGAATTACATTGATAATATATTTAACTTTTTCGCGATGTTGGAAGGTAACCATTTATTCGACTCAAAGTTGTTCATCTAGACTATTTTTTATTGTGTTGGTAGTTTTCACCCGAAATTAAGTGGCGGCAGACCAGAAGCAAGTAAATATTGTAACAAAACGAGTTCGATTTTGTATTGCGTGGGAGGATGATAAGTAGGCACAATATGTATATAGTTTAGGCAATATGTATTAAATCTGTATCCTGCATGAAATTCGCATGGACGTATACAAATCAATACATTACAGGTAATTCTGTATGAATGGCAACTCTGTTGGAAAATGAAAAAAATAAACACAGTCTAGATGACAGACAGGATGTTTTTGATAGGGTAACGTGGCGCCATCATGACACATGTGAGTACTGTCCCAAATAAAGGAATATTCGAAATGACCGTTAAAATGATTGAAGAATCTAATTTGAGTGTCCTGTCTGTTAGTCTGTGTGGCAACTCTGTTGGTAAATGAAAAAATAAACCCAGTCTAGATGCCAGACAGGATGTTTTTGATAGGGTAACGTGGCGCCATCATGACATATGCGAGTATTGTCCCAACAAAAAGAATATTCGAAATAACCGTTAAAATGATTGAAGAATCTAATTTGAGTGTCCTGTCTGTTAGTCTGTGATAATAATAATATTTGATTCCAAGTGAAATGAAATTCAGATGGAAATGAAATATATTTGAATTCAAAGTACAATATATTTGAGTTAAATGTTTCTTATATTTATTTTTAATAATAATTTGCTTTGCTTTAAATATCAAATGTATTTGGATCAAAGGAAAATGAAAATAAGCGCTGATTCAAAATATCTTTGAATTCAATGTGTAATATATTGAAATTTAAAATAAATTTTTCTGCGTGAAATTTATATTCAAGATAATGTGTCTTGTTCTCGAATGATATAAAAACAAAAAATCGATAGCAGCAGTGCGACTAGAACCGAGAAATATTAGATCACAAGCAGATCGATTACTCGACTGAACCGCAGAGCTCATATCTGTTGATTGAATAATTGATAAACATAAATCCATACAACGGTAGCCGAATGCAAATTTCACTCGGAGCATGTAAAATCCTGTGCGAGTGGAATATTGCGTCATTTGAACAATTAAGTAGTTGTGTAATTGTATCGTTTGTAGAATTCTGTCACCTGTAAAATTCAAATTCGTCTTACCAACTGGTCAGATGTAAAATGTAACAATTAACACGATTCATTTATTCTAGCCTGCGCAGTTGATTTTTTAATATAAGTAAATCAATTATTAAATAACTGTTTGATATTTTCTTCAATTAAAATCATTGTAATTCCTTACCGTGTCTACTTCTGCAGGTGAACATTTTTGAACCCTCTTTTACCCTGTCCTTCTAATTTGTGTGACAGTATATCAACTTATGAGAACGACTTTAGATATTCAGAAGTATGAAGAGTGTTAGTTTTATTCGTATTCACGCCATCCAGTTTTGTCTTTGACATTACCCACCCACTTTTTGAAGCTGCGTTGTATTTCGGTTGTGTTTTGTGGTCCTACCTTTCGGATAAGGAAGTGTTGTCAATATTTCCGTGAAATCATTCACAAATGAACGAAACTATATATTTCAAATGAAATGAATACTAGATGCATGGAAATAAATACTAGATGAAGGTTTGAAAATGATCAGTTAAGCTCACCATTAAATTGATAATGTTAATTTTACAGCTTTCCATGTCCAATACGTGGAAACAATTCAGTGAAAACATATTCCATTCGGAATATATTGATTATAGAGAAATAAACAATCAAGTAGGCCTAACAAACATTTGATTTTGATCTGCGACGGTAACAAAGTTATGTGACTTGTGAGAATCAAAACGAGCGTCAGAATCTCAGGCAATTTGGCAGACTTTTTACAGGTTTTTGAAACTTTTGTATACAACTTTCAAAGTTAAAGATTTTTAAAATTGCGTTGGGCTTCTGGATTGTTTTTTCTCGTCATACTTATGAAATTTAACACTTGCATTGGAGGATTTCTAATATACAGATTTGAAAATTTAAGCTGGCATCGCTGTCAGGAATTGAACTGTTGTTTTAACCTTTTCGCTGTCTGTTGCGCTGAAGTTTACACCATTTTTATATCAAGCGTTAGAGCGAATAGAGAAATAAATCGTCTGGTGGAGTAAAGACACTTAGAGATTTAATAGGAAATATTCTCTAGCGACAAGAGATATTTCTCTAATAGTACTGTTGTTGCACCGATTAATTCTACTATGTCACGTCATTACACTCTCACAAAGTCACTATTTTCACAAAAGTGTATCAAACGTTATAATACAGATACGTATTTCGGAATGTTATTTACATCCTTCTTCAGTGTATCGGTTTTATAAGTTTAAGTCAATAAACTTATAAAACCGATACACTGAAGAAGGATGTAAATAACATTCCGAAATACGTATCTGTATTATAACGTTTGATACACTTTTGTGAAAATAGTGACTGTGAAAATAGTTTAATGACGTGACATAGTAGAATTAAACGGTACAACAACAGTGCTATTTGTGAAAATATTCTACTAACAGCTCAAACAGAAATTTAGTGAAGAATTATTTGTTTGCTCTTTAAGAGCATCAACAAGTATGTATGTGTCAAAGACGACTGAATTTTTAGAGTAAACTATTTACTATATTTTTATAGCAGTTAATTTTTATAGTTATAATTGATAATGTTTCAAGTGAATGTCGAGGGTTTGAATATAAAGACTTTGATTAACACAAAGTATCATTGTATAAATATTCTGGTAATAAAAAAACATTGTCATTGTCATTGTCGGTCAATTTAAAATAATATTTTTCTGGTTTGTGGCCTCGAAGGGGTTGAATCGATGCGAATGGCATTTTCGCTATCTTTGCGGCATAGTGTCGCTATCTTGTCGCAACGCAATCTTTGTTAACCGCTGGCGAAAATTACAATGAATGTATTTGTAAAACGTTTTACACTGTTTCATTTAATTGTGCATAAGATCGCAAAATGTCATAATCTAGTACCTCGTTTGACTTCTTTAGTACATGTTGGTCATGTACTACGTAGTGCTAAAAATAAACATTTTCTATCAAAACTGGGCAAGTATTTTTCGTGTTTCTGAAAAAGGTCTTTATAAAATTTAACAATCTGAATATATCATAGATATTTCAGCATTTTGAACAAGAATTATATGGTTTTTATTTTATCTATTTGCAGTGAGCAAATTTAAAAATTATCTGATCATTCGGATTGCCTACGCTGTGAGTCTCGATGCGCTACCCACAGCTCTGTAACTTCTATTGTTGGTGGGGGAGGTGCTAGTATTAATACTTCCTGTCTTCACTTGACGGTACAGTGGTAGATAACACGTAACACTAGCACTCCCGAGAAGGGAAGAAACAGCTTAAAAGGTAGCGAACAATGGGTAATCCGAGTTTGACATATGAGATTTTACTTTACCTAAACTCATTTTACTTCGGAATGTTCGCTACCTGTGAGCTGGGAATGATGTCCCTCAAAGCGGTAAGTCTGCCGTATCCACAGCAGAGTCTTATGAGGGATACGTGTGTTCTCTTCTCACTGTGTCTGATTGAGACCGTGCGAGTTGTTCTAGGTCGAAAAGGCACTCTGAGTGATCACGGTAAGTAAAACTGTAAACGACGAAACGCCAAATTTAATGTTTCCTTCCATTCCAGGCTGGCAGGTCATTTTATCAGTTTTTCTGACGATTCCTTCCGGTTTAGGAATAACCTATCTCCTACTTTATCAATTCAAGTTGTTTCGCCTCGAATTTATCCTGTGTGCCTTAATGTTAACTTTACAGACAACAGAACTACTGTTCGCGTTACTTTTTGTTTTCACACTCTGCCGTCCGGTTTCGTATGATTAGACTCAATATTCTGTGTTTGGTTTACTTGATCGAAATTTATTTCAAATGTTGTCTCGAAGAAATTTGGACCGAAAAACAGTAAACCTCATTCAGTACTCAAAATAATGACAGCTAAACAAATCATTAGAATATTAAACTAGTATGTTAGTTTGATAGCTGCTCCTTCGCATCGATAAGCACTATAATAATAACAATGTGAAGATCTGAAACACTAAGCGAGAAGCAAACATTTGCCAAACTTCTTGTATCTCTTATATAGCAATCTACTGATTGTAAACATCACACTTATAAAATGGTAACGTATTTTTCCGAATGATACTGCTTTCAAATTTCGAAAATATTGAGCAGTTTTTTCCTTCTTTAAACATAACAAATTTGTAGGTTTTGTAAGTTATTTATTCATTTGTAGTGCGTAAGTAATCGATCTGAAACTCATTTTCATGTTTATTTGCCATAGCCATTCTCGATAAGTCGTTCCGGAAAAAGCACTAAGAAAAAGATGTTAGAGAAAAAGTGAAGAGGCGTGACATGTTTTGAGAATAATGTGGAACGACTTTTCGAAAAAGAGTCAAGTATTTTAGGGATCGTGAATCTAGTCACACTTTTAAAGATGAGTTTGTTTTCACTTTCATTGAAGTACCACGTTCATCTTGGTTTAGAAATGACACTTAGAAAAACTAGAGTGTATAAATGAAAAACGGGTTGATAAACCTTTGATAAAAGATGTATAACAGCTGTGAAATAAGCAAAACATATTTGAAGTTTGAGGGAAAGTTCTTTTACAACTAAAAAAAAAATAATGTAAGAATTACCGTAGTTATTTAATAAATAATAGAAAATGGCAATATATTGTAAACACGTTTTAGACAATTTACACCAAATGAAACGTGAAGTTTTCGAAAAATCAAATTAAAAAAGAATCACACTACGAACATCAAACATACCATCTATTCCTAACTATTGATAGAAATTTAGGTACCGATATTCCGTTTTATAAAACAATCTATACCACGAAAAATCAGCTTGTATAGATCCAAAACGAAAAAAAAACGTCAATAATTAATGTCTAATCATCTGACGATTCTACTAAACATGGTTGATCCTCGAAAATCAACCTTGCGATATACTTACTAATTACAATATACACGTTTCCCTTTTCTATCTATAATATACGACCGTAGTATATCGTCACCGCATTCATGAGACAATTCTAAGACAAGTAACTACTGTGTTTTTTTCTTTTGTTATCATAACCTTAAACAAAAGACTTTTGAATAAAGATATCTTTATGAGAAAAAGTATCAAAGCTTTTTGTGTAGCACGGAATGCATGACTTCCATGTATGGTTTACCCAACTTACCAATCATTCGTATATTGCTCTAAATTACTGGATTGTTTTACAACCCCCTCCCATTGGTTGGTGGGCTTGACGGTATTGCAAACATCATCAGATACAATCAAATACAGTTAGAATTTAATATAGATATATGTTACAGCTTTAGCTTAATTATTGAATTTAATGAATGAAATACGAAACGACTTGAATAAGATGTTGATTGCATTACGCTCCAACATCCGGGGCTGGAGAGGCCGGACGGGCTTAGCTGAGGTCTTTTTTATGTATTATTTTCATACTACCGGCCCTTATTACCAGTGTGAAGTGAAAATTAAGTAGAATAAACGTATCCCAATTGGGTTTCATACGATGACAATAAATGAACGATAAATCGAGTCCATCATTGACGTTTATTGGTGGTTTGTGTACCATGGAATACTGTAGAAAGAAATAGAATATTGTAAAATAGAGTAAAATAATAATGACCGAACCAATGAGCAAACCACTGATAGCTGTCAAACGATGTTTATCCAGTTTATATTGTGAGGATGTGTCGTTTGGGACCTTATGGGTGAGATGATGTGTGAATGAAATGTAAGAGTAAGTGCATGCAAGAACGGTAATAAAGGCCACCGTTTCAGCTCCGGACCAACGATCGACCAAGAGAAGAGAAAGAAATTGGGTAACGGTACCCCCATTCATCTCAAATCCATTAGTCATTTCATCTACGAAAACCATTAGTTAGAGTAAGATCTGTTATCTTTGTTTGATAGATTAACTTCTAGAGTAACATGAAATTTGGAGCATTTTGCGTCGCTAAAACCATTGTAACCATGTATTGAACCATTTCCGAACTACTTTAATGCGCTATTGCTTCTTAGAGACGAGGCAAAGATTTTATATTTGATGTTAACACTTCATTTATTGAAAGTTGAGTAATCGGTAAAAAATAATCTAGATTCCCCAGTGTAATAGTAATGTAGTTGAGCAACCCGTGGGTTGTGTGAAATGCGCAGGCAACTTTATACACGTTTTTGAGGAACATTTACGCACCCGTTTTTTACCAAACGACGCTATTGCTGTCACGCGCTGCTCAACTACATTACTATTACACTGGGGAATCTAGGTGTATTTTATTTATGACAGTAGCTAATGGGAAAAAGTACACACGTTTCTCACTAGAGGTGCTGTTAATGTCTCCGTGAATTAATGTCCACCATGAATATACTACTAGCTGTATTGATATTTGTAGATTCGTAGGTGTTTGTGTTCATTTTTCATCTTTTGTGCTAGTGCCGGTGATATTTAGACTGATTGTTGCAGTTTAATACAGCAACGATAAACATAAACAAACAAGTTTGTTTTGCACCGTAGCAACTAGCATAAAGCGTTGCCAGAAACGATCTCCTTCCATATTTTCAAACTATCGCAATGAATGGGAGTAACTTGCTAGGCTTACTTGTTCAGGCTGTGAACCAAACATTGGCGGTTCGTTTGTATGGGACTTGAGGGTTTTATTATTTGTATTTGAGTGATAGCTATCGTCGAAATTATTTTCAGTGTAGTTAGTTTTGGGTAACGACACAAATATGAAACTGAGTAGCTGTGGATAACAGTGTAAATTAGTTTTTTTTTTGCAGTTGCTGTCATTGGGAATTAATCCAGCATAAGCGATTTTTTATTGTCTAAAATAAAATTAAAACAACTAAGGTGCGATGACCTCTCAATCATACTGGTGTACAATAACAGACCCGTAATTTTTTTCTGATTTTTTTTTCATTTAACTGTAGTAAAATATTTTATATTTGTAGATTAATTCGTGGAGCAGGTATTTGTCGAGAAAACATTTCGGATGAATCTTTCTCTAACATTGTAAAGTATCTGTTCAAAACCATAGACAGCCAGACTGAGACAACATCAGAACAATCCGAAAGCGATATAGAAACCCTTCAAATCGACTCCGGTTTAAATGAGCAAGATTTTACAGTCGCTCTCAAAACATTGGCATACCTTGTGAAACGATCCCTCAAATTCATGTTGAAACCTTCGAATTTACAAGCGGATTTGCGCACTCGACTGGAACTGGACAAAACTAAAAGTAATATTTTTGTTAAGCATTGGATCCAAGCAACGAAAATAATACTAGACACGCTGGAACTTAGCAATGATGGCCGAAGCGAAGAAAGTTCAACATCTAACCAACTCGAGGATGTTTCGTGGAAAGTCCGAGCACAATTGTCCTCGGAACCACGACAGAAGGATAAATTGGCACTGGGCCAGTTGGAACTGAAAACCACTAAGAAGATCATCAATCTGGAACTGAACAGTAGCGAACTTGTTGATTTCTACAACCAGCTAGAACGAATACAATCCGAGCTAGACGTTTTAAGATCAAAAACATAACAAAGAAAGTAAATATATACATTTCCGCTTTTAATTAGATCGATTTTACTTTCATTGACCGACCGATAATAGCTCCGCGATGTCGTAGTAACGAGCAACGCCAACAATTGTGCGCTCTTTATTTTTCGAGTTTCTTCTTCGGCTCAGTAGTTTCATATTGAACTACTAGTTGAATTCATATTAAACATACAACGTTATTCCACTGCACTAATGAGTCGTAAACAAGACTTAGACATAAAAAACTAATTACCTAAAAACGGAAAATACAGCCCCTAGATAAATACTACGGTTTGTGTCTAGTCATTTCATCTTGCTTCGTTCAAAACCCCTACTATTGGGATATGGTGAAAAAATCGAATACACTAAAACATTGATATCTCCGTGAATTATTCTAATATACGGCTTGTTTGATCTGTATTACGATAAGGAATCTAAATTTGAAGCCATATTTAGTTTTCAAGGTTTAAATTGTGACAGATATTGAGCTTGGTTACTACTTTGTTAGTGGTCAGGATTAGTTGACCTTGGATTGGCAAATAAATCTTCAATGTTCATCTTGTGGTAACTCCAGAATGTAGATCGACTGAGGAATGGGAAGGAATGTCAGTCCAACTCATACACTAGAGGCTCAGACGATCGAAAAGCATTTTTGTAAGCCTTCCGATCTGACTCGAACGACTCCGATCCATCTCTGCGTCGGTTGTTTAGTATTCCATCAAGAAGTTCTTCTGGTAGCTCGCACAATCTCGAAGTGGACAAGTCTCTTCACATGCTGCAACTATTAATGAATCGAGTTGACAACATTCTCACCATGAAATGGTGAGCATTTTGTCACTGCCGATTACAAGCGGCAAATCACTTTTACAACCTTTTTGAAGTCGTCGTTTGGCGAAGGTTGGTTATGCGTAAATATGCCGAACATTAGACCGGAAATGCCAACAATGGTCAGACCAACTGTGACATCACAAATATCCCGAGCTCAGATATGAAAGATACACGGAGAGCACTATTTGCGTGTATACGCGAGTCATTCCACGTGGATTAGTCATACCGTTCTTGTTGAAGGCAACGAAGACTGGGTTTCATAACTTTCCAACGTAGAAGTTTCTTTTTGGAAATATGGTTCTTGAACCAAAACTATAGAAGCTTTACCTTCTGCAGAAGTCTGGATATTATTGGAATAATAACAAAAAAAAACATCAACTTTCGATATGTACCTTAGATTTTTTTGGAAATTACTGGAATTTACCGTAATAATTGATAAAGAAAGTAAACACACTTCCGGTGAGGATCTCAACGTGTGTGCAAGTCGGTTCGCACTAGTGCGACGAAAATTTGTGTATTTCTTGTTCGAGGAAGAAAGATTTTTGGCGTCCTGAAGTGAATCAGTGTTGCGACGCCGCGAAACTATCATCGGAAGTCACTGTAGAAGAACCTTTACAATCGAACATAATATAACCTCAACGGGCGAGATAGATCTCAATAGGTCCCAGCCCTGTCAAGTTGACACACCAGCAAATAAAAAAAAGAAAGTAAACAAAAAGAAACTGTCATTTGTCCTTGGGACCTTTTCTAATGTTCTATTGACCGTATGCAAAGACATCATATAAACAAGATATCCAGCTCTTACATTTCCCGAACAAATCATTGGGAACATACTTTTCTGCGAGCATGTCGCCCTCAGGCGAGTCCGTATCGAATCTCGTACATAGAAGTAAGGGAGAGAAATGTCAAATTCGTGCGCGCCAAAATAGCAGCACTTCGCATCCATACAATTGACATGATAGGTTGAATGTGATGCCGCGCGATGGCGTTGCTGAACTGAAGATTGATTTCGCTCCAAGCTGACAGGGTCTGCCGTATGCCTCATGATCGCCAGTGAAGTGACCGTACATCAACAACAGAGACATGCATATGCCAATACCAAATATAAAAATACGTTTTTGTCTTTTACACGTGTAATCATTTATTCCGTCCAAGCAGAGTCTGTATTATCATGTGAAATTGAAAATGCCTTATATTGCTAATTAACCACACTAGCGGCCAATATATTTTGTTCACGGCCATGGGCGCCTGTTTCCGCGATTTCCACGATTACCTCCACTATGTCTGCGTGGTGGCGACTGCCGAAAACCTGCTGGTACAACAGAAGTTAGCACGGGAGCTTCATTAAAGCTTCCACCACGATCCGGGAACAGACCTCTTCCACCTCTTTTGTCACGGATACTCTGTGGCAATTGTCTTCCGATCAATTCACGAGCCGTTGGATTCAGAGGATTGGGACCTGCATAGCGATTGGCATTTCGTTCATTTTTTTCTACGATTTCGGACACGTAATGAAGACCAGCGTTCAACTGTTGGTTTCGCAGTTCTGGAATATCTCGTTCTAGACTGTTTTTCAGGTTAATCATTGTTCCCGAGACCTGGCGTTTCTTCATGTACTTCATAATCTCATTTAAGATTTTTACCTGATTTACGTTTAGTTCGTTCATTGAATGCAGCTCAACGTCACGATCGCGGTCCGTTTGAACGCTGATTTCAACCATTCGAGCACGGCTAGCCGTTTGCGTATTCACAGAAACGTAGGTTTTACTGCGTCTTTGAACGCATCCGGTACAGCTTAATTCTTCCGTCTGTATCGAGCGATCGATAATACGTTTTGTGGTGGCTCCGCCACGAACAGGAACAATGGTAATCGCTTGAATTGTGCCCACATCCGCAACCGAATTGTTTTTGGCTTGCACTTCTTTATACTCGGTCAAGCGTTGCGAGATATTACCCTCGTCCAAACCGAGCCGTTCAATCATCTGTTTCATTTTATGATTAACATTGCGGAAAGGTTCACACAGTCCAACATCCTTGGACTTGCTGGTAGAAGTGTACAAAACGTTTTGATCATTCCATATCAACGGGGAACGATTATCTAGTTTCTTCAGATCCGTGTGATAGGTTGGAGCAACGTACAAGAAGCGTGCGGATTGAACTTTAGTTTCCTGTTTGTCTAGTATAGATATAGCTTCCTTGATGTGTTGAACAACTACAAATGTATGAAAATAATTAGAAAAAACGTCATAATTGATATTTTTGCTGTATAACCTTTATGATTAACCCGAGTAGATTTTCTGCCCTCATTCGGATGTTTCGTAGCCAAATAATCGGATAAATTGATTTTGTTCTCCAAGAATAGCTGAAAGGACACAATTTTCGTTACTTGCAACAAAGCCGTATAGTGTATTGATTGCTTACTTGTGCTGTAATATCATCTTTCTTATCCTGTTGCTCTGCCGTCAAACCTGGAGTCTCCGTAGGCTTTTGGCTAGCTGCAGCAGCTGCCGCTGCCATCATGGGATTCATTTGCATCATCATTGCCATCATAGGGTTCATCTGAATCATTTTGGGATCAGTCATCATTTGCATCATAGCAGTCATTTGACTCATCATGGCCGCGGGCCCGTCAGTTGCGCTTTCTCGGCGATAGGAACGCGAACCGGATCTTGACCTAGATGAGGAATGACGACGACTCCGTGCCCGATCACGACTGCGTGAGCGAGAACTTCGGCGTCTACTGCGACTTCTAGATCTTCTATATTCACGCTCTCGACTTCTTGAGCGATATTTAGACCGACTTCGTCTATAGCTAAATGATGGTCTTCCAATGTCTTCCTCATCGTCCGATTGCGATCGACGCAAATAAACTCCAGGACTTCGAGATCTTAACCTGCTTCGAGCTCTCTCGAAATCTTCTCGGTCCTTACGCTTCTGTTTTTCACGGTCCTCTCGTTCACGGTCAAACTGGAAATACCTTTGCGTGGATTCCTCACGTTCGGAAGCATTTCTTGTTTCTTGTGTGGGACTTGATGGGCTTTGAATACGACTATTTTCTTCCAAACGTTTCAAGCGTGGGTCCTTAGGTAACCCTTCGGCTGGAATTACAACTACGGAGTTTTCTGATACCTGAATCGCATCTTCCTCGACGGTTATGACTTCGCTTTCCATTGGAATAATGGTACAATCGGGCGACTTGGCCCGCACTGACACAGGTTCGGTTACTTCTTCGGATTTAGCTGACGGAGTCGGTTCTGATTCCGGTTCAACTATCTTCTCCACAATTCTAGTCTCTTCAGTAGCAGGAGTAATGTTCCAAGCTTCGTTGAATTTTCTCACCTTTTCAAGCTCATCCTCTTTTTTCTTCCGTGCCATTTCTTCGGCAGCTTTTTTGGCTTCTTCGCTACCTTCCTGCCATTCATCCATAACATCGAAACTATCGAGAACCTCATTCCAGAAATCAGCCGGTACACCATCGTCGGCACTTTCATCGATAATGCTTGTTTTGGCCGCCATCTTTTTCGTCACGCAGTTTATTCAGAAAACGACCTGTTTTAAAATGACTTCAGTATATTATGTGCGTCTAATAGAATATTCCAAAACTTTACACGAACAAGACACAGTTTACAAACTTAAAGGTGTAGTTTAACGTTCGATTTTTTAAAGTTTTCTAGGATAGTGGACACATTATCTACCACGAATGTACGTTTTCAATGCAAGCGGCACGAATCTTTCCAGAGATTGACATTAATTTTACTTGCACTCACTACACGCTCATTCGAACGACCCAAAATAACATTACTAAAACACGGAAAAAAACTGAGCATTTACACTCTTACCAGTCGCTATCTAATTTAAGGTCATACCCTACCCAAAATCAACTAAAGTGCATCTTCCCAATTTTGGGTAACGAGTGATGACCTCAAAATTTAGGTAAATGTAAGTTTAGTACAAGTGTTATGCCATAACAAAGCACGCTAACAATTTTTTACGATCAAGTCAAAGTTTGAGTAAATATCGACCTAATTTTGGTTAGCTTATAGGAGAGCTTGACAATGAGTGATTTCTCCTAAAAAAATAGGCAATTGAAGAATCCAGTCAACTGCTCTGCGATCGCTGCGCCGCTCAAGTAGCGAACTTTGAACTAAGCAATGCTGAAAAATTTTAGATTTTTCTTGAAGATTCTATAAAATTACTGGTGTTTTATATTCTTTTTCTCATGAATACTAACATACAAAAACATTAGGACATTAGAGACCAAATTCGATAATAGTATACCCTGTCAAAGTGTATGCGAGAAATCTGCTCAGCTTTCTCTCTGACAGGGTTCCTTTGATTTGCTGTAAGTACATTTCCCGCTTTGGTCAGCGCCAAGCTCGGCTCAGCTTCCGCCCTTCACTCTGTTTGCAGCCTAAGACAAACCGGCGAGTAATTTTCCTGTAGTAAAAAGTTCGAAAACCATCTAAAATAACGAAAATAAATAGTTTCACCTTTCCGTTCTAGCAATTGAAGTATCGCTGACGACACGACCTGGCACTCTGAAGGAAAATCGGTTTAAAAAATGTTCGGTAATGATTTACCATCAATTACCATAAATTGAACAGTCTCTCGCAACACTGTGTAGTTACTACACTCAGAAAAATAGTATGGTAACTGTTACTATATAGAGGGCCAACTTGACCATGAGCGTATAGTGGTTTTCAGCCGACTATGAAATCAGATGATTTCAACAATAGTCAAGTTCATGTTTACTATGAATGGTATCGGCTCTAGAATAGTAATATTGATTGTATGAATAACTAATACGATTGAGATGGATGACCTAACCATGACCGATTTTTTTTACATTGTAGTTTTTGCTATAACCAGAGTCATGGTATTTTTGACATTTCATTTCTAGTTATTTTGAAACTAAAAGCAGTGGTTGATTCAACAATGCTAAAGATCAGCTAAACATGAGCTAATGTTGAAAAGTTTTATAAATTTAAATTCTAAAATAAGAACAACAAAATAATTTCAATAAACTCTATTTTATTTTCGCATCAAATCAAATGATAATATACCTGGTGAAATATTGCTTAGCATTGCTTGATAGCATCAGTTGATCCAAGGCTCTGTCCGGTGGAGTTTTTCCTGAAGCAGGAATTGGCAGCAGGAAAGAAATTATTAGCCAAGTCCAGATGCAAACCTCGATACCCACCTGCGATTTTCCGTCGGATTCGAGCGAATTGAATCCGGGAATCAAATGATAATCTTCCTTTTCATCAATCGCTTGCTGTTGTTTCTACAGCGACCGATAATAAATAATAAACCGTATACGAGATGTTGATTTCACTGCAAAACATAACCGTTGCCGGCAAAATTGTTGAAAAATTGAATTTCAATTACGGAAACTAGTAAGGCTACAAACTTTATTTACCTGCAAGACTTACCGAAGTACACAGTCACAATATAGAATATTTTTTTCAAATCCATCACTGATTTGTTACCCATGTACGAAATTGTCTGCTAAATTGTAACTTTATGTGACAATAACAGTACACCCGTTCATTGACAATTTGTATAGTCAGCACAAATGTAATACATAGTAGGTTGAAAAACACTATACGATAATGTGCTTACTACATAAATTCTGTTGATATGAACTACATGAATAGTGTTTTCAAACTTCATAATCGTCTTTTAAGCCATGTATCTATTTATGGTAACATTATTATATTGTGAACATATTTACTAGTAGCAATAACTATTTCGCTTCTCATATATATCAAGGCTCGAGAGCAATTTCACCTTACTAGAAATTGTGATTTTAACTATTTGTTCTTATATTTGAGATGACTACCATTGTCAGGATGACCATGCCAGAAAAGTCATAAATACAAATAGTTTAGTCAAGTCGTTGTCTTTGTTGTCTAGTAATTTATACAATACAAATGGTGAATAGTCATATATCATGATTGTTGACACTTTTTAAGCGTATAATTGAAATGACTATGAAAAACAGGTTACGGTTACTATGGTTTTTTTCTTAGTGTACGTACAAGCGAAGACGTCATATTAACAAGATATCCAGCTCTCACATTTCACGAACAAATCATTGGTAACATTCTTTTTTTGCGAGCATGGTGCCCTCAGGCGAGCGCACATCGAACCTCTTACATAAAAGTAGGGGAGAGGAATGTCAAATTCGTGTGCGCCAAATTTGATAAATGAAATAGAATGTGGAGCTGAGTTGATTACGGACACTTATTTATTTAAAATAAATTTAGATTATTTTTATTTTCAACAGAACAACATTGATAACTACGGCTCTGTTATTCAAAATTAACAATTTTTGGCCCTTGTTTCAATATTTTTTCAAGCGATTTAGTTTTGATATTACCATTTACTGAGGAGTACTTGAATTTGCGATACAGTTTTAATAGACGAGTGGCAGATCGTGTCATCGGTCATGGTACACAAAGGGCAAAACTTTCGTAAAGAAATGGAATTACAGTTTCGCGCTTTATAGTTCTTTGTATTACTAAGGTTGAGATTTTTGTAGAATCCGAATTTTTAGGCGAAATTGTAGGATTTTGATGCATTTATTTGTAGGAGAGAGAAACTTGATTTGTTTGCTTTTGTAAAATTTGCTCTTCTTTGAAAAGCTGGTTTGGGATTTGTCGTATATTCAGGTAAAAATGCCACATACAAATCATAAAAACATATTAGATTAGTTACCGCAATCCGGTCGATAGAACCATAACATAGAAAACTATGTGTTATGTCGACTTTTTCTGGATGTGATAGAAGGCCAATTTTGGCATGGTTGTTTCTAAGAATAGTTTTATTGCTATGGTTTTATTGTATTCCAAAAACGAAAATGGATACTGGCAGATGAATTTCATAAATTTAGTGATATAATGAAGATGTAGATTGCATCCTTGAGAAATCGATAGGAGTTCCTTTTTTAAGATTTTGACAGGTACTTTTGATGCTGAAAATTAGATCCGAAAATAGCAGTCTTCGAAACTATTAAAAAATCTTTTACATATTAGCAGATGAGAGATATTTCAAATTCGAACGCGTCAAAATACCAGCACTGCACACCCATATAATTGACATAATATGTTTAATGTGATACCATCGCAAGGGCGAAGACTGATTTTCGTCTAAGCTGACAGGGTCTTCAATAACTCAAAATAATTATTCCAAAATATTGTCTCGTTTGGAACGATGCTGGTTGTTTCAAACGAAAAACTGTCGCCCTTTGCTAAAGGGCACTTCTCGCAAGTCTTCCTTTATTCCGACAAATACTTAATAATTATTATCTTTTGGGCATCGTGTACAATGTACCATCTGAAATCAGAGTTGCCATTTTAAAATCTGTGTTTCAAATTGAACAATCTGTGTACCAGGTGTACCATCTGAAAAACATTTTGAAAATCTGCTATTTTTATGAAATAAAAAAATAAATCTTAAAAATCGGTAGAAATCTGTAAATTTATATAAAATCTGTGACACAGCATCTGTGTGGGAAAATAGGCAAAAAATCTGTGGTTTTACAGAAAAACCTGTGAATATGGTAACTCTGTCTGAAATGCTGATGAAAATCAGTGGGTGCATTTTTTATTAGATGTTTGTCGGAGTTGAATTTGTTTACAAAATTTTGCCAATTAGTGTGGTGCTCATACATTGTCTCGTTGACATTGAAATGCGAAGAAATTTAAATGTTTCTCCAACACTAAGATGTCATCTGTGAATATTTTGTATGATTGGTTAAGCTGAAAGTATAATTTGCAGTGGTGTTTGACCGATGTTAAAAATTGACATAATACTCAATGTCGACAGTATTATTCTTCCGGTTGCTGAATATAGAAAAATAATCAACGAGATAGTCACAAGAAGTTAGCGAAAGGACAAGTAAGCACTTTGAGAATATTGTCAGTATAAGCCATAACATTGAAAGATATTGTGTGATTTGAGTTTTGCCTCTTACACCCGTTCTATAATGCAATCATCGAATGAAATTTTACGTTCGCTTTATAAGAAATTTTTCCAGCAATGGAGTGATTATTTGAGTAGTTTGTGGGGTCAATCACGAGCCCTCCGTGATGGCAATAGGGCCAGTAATGCCGTTTTAACAATACGTCGTCAACAAAAGACAGAGGAAATCCGGCAAGAGCAAATGAATGTCCTCCGAGAGATAATTGCTGCTCGTGAAATAGCACATCACTGCCAACGCAATAACTATGTTTACAAGCAACTGCTTGAGCTTGGGAAATTTCGTTTCGACATTGACCTTGAAAAGTTGTCCCTAGTGCAAAGAATGTTTCTCGAGAATCGTTTTATATTCGAAGCGATTGCAAAACATATTCACGTTAAGGATTTGTTTACTGAGGTACAAGTTCATCCAGCTTTGGACAATTTTGCCATCAGCAAAAGTTGTATATCCCCCGAACTACTCAATAGTTTAGTACGTTGTCTGTTGGATAATGCGTATCGGGGTAAACCCCGTATATTTACTGATGCATCCAAATCAGTCGATGGTCGTTGTGGGCTAGGTGTGTACGATGAGACCAACGGCACACAAATCATGATGCAGCTAAAGTTGGATACTAGTATTATGACTGCCGAAACACTGGCTATTAAAGTAGCAATGCAGCACATCGAAGATGTTGGAATTAATAATGCGATTCTGCTGACGGACAGTCAGGCAGCATGCGTTTTTCTCAAAAAGAGCAGAAATACTCGCTTTAGAAATTCGGTGGCGAACGATATTCTTGCAAAAGCGAAACATACAAATACAACTTTCCAGTGGATCCCAAGCCATGTACAAATCGACGGTAATGATACAGCAGATCGGCTGGCGAAACAGGCGTTGTGTACTGCACCCGAAATTGTACTTGATAACGATATTTTTGTAAATGACGCGGTCAGTTACTTCGAAGAACGACAAGCGAACAGAATCAATCGCTGGTATCAAGAATACATCAATCAAAAGGGACTGTCGCTTAAGCAGGTTACTGGTGAAACCGAAGGGGAAGATCCTTACTGGTTTACGACGCAAAGCTACGCGCAGTGAGTTTCTATTCTTGTCTTTGGACAGTGTGTTAGATGTTACAAAGTTGAAATATCAGCTGGATAAAATAGATTCCTGTTGCGTGCCGCCTGCGTTGGAGCAGTTCACTAACAGTAAGTGTAAGGTGGCCGTCAAGCTTGTTTTGCAGTATTCGTGTAGCTTGGATTTGCACCATTTGTACGATTGTGGCACCTTGGTTCACGTTTTTAGTGTTTACATCAATTACATTTACGGATTACATTATTTTATTGAACTTTGTTGTAAATTAGTGCAAGTTTCAAAAACTATGATTTCCACATCCATGCGTAGTTTGTTTCTTGGAATGTCTAATAGAGAAAGCATGTTCAATGCTTACATTATGTGAACTGATGAGTTTTACTCCGTAAATTTTTGTTTTATTTATATTCAATGTTGTTTTAATTTAACTCGAATTCATTTGTCGTATGCATTTGACGGGGGAATAAATATATATTTATGATTTTCCGCTTAGTTCTGAATGAAACCAACGAAGATAAGTTTGCTACAGATTATTAGGTCACAGAAGGGGGGAATTGTTCGAGCGCAGAGATTTCTTCTATGTGGAGATAATATTCTCATATTTTATGTCAGAAAGGATATTATATCTCAGTGCAATATCTAAAAATTGTTACGTGAATTGTGTATGCGTTGCGTCTTCTTAGCGGGTTAAATCGAACTGCTAGGTGGAGATGGTAGTTCAATTTCAACTGCTTTGAGTATTTTTGAGCCGAAGACAAAACGTGTTGGGATTGTGTTTAGTTTTTATGAAAAAAGGATGATTAGTTTTGCAGTTTTACATGCTGAAAATTGGAAAATAATAAACTTTCGAAACAGTTGTTTTGATGCAAGATCATGGATTGACTCTGAAGATCTGTTATTACCATAAAAATGAATATTGAATTATCCGAATAATACCGGAATTTTTAACTTGCGAATTTACTTTAATCTGACATGTGTTGTGTTGAAAGGAATACTTGAAAAGAAATTAAGATTTGGGCTTGTACTAAAATCCGTTCAATTTTGCCTGGAACATAAGAAAACCATCTTGAAAGAGCTCAAAATTAGAAAAATTTATCTAGCTTGAAAAAATATTGGGAATTTAAATTTCTACCGAAATGTTAGAAATTTGAACTTATAGTTTTTTTCCTCGATCCATAGGCAATCGGTTACCGAGACAGAAATATGGAGTTATTGTAATTTAAAGCCAATTAGTTTTAAACTGTTCCGCAATGATAGTGAAAAAATCAGACGATTTATATTTGATTATTTTCAAATGAACCGATTCTTTCGAACAACTATCACTCTAGTTTAGTATCCCTCGGTTTGTCTCACAGTGAAACCTTTATCTTCTCTCCTAACAGTTACAAGTCAAATTTTGAACTTGTCTTTTTCTGATCTCTAATCTCATATCTTGTTCTAACAGTAAATACCCAGATACTATTTAAATAAAATTTATATAAGACAACCTAGACGTCTGAAGAACCAAGAAGAATTAAGACTTGGCCATTTGAGGAATCCGAGATCTACTCAAGCTATACAATTCGTATTTCTTCTCGACAGAGTTATAGCCAGGAAAAAATTCAGAAACTGCGGGGCTAAACCGGACACCTTTTGGACATTGGAAAAACAGCCTTTAGACCTATGTTTTTACTCAATTTATCTTTACCGTTGCGTAGCTTCAGCCTTCAGCTACTATTCCCATTTTCTAACTTAGAAAAAAAAGCATTAGTTTTTGTACCAAATCGCGATGAAGTGACACACCGAAAATCCTATGTCTAAGAACCGCGGGGCTAAACCAGACTATCAAGATTCACACAAAAATAAAGAATGATCACAGTAGGGTGCTGAATCTTAAGATAACTTAATGAGCGTAAAAGAAATTAAGCCTAATTTTGGATTGCATTCTGGAACTGAATTCAGACTGTATTTTGATCTATCTGAATGCAGTGTTGGTGATTGCCGATAATTTGACAGAAGCTGCTCGATGCCGGGTTTTTTTTTTGCTGCGATGATATCCGTCTCTCTTTGATGGGACTGATTGAATCGTGTGAAGAGTTGCTAGTGAGCGTTCTTTGATACGATAAAAGTCAACCTTGCCTGAATTACAGTTTCAGCAACTATTACTCTGGAACTGGTTTCTTGGCAAGATCTTGGAAAGGAATTTTGTTCCTTAATTTATGTTTGAAATTCGAATCCAGAATACTGATTTAGAAAGTTAAGTTTTGTGTTATGACCTCGCAAAATCGAAACGAAGCGGTGGTGCAAAAATGGCCACTAGAATCTGTCTGAGTCATGAATGTATTGATATTTTTTCAATAAAAACTTGTGATTTTATGAAACTCAACACAATTTTTGAGTACGTGCCAACAAAATTGTCCAAAATACCCAAATCGGACATAATCGATGAGCACAAAATACGGATATTACCGGCGACGTGTTTTCGTTTCTAAAGCACATTCTGCTTCGGCAACACAAAAGATGAGCAAAGATTCCGAACCATCGAATGATTTTTACAAATGCTGCGTTTACTAGGACAAATAACTCAATAATCAACGCCACAAAGTTAGCATTGAATTCTCCCACAGAGCTCACCGGGATTGTGCACTCAAGTGACAGCAGTTTCACATGCGTCAATTGCTTCCCTGAAACCGGACAGTGAATCAGATATGGTTGAAACGTTTTGTTATTCACTTAAAGGGTGTAGCCGGGCAAGCATAAATAACTGCCCTCCAGAACAGAAATTAAATTGATATGAGCTGTTTGAAAAGGGTTGTATTGGAGATGATTTTCCCAAAATTTTAACCCTTTAACTACCTGAAACCTTTCTAATCAGAATTTTTCAAAATATATTTCATTTAAAAAAATATTCAAAATTCTCGATTTTTTTAGTTTCTTACAATTTTGGTACCCTCTAGATTTTACATGAAAAATAAATCATTCATGATCAAAAATAAATCATTATTTTCAGATTTTTGAAAAATGTGGACGAGTATAATATCAGACTTTCAAAAGAATACCTTATGATAAAAAAAGAACCGGAATTTTCATTTTAAAATTCCCGCACTTGTCCAATCGGTAAACTTTTATTCTCTCAACGTTGGCAACACTTTTATACACAATCTGTCAAATTTTGACGCATATCGTACGATTAGTTTTTGGTTGTTGAAAAAATTTCGTGTGGCGATTTTTATAATGGATGAAAATTTAGAACAACGTGCGTGCATCAAATTTGGTGTTGCAAATGGATTTAAGTGTTCCGAAACGTTGAAAATGTTAGAAAAGGCCTTTGGTGAATCGTGTCTAGGAAAAACACAGGCATACGAGTGGTATAAACGCTTCAAAGGCCAAAGTCAGTCCCAAATCAAAGTTATACTGACTGTTTTTTCGATATTCGAGGTGTGGTGCACTATGAATTTCTTCCAGACGGTCAAACGGTTAATAAGGAATATTATTTGGCCGTTATGCGTCGTTTACGTGAGGCCATTCGCAAAAAAAGGCCAGACTTATGGAAGGAAAACTCATGGATTTCTACACCACGATAATGCGCCGGCTAACACAGCGTTGGTTGTGTCGCAGTTTTTGGCCAAAAACTCAACCAATATCATCAACCAAGCACCGTACTCTCCAGATATGGCCCCGTGTAACTTTTTCCTCTTCCCCAGACTCAAATTGCCATTGCGGGGAACGCGTTTTAAGACCATAGAGACCATAAAAGAGAATTCGCTGCGTGAACTAAAGGCCATACCTTCGGCGGCCTATAAAACTTGTATGGAAAATTGGATCAAGCGTTGGCATGCATGTATTGCCGCAGGAGGAGAGTACTTTGAAGGCGATAATAAAGAAATTTATTAAAAATTGAAATTTTGCGTTTTTACTTTTTTTTTATATTTAATAAAATTCCGGTTCTTTTTTGATCATAAGGTAAATCAATCGAAAAATTATGCGCCTCCATCAAAATATCATCAGTTGGAGACGCATGGTATTTAGTTCGAAAATCATGCATCACATGTCTTTATAACTGAATCTATCTACAATTTATGTTCAGGACTTGAGTATTGACAGTGAATTGAACTAATGACTTGACAAATATTTAATAGACGGTTTATAGTTTTCATTTATGAACTGAGTCATTTTACTTTTATTTTACATTTATTGCAATCTATTATACATTATCAAATAAATAAAAAAAATACACTACTGTTAATTATAGATTTTCTCATTTGAGCTATATTCAGTAAAAGCTCTAAAGAACATTAAAAATATAGTACTTTTCTACAGAAAAAAGTATTCCCAGACACCGAACGCAAAATCAAGAAAAATTCGAAACCAAGCAAAATCCAAACCATCCCCGAAATCCAAGAAATTTTTAGGATACAGGGGCTAGACCGGACACATAATTAAACCGGACAGCTGAAATATGCGGTTAGAGATGACGCGGTAAAATTGACTTGTGTAAAAACCCAGTTTTAATGGATGTATTTTCAAATTTCTAAAAAGTGGCCGATATAGCCCCGGTCTCCCCTATGTTATGAAAACTACCCACGAATTTTTTTTCTTCGTACTCGTCTGCCATCTGATGGTAATTTGATAGATACGCATAGTTTTTCGATTCATTTATTTTTTTTAAAGTATGCTATTATATCCGTCCACATTTTTGAAATATCTGATAAAAAAACATAATGTACTCATGAATGATTTATTTTTGATGTAAAATCAAGAGTGGTACCAAAATTATAAGCGCGAATAAAACACTCGAAAATTTTGAATATATTTTTGGCATTAAATTTATTTTGAAATGTTCTGAAAAAATCAGATAGGTTTCTTATAATGCCTAAAATATTCCTGATTTTTTAAATATTTTTTGCTTAAGAAGTTTTTGTAAAATTTCATCAGAAAAACCACCCTGACTCCACAAATCTGGCAGCTAAAGGGTTAAAATTTTGGGAAAATCATATTCAATACAAACCCTTTCAAACAGTTTATATCAATTCAATTTCTGTTTGGGGGCAGTTTTTATATTCTCCACCTAATTGGCACTAACTCAAATAACTTGTTTCCTGCTAGGATACAATTTTTTTTTAACACGAGTAGAATTCAATGGTGTTAAACAAAATTTTTATCCTATCATAAATATTCTACTAAACACTCAGACCCTGTTAATTAGTTGTTTCCTGCATCAAAATGAGACTGCGCCATTTTCACCCCACTCATTTTGAAATTTTCGATTTCGAGATTAGTGCACTCCGAGTCAGTTTGCGCCCGTATAAGTAGGGCTATGTAGCGCAAACCAAATGCGTTTTGTAACTGTAACTGTTTTAGTTTCCGGATAGTATATAACATTCCAAGTGCAAATATTACTTCCCGCGAAAAAAGCTTATAGCAAAAGCGGCCATTTTCGCCCCGGTCTCCCCTACTAAATTTCTAGAACTAAATTCATGAACTAAATACTTGATCAGGATTCCGAACCTGAATTTTCATCTGAATTCTGAGCCTGTCCCAGGTTTCGAATTCAGTGCTAGTTCCTGGATGCTGGTTCAGAATTTTGGTTCTGGTGTAGATAAATAGATGATGGCAAAAAGTACTCAACAGTTGTACTGCCCATACTCGGGTTCTGGGCACTTTTGAGTTAGCCCGACGGATAACGTCTATTTTTACCCTACTTTCAGAAATCGCAAAAATAATTTGGGGTTAGTTCAGTGGATCTTCCATGAAAAAGTCCCCACCACATAATTAAATTGCCTCAAGAGCTGACATGATATCACAAACTTAATTATATCGAACGATTAAAACAACAACATGAAATCCGAGTCCGAACATGCAGTCCGAGCGGCGTGCGGGGGAATTGTAGGGGTGTTTCTTTTCGATCGGAAATATATAACTGGTTTTGCCGTTTACACAAACTTTTTATTCATTGACACTTTTGCAATCTTCGACTTTGCGTATGGAAGCGAGTTGCCTCAAATCAACATATTAATAAACAATTATTAGATGGTATGGTATGGTATATTTACTCTTTGTTTGATTTTTCGCGTGGTTGGTAAACGACTGGACAATGCGCAATTCAGGCCCCAATGTGGTTCTTAGCCTCTTGTCCAGTAACTCATATCCCTACCTCCCCGCGGTGCCGGCTGGGGTACGAGCAACCATAGGAAAGATCGGGTAACCAACCCCGGTGGGACCTTGGTCGTATGCTGACAGGGAAGGGGGTCCTCTTTAGAGGATGTCGGAGCGTCTGTACTCCATGTTAGGAGCGGCTTCAAACAGCGTCTGTTCTGGTATCCAGCGGCTGAGTATGAAATGCTGTATCCCGTCCAGCTAAATCCAAGGTGGCAACCCCACCCACGGGATCGTCCTAGTGCTAGTTGGGACGTTAAACAGAGCAAGCACGATGATCCTCCGGCGAGACAGGGAGTTGGCGTAGGCCTAATAAGCCGCCCGTAAAACATCTATTACGAATAATACAGGAGAGAATACGACCCGGAACAATCGGAATAGACCCACGCAACGAAATAAGGACTACGATTGGAAACTTGGAACATGGAACTGCAAGTCGCTAGGTTTCGCAGGCTGCGACAGGATAATATACGACGAACTAAATCCTCGCAGCTTCGACGTCGTAGCGCTGCAGGAGCTTTGTTGGATGGGACAGAAGGTGTAGAAAAGCGGACATCGAGCGGCTACCTTGTACCAAAGCTGTGGCACAACGAACGAGCTGGGAACTGGGGTGGAATCATGTAAGGTGATAAGTGACTATCACCTCCTGGTGATAAAGAGGTGATCACCAGAATGTTTGGAATCACCGAAGGTGATCACTTTTACTATCACCATCACCGGTGATTGAGCTAACTTCACTCATATATCACCTGTCAAGAAACGTCAATTTTTCAGGAGTAAAATATGAATGTGGCGTATACCGTTGATATTTAGAGGAGTAACATATGAAAGTGGCGTATACCCATATAATATTTTAAAATCTAAATTTTTATTCCTATAGTTTTCAATCCTTTTCATTAATTCGAGTCATGTTTATCAACGATGATTTGTATGGATCGAAGAGTAACGCTGAAAAAAATTACCTGCGCATAAACAAATAAAAAAATTCACTTGTTGGTTTAATTTAGTGCCGATTTTTATTTTTCAATGGAAATCAATGTCACAGTCAATTCTTTGGGATAAATTTGAAAGCTTTGACACGAATTGTTAGATCTTCTTGATGTTTCACAACGGATGGCATTCCTCTCGAATGAGAAAGATCCGTTAAATAATTTCTTGTATAGTTTTCATTCACTTTACGATTATGTCATTTCACAGAGCTTTCAAATGCTACCTCCATTTTGGAAATTTTACCCACCGGTACTACGAATATCCACTATGATTAGCAGCAACTAATTGTCCAAAAATATTGCCTTATTTAGTTCAACTCACAAGAAGAAAATTAAGAACGCAGTTTAATCTTTTTTACTCGTTCAGTTGAACGAGACTGATATGTCGCTCACTAAGTCACGGCCATCTAATTCTACTGAAAATGTTAGCATAGATTTTTTATGTTACGTTATGTGCAACATGAGATGTCTACATTCATAAACTTATCACTTTTCCAGAAAGCAATTTATCTTTGACTCTACGAATACCCCAATGATATTCCTTCAAATAATAATTACAACATAAATGAATTGATTTAATTGATAAATACTACCGTTCATTCTATGAATTCTTTAAACCTTATAAACTAAGTTCTTTTCATTTTGGTATTTAATTTTGACACAATATCAGTACGAATTTTATTAAAAAATTATCCTCTTCGATCAATATTGGTAGGTTGTTTATATCAGTGGCTTAAAATTCACCTACCGGACAATAATTTATAAAGCCACTTCTCAAAAAATCAAATCACTACTGAAAGTGATAACTAAATTGCTATCACCTCCATTTTGACATGAAGGTGATTAAATCGTGGTGACTATCACCTTACGTAATGCCAACGTTTGATAGTGATGTTAGCCTCTCAGCAGTGGTGACAGAACTTGGTGATTATCACCTTACATGATTCCAAATTTTCAAAAGTGATGATCACTTGGTGATAATCACCTTACATGATTCCACCCCTGGCTTTATAGTGCTGGGCAAGATGCGTCAGCGAGTGATTGAGTGGCAGCCGATCAACGCTAGGATGTGTAAGTTGAGAATTAAAGGCCGTTTTTTCAATTACAGCATCATCAACTTACACTGTCCACATGAAGGGAGACCCGATGACGAGAAAGAAGCGTTCTACGTGCAGCTGGAACAAGCCTATGACGGCTGCCCACGCAGAGACGTAAAAATTGTCATCGGTGACATGAATGCCCAGGTAGGAAGGGAGGCAATGTACCGACCGGTAATCGGGCCGAACAGCCTGCATGCCGCATCGAATAACAACGGCCAACGGTGTGTCAACTTTGCGCCCTCCCGAGGAATGGTAGTCAGAAGCACCTTCTTTCCCTGCAAGGATATCCACAAAGCTACCTGGAGATCACCTGACCAACAGACCGAAAACCAAATCGACCACGTTTTGATCGATGGAAAATTTTTCTCAGATATCAACAATGTTCGCACCTACCGCAGTGCGAATATAGATTCGGACCACTACTTGGTTGCTGTATGCATGCGCTCAAAACTTTCGACGGTAGCTACCCAACGTCGAAACCGAACGTCGCGGTTTAACATCGCGCGGCTCCGGGATTCTGGAGTAGCCCAAGATTACGCGCAGCAGTTGGCAGTGGCACTACCAACGGAAGAGCAGCTTGGTGCAGCTACTCTTGAAGATGGCTGGAGAGACATCCGTTCTGCCATAGGTAGCACTGCATCAGCAATGCTAGGTACGGCGGCTCCGAACGTGAGGAACGACTGGTTCGACGACGAATGTGAACAGTTAGTGGCCGAGAAGAATGCAGCTTGGGCGAGCAAGCTGCAACACCGGACGAGAGCAAACGAGGAGCGATACAGACAGGCGCGGAACAGACTAAACTCGGTATCCCGTAGAAAAAAGCGCCAACAGGAAGACCGAGATCGCGAAGCGATGGAACAGCTGTTCCGTGCTAATGACACAAGGAAGTTCTACGAGAAGGTGAACCGTTCGCGCAGAGGCCATGTGCCACAGGCCGATATGTGCAAGGACACCAACGGGGATCTTATCACGAACGACTGTGAGGTGATCGAGAGGTGGCGGCAGTATTTCGACGAGCACCTCAATGGCGATGTGGCGGAATACGAAAGTAGCGGCGCGGTAACGAACTTGGGAACGCGTGCGAAGGACGATAGACTGCCGGTCCCAGACCTCCAAGAAGTGGAGGAGGTGGTAAGCCGGTTGAAAAATAATAAGGCCGCTGGCGTTGACCAACTACCAAGCGAGCTACTAAAACACGGTGGTAATGCACTAGTGAAAGCACTGCACTGGGTCGTTACCAAGATCTGGGAGGACGAAATTTTACCGGAGGAATGGATGGAAGGAATCGTGTTTCCCATCTACAAAAAAGGCGATAAGCAGGATTGCTGCCATTACCGCGCGATAACTCTGCTGAACGCCGCCTACAAGGTACTCTCCCAAATCTTATGCCGTCGATTTTCACCGATTGCAAACGAATTCGTGGGACAATATCAGGCAGGATTTATGGGCGAACGCGCTACCACGGACCAAGTGTTCGCCATCCGTCAGGTGTTGCAAAAGTGCCGCGAATACAATGTGCCCACACATCACTTATTCATCGATTTCAAATCAGCCTACGACACAATCGATCGAGATCAGCTATGGAAAAATCATGCACGACTACGGATCCCGGACAAACTAATACGACTGGTCAAGGCTACGATGGATCGAGTGATGTGCGTTGTTCGAGTATCGGGGATAAACTCGAGTCCCTTCGAAACTCGCAGAGGGCTACGGCAAGGTGATGGCCTTTCGTGTCTGTTATTCAACATTGCTTTGGAGGGTGTGATAAGGCGAGCGATGATAGACACGAGTGGCACGATTTCCAGAAAGTCCGTCCAGCTAATTGGTTTCGCTGATGATATTGATATTATAGCACGCAACTTTGAGAAGATGGAAGATACGTACATCGGACTAAAAGCTGAGGCCAAGCGGATCGGACTAGACATCAATGTGTCAAAGACAAAGTACATGAAAGGCAGGGGTTCGAGAGAAGATAACGTCAGCCACCCATTACGAGTTCTGATTGGTGGTGATGAAATCGAAATGGTCGACGAGTTCGTGTACTTGGGCTCACTGGTGACTGCCGATAGTGACACCAGCAGAGAAATTCAAAGACGCACATTGTCAGGAAATCGTGCTTACTTTGGACTGCGCAGGACGCTAACTATCTACAAAACGCTGATTAGACCGGTTATCCTCTACGGGCACGAGTCCTGGACAATGCTTGCGGAGGATCAACGCGCAATCATCTTCGGCAGAGTTCAGATGGAAGACGGTACGTGGAGAAGGCGAATGAACCATGAACTGCACCAGTTGCTGGGAGGACCAACCCTCGTCCAAACGGCCAAGGTCGGGCGGTTACAATGGGCCGGGCATGTTGTTAGAATGTCGGAGAACAACCCGGTTAAAATGATCCTCGATAATGATCCGACCGGTATAAGAAGAAGAGGCGCGCAGCGGGCAAGATGAATCGATCAAATTGAGGACGACCTGCGGACCCTTCGCAGCTACCGAGGCTGGCGGCGAACAGCCATGAACCGAGTTGAAGTAGAAAGTTCATCCGACTTTCTCCCGAAGTTCTACCAAAAGCCGAGACCACTGTCACTATGCCAGTGGCAGTGACCAGTGCCCGTGAAAAGATATTTTTGTCGCTACTCGTCGCGGTTACGCTGACGTGAAGGCTTGCTTGAAAGGTGACTAGTTTTCCTTCACGACTGGGTTGCTATTCTTGCTATGCTGCAAGTTCAATGAAATTCAATGAAAAACTTTGATGAGGGCGCTGCACATGCTAAGATGGGACCGGTATGCAAGTATGTTTCCGTTCGTTAACAAAAGTACTTGCATATTGGTTCCATCTTGTTGCGGAACAGATTTTATATAAACGAATGACAAAAAATATTTTATTCCATTTGAAAAGTTTATAATGTAATCCATGTATGTGATTCAATAGCATCACGGATTAATCAACAGAGTAGCGGAAAAAAGCAAATTATTTCCGAAATATGTATTCATCTTTTTCTCGACATGTTGATTTTCAATATGGGACTGATATGCAAGTATGGGCAGTGTAAACATAGGATAAATTCCGTAAATCGGTTATTACTAGAACCATTAAAATATTCCCAAAGGATTCTGCGACATTACCCACCAGCCTTTTTTCAGTATCTTTTTTACCGAAATCGTAATCGAGATTTAAGTGTGAGTGAACTAAAAATCTAGAATTAAATAGATAAAACTGTAATTCTATTAGGTTATAGTGACATTCTGTTGAGTAATAGTTCAGGATCTGAGCTAAAGCAATGAGACGTGTTAAATAAAGTCAAAGAAAATTAAATAAAGCTATACTTAAGTTCATGTTGCCTAGAACATTGAGAAAATATCTCGAAAATGCTGAACAATATTGGGTACATTTTCGATTTATAGAGATTTTCTGTTGCTGCGAGAATTCCAAAAGTACTTTGCATTCATAAGTACTCTTGGTCAAGACTGAACAGCTTAGGAACCGGTCTGCATCATCGTGTGGTAAATATAATGGTAAGCTCTGTATACGAGCGCTCTCGGTCTTCGAAACAACTTAATTGAATAAATTAGACAAACCTGTGAAATCATAAATGGTCTGACATTGTACTGATGTCTGAACCAAGCGGACCATGTGTGACATATCACGATGTTGTCAGAGCTTTAAAAATAATATAATCATCTATTCTTAGTTCTCCAATACTAAGTCAGTTTGGAATTCTTCATTGGTTTGACAAAATCGGGAGGTTTCTGTACTTGCATTGCACTCATACCGTATTAAAAGCTGCCATTTCGCGCATGTGCGCAAATATTATAAAGTACCTAACTGATATTGTGTAGTATTCTTGTTTCAAAACCTCATTTTAGTCCTAACAACAATGCCTCATGTTTTGTTATAAGCTCATCACAAGTCCGAGAGACGTCAATGTAGAATTTCGAATCATCATAAACGATATATGAAAGCTCTGTAATTTCGTTATCAATTTCATTTACTAATACTCTTGAACCTTTTTTCATTTTCAATATTTTTAGTCGTTGGAACGCCACAGCCACAGTACAAAGTTAGCCGTTGTTAGTAACAGACACGGTTCTGTTCGGGAGCGGATTTCCACCTTCTTCGGTATAGTCAACAGACCCGGGCAGAACGCGATTCTGTCTCTCGGTTATTTGGGAGGATACATCTCGAGAATATAATCGTAAAGCTACGGTTGTTAGTAACATTATTACAGCGTGATGCAAAAGTGAACAAAAAACGTGCCAGTCGGTAACAAATACTAGCTAAGCGTAGTAATTGTGATAATATACTAACACACCAGACTGAAAGATTACCGATGTGAACATATATAGCAGTGAGACATATTGAATGGTTCTTTCATTTGTTATCAGTCAGACAGTGTCCGGCAAAGAGTGTGTTCAGCGTTGAAGAGCATACCGCACAGTCGGATGTGAAACCTGGCGGTCTGACTACTCAGCGGGGCTGGTGTGGCGATCGAATAGATACGGGCTGTGATGTGAAACATAATTTGAGATTTTAAGCTTAGCGTGGCCGATTGTTTTCTCGCTAGAAGCAAGTTTTTTTTTGTTGTAATTTGGTGAAGTGATTTTGGCACACACAAAAAAATACATCAAAATGGATGTGGTATACACAAGCGACAGTTGCGACAGTGATTCGCGAGAGCAGAAAACCGTCGATTTTGGCCATGCCAACAAACGCCATTTGGACGAAGATCTCCTGCGCATGTGCAAAACGAGAAAGTTAGCCGAAGATATCGAAACGGTACTGCTAAACCATAACAACCTGTCCACCGTTCCGATATCCATCACCGAGTTCGGCAACCTGCGAGTGTTGGATCTTAGTAACAACAGTCTGGAGCAGATACCGGAGGTGATAACACAACAATGCCAGCTGACGACGCTGATTGTGAAGAATAATCTGCTTGGCAACAATTCACTCCCGAAAACGCTTCTTTCGCTGAATGGCGGCGGTTTGAAGGAACTGAACTTGAGCGGGAATCGTTTCACGCACTTTCCGGAACAGGTGACCGAGCTGAAGACCCTCAAATATTTGTACCTGGGCGGCAATCAGATTGCGAACGTCTCCAAAGACATCTGGAAGTTGCAAAAGTAAGTATCTCGTCGTTTCCCATATGTGATGTACGATTTGGAAAGAGTTTTAACAGTTGATTGTGATTCGATCAAATTTAATATTCCGTTATTATCATAATTGAAATAATTGTATGAAACTTCATCTTCTAGATAAGGGGCTGTCCATAAAAGACGTCACGCTTTTTTTGACGATTTTTGACTCTCCATCCCCCCTTTGTCACAAATTGTCACAGAATCAAAGACTCCCCACCCCCCCTATGTCACATGTCACGAATTCAAATTAAAAAAAATTATTCTCAATACATTTTCAATATGTATGACAAACCATACAAATATGAGGGAAAAATCGATTTATTACATGCTGTCATTAGATTAAAAAATATCCCAAAAACTACAAAATCATCGGAATTATTTTATTAATATCAATTATATAAATTAACAAAAGTATTTGGTTGGAATTGATGAAACATTTAAATCATCTGTTTTATTCCTCCTAGGGGTACACAGATATATTATTGTTTTAGGTAAAGAATAATATTTCCTTAGTGTAGCATACAGGGCTGAAAAAATAAACACCAAAACCTCATCAAAACGAGATCACTGCCGGAGAATCTTTTCATGATCAGTTGATCAGTGAATTTTAAATCACATCGATCAATATCGGTATGGGTAGTGATTTTAAGCTAGAATGATTCTTGATTTATGTAAGTTTAATCATTGGATGATTCGATAAGCTTTGATGTTGGTGGAGGAAAATCACATATGATCAAGATAAGACATGACATGATCTACGTCTGAAATCGTTGATCTCCCGCCCTTTTTCAAATGGAGTACAATTGAATAAACTGCATCAGAATCAGATAAGAAAAATTCTTAAGATATACTATTATCAATGCTAGAAAATCAAATTACTGAAAAAATTGTCAGTGCATAACTTAAGTTAAACCGTTTGAAGGCATCTTTTTCTTTTTTACTCATATTAGGCAAAATTTATTAATTTCGCTAATTTACCCGCTCCTCCGTGCACTTTTACTTATCACAACAGAAATGATTTCCTGCATCATTCATTTCCGAATTTACAAGAAGAAGCTTTTACATCAACAAATACACATTTCCCTATAGAATGTGAACGTTTATTGTGGAGATTTTTTCAGGAAATAGGGCAAAGCAGTAATATAATTAGGTATTTCAAAAATGCGCTCATTGAAAATATTGGACGTCACATTCCAAGAACCTCCCCCCCTTCCCCCTGTCACAAAAGGTCACGTTTTATGAAACACCCCCCTCCCCCTTGCGGCGTGACGTCTTTTATGGACAGCCCCTAATCTGTTTTCATTGTTTGGTCCGCGGACCATAGAGTACTTTTTGGCCATGGAATAGTCGCGAGTAATAATACATTTCTAATTATTTCTCCCTGGAACGTTGTGAGCTCTAATGATCTCTAGTATCCAAATATTTGGTGTTGAAAACTCTACGACTTGAGTACATAACTGCAAATTCCTTGCCAGACCATCAATTCTCGGGTGAATTCATCTGTTTAAGTAAGTTACTTTGTGACATAAACTGAATGGTACTCTTCTTTAGACTTTGCTTCACTAGTCACCGTGTTCATTTTTTTTATAACGCATAATAAGCCACCTTTCAACAATCACTTTCAAGGACAATGCTAATGAATCCGGCGCTCGCTGAGAGTTACTCATAACGGAAGACGAGAAAGAAAAGTTCTGATGTTTTTTATTTATGTAAAGTTCTATTTGCAATGGTTCGCCTGCAGTTCCTCTCCAAAGTGTATGACGACAGGAGGCTTATTGGCCGTTATAAAGAAAACGCGACACGTATACTCGTTTGTTTACGTAAAATTTATAGCTCGGAGCGCTTAGCGATAAAGGCGAGCTAACAAAAAATAGTGTTCGGTGATGAATAGATCTATGATTACTTTTTTAATTGGCAAATAAATTGAAAATACTAGAAGAAAACCATACATATATAATATGTGGTGTTATTTTCAAAATGTGTCACTTCGATTTTTGAAAGAAATCAAGGGATTGTTTGTGCATTTATTTATTTATATTATTTATTTATTTGTCGTCAAACTATAGTAGATCATTACATTGTTTTGACTACTTTTTAACACGTGTGATATTTTCTAAAATAAACATTAATGTGCATTATGTTCTAGGACCTAGGTCGTATTGAATTAAAATATTGTTTGAGCTGGGCTGTCGTTATTGTAAAGTCAATTGCTCCGCAATGCCTATTATAAGTTGACATCATTTGATTTAATGGACCAAATTTAGTTGGTACGATAATGACTTATATAGAGTATAGGTCGGTTTCGTAATTGTCGGGAAGGTATATAAAAATTAAGTTTAGACAGAAGTCCAGATGAATCCACCCAATGTGTAACGATGTTATGTATGAATGAAACTATCAATTATTCTCGACGCTCTTCTAGTGTGTGGATGTCAATGAGCATGCAACGAGCTTTGTATGATGGTAGAGGAAATCTTGCCCAGCCTAACTTACGGAGTGCAAATAATAGAAATTGCTTTTGAACTGATTCTATACGTTCCTTATGAGTGATTGAGAATGGGGACCAAACAATGCTACAATATTCATGTATAGACCTTACGTAGGCAATATATAATGTTTTAATCGTGTAAGGATCGCGAAAATTATAGCTGAAGCGTTTTATAAATGCAAGAATGTTATTAGCTCTGCCTATTATCGTATTATAGTGATCGATGAAAGTCAACTTTTTATCTAAAATTACTCCTATATCTCTAATTCTGATACATCTTTCTATTGTTTGATCGCCTAGTTTAATTGTGATATCTGCCGTGTTTTGTTTCCTACTGAAAGCTATTACTTCACATTTATTGACGTTTAGTTTCAAAAGGCTTTTGTTACACCAGACATGGAACGTTTGCACTTCATCTTGAAATACCACCTTGTCTACATCAGTTTTTATTATGAGCATGAACTTAGCGAGGCACCTCTCGCCGATGATAACGTAAACAGGTGAATAATTTGTTGCTAATTAGTTACGGTAATTTTAAATTTGTTGCTCAATTTTTTTTATTTTTTCGAGTACTTCGCTAAGTTCATATGAAGTTAGTGAAGCCTTCCATCCAAATATGCTTCAAAACAAATCGAAGAATAGTAAATAATTTGTTGCTAATTAGTTACGGTAATGTTGAATTTGTTGCTCTTTTTTTAATTTTTTTGAGTTCATATGAAGTTAGCGAAGCCTCCCTTCCAAATATGCTTCAAAACAAATCGAAGCCTAGTGAATAATTTATTCCTTTTTTGTTGCTAATTAGTTACGGTAATTTTGAATTTGTTGCTATTTTTTTTCTTTTTTTTTTAGTACTTCGCTAGGTTTTGAAGCATATTTGGGAGGGGGGCTTCGCTAACTTCATATGAACTTAGCGAAATACTCAACAAAATAAAAAAAAAAATTGAGCAAAAAATTCAAAATTACCGTAACTAATTAGCAACAAATTATTCACCTATTTGCGTTATCATCGGTAAAGGGTGCCTCGCTAAGTTCATGCTCATGTTTTTATTTCTAGGAAAACTTCATGTCATGTCATCGGCATAAATAAAAACTTTTATGTGTTTTAAAATAAGAGATATATCGTTTACAAATAAAATGAATGCCCTCTCTTAGATGATAACCTTGTGGAATTTCTGAGGTTACTAGGACATGGTTGGATATCCTCCCTTTAAATCGAACCATTTGCTGACGATCAGTCAGGTACGACTCAAGCCATTTGAGTAGTTCAGGACCAGTCCCTATTTTTTGTAGTTTGAATAATAACATAGGTATATCAATGCGATCAAAAGCTTTGCTGAAGTCAGTATAGAGAGCTTCTATGTAATTACCCTTATCCATAGCAGCCAGTGAGTAATTGACAAATTCGAGTAAATTTGTATTAGTCGAGCGACCCTTAAAAAATCCATGCTGCATATTAGTGATTCTATTTTTAACTTGATAAAACATTTTTTCATTGATTATCGCTTCAAAAAGTTTAGGAATGCAGGAGATAATTGCAATTCCTCGATAATTACACACATCTGATTTTTTCTCCACTTTTGTAAATCGGTACCAAATAGGAGTCCTTCTATAATTTAGGCAGAAATACCGGTCATGAGTGATTTATTGAAGAGCCAAAACAAGGGTGTGGCTAGTTCTAACGATAGTTTTTTCATTAATACGGGAGGAATTCCATCAGGTCCGGGACCTTTAGAGATATCTAATTTATTGAGCGCTTTCGTAATATCTTGGACACTAATGTGATGAATATTAATGTCACAAGCATGTTCAGGGAAGAAATTAAAATATTCACTGTGTCGATACTCTTCGGAAAACGTATATAGGTTTCTTGGAAGTAATTTGCAAATAGTGTACAAATATCTTCCGAGTTGTCAGCAGTCTTACCCTTGAAAAACATTTTTGAGGGAATGCTCACTCTCCGTTTTTGGATAGTACTCCTCAGAAGCGATTTCAATTGCCAGATTCAATTGATTACAAGTTTGTAAGTAAGTTCCTAAGTTGACGCTACTACTGTCTCTTTTATATTTTTATGGGCCTTTTGTTTTCGATTTTTCAGATTTTTAATGTTATCATTATACCATATTAGATATTTATAGTTAAGTCGTCGTCTAATTCTCTTAAAAGGTACCTGATCATTAATAGTATCAAATAAAATCTTATATAACATTTCCACAGAGGTTTCAACATTAGACTCCCTGAACATGGTTTGCCAATCAATGTTACTTTATGTTAACTAGTATAACTTACAGAATGAAACAGTGCTTTGTTTGCGTAGGTCATCCTTAAGAAAACGAAGTGGGTTAACTATTACATGTAATTCCAGCACCGGAACCCGAGAACCGATAAAATCTAAGTCGGTTCGTACGGCCACCAACTAACATGACGTACAAACTCTACTAGTGTTTATACAAATTTAGAAGTTTTTATACGATTTTGTCATCGTACTCTAAACGACGGTTCAAATTTTTGTTTAATCCGAAAATATGCAGTAATTTTTGATAGGACCATAAGACCTAACCTTTCATTTGACCCTAAGATTGGAAATATCGGTTCTGCAAACTCTGAGAAAAGTGAGTAGGATCCACTTTTTATCATATGACTATTTTCTCTCGTCGTTAATCGAAAACCGGGAACCAGGATAGCCAGAGTCGGTTTGTTTAGTAGGCAGATAATGCCTATCGATTTGTGGAGTTTTGAGTCCTATTTAGAATTTTTTTTGCGGTTTTTGTTTCGCCGGTTTAAGTGACGGTGTACAATATTGAACACACCACACAACACCATATAACTCGGGAACCGGAGGTCGCATCCGGATGAAATTCAGGAATTCCGTATGGCACCGTAAGACCTTTCATTTGAATCTAAGTTTATAAAAATTGGAGCGGTCTTTGAGAAAATCGATTGCACGTTTTTAGTTCATTTTGCGCATTTTCCCCCTAATTCCTGAACCGGAAGTCGGATCCAGATGAAATTCAATAGCAACCTATCAGACTACAAGGCCTTCAATTTAAATCTGAGTTGAAGAAAATCGGTTGAGTGGTCCCTGAGAAAATCGAGTGCACTTTTTCTTCATATTTTGCACATTTTACCCCGTTACTCCCGAACCGGAAGTCCGATCTGGGTAAAATTCAATAGCACCCTATGGGGCTAAGAGACCTTTCATTTGAATCTTATTTTGTGAAAATCGGTCCAGCCATATCCGAGAAAATCGGATGTACATGTTTGTAACATACACACATACATACACACATACAGACACACACAGACATTTACTCAGTTTGCCGAGCTGAGTCCAATGGTATATGACATTCGGCCCTCCGGGTCTCGGTTAAGAAGTCGGTTTTCACAGTGATTGCATAACCTTTCTATATGAGAAAGGCAAAACTCGTCGATTTAAAAAAAAACGGTAATACTATGTTCACACTATGAGTTAAAACATGTTATAACTCCGATTTCATGTTTTAAGCGAAATAACATGTTTTACTTTTGCGTTATTTCATATTCAAAAACGTCACATTAAAACATGTTTTCCCGAAATAACATGATATAATTGTCAGTAAAGCACAACCCTGCTAGCATTTTCCTTCACTTTTCGACTATGTCAATTGACAAGCTGTTCAACAACAGCAGTTTTTCATCGAAGTAGCCATGTAATCATACTCAAACAAAACTGGAAACTGGTACCAACGTTGCCAGGTATACCGATTTCTCGGTATTTATACAGATTTTTGACCTCTATACCGCAATACAGATATGTACTTCCAAAATACCGATAATTCACGGATCATACAGATAAGTAGCGATTTTGGTTTTTAGCTTGAATAGACATGAGAAAAGGTTGTCGTGGGACCTTTTTTTCGCTCACCTTTTCTACTACTTATGTAGAAGAGATATTGATACCGATATGATATAGATAGATTTTTGCGCCGACTACAATTTTTGGAAAAATGACCTGGCAACGCAGATAGGTACAACCATTTTTCTTAGCGTGAACAGTGCGGTTTTAACTTTATATTACTATCGTTAAAACATGTTATTTTTGGCCAGTGTGAACATAGTATTATACAACGAGTTTTATCTTCGATTTCATGTTTTAAGCGAATTAACAATTAACCTCGTTATTGCATATTCAGAAACGTCACATTGAAACAAGTTTTCCTTATACCACGTTCACACTACGAGTTAAAACGAGTTTTAACTCTGATTTCATATTTTAAGCGAAATAACATGTTTTTCTTCCGTGTTATTCCATATTCAGAAACGTCACATTAAAACATGTTTTCCCAAAATAACATGATATAATGATCAGTCAAGCACAACCCTGTTAGCATTTTCCGTCATTTTTCGACTATGTCAATTGACAAGCTTTTATCGAAACAGTTTTCCATCAGAGTAGCCATGACAAAGCAGAACAGGAAACTTGTACAACCATGCTTGTTTTTATGTTTAAAGGCATGACTTTTTTGGTCATTTATTGCTGAAAATATTTATTTCACGTAAATGGCCAAAGTTTCGAAGCAAATACCCTTCGAAACGTTGACAACTAACGTGATAAAAACATTTAAAATCAACAAACGGCCAAAAACGACTTTTTAATACGTAGAAGAAAACTTTTTGAATGAAGAAGTGGAAAAATTGAAGCGATTGACATAATATTTTTACCAATTTTTCGAGACATTGTGAAAAATCATGCTTCTTGTAACCGGGGATGCAATCTTCAATTTTTTCACTGTAGATTTTCCTATTCCGAGAAACTACAAACTATTCTATGAGAATTCCGGAATCCAGTAAAGTTCCACAGTAATTTATCTTTGTAGCAAGTGCTTAATATTTGCGACGTAAACATTTTGCAGTTTGTTTATAAACAAACAATATGTCATGCGTATAACATAATACAAGTGTGAACAGTTAGGTTTTAACTTTATATTACTATCGTTAAAACGTGTTATTTTCTGCAGGTGTGAACATAGTATAAGGCCATTTCTGAGAATTTGCGCGTTAAAAAAAATCGTTAAAAGGTGCACATACACACACAGACATTTTCCGATATCGTCGAGCTAAGTCGAATTGTATATAATACTATGTTCACACTATGAGTTAAAACAAGTGTTATCTCTGATTTCATGTTTTAAGCGAAATAACATGCTTTAGTTTTGCGTTATTTCATATTCAGAAACGTCACATTAAAACATGTTTTTCCGAAATAACATGATATAATTGTCAGTAAAGCACAACCCTGCTAGCATTTTCCGTCACTTTACGACTATGTCAATTGACAAGCTGTTCAACAACAGCAGTTTTTCATCGAAGTAGCCATGTAATCATACTCAAACAAAACTGGAAACTGGTACCAACGTTGCCAGGTATACCGATTTCTCGGTATTTATACAGATTTTTGCCGTCTATACCACAATACAGATATGTACTCCCGAAATACCGATAACTCACGAATCATACATATAAGTACCGATTTTGGTTTTTAGCTTGAATAGACATGAGAAAAGGTTGTCGTGGGACCTTTTTTTTGCTCACCTCTTGGTGACATTTTCTACTACTTATGTAGAAGAAACTCTGATACCGATATGGTACAGATAGATTTTTGCGCTGAATACAGATTTTTGGAAAAACGATCTGGCAACGCAGACTGGTACAACCATTTTTGTTTTTGAATTAAAAGATGACCCGTTTGGCCATTTGCTGCTCAAACATATTTATTTCTCTTAAATGGGCAACGTTTTGAAGCAATAATCCTTCGAAACGTTGGCCATAGGCATGAAACGATAATATCCTCCATAGCTAGGAGAAGTACCTGGCTTATTTCTTATTTTCCGGATGTTATCGAAATACTTTTTGTCTTTCTCATATAGAAAGGTTATGCAATCACAGTGAAAACCGACTTTTGAACCGAGGCCCGGAAGGCCGAGTGTCATATACCATTCGACTCAGTTCGTCGAGTACGCAAAATGTCAGTGTGTGTATGTGCGTATGTGTGTATGTAACGTTTTTTTGCACTAACTTTTCTCGGAGATGGCTGAACCGATTTTCACAAATTTAGATTCAAATGAAAGGTCTTGTGGTCCCATACAAAATTCCTGAATATTATTTGGATTCGACTTCCTGTTCCGGAATTATGGGGTAAAATGTGCAAAAAATTGTGAAAATAAGTGCACTAACTTTTCTCAGAGATGGCTGAACCGATTTTCACAAACTTAGAGTTATGGGGTAAAATGTGCAAAAAAAAAAGAAAATATATGTTCTAACTACTCTTTCTTTTTGACGACTAAGTCAATATTTCTTTTTTGCTTTACATGCGATATTCACCTAACCAGAGACCATTTTTGTAGAAACAGAAAATGAAAATTATAGAATGATAGTACTCAAGAGAGAGCAAGGATGTGAATATATAGAACGGAAAAGAAGAGACGTGACAGAGGGTCATTTAAACAAGCAGAAATCTTTTTAAGTAACTTAACTTTTACCTTCTACCAGAGGAGTCGGGCTTAGGCATCTGAACAATGTGAATCGTCCAAGTCTCTGGTATGTCGGAAAGTAGTGATAAAGGTCTTTTACCATTTACTATGCCTCCTCAACTCTTACAGGAGAAAAATCTCCGGGCGAGAACTGCGGATGAGTCGTTTGTCGAGTCGCCATATTATTTTGCTGATTACTACTCGGGTTTTAATTACCGAATTCTGATAATATTGAATACAATATCATCGCTTCGGTTAAAAAAATCAATACGAGAGAAAAAATAATCCGACAATTATGCGATACTGCTGTTTTATACAATGCGAAAACTCAAAGCGAATGTACCTATTTCACTTATACCCTTAGGCCAATGAATCGAACAGAGACAGCAGGTCTCGCTCTAGTTTAAGGTTTTAGTATATGAGTTGAATAGTGTAGCGGAGATGAACGCAATTTGTTAATTTTTCGAAGCACTCTCCCACTGAAAATTTCATTCTCGTGCATCTATTTTCAGCCTCCAGCTTCTATCGCTCGGCGGAAACTTGATCACCGAAATCCCGGAAACCGTCGGGTTGCTCAACAATCTCCACGCACTTGTGCTCTGTGATAACCTGCTCGAGGTGCTCCCGAGTTCGATCGCCCGTTTGGTCCACCTCAAGTCGCTGCTGCTGCACAAAAATCGTCTCAAGCATCTGCCGCGCGAGATCATCACACTCAAAAACCTAACCGAGGTGAGATTTATTTTTAGTTTTGTTGTAATCGAATTTGAACACATCAGTGGAACCCACACTCACGCTCACATCCGAAGGGGTTCTAGTGTGGTGTCGACTAAGACGATCAAGATTCCTTTGTTTGTATATTGGAGTACCTATTAAAGGGTGATTTTTTAAGAGCTTGAGAACTTTTTTAAACAATAAAACGCATAAAATTTGCAAAATCTCATCGGTTCTTTATTTTAAACGTTAGATTGGTACATGACATTTACTTTTTGAAGATAATTTCATTTAAATGTTGACCGCGGCTGCGTCTTAGGTGGTCCATTCGGAAAGTCCAATTTTGGGCAACTTTTTCGAGCATTTCGGCCGGAATAGCCCGAATTTCTTCGGAAATGTTGTCTTCCAAAGCTGGAATAGTTACTGGCTTATTTCTGTAGACTTTAGACTTGACGTAGCCCCACAAAAAATAGTCTAAAGGCGTCAAATCGCATGATCTTGGTGGCCAACTTACCGGTCCATTTCTTGAGATGAATTGTTCTCCGAAGTTTTCCCTCAAAATGGCCATAGAATCGCGAGCTGTGTGGCATGTAGCGCCATCTTGTTGAAACCACATGTCAACCAAGTTCAGTTCTTCCATTTTTGGCAACAAAAAGTTTGTTAGCATCGAACGATAGCGATCGCCATTCACTGTAACGTTGCGTCCAACAGCATCTTTGAAAAAATACGGTCCAATGATTTCACCAGCGTACAAACCACACCAAACAGTGCATTTTTCGGGATGCATGGGCAGTTCTTGAACGGCTTCTGGTTGCTCTTCACTCCAAATGCGGCAATTTTGCTTATTTACGTAGCCATTCAACCAGAAATGAGCCTCATCGCTGAACAAAATTTGTCGATAAAAAAGCGGATTTTCCGAATGGACCACCTAAGACGCAGCCGCGGTCAACATTTAAATGAAATTATCTTCAAAAAGTAAATGTCATGTACCAATCTAACGTTTAAAATAAAGAACCGATGAGATTTTGCAAATTTTATGCGTTTTATTGTTTAAAAAAGTTCTCAAGCTCTTAAAAAATCACCCTTTAGTATACACATTCTAAAGTTTTGTTCGATATGATTTGAGAGACAGTCGTTTTGCAGAGGGGCAATTTTTTGCCATGACTATTTCTTTTTATTTCATCCATACTTTGTTCGTCTTATCGGTCGGGCTCATAGACTGTTATGGTTTCGCGCATCACTATTTGGAGCAATGTTATTTACTGAAGAGCGACCGAAGAGATAAGGCGACCGATAAGACTTGCCGGGAAAGGCACCGGAGACACCAGCAAATACTCATTCACCTATGGTCAGAGCTGGGCATAAAGTGCGCAAAAACACTGGATTGCAATTCGTCATGATGCAGCGAAAGGTCAACTAGATTTCAATAAGTCCATTATCGCGAGACGGCCATTTTGGTCGTTTACTACTTACCTACTGTCGATCGATGGGAATATTTATTAGAACTTTGATATGTACTGAGGATTGTTTGCCACCGATTGATGCAAAATATTTATTGCAAATTCGAAGCTTAGCGACCAGCTGATCAAACGTGAAAGACAATGGGGTCTCTTGACAGCGAGAAACAATTGAAACCCCGTAAAGCTTTCATTGAAATTTTTATCAGTCTCAATCTAATGTGAAGCGATCGATTGCACTATTTAAAGGAGTAATGATCAATTTTCAAGTAGCGTGTTTTTCGGAAGGGAATTCCGATATGGAAAATCAGAATTCCTTTCCCACAGATATAATTTTTTTTTCGGGTTCGGATCGGATACGGGTAAAGATTTTTATTCATTTTTTTTAATTCGGGTCGGGTTTCGGTTTGTAAGAAGGTTTTCTCAGTTCTTTACTTTCGACCGGGTACGGGTCGGGTTCGGGTTTACGAATTTGCTAACCCGACCATCTCTAATACATATATGACTGTAAAGGTAGATTTTGAACATCTTCCAGGACAATAAATTCATTTAACTACGGCTCTGGAAATATTCTAAACAAATGTTATTTCTTTTAATGCTAAGTTCTGATTTGGCAGGCGACCTGCTTATGCAGACAAAACACTCAAATTTGTGATACAAATAAGTCAATGAATAGGAATCTTTATATGAAAGAATGCCTGAAGAAAACATGAAAATTGTACACGTCTTCAGCAAGGGCCAGTTCAAGCACAGACTAACAGACAGGACACTCAAATTAGATTCTTCAATCATTTTAACGGTCATTTCGAATATTCCTTTATTTGGGACAGTACTCACATGTGTCATGATGGCGCCACGTTACCCTATCAAAAACAGCCTGTCTGTCATCTATACTGTGTTTATTTTTTTCATTTACCAACAGAGTTGCCATTCATGCAGAATTACCTGTAATGTATTGATTTGTATACGTCCATGCGAATTTCATGCAGAATACAGATTTAATACATATTGCCAAAACTATATACAGAATTATGCCTACTTCTCATCCTCCAACCCAATACAAAATCGAACCCGTTTTGTTACAATATTTACTTGCTTCTGGTCTGCCGCCACTTAATTTCGGGTGAAAACTACCAACACAATAAAAAATAGTCTAGATGAACAACGTTGAGTCAAATAAATGGTTACCTTCCAACATCGCGAAAAAGTTAAATATATTATCAACCTAATCCAATAATTTATTGTGACGATTCATTTTCAAAAATTTTGATGAAATCAGGCATCCCTGTAAGCAGCTGATCGGTGTTGACAAACGAGGGGAAACCAACTAGTAAAAAAACTTTTACGTAACACAAGGGGTGTACCGATAGTAAATAGTTCGCGCAGTACAATATAGGTGGAACTAGTGCATCACGAAAAATTATTTTTATAAGAATTTACGCATACTGTCATGTCTGTTAGTCTGTGGTTCAAGGTTCATTTTTGGTGTAGGCAAATTTTGTTGTGAATCTTCGCAGCATTTACCAAATTTATCGTCCCGCAAAGGGTCATACATCATAACAGTGAGTGATCCTTTATGGTATGAATCCTTAAAGTCTACCTTGCACCTTCTACCATCAAGAAAGCTTGAAAATGTCGATTTGCAAGTAATTTCGGATGAAGATGATACTTCTAGTCAAAAGCGAAGGGCAGCAATGTTAAATGTAAAGACTGTCCCAGAAAGTATGAACGCAACCAAAAACCGCTGCCATTTCGCAATGGTTCAGAATCTGTCAATTTTTATGGCTGCGTCCTGTTGTTTACACTCTTCTCTAACCACTTGCGAAATGCAATCAGGAAGTTCGGTGAGGATAACACCTTTGAGGATGAACCGAAAACGGTTCGAAAAAAAGGTCCTGCTAACCCTCAGTTGGATAAACGTACGAGGTCTGTTCAAAAAGTACCCGGAATTCTCATTTTTCTAAAAAAAATATTTATTTATTCGTCTACATCTATATGGTCCCCTTCAAAGTAATCCCTTCTAGATATAATACACTTATGCCAGCGTTTTTTCCAGTCTTCGAAACACCCCTGATAGTCACTTTTTGTAATGCTCTGTAGTACTCTCAGCGATTCTGCCTTTATCTCTTCAATCGATGAAAAACGCTGTCCTTTCATGGGTCTCTTCAACTTTGAGAACAGGAAAAAAACACACTGAGCGATATCTGGTGAATAAGGAGGTTGGGGCATGATTAAAGTCTTGTTTTTAACGAATAAGCAACGATGAATTTTGCTGCCACTCGTTACATGCCCAAAACATTTGAAAAAATATGATGGCATGAGCCAACTGATATGCCAACTTCATCAGCAACTTCTCTAATAGTGATTCGTCGATCATCCACAATCATTTTTTCCACTTTTCCCAAATTTTCATCGATTATTGACGTGCTGGGTCGACCGGAGCGTTCGTCGTCTTCAACGTCTTCGCGGCCATCTTGGAAACGCTTATACCACTCGTAAACACTTGTATTTTTCATAGCAGACTCACCGTAGGCTCTCTGTAACATTTCGCACACTTGGTTATACTTTATTTCATTTTTCGCGCAAAATTTAATACAAATTTTTTTACTCTTCCATTGTTTAAACTAACAAAAATCGCCGAGCTCAAAAAAACACGTCTACACCAGCCGCTACAAGACAGAATGTAAACAATGAATACAGCTGAAAATTTCACCATACATTAGGGACATATGTACCAACACAATAAAAAAAAATTTTGACCACCGGACTCTCCAGACGCGCGCAATTAAAAAATTCCGGGAACTTTTTGAACAGACCTGGTATACTGAAGGCGTTTGAGCAAAAGAAGGAGGTTTCAGTTCGGGATGTGGCCAAAAAAGTGGGCACTTCTAAATCAAATGTTCTTCTTGCTAAAGAACGTTTGAATCTTCGAACCTATAAGAAGCAGAAACAACCAAAACGTAATCCGAAACAAGAAGCACCGATCAGGCCGAGGGTTCGAAAGCTGTACAATACGATTCTTGCTGGAAATTTGAACTGCATAATCATGGGCGACGAAACCTACGTGAAACTCGATTACAAATCCTTGCCGGGACCACAATATTATACAGTGCGAGAAGGGCAAGTGTTAAACCAGTCCGAGACAGTCGAAGTCGAAAAATTTGGTAAGAAAGCTATGGTTTGGCAAGCAATTTGTAGCTGTAAGATTTCGAAACCCTTCATCACCACTGCTTCAATGAACAGCGAAATATACATCAAGGAATGTTCACAAAAACGATTTCTACCCATGATTCGAAGCCACAAGGACAGATAGATAGTCCGATGTACGTATCTTCCATCTTCTCAAAGTTGCGTGCTATAATATCAATATCATAGCGAAACTAAGTAGCCTGATTTGAAATCGATGAATAAATGATTGTATTCGCGGCACTTTTGCAACACCTGGCGGATGGCGAACACTTGGTCCGTGGTAGCGCGTTCGCCTATAAATCCTGCCTGATATTGTCCCACGAATTCGTTTGCAATCGATGAAAGTCGACGGCATAAGATTTGGGAGAGTACCTTGTAGGCGGCGTTCAGCAGAGTTATCGCGCGGTAATGGCAGCAATCCAGCTTATCGCCCTTTTTGTAGATGGGACACACGATTCCTTCCACCCATTCCTCCGGTAAAATCTCGTCCTCCCAGATCTTGGTAACGGCCCAGTGCAGTGCTTTCGCTAGTGCATTACCACCGTGTTTTAGTAGCTCGCTTGGTAGTTGGTCAACGCTAGCGGCCTTATTATTTTTCAACCGGCTCACCACCTCCTCCACTTCTTGGAGGTCTGGGACCGGCAGGATATCGTCCTCCGCACGCGTTCCCAAGTTCATTACCGCGCCGCTACTTTCGTATTCCGCCACATCGCCATTGAGGTGCTCGTCGAAATACTGCCGCTACCTCTCGATCACCTCACAGTCGTTCGGGAGAAGATCCCCGTTGGTGTCCTTGCACATATCGGCCTGTGGCGCATGGCCTCTGCGCGAACGGTTCACCTTCTCGTAGAACTTCCTTGTGTCATTAGCACGAAACAGCTGTTGGCGCCTTTTTCTACGGGATACCGAGCTTAGTCTGTTCCGCGCCCGTCTGTATCGCTCCTCGTTTGCTCTCGTCCGGTGTTGCAGCTTGCTCGTCAAGCTGCATTCTGCTCGGCCACTAACTGTTCACCAACCAATGCATACACGGAAAAGATATTAATTTTTCTCCAGTATTATACAGTAGAGCCATTTCCGAGCAGTTTCCATAGATGAAAACAAACACTAGATAAGGTCTTATGTGCAAATGACTGTTTCTCTTTCGATTATTACGGTTTTAACGGCTATCCCTCTGTCTAACACTTTTCATTGAATAATGACTAAAACCATCAACTTTCGATCTGCACTTCAGAATATGTTGGAAAATACAGGAATACTCCGTAATAATTGAAAGAGAAAGTAAACAAAGAGAAACTGTGATTTGCACTATGGACCTTTTCTAATGTTTATCGAGATATATTTTATAGAAGAGCAATCGCGGAAGTTTTCAAAATCGGTTGGGAATTGTGATTTTTGGGTGTAATAGCTTCGTTAATCTGAATAATAAAACTGCATAGCTTCTGAAACCGAATCAGTGGCAATCGCTTGTTGAATTCAGATTGATTTGTTGGATTCGAATTTGATATAAGAGGGTCATAATCCTGAAATAACATATGTCATCGATGTAAATGAAAATCAACCGAATAAAACATACCAGGAACTTCTACCTACTCTGCTATCCATATTTTTCCAGCTCAGTCTGCGTGACAACCCGTTGGTGGTACGCTTCGTCAAGGACATGACGCTGAATCCACCCACTCTGCTCGAGCTCGCAGCGCGATCGGTAAAAACCGCCTCGATCCCGTACGGTCCGGGAGATCTACCGCGGACATTGATTGAGTATCTGGAAACGGCCAATTGCTGTGTCAATCCACACTGCAAAGGTAAGATTACGCGTGCATTTATTCGATTGTACCGTCGAAACAAAGCTTTGTTTTAACTGTAATGATATCGACTTCAAGTGCCCCCGTTCTTTCATTCATTCATCCCAGTATGTATTTTGATTTCTTATCTTTTCCCGTCATTCCCGTAGGAGTATTCTTCGACAATCGCGTGGAACACATAAAATTTGTTGATTTTTGCGGCAAATACCGTATTCCCCTGCTGCAGTATTTGTGCTCCTCCAAGTAAGTGTTTGTTCAGAGAAAGTAGGTCAGTGCATGCAGTTTGCTGAGTAACATTTTTATTAATTTTTTTCAGGTGCATCGCCGATACGAGTACCTCGGATCTTCACGGAGAACCAAGCAGCAGCATGATGCGAAAGGTTTTACTCGGATGATTCTGGCTATCATATCTAAGTCATTTTCGATAGCAGGCATCGGGTCGAGCACGCTAGTTATGCAGAAAACGTTCTACGACTGTGCAGAAAAATAAACGTACTAATACGTTAGACTCGTAGAAAATCATATTGTCGAACAATTCTGAGGGTTATTTACAAATACGAAGCTTCAACACTTTCATATTCGCTTTTATAAACTGTCTAACACTAAACATTGTGATTGGCTCCAAGAGCTTGTGGTTTCCGGGTATTCATCATTCTAACAAATCAGATTTTGAATATTATGTGCCGTATGGTGACCCGGTTGTTATGGATTATTAATCTGAATAATTTTTCTTTAATCCGAAAAAGTCCATCATGGAACATTTTACATCAGTACACAGACTTAGCAGACGTCATGGCTCACGCCCTAAATCGTCGAAGTGACGTAGTAAAAATCGAAAAATTGAGTGCATTGAACTTGGCGCTTCTGAACGTTACCGCGCTTCCTTTTGAATACACCAGACTAACCTTCGATGTGCGGGTGCATTATCTCGTCTCGAGGCGTGAGCCTATTTTATAGTAGTATATTTGATATACGTTTCACTTTAGTTTTACACAATTTACAGAAAAATAACTGTTTAATCCTGCGCTAAAAAATAATCTCATCATAGTTATGTGAATATTATCCACTCTACTCGTAGGTTTTAATGGACTAAAGCTGTTTAATGTATAATCCAGTAAGAGTTACGTGTTTCATAGATCAAATGTGGCGTTCATGTCACATTTACCTACCAGTTCATATCACATTTAGATACCAGAGAATTGTTATTTTAAATGTTGGTTGAAGTCACGTGCAGATTTTCTCTGATTTTCAACTAAATCAATATTTTTACCATGGAAAATACTAACTGCCTCACTGTTCGCCTTTTTCAAAATCGAATTTTTCACACCGGAAATTCACGTAGATTGTTTGACATTTTGGATTTTCGCATGACATTCATTTTCATCACGCAAATTATTCAAAAAATACAAAGCAATGCGGACACCTTTCTGACATTTGAAACAATTGACGTGATTTTTCATGTAAATTGAACGTGGACTTTTATATGAGTGTGGGGTTGTTTCACTAAGGCTGTGAACCATTTCGCGGTTAATTTTAACATTTGGTTAAAATCTGACACTCGAGCGGTTAATTTGATGTTGTCAAAAAATAACCCTGCTCGAGAGCTTATGTCGTTTTCGTTTTTAAATTGCACTACACTGGTGTAGCGAAAGCAGCTGATATCACTATTCTGTTTGAAAGTCGAAAGTTTCGGGTATAATTTCATGCAAAGAGTTGAGTGATAAACGTGGAAACCGCTTTATAATTAATAGAAGAGAAAGTAAACAAAAAGAAACTGTCACTTGCTTATACGCCCTTTTGAAAAAATAACCGAGAATCGCACTACACCAGTGCTACACTTTTTCTGCACCACTGGTGTAGCACTCATCAAAAGTTTGGTGTAGCTCTGTGCAATTAGGTTTTGCACGAACAGAATGAACTTTTTTTGACAGTCGACGTGTACACTGAAGTCTTTTTTTATGCGAATTTACGTACCGCGTAAAAAAAACCGCATAACTCTGAAAATTCGCATAAAAAAAACCGCATAACTCTGAAACTTCGCATAAGAAAACCGCATAACTCTGAAAAGTCGCGTAAAAAAACCGCATAAAAAAAGACCAGTTATTTACAGTTTAAAAGTTCATCAGAAGTTCTTCGTCGCCTCACACTCAACAGATTCATACATATATCGCTCCTTGATGCTGGAAACACATACAGGGCAATCTTTTTAGTTATTTTCACTGTGGAATACGTTTTTAACAGGCACTTTTTCGTCATTTTTTCAATTTTTAACTTGCAGTCGCAAAACAAAACAAGTACACGGCAACTGTCAAAGATGAACTTGATTCATCTGCAGTTCATTTGTGTCGTCATCGTGCAAAAGCTAATGGAATCGTTTATTGTAGTCAATGGTTACTGTTTATGTTTTCGTCATTTTTGTTCGTTTATTCATGCCTCAGTGTAGCACTGCACCGGTGTAGTGCAAATTAAAAACGAAAACACCATTAGTTATTTTTGACAAATCGATGGTAATTTTCCGAAAATCTTGCAATGCAAATTCTAATATTAATTCGAAATCGGCCATAGTCTTAGTGTTGTGTAGAGAAGCTTGTGACGGTCGAAACTCAGCTTAAAACGAGCGAAGAGTGAGCGAGTATGAGGAGAGAAATCAACCTCGGTATTTTCTAAGATTGACTACGGCGGTCGATTGGCGGTATCACAAAATACACGTTTGCTTCCGATTCGTTTGCTAGTTGTATTTGAACTGAACTCTACTCTACTGATTGTTACATAATTTCCCGTATAACATTGATTAAGCCATGTATATGTTTTAACGAAAGAACACCAATGAAAGGAACAGTGGAAACTGAAACTACGCAAGGTTTGTATAAACTTGTTTTGCGAAACTAATTACTCCAACCAGCAACATCGCCACCACCTTGAAATGTCAGTTTCAATCAATAAAATAAACTGCTAAATCTGAATCTAACTTTTCCTCTTTCTTTAAATCTATCTAGTTGAAATGAGACTTAATTTCTATTTAATTTATTCCACAGGCATGCTATCACACAGAGATGCCAGGTAAAAATTTCAAATGTCTGCAGACAGGGTCTGTAAAGCTAAAAAAAATCTGCAGTCAGCAAGTATGTCTTGCTGGCAGCAATTTCTCTATAAAGTATGACCCGCAAAACTGACTTGGCGAGCAAAAAAAAAAAAAAAGGTCCGTGGAAATTTCAAAAGTCTGTGAATACAGACGAAAGTCTGCGAGAACTTCAAAAGTCTGCAAAAGTCTGCGAGAATTTCAAAAGTCTGTAAAAGTCTGCACAACAAAAAATGTCTGCAGCACTATACCCCAAATCTGCAGATTTACAGACAAATCTGCAGACCTGGCATCTCTGCTATCACATCACTGCAGCGATTCACTATTCGTTTCGATGCGATTCGTTCTCTGTTGTAGGTTCTTCCTGTGTAGGCAAAATGCAGATTTTTACTACCGGCCGCTGAACAATATAGAGGTGTGCAAAACAGCTCATTTTGGTGAACTGCTCCGAACCGATCAGCTCACCAAAGTGAATCGATTCGATGTATCAGCTCATCAGCTCTTTTAGTTTAAACTTAAGGTTCATTTTGTGCGCCGTTTTTCTTATGCACCAGTTTTCTTTCATATGCATGATCGAAATTGAATCATTGATTTGCAATGATGCAATGAATGCAATGCGAATTAACTTATCTTTAATTGATGTCGACTAAATTGAATCTCTTAAAGAGCCGAAGATCCGATCAGCTCGTAGCGTGTTCCCTTCGTCATAATGCAGTGAACTGGGTAGCAAATGAGTGAGCTGGTGAGCTGCGGTTCTTTTGAAAAGAGCTGTGAGCTGTCAGCTCACTTCAATGATTCGATTCACTGGAACAGCTCAGGAGCGAATTGCCCATCTCTAGAACAATACCTTTGGCAGTGCGAAGAGTGACCACTCGTGTGAGATCATCAGGTCCAGGATGAATGTCGATGATTCGAGCCAGTGGCCATTTCAAGGGTGCTTGAAATTCATCGAGAATTACTGCTAATAGTCCGGGTTTTATATTCACATTTGCTGCTTGGACTCTAGTGTCTCGCTGCAATTCCTGCAAGTATTCCATCCGCCACCGGTGCCAAAATTGCTGATGCAACAATTGCATTCGCTGATAATGATCGAGACGGTTGACTGGAATACATCGTAAATCCGGATTTGGCATTGCGCGCATACTGGCACCGATTAAAAAATGTGCTGGCGTGAGTGCATTGAGATCGTTCGGGTCTTCCGATAAAGGAGTCAGCGGGCGGGAGTTCATGCTGGCTTCGATTTGTGCCAACACGGTGGCCATATCCTCAAAGGATAATCGGGAGTTTCCCAGCTGACGGTGGAGGTGCTTTTTGGCAATTTTCACCGCGGCTTCCCACAGGACGCCAAAATGTGGGGCTTTCGGTGGGTTCATGTGCCATGTAATTCTATCACTGGCGAGTTGAGACTGAATTTGTTCCATTTCCTTATCATCATTCAACAGCTGATATAGCTCTCGTAGTTCATTATTTGCTCCAAGAAAATTTTTTCCATTGTCGGAGTGGACATGGGCGGGCAAACCACGTCGGGAAGTAAATCTCCGAAATGCTGCTAGAAAAGCGGCAGTTGTGAGATCAGAGACCAATTCTAGGTGTACCGCTTTCGTTGAAAAGCAAACAAATACACTGATGTACGCTTTTGGTGACGCTGCTCGCTTATGAGCCGCTCGTAGGTAAACCGGTCCTGCGTAATCTACTCCAGTGATTGTGAAGGGTCTGCTTGCTGTGATTCGGGGTACGGGCAATTGACCAATGCGTTGCTGAACTGGGACTGGATCTGCTCTAGAGCATCTGAAACATCTTCGTATAACGCTTCGTATCATCCGTCTTCCATTTATAGGCCAGTATTCCTCCCGCACAGTAGCAAGTGTAAGCTGGCCACCACCATGAAGCAGCTTGAGGTGATACGATGTAAGGAGTAGTAAAGTAAAGGGATGGAAACTGGGTAATAGGGCAGGATGTTTAGCAGGAAATGCCTTATCAGAGAGTCTCAACCTTCCCCCCACTCTAAGCGTTCCCATCTGGTCTATGAATGGACTTAATAATCGAACTGGTGAATGTTTAGCTACGGCTTTTTCCCGTTTAAGGTCCTTCAGCTCCTCCTGAAAGGCATCTGCTTGTGCCAGTTGTACCAAGCGCAATTGAGCATCCTCAAGTTGGGTTGCTGATAGTGATTGACCTGGAAGAGCATCTGTAACGACGAGATCTTGCGAATGAGATTTGCAGCGTATGTGGCTGATGAATTGCAGGCAATAGGCAGTTATTCGTACCAATTTCAAGTGAAGAGTAACGGGTAAACATGGTGTTTATGTTTGGTTTACCGTGAACTACGGCAACGAAAACCTTTCTTTGCTCTACCCTGCCGATGAGCGTGGGCACTACTTTGGGTGATGGCCATTCATTATCAGGTTTGCTGAGCCAATATGGTCCTTGCTTCCATAAAGTACTTGACAGAAAATCGTCAATTTTCATTCCACGGGATAACAGGTCAGCCGGATTCTCCTTGCCAGCTATATGACACCAACGTGATCCATGCGTGCTGGTTTGTATTTCCGACACTCTGTTGGCTACAAACGTCTTCCAAGTGTTTGGTGCAGATTGTAGCCATTGTAGCGTAACAGTCGAATCGGACCAAAATCGAGATTCAGTTATTTCGATTTGAAGAGCTTTTTTAACGTGTGCGTGTAATTGTGAACCTACGACAGCTGCACAAAGTTCAAGTCTAGGTAAGGTAATCCGCTTTAACGGAGCAACCCGTGATTTAGATGCGATTAATTGGACCTTTATATTGCCTTGTGTGTCCGCGGATCGTGCATAAATACATGCTCCAAAAGCGGTTTCCGAAGCATCACAAAAGGTATGCAACTGAACTGATGCGTTAGGAAGAAAAACATAGCGTTCGATTCGAAACTCGGCAATTTTGCACAGATCTTTGTAATAAGCATTCCATTTTTCATTTACACTGGCTGGAACTGGTTGATCCCATTCACATTGCACCAACCAAAGCTCTTGCATAAGCAACTTCCCTTTTATGACGACTGGTGCGATCAAGCCAAGCGGGTCGAATAGCTGTGAAATGGCTGATAGGATAGACCTCTTTGTTGTGCTCCTGTGGGAGTATTTTACACTCGAATCAAACCGTAGCATGTCCTGCTCAGGTTCCCAACCGATCCCTAGTGCTTTAATCGTATCTTTTGACGTAAATGTGATTGACGATTGTGTGCCTATTTGATCATGTGATAATCCGCGTAAAACCTCCAATTTGTTAGATGTGAATTTGCGTAGTTTGAAGCCACCTTTGTGAAGCAGCTCAATTAACTCATTACGAAGCTGCACCGCCTTCTCAATGTTTTGCTCACCACCCAAACAGTCGTCTATATAGAAACCGTTTCGAAGGATGGGTTCTGCGATGCTGTAAGCAGCACCTTCGTCGTCCGCCAGTTGTTGGAGGGTACGGGTAGCCAGAAAAGAGGATGGTGCCAGACCATATGTTACCGTCAATAAATCATAGACTTGAATCGGGTCGGCCTTGTCGAATCGCCATAAAATTCTCTGGTATGGAATGTCGGAAGGATGTATGGTGACCTGACGATACATTTTTTCAATGTCTGCAACTACAGCCACTGGATACTTGCGGATTCGGAGAATTATAGAAAGAAGGTCATCCTGCACTACCGGTCCAACACACAGTACATCATTTAAAGAGAAGCCGGTGGACGTTTTGGCGGATGCGTCAAACACTACGCGTACCTTAGTTGTAGCACTGTTCTCTTTTACCACAGGGTGATGGGGAAGATAATAACCATTAAATTTTCGTTCGTCTTCCATTGATGTTTGACGCATGTGACCGAGTGCTAGGTATTCTCTCATAAAATTAGAATATTCATTCTTCAGCTCCCTGTCTCGATCAAGTTTTTCTTCCAGCAATTTAAATCTGCGAAGTGCTCTCGATTTCGAATCTCCGAGGCTATTTTCAAAGTGCGTACGTCTCGGCAAGCGAACAATATATCTGCCTGTGCTATCTCTCGCAACAGTTGCTTCGTATAGGTTTACACAATGGCGCTCTTCGATCGAATAGTCGGAACGCGGTTCAATTTCCTCCATTTTCCAGAATCGTTCCAAGCTTTCCTCAAGAGTGACTAGACAAGCCGCTAATACATTGCACTGTATGTTTGTCGGTGATTCGGGAATAAGATTTCCAGACCCCACCACAATCCATCCAAAAACGCTATCGATCAGCTCAGGTAGGTCATCTGCCAGCTGCACACGTGCAATAGATTTAAAACAAGCGAAAAAATGTGAAATGCCAATGATCATGTCTATCTCCGACCGTTTATTGAACTCTGGATCTGCCAAAAAGTATTTATTTGGAATGTTCCAACTTTCGGTGGACACATCGCATCCGGGCATGTTAGCAGTTACACGTGGTAGTATTAAGAATTCCACACAACGCGAGAAATTTTCCTTCCTTGAGTGAATCTGAATGCACACTGAGTCGGATGAATGTACCGCAATGCCTCCTGGACCTTGAAGCTGAACATTCACCTTCTTTCTTCTGAGTCTAAGAATTTGAGCCATTCGATCACTCATTAAATTAGGTTGTGAAGCACAGTCCAATAGTGCTCTGGCAAGATGATGTTGACCGTAGATATCTTCGACGACAAGAACTACTGTTAGCATAAATACATTGCTATTTCGCGAAGCATGGGCGACATACGTGTACGCTCGAGCCTCATTAGTGGCCGTGATTTGTTGTGATGGAAGTGGTTCGATCGTTGTCGTAACATTTGCTTGTACTGAACTCTGCACTTGTTCATCCGCAACGAAATGATTACGATTCTGGTAAATATCAACATAGCCTGGGTGTAGCAACGTATGGTGTCTCTTTCTGCAAATGTGACAACTGGTAGTAATTTGACAACGGCTAACTAAATGATCATTGCGGAGGCAATTAAAACAAAGTCGTTTAGTGTTGACCAAATTCATCCTTTCCTGCAACGATAACTTTCTGAGCTGACCCATTGTAATCATTGGACGCTGAGATGTCTGTGAATTCGAAGCTTCCGTTACTGCATGAGTGGATACTCGAAGCTCATCCGTGCGTTTGTATCGTTGATAGTTTGCTGACGCTCCACTTTCAGAATCTGATACGGCGATAATGTCAGTAGATATGGAATCATGATTTACCGAAATCGATTCTAAAACTCGCATACGACGTTGCAGAAACTCAATCAGATTACTGTAGGATGGTTCGTTGAGAGTAGATGCGTAGTCTTCCCACATATTTAAGGTTCCTTGATGTAATCTTGTACAAAGTAGGTGTTCCAGCATGGTACTCCAAGCATCAGTTGGCTCACCCAATTGCTTCAAAATTTTTATATGTCTTTCGAAATGGTCCACAAGCCCGTGTAGAGCCGTGGCGGATTCCTCCTTCATTCGTGGTATCTCCAGGAGCGCTTGCATATGCCTTTTCTTCAGTAGATACTCATTTGAGTATCGAGCAACTAATGTATCCCAGGCGAGACGATAATTTGCAGTGCTGATGGAAATCGATTCAATTACCTGGGATGCTTCGCCTCTCACTGCTGCGCGTAAATAATGAAATTTTTGTATGTCTGCTACATCGGGATTGGAATGAATTAGGGCAAAAAACGTGTCATGAAATCCCAGCCATTCTTGATAATCACCAGAAAACTCCGGAAGAGATATTGTAGGAAGTTTAAGACCAGAGAGACTCGAGTGAAATTGAGATGAGGAGTTTGAAGGGAGCTCAGTTCTAGAAATATTGGCTGGAGGCAATTTGGAAAGTAAACCGGCTTTTATTCTAAAAAGTTTGGGTTCAAAATCAGAACGGTATTGCAGATTTCTCACCATCGCTTGATTGTCAGTTTCCATCTCTTCCAAGAGCGTTTGTGTTTCCTCCAGACTTTGCCACAGAATTTCTAAGTTATCCAAACGAATAGTTACTTGCAGCGCGTCCCGGTCTGCCACGTACCCCTGCAGGAACTGATCAGCTCTACTTAGTGACGCAAGTAGCATCGTACGCCGGATATTGAGTTGCTGCTGACTCTTAGCTCCATCCATCGTGCAGTAGAGGTAATATAAAAATGGTGGGAAGATAATCGGTCTGCGAATATAAGACCAGATAGCACTGCCCAAGTAGCAATCCGCAACTAGTTCTGATACGACAAAGTCCAAACTATGTTGCAACAAGAGCACGAATATGTGTTTTATGTTATACTGGTTAGAACATGGTGACAGCAATGTTTCATCATAACATAACTAGTTACGAAATAGTTATTTAGGTTTCCAATCATAACATCTTTGTGTCCCATTGAATTAAATATAATTTATAAGCTATCGTTACTTGATCCAAACATATCTAGCTACTAGTTGAAAATAAGTTTATTTGACTTCAATAGTACCAACCCATAACTAGTTTTGATACCACTTAATCCAACTGTGTTGCAACAAGAGCACGAACATGTTTTTTATGTTATACTGGTTAAAACAAGATGACAGCAGTGTTTCTTTATAACGTAAATATTAAACTAACTATCATTTGTAAGTTATCGTTACTTGATTCTAACATATCTTCAATCACAGCTATGTTTTTAGCTACTAGTTGATAAAAGGTTTATTTTCCGTTGCGAAACCATTATAAATACGTTAACGTATATGTGAATCGTTACTGTGAATTGATATAGCAACAACTTAGATATTATAAGATTATAACATATAATTTCTTCAGTAATTCAGATAGTTATCGTTAAGTTTTCCCAACGTTATGATAACTAAAATGCGAACAAAATAACCTTTGTTGACTTGAATATGGCGAACACAATATGGAGTCTCAAGAAGTGTCTGAAACGTAAATAAAACCAGGATATTACTTTTTTCAAAACTACTTTTTGCCGAAAATAGTGAAAGGCACAATAGTCATTTTTGTTCTATGCACTGTGATAAACACGAAGAAAATAATATAGGGATTGAACATCGATTGTGATAATATTATATTTCTCATGATATATGAATTTAAAATGATGAGAAATCACTCTACTTGGAATAATTTTGAGCATTCTGATCATAAAGTTATTTTGTTGTTTATTTTTTATATCTTTATAAACAGATTTTGATTGAAGGCGCATAAAAAACAGTTAAGTAAAATTGATTTCCGCTCGACAATTTTTGGATCGTTGTGAAATTTGTACCTTGTATCAAGTTTGTGACTTAAAGTACTCTTCTGCTTTTTCATTGATGATAGAAAAGTATTCTGGATTCATTCAATGTTTATAATGTCGATGGTGACTAAGTTTCAACTAGTTTACTTGGAAAAAAGTTATTTTCAAGTTATGAAAAGATAAGTTATTTCAGTATGGCATTACAACGTAACGACAACATATTTTTAGCCGACTTGACAACTAGTAGAAAATACGCTTTTTGAGTCATGCAAGTGGTTAGATGTTAGTAACAATCACTCAAATATCTGGTTGCAAACTAGTCACAAACCAGCTAGCGTAACAAAAATTGTTACTTGGGTGGCGATAGAAATGTGCAAACTTGGAAAGGTACTAACCTGACCAAGGCAGAAATGTGCCTTGTATTTTCTAGTAAATATGTTCGAACGAATCGGTCACCCTCCGCGAAGAATTTTCGGTAATTTGAAAGAGCTTCTTTTACTGAATCCCGCTGAGTCAGCGGTTGTTCCCGAGAGTTAACGTTGATTGAGTACAGATCCACACAGAAAAAAAAACAAGATCTAAACGTACCAGATAAAACCATAGATAATATTGGACAGCTAATTACCTGCTGCCTAAACTTGATAGGCCTTGTATAAATTGTAAAGTTCTCAGTTCGCGTTGTCTTGACAATGGCGTCTCGTAATGGCGGTTGATTCAGTATTTCAATAGAACTACAATGGGACGCCAAAATGGACGTAAACTTGAATACCCAGGTCGAAGTATCCTGGTCACGGCACCAAAATTATGTTGTGTAGAGAAGCTTGTTACGGTCGAAACTCAGCTTAAAACGAGCGAAGAGTGAGCGAGTATGAGAGAAATCAACCTCGGTATTTTCTAAGATTGACTACGGCGGTCGATTGGCGGTATCACAAAATACACGTTTGCTTCCGATTCGTTTGCTAGTTGTATTTGAACTGAACTCTACTCTACTGATTGTTACATAATTTCCCGTATAACATTGATTAAGCCATGTATATGTTTTAACGAAAGAACACCAATGAAAGGAACAGTGGAAACTGAAACTACGCAAGGTTTGTATAAACTTGTTTTGCGAAACTAATTACTCCAACCAGCAACACTTAGTTAAATTTAACTACTCGACACAAAATAATCACTCAAGTGTCAGATTTCAACCAAAAGTTAAAATTAATTGCGAAATGGTTCACAGCCTAAATGCAAGTCCCTGCTAGGCCGCCATGTTTTCGTGACCATCATCTTTTCCGCAAAGACGAAAACAACGAAGAAGTATATAAGTTCGTTGTTGCTAAATATCTGTGATATTTAGCTGTGAAAGTTGATTTTTTTATGTTTGATTATAAATGTGATATCGTTATGAAACGTGCGCTGCCAAATTGTAATACTGACTTTCACAATCAATGAAGTGTTGTATTTTACTTCATTTTGTTTACTTTGCTCTCACTGACTTGCTAGCTTTGATGGCCCCGAAGGACTGAGATGTTCGTTACGATAGCACTAGCTGGAGCGCCTTATTGTTGCCACCGGGCTGCCTAAATGTGAATAAAAAAAAACATAGTAATGTGGACACCTTTCTGTGAACATGTGCTCAGTGACAATCGAAAATCATCTTGATATTTCTACCTATGTAGTGCGAAAGCGAGTTCAATCTCAGGCCGACGAGGTCTTAAAGACTTTAGAAATAAAATGTACAAAAGCAGAAACAATTTGAAAATTTCGTTATCATCACAGTCTCTGCATTCATCCCATCTACTAAAAAGTACGAGTGTGTTATGGCAGATACATAACTGGATGTCGTGAATACGAATAAAACTGACACGATTTCTTTATACTTTCAAATTCGAATTGATAGTTGATCGATTGTGTGAATTGTTAAACTTTCCCCCTTTTCCCTACTAGAATTTTAAACGATTTTTGACGTCGATTATCTCATATCGGATTTGCATGTTTCATTGAAAGAAACTATCAAGATGCTATGCAGGATTCATTTCTCCCTTTTAGAAGAATCAAATTGTAGAATTCTCTACGATATTTAGCACAGTTTTGAACATTTTTCTCGAACAATTTTCGCATAGCGAAAAGTGCACGAAGCAAATCAAATTATTTTGGATTTTCACTAAACTGATGGTTTTTACCTTCGATTTGCAAAGAAGTAATATTAATAGTTCTTTCGATAACATTTAGAGCCATTAGAACGGCTGATGTTATATAATGTCCATTTTTCGTTTCTCCTCCAATGCAAACGACCAGCAGCTCTGTTGTCTGATGCAATCGTTCTTGCTTGAATTGAAACTAGCTTGCGAACAAACCGACACATCCGCTCGCAGTACCAAATGATGCGAAACTGGTTTAATGCGTCTTTCCCAAGAGTGCATTTGGCTGGTTCCGAAGGCTGAATATTTGGATACGATTGGTAAGAAATAGGACATTGGATTCAAACTGGAGGATCGGTGAGATCGTAAAATGTTAATCGTATATATAAAATTAAAAAACATAAACTAATGTCGTTTTCGCTTGAGAAAACTGAAACTGACCCAGGGTAGTTTCATCAAACAGACACTTTTCACGAAACTGTGTTGATTTCGCACTTAGCAACGGGGGTTTGAGCAAACCTGGGGTAGGTGATCACTTTTACTATCACCATCACCGGTGATTGAGCTTCACTCACTCACTTCACTCCATTTATCACCTGTCAAGAAACGTCAATTTTCAGAAGTAAAATATGAATGTGGCGTATAACGTTGATATTAGGAGGAGTAACATATGAAAGTGGCGTATACCCATATAATATTTTAAGAAATATATTATTTATTCCTATAGTTTTCAATCCTTTTCATTAATTCGAGTCATGTTTATCAATGATGATTTGTATGGATCAAAGAGTAACGTTGAAAAAAATTGCCCCGCGAGTATGGCAAACTGCGCACAAACAAATAAAAAATTCACTTGTTGATTTGATTTAATGCCGATTTTTATTTATCAATGGAAATCAATGTCACAGTCAGTTCTTTGGGATAAATTTGCTGCGAATTGTTAGATCTTCTTGATGTTTCACAATGGATGGCATTCCTCTCGAATGAGAAAGATCCGTTAAATAATTTTGTGTATAGTTTTCATTCACTTTACGATTATGGCATTTCACAGAGCTTTCAAATGCTAGTTCCATTTTGCAAATTTTACCCACCGGAACTACGAATATCCACTATGATTAGCAGCAAATAAAATATTGCCTTATTTAGTTCAACTCACAAGAAGAAAATTAAGAACGCAGTTTAATCTTTTTTACTTGTTCAGTTGAACGAGACTGATATGTCTCTTACTAAGTCACGACCATCTAATTCTACTGAAAATGTTAGCATAGATTTTTTATGTTGTTACGTTATGTGCAACAGGAGATGTCTACATTCACAAACTTATCACTTTTCCAAAAAGCAATTTATCTTCGACTCAACGAATACCCAACGATATTCCTTCCAATAACAATTTCAACATAAAGGAATTGATTTTATTGATAAATACTACCGTTCATTCTATGAATTCTTTAAACTATACAAACTAAGTTACTTTTTATTTTGGTATTTGATTTTGACACAATATCAGTACGAATTTTATTAAAAAATCCTCTCCGACCAATTTTGGTAGGTTATGTTTATATCAGTGGCTTAAAATTCACTTAACGGACAATAATTTATAAAATCACTTCTTAAAAAATCAAATCACTACTAAAAGTGATAACTAAATTGTTATCACCTCAATTTTGACATGAAGGTGATTAAATCGTGGTGACTATCACCTTACGTAATGCCAACATTTGATAGTGATGTTAGCCTTTCAGCAGTGGTGACAGAACTTGGTGATTATCACCTTACATGATTCCAAATTTTCAAAAGTGATAATCACCTTACATGATTCCACCCCTGCTCCTATGATAGCAGTACTTACATCCAGGGTTGCCACATATACAGATTAATCTGCATTTTACAGATTTTTCAGATAAATTTGTGACCAAGATTCTGTATATGCAGATTACAGATTTTTGGCAAAAAATACAGATTTGTGCAGATTTTTGATAGCGGGGATTGAAAATTGAATAAAGATCAAGTTAAAATATATTAAATGATGGTATTGATTATTATTTCAAAGCGAAAACATTATCCTGATTGTGTGTTAATTCTAAAAAGAGACCAGATTAAGTTTCACTTTCAGATTGGATTTTGAAAGTTTTTCGTCAAATCATTATTTGGAAAGGCTCCAACGCAAAAGCAACTTCCAGCGTTTTTTCAACTTCAAAATCATGAAATTCAGACTAGACTGGTTTCTTTAAATTTGGGTTCTAAAGGCTTTTTCATTGCGTTGTGCTTCGATTTCTTATCACTTCTATATACAGATTTTCAATACAGGTTTTTGAGCTCCCGATACAGATTTACAGATTTTTCTTCTGAAAAATGCAGATTTAAATGTGGCAACCCTGCTTACATCCGCAACCATGAAACTCCAACAAAATCTTCGGCGAAGTCCTAAATCAGAAGAGACAAAGCGTGTCTCGTATGTTTTAATGACCGTGACATTTGCAGCATGGAGTCGAAACGGTGAAGGTCCTTTTGTACGATCGTTCTTCGAAGCAGGAATTATTGAAACATCGGAACCGGTATCAATCAGAAAACGGATATTACTGGATGCGTCCTGAATGTGGAGACGGCGTGTTACTAAGGGAGCGTCCACCCTCGCCGCTTCAGATGGACGGATATTTAGTTTTTTGAAAACGAGCATGGATCACGACACTGTTGAGCAGTCTTTCCAAACTTCAGGTGATACCAACATTTGCTTCCGTAGTACGACGAGAACGCGATGAGGATCGTCCGCGCGTGCTCGGTGCTTTCAGGCGACGTATTTCAGCGGTAACACTAGCGATTTGTGCTTGCAGACTGTTGTAATCTGAGGTTTGAGGAACGGACGTTGAGGCAACGATAGAACCAGATGCCTCTTGCATTTTTATTTAATATTTTGTATCGTATTTAATATTTTGTATCGTCACGAATGATTCCAGCCAAAATAAATTGAGCTTCAGCTTGTGCAAACCACATAGTTGGATCATTTTTCCAAAAATCTGCAAGTCTCACGGAAACTACAGCAGCAAGAGGCGCGACGTTATTTTCTTGTTGAAGCGACATTTTTCCAAAGATGGCGGCCTAAACTCGAAATTCCACTGAAATCGGTTGTTTCCACTCGTATTCACAAAACTGAACCGTGTTTTCAACTAATGATCACGTCGGGGTCACCAATGTGGGATTTTGATATAATTAAAGCGACGAAATATTACTTAATTAATAATGTCTTGTATTTCTCTACGAATGTCCATTTCTTATTGACTGGAGAGCACGTAACTTCGTTGTGTGCGTGTGTGATCGGAAAATAACGAGGGGTGCGCTCAACTAGAATTGCTACCACAAACCAATTCGGTTTCACGCAGCCCACCTGGGTTCGATTCCCACTCCCACACATAGGGTCAGAAAGTTTTTCTGGCCCGGAAAGGCGAATGATCTTATGCAAAGATATCCAGCTCTCAAATTTCCCGAACAAATCATTGGCAACATCTTTTTTTTGCGAGCATAGCGCCCTCAGGCGAGTCCGCATCGAATCTCGTACGTAGAAGCAGGGGAGAAAAATGTCAAATTCGTGCGTGCCAAAATAGCTGCACTGCGCACCCATAAGCGTCCCTTACACGATCATTAAAAGTGTCATTACTAAAAAGTAATGACACTTTTAATGATCGTGTAAGGTCTACGAGTTCAGTAATGACACGAGTAATGATGGAATTCCGGATTTTCTATCATTACCAACATTATTTCTTCTTCTTTTTTTTTTGTGGAAGTGCTGAATATCTTTAGAACTATACGCGAAAAAATGACAAAGTGTAGATTTAAATTGTTAATATTTCATTAATCTTAACGTTTCAATGGCAAATCAAATCTATTTTCAGCTAAACGAAAATAAAAATATTGCTATTGCTATTGCTGGAGTAGTTATAAATACTGATCATTAATAATGGACGTGTAATGCTAAAAAGTAATGATGTACAGTAATGCAGTAATGACGAGCGTTTGAGCAGAAATGTCATTACTTAGTAATGACACTTTTAATGATCGTGTAAGGGCCGCTATACAATTGACATGATATGTTGAATGTGATGCCGTTGCTGAACTGAAGATTGATTTCGCTCTAAGCTGACAGGGTCTGCCTTATGGCTAAAACCTGTATAATCAAAACAAAAAAAAAATCTATTTTTTTATCTGACACACGGTTGTCCAGTCCCTTATAGCGACGACAATGAACTAATTTTAAAACTCGTCCTTCGGTTGCTGCTGTTAATTCAAGGGAAATTGATCGTTGGACCAGTTGACCAAAAGCATGTACGGAGAAAAAAAAATTTTTTTTCAGCAGGCAGGGTGGTGATAAGGGTCGTTTCGGTACGTGCACAAAAATGAGCCAACGTGTTTATAGATGACAGCGAAATCTTTTAACATTTTGTTTCCTTTATTTACTTTTTTTTCTAGCTGATTAAAATATCTAATAGCTAAAAATTGTAGCAATTACTATGTGTGTGTGTTGTGTTTGTTAAATATTATGTTTCACGATTTTTTTCCTTTTGTTTTATTTATATGTCTGTACTGCTGAAGAGCGACAACGATATTTTTCATTGTGTATTTTTCTGTTTACTTTGCTCTAATTACAACTTTCGGCTAGTTTCTTGTTTTTTTTTTCAACACCGGTAGCATTCGCCCACCCGTGCGTTCTTCCTGTTAAATAATCAATTACGGTTTACATTTTTTCGTTTTTTTTCAATTTTTATTTTTAAATTTAAATTACTTATGCAATAATATATATATTTTCTTTATACTACAAAAAAGGGTTTTCATTGATTTTTTCTGTATTTTTTTTCGTTTAAAATAATTTATTGTTTGATTATTCTAATTATGCTTGTCTCTCTCCGCCTTGCCATTAAATGTGTGTTTTTTTTTTCTTTTACTTTCATGCGTCGTATCCCATAGGACATGATTGAGGGGAGACCCATGAACTACAACTTCCAGAAGCTTATCCTTAAACTTACCGTTTCGTTTGCTTTGCAGTTTGCTCCTTAACCAGGCGGGATAGTTCCCTTTTCCTTCTGTTGCTTTCAAAGATTAAGAGAAGTTTGAATAATGCTGATTTTTGCTTTACTAGTTTTTTGTTCACAATCTGACTTATCTCACAATGCTCAAAGGACTGCTATTATAGTGGTACTCGTGTATCTGTGTGTGTGTTTATTAGTAGCTAGTTTTTTTTCTTTCGTTAATAGTAATATAAACAATTTTCCCACACTACTACACAAGATAAACCTACAACGTTCGCCTCGTATCCACCAACTTAGTAAGAAATCGATGCACGTACACATGGTTACCGATCTAAGAAAATTCGCACTCACTGCGCGTACAAATTACAGCGGTTTGGATCGCAGCGGGTACGACACGGCTTGATAATATTTTTTGTTTGTTTGCTTGCTTAAATAAAAAAAAATATATAAACTGGATCCCAACACGATACATGCTGGCGCTGTCAAAACTTTGAAAAACGAAATAAGTAATAATAAACACGGGGAAAATCTTCATCAAACCGAAGATTTATCGATTATATCCCACCTAACGCTCTGTTTATTTTATATGTATATATGTTTTTTTTTGCACAACAGTCACAAGAGAACGAAAAACTAAATCTTCAACTATAACTAGCAAAATTGAAACTACTTTTTTCCTTGCATAATTTGTTTTTTTTGTTGGTTGGAGAAATTGTGACTCTTGGTACTTGACTGATCTACTAGACTTGTGTGTGTGAGTGTGTTTTGTTTATGGTTACGTTAAGATATTTCTTGAATAAGAATAATATTGGTTGAAATATTATTTGCATCATTTTTGAATTTTTTTTTTAGTAGTGTTTCACTTGCCTCGCACTGGCATTCGCAAGGTGTTTTTTTTTCTTTCTATTAGTGGCTTTTAGCTTGTCTTCTATTGAAATATTAAATTCTTCTATAGTATCAATGTGTGGTTTTGTTTTGCTTGCTAGATTTTTTTGTTGTTGTTGATAAACTTTCCACGATTTTTGCAGTTTTTTTATTTTCATCTCTTGCGGTTTTTCTTTTGCTTTCTCCTACGTTTGTTTTTATCCTCGTTTTAAATTAATATTTAAAATTAAAAAATATATAATATTTTATGTGTACGATTTAAAGCTAACCCATCGTCGAAGTTGCCGCTGGTGCTATAGCTCCTTGGCTGGAACTACTGTCCACACCGGGTACGGACTGTGATGACGTAATATCCTCCGCACCGCCTCCGACGGATTGCGCCCCACCGACGGCACCCTGGTTGCTGCCACTGCCACCCTGGACCTGGGAGCTATCCGCCTGGGCGCCACTATTGCTACTTCCGCCGTTGTTGCCTCCGCTGTTGTTGTTGTTACTGCCGGTGCTGTTGGCCCCACCGCCATTGCCACTGCCGTTACCGCCATCGACTGAACTGGATGACTGGCCGGCTTTTGCATCGTTCGGATTTCGGGGCCGCAGGATCAGGTTCAGGCTCGGTTGAATCGCCAGTTCTGCAAAAAAAAAGAAGGAACGAACGTGGTTGAGAATCGTTGATAATGAACTAGACATTTGAAGGTCCCAAGTCGAAAAACGCCAGTCGACGCCGGTAAGAGTCGTAGAAATATTGACTAATGGTTTTCGTATATTTGTTGATTTTTATTGTTATGATTCAAAGTTCATGTTCTAAAAGAGAACGTTTAAGATTTCTCATTCTAGGTAGGCGTGGTAGAATTTTAATTGTCCTTAGTAACGGACAACGAATGAATTTGAAAACAAGTTAGCTAAAACATCGATTTAATTTGGCCATTTTCGGCAAATATTGACAGAGAGATGCGAACTGTATGAAATTTATAGGCAGATAGGTATCCAAGAGGATCGTAAGTAAAGTCCACTCATGAAAGGATTCGAGCGCGCAAGGGCGTGATAAACCTATCGTATGTAGAACTAAATATCCGTCGCAAATGTTAGTTATATAGGGTAATGGACAATAAAGAAACGCCTATGATGGCCTTCCGGCGAGACAGGGCGTTACTGCAGACCTAACAAGTCGCCCGGAAAATAACTGTTAGGCCTCGAAACAATCGGCAACGAATAAAGGTCTACGCTTGAAAGTTGTCCTGGGTTGGCAGTTCAATGCATGGGGAACTAGTTTCGTTTAATAATGTCGTTTTCGCTTGATGCCAAACCTAACCTAGTCTCCACTCTAATGTACGATTCAGACGGTCCGCCTTCTTCCGTCACCGTCTCCGGAAAGTCAGCTTCCGCCAAATTTTAATACTTTCTTTACCGGAACGTTAACACGCTCCGTCCGTCAAGACGTTCCGTGACGGTGACGTTGCGGGTGAATGGCTCCATAAGAATGGATGTAATTAATGTTGACGGTGACGGAGGTTGACTGTGACGGAAGGAGCCGGATCGTCTGAATCGTACATAACCCGCACGGCCTTTGGGCTACCTGGGCAGCCATGGGCACCAAACAGCTACCAAAATTGATTCAGTGACGGCTGTCAAGTCCAATTTGGCAAAACATAGTCATCTGTATCTTAGTTAGCTGAGCGTTTTCATCTTTTCATCTTCGCTGAAAATGTCAAAGATTTCGAGGCTGCCAGCCACATTTTGCCCGCTGGTAGCGTTTAGTCAGGCATCTGGCAGCCATGCGCAGTGCTGGAAACTGCTGACATTTTTTTGAATGTCGTATGCTGGAAACTTTCATGTTGCCTACTATCCGGGCAGTCACACATGAATGTCACGCGAACCACACAGATGAAAGTCGCATGTGACGGTCATGAGCGAGCACTTCATGAATGTAGTGGCGACAGTCTTACTCGTGTTGGACGATGAATGTAACGAAAGAATGATAGTCCTCAATAGAATCAGCTGAATTTTGTTTTCGGTGCGAATTTCATTTCTGGCAATAAACTTTCATGAAGAAATTCAAAACGACGTCATTAGTGACGGTTTTCATATCCATACCGTTCCATGAAATGGTTGAATTTCAAAATGCTGCTGTGGAGGGGATCAAATATCGTAGCTTTTAACTTTGTCAAGATGCGTAAGGTTGTCAACGAATGCAAAAAGGGAATTTTTGAAAAAATTCTGCACTCATATTGTGATGGTTTGTAACAAACATCGAATTGCCGAATGCCGATATTTTGTGTTTAGAAATGACTTTTAACGTCGTTTTCTAACATGCACTCATCAAATCCGTTCAAAAAATACTCATATTCGCCCTTATTCTGAATAACGTCGTATCGTTTTTTCCCTCGTATTTCATTTGTATTCCCCATAACGCTAGCAAAATCAAAGGTAGCTATGATTCGATCGAACCACATTCGATCGAAAAATCAATACGTCGTTATTCAGAATAAGGGCGATTGTGACGGTTTGTAACGAATATCGAAATGCCGGAAGTCGCCATCTTGGATTTATAAACGGCTTCTAACCAGGGTTGCCACATATACAGATTAATCTGCATTTTACAGATTTTTCAGATAAATTTGTGATTAAGATTCTGTATATGCAGATTACAGATTTTTGGCAAAAAATACTGATTTGTACAGATTTTTGATAGCGTGGATTAAAAATTGTATAATAATCGAGTTAAAATGTATTAAATAATGGTATTGATTTTTTTTTTCAAAGTGAAAACATTATCCTGATTGTGTGTTAATTCTAAAAAGAGGATAAAACTTATATAAAAGAGTATGTTAAGGACAGTTTTTCGTCAAATCATTATTTCGCGAGGCTCACTATCACACTAGAGGCTTCTTATCACTTCTAACACATGGATCAATAAGTCCCGAGACTAAAGTAGAGATGGCGCTCGTAGTAAACCAGTAACCACGTCTTTCTAGAGTACTAACCTTTGCTTGAAACGGGTCAAAATTTTAAGTCGATCCGATCAGAAACAGCTGAGTTATGGAGGTTGGAGTAAAGTCGTTTTGTAGTTTGTTTAAAAAATGGAAAAAACCGAGTTTCGTGTTTTGATAAAACATTGTTTTTTATTGGGTAAAAACACCATGCAAGCGAAACAATGGATTGAAAAATGTTATCCGGACTCTTGTCCATCAAAAGCAACGATTTGTCGGTGGTTCGCCGAGTTTAAACGTGGTCGTACCGACACAAATGACGCGGAACGCTCGGGTAGACCTGTGGAAGACGTTACACCGGAAAATGTGAGTGAAGTGACAAAAATTATATTGAGAGATCGTAAACTGAAGCTCCGTGAGATTGCTGAGATGACACAGATATCATATGGAAGTGTATGATATGAAAAATTGAGCAATCCTTCATGAAAAATTGAGCATGAAAAAGGTTTTTTCCAAGTGGGTGCCGCGATTGCTTTCGATGGAACAAAAACAGCAACGAGTCGATGATTCAGAAAGCAGTTTATCGCTATTTACTCGCAACAAAAAAGATTTCTTGCATCGTTACGTGACCATGGACGAAACATGGATATATCACTACACTCCAGAGTCGAAGCGGCAGTCATCTGAGTGGCGCACAGCTGGCGAAAGCCGTCCGAAGCGTCCGAAAACGCAGCAGCCAATCGTCGGAGTGGAACTGTCGACCGGAAACTGCGTGGTAAGATTTTGAAGTCGATTAAGAGGAATCTTAATCTGCCGGACTGTGATTTGGCCAGAAAAATCGGTGCTGCCCATAGTACCGTGAGGACAACTCGACTCCGGGAAGGAATCAAGTCGTATCGAGCTAGCAAACAGCCAAATCGGACCATAAAACAGAATAGTGTGGTCAGAATTTGTGATTGGAAACTATATGACCAGGTGCTGACCAAGTTCTGATGGACGATGAAACCTATGTCAAGGCTGAATTCGGGCAAAGCCCAAGTCAAAAATTTTACCTGGCAACGGCTCGGGGGGATGTTCCAGCCAAATTTATATTTGTTTTTGCCGACAAATTTGCAAGAAAATTTATGATTTGGCAGGGCATTTGCAACTGTGGCAAAATACGAAAGCTTTCGTTACAAATAAGACAATGACATCGGAACTATACCAAAAAGAGTGTCTCCAAAAACGAATTTTACCGTTCATTCGATCCCACGACCATCCCGTAATGTTTTGGCCAGATTTGGCAAGCTGTCATTACAGCAAAGTCGTTCAAGAATGGTATGCAGAGAAAGGGGTCCTGTTTGTTCCGAAAAACCTTAACCCACCCAACTGCCCCCAGTTTCGCCCTATTGAGAAATACTGGGCAATCATGAAGAGGAGACTCAAGGCAAAGGGAAAGGTTGTCAAAGACATACAGCAGATGACGACCTGGTGGAATAAGATAGCTAAAACGATGGACGAAGAAGGTGTGCGCCGCCTAATGAGCCGTGCTACAGGAAAAATTCGAGAATTCCTTCGACACCGTGACGAATAATTTTATCCGATTTTTTTTTAAAAGTATGAAGAAAACGCTACATTTGTATAAAAAAAGATCTTGAATTCAATAATAAACAACTGAAATTCAGGCAAATGTCTTTGTTCCAATTCTATCTGAACTAAGCTTTAATATGAGAAAGCAGAGCCAAGACCGATGCGGATACAATACGAAATTCTCTGAAGTTTTGCTAACGAAGACATTGAAAACACAGAAGCAGTTGTCAGGATGACAAAATACCGATACGATGATACATACTAGTGCTTCTAGAGTAACTAAATCTTGGATTTCGTTTTGCTAATAAGGTGACCAGACAACCGCAGCATATTCGAGAGTTGAGCGAACTAAAGCGCAATACAGAACTTACAGGCAATGTACATCAGAGAACACGAAAAATAAATCCCAATAGTTTAGAGGCTTTTTTTGCTCTCTCTTTTGGCTCAGACCTATCGGTCCATAAAGCCAGGTCTTGTGGTGTATTTTCATTGCGTTGCTAAATTAATCGTATCGAACTAATGCTTATGTGTTTATGGTGTACTTTTTAAATTTTATAGCGGCTGTAATCTAGTTGGCATTGCTTTATTTTTCCTTTTTATCTTTTTTCTCAAACATGTTTGTTGATTGTTTTAAGATACCTGACTATTTCCAGATATTTGCTAGGATTTTTTTTCAGTTAGAATATCTGCCAGTTTTTTTTATTATGTAATGCAGGGAAAGTGATTCTGATTTGATCAAATTGAGTGCAGTAGTAGAGAATGTGATCTATGTCTTCGGTTATTTTACAGTAGTCGCAACGATCATTTGGGTAGTAATTCCATTGTGCAAGTTTTTGTTTAGTTGATGTGTGACCTGTTCTGAATCTGGACAGTACTATTGCTTCTGTGGTGTTAATGTGTTGATGTTTAATCCATGTTTGTTTGAACCATGGTTTTTGTGTTACAGTTTTGGAGTGTTCAAAGTGAAATTTTCCTTTTTCTTCAGAGATAAAGTTGTATTTGTCCTGCCATATTTTCCAAAGTTCATCTCGAATTACTATTTGTAGGTCTCCTAATGTGAGGTTATTATTGTCTGTTATATTTCTTGTTGTACCTAATTTAGCTGCGTGATCTGCTCTGTCGTTTTCCAGTAGGTCTCTGTGACTCGGGATCCATTGTACATGTATTTTGTGGGCTAATACTGTGTTCTTAAATTCTGTGAAGAGATAGTTGTTGCTATTATCTAACTTTTCAAGAGATTGACAAGCGCTTTTGGAGTCTGTGAAAAGTACTAAATTGTTTGTTTCTTGGTTTGTTGCATATTCTAGTGCTTTTATCACAGCAACTATTTCTGCATTCATTATCGTGAAACCGGATTGAAGTCTTCTACTAAATGATATTTTTTTCTGAGGATCATAGTATCCATATCCTACTTGGTTTTGGATTTTGGAACCATCTGTGTATAAATGATAGTAGTTTTTGTATTCGTTAATTATCATGCATTTAACAAAGTCTCTTTGTGTTTTTATTGGCAGATTTTTCTTTTTCAGATCTTTTATTTCGTTACAGATTATTAGTTTACTATGCAACTAATTTTAATTGTTAAGAGGATTAATTTGTTTGTTTAATTGATAGAGGTGATAGTTACTGAGTGCTGCTATTTTTTCAAGGTAAGAAGTATGTTTTGGTAATTGTTATAATCCTATTATATAATAAAGTGAATGAAGAATCGAGCTATTTTTGTAGTATATTGTTTTTGCTATTCCTTTTAATGTGATGTATTCCGCTCTTAATTTGAGTGGTAGTTCACCTGCTTCAAAGATGACTACGTGGTTAGGAGTGGATGGAAGTAATCTCATGGAAGTACGGATTGCTAGGTGTTGTATCGATTCTAGTTTGGAGAATATAGTTTTTGGAGCTGCTGCGGTGATTGATAAACCATAATCGAGGTGTGGACGGACTATTGCATTTGAGATCTTTAACGCTTGTTCTTGGTGAGCGCCGTTTCGTCTTTTGGTGATCATTTTAATTATGTTTATTTTATTTTTTGCTTTTGCTACGGTAGTTATTATGTGATTTTTGAAAGTGAGCTTGTGATCAATTTGTACACCTAAGATTCTGTGGTGTGTTACAACTGGAACTATACTATTTTCAATTTTTATTATAATTTCAGGATCATATTTTCTTGTAAAGATTATTGAAGCTGATTTTGCCGGGTTTATCTTCATACCAATTTTTTGAATGCAATCGACTGTTTTGTGAGAAATCTTGACATTTTATTTGCTATTGATGCTACGTTGAGTCCAGTCGTGATTGCAGTAGTCATCTGCAAACTGCATTATTAGTTTAGAGGCTTTGTAGATAGTAAACTCTATGTGCTTCTTAAAATTTAACTTGAAATCCAAAAGCATATCCGGGTCTTTAACAGACGATGCGCGTTCGAGAACAATTTGTGAAATATCATAGTCGAACTTGAATACAGACGTTTTGCGACTAAAAGAGATTTAGTGGCATTTGAAACCATTTTGAAATATAAAATAAGAAAATCATCGACGAACGATAATTTCATACACTTGATCGAAAAATTTAGATCGTTGAGATACAATAAAGTTATAAACGGTCCAAGGTGACTTCCTTGAGGAACTCCAGAGGTAACAGGAAATGGTGAGATTGTACAGGCTCCTACTTTCACTATCATTTCATTACCCGTTAGATTGGTTAGTTGATCGAAGCCAATTCAAAAATGATCCCAGTCTGCTTAACTTGGAGATCGTTATGTGATGATTGATTTTGTCGAACGCAGCAGCAAAACCGGTGTATATAGAATCTACTTGTAGTCGAGCTTGTAAAGAACGTATGATCAAGGAAGTGTAGGTTACTAAATTTGGGAAAGTTGAAGGCTTTGACATGGATCCATGCTGAGTCTCAGACATGTAGTTAGAGCAACTATGTGTTATAAAACCCAGAACTTTAATTTCAAACAGCTTCGATACAGCGCACAAAGCAGAAATTCCACGGTAGTTGGATAATATACTTTTGTTTCTTCCATATTTCAGGAAAAATTCCAGAACGCAAAGAACAATTGAGAATGTTGGATAGTGAAACCAACAAACTATTAGAACAATTTCTTATCACCACGGATGGAATCCCAGAACTTCTTCGTTTCTTTTCTCGTCAACTTCGCTTCGTAAGCCTGTCGTGCAAATTTAAGAAAGCGATTTTTATCATACACAAAATTTGTTACCATATTATTGAAGAATAGCATTCCAATTATTATTTTCTTTGCATTATTCACTGTTTTCACTGATACGATATCTTCCATCAGCCATCAATATCCTTGAGTGCGAAAATCTTCTTTCGATTTCCGCATTGGAATGGGAATATAACGAAAAGTTTTTGTAAGTCCTGGTAACAGCTCTGTTGAAATATTTTGCAATTTGTATCACTCGAGATCGAAGAACATTTGATAGAACCGCCTTCTAGTAAGTTTTGGTTTGTTCAAGGTGAAAATTCACCAATTCGGCCAGCTCGACCAATTGCTGAAACGTTCGCCCCTTCTTTATTTTTTAAAGGTTTCACAATACTCACAACCTTAAAAAATTTGCAAAAATCCCCGCGAAAATCGGGAAATTCGTGCGACCGTAACAACCCTGAATGTATGATCGTTTGGTTAAAAACATAATTACCTTATTGGGACAAATTTCTTTTCCATTATTTTTTTTTTTCAAATGATTCTAGTTGAATAATGACAAATCCTACAAAAAAGTATTGTACAAGTTATGTTCACAAGATTGATCAAATCTTCGAATATTGAAAAAAATAATAATCGAATTAATTACTGAACGAAATCAATTGAAAAAAATAGAATCGATTTGAAGAATTTTGTGCCAAGATATGTTCTACACAAATCGTCCGTATATTGCACGATGGGAAAGTTTAGTGAAAAACAAGTTATTTTAATTAAAACTTTTTCTCGTACAGTCGGATTCTTTTTGCAAACATCGGAAACTGGCGATAGTGAAATCTTATTATTTGAAATCTTGAATATTGCTTTTAGTTTAGTTTATTTGCCGACACTGGGAAAAGAATTCAGTTTGGTAGAGTCTTTGTTAGCAGCATATGGTCATTTAAGTCTTGACATGGTCCTGTGAAGCCATGTTGCGATGTTTCGTTGTTTCAACTTGGATTATCTCCAGTCCATTCTGTACTTACCTTGCTCGGTAAAGTTAAACAGTGGCGGGAACTCGCGCCCGCTCGGTAGTGTTTTGTTGCCCTCTCGCAGCTCGTTGAAGAACGGATGCGCACATGCTTGGATGGGCGTAATTCGGGTTCCCGGTGTATACTCTAGCAGCCGGGACACCAGAGCAATCGCATCCGGAGGGGTACGTGCCCGGAATACCTAGATACGGATGATACGGTTGGATGAAAAAAAACAAAAACAATCATTAGTTAGTGGTCAACATCGGCGGTGCACTGCGTCCAACGGCAGACAGGTTTAGGTTTTCGATTAGTGTAAGTCATCAAAGGGAATGAAAAAGAGAAATCCGATCAATTAGAGGAAAAATATTGTTAAAACGAAGAAAAAAAAACAAAAGAAAATATAACAAAATGGTTCAGTTATCATACTAAACGAAACAAAATTAAAGTACATTAGAAGAAACTGATAGTATTTCAACCCAAAAAAACGGTAGAATCCACGCTTTGCTGTCAGACCATCAGGTTATCGCTTTCGACTCACATCAGCTAAATAAAACTGTCAGCAAGGATCGTTTAGAAAACAAAGGGCACAGCTTAGTAGCACTAAGTAGAAAAAAAATCTATCGCTCAAAGTGAGAGGTTATTATTTCGCTTTGCAGGCCAGCATTACAACAACAACAACAACAACAGATTGCAACACCATGGCAGGCATGACGGCAGTCAAAAGTTAATATCGATGTGAAACTATGATTCCTGTATGGAAGAGTGAACAGGCAAACGATTGAAGCTCGATATTTAGAAAAAAAGTAAAAACAAAAAAGAACAAAGGCTGGACATTCTACTGGGAGATGCTACTAAGCTGTTCGATTTCGCTGAAATGAAGTAGTAGTAATGGAGCGGTGAAATTGAAAGCGCCGTACGGCTACTCGGATACTGTGCCAAGGCATCTCCAAGACCTCCAGTTAGTAAGGAACTAAACGAATCAACGAAACTCAATAACGAACGAACGAACGAACAGATTAGTTCGACCAACAGAGCACAGAGACGACAGATGATTAAAGACACGTGTATGAGTGTAAGAACGAACAAACATTGATTCTGCGCATGGCTGGAGTTTTTCACGCGGGGAAATGGTTTCATGATGAAAATTTACGAAGCTGTTCTAGTTGAAATAGTTATTTTAGTTGCTCAGAGATATGTGAGTTTCATATTACTATCATGAACAGAATTCTAAACTCCTTCAAAGTTATCCTGCAAAAATTACCATAGTGTTAAAAAAAGAAAAAAAAATATTGCCTATGCTATGAATTTTAAGACACTTTCATTGCATTGCAGGGATGGCAGGTTAAATTTTTAAGTCGGTTTGAAATAGATTCTGCCATCACACTGCTTCAATTTTAGTGTGAAAAATCGTTCTTTAGCGAACGAAAATGAAAGTTAAATGTTCGAATGATGTAAATTTCAAAAATGACTATTTAGTATTTGATAATTTCTGTCACACGCCTCAAAAATCACGCTTCAGTCATTAAAAATGTACAGGTTGCATTTTTTTCTGGCCACTGTACCAATATTTAGCACTGGCAGTGCATGTAATGATAATGTAAGATAAACTATCTTTGAATCGATCTTACGATAATTCTTCTTGGATATTTTGCGTTTCGATCTCAGTTCCTCGTCAAAATAGCTTCCTTCAGATTCAAACGAATTGCTCCCATTCATACTCACAATTTCATCCTCCGAAGCACCAGCTTTAGGAAAAGATTCAGTTCCTTTGCCATAGCTTTGACCATTATCTCCAACGTACTGTGCTGAACGAGAGATTCCAGAATATTTCTCTCGATTGTTGGTGGCATTGAAACGTACAAAGACACTATTTGAGCAGTCTTCCGTAGAGGAGTCTCCACCACACAATTTAGTTGCATCAAGACCTGATACGATATCAAACGGATTTCACACGAATGGAAAATCAAACATGAAATTTTGCCACGTGCGAGAGAAGCATAGCATGCTAAGATGTGACTGCCCAGTGAAATTTGTCGACCCGCATAAGTCCGATCATCGGCCCGATTATCGGATCGATTGAGCACGATATGGGGCCGATCGTAGCGCTTCGATCGGCCCGTCATCGGACAATTCTGCACCATTTGCATCAACCGCGTCGATCTAAAAAAAGCTTTATGTTTACATTATGTTTCGCTAGAGAAACAGAGCGAAGGAATATCAAACAAGGCATTTTCGAGCCAACGTCGCACCGATAGGATGTGAAAGAGTGTTAAACATTCTTTGTTTCGATCATAGAGACCTCTTAGGGCCAGAAAAACTCTGGTCCTATGTTCGGGGTTGGAAATCCAGCCCCGATATATCCCATCCCCTGAGTATCAGACATCCGTTCTCTGCTTAGGTATATCTTCACTCTTTTGTTCTACCGATACACTATGTAAGCTTGAAACGCAATCAAAAGCTTTCGTGCACGATGCGTCCGATGTTCGGATTTACTGGGTGGTATGCGAGTATCTATTCGTTCGTTAACAAAAGTACTTGTATATGGGTCCCATCTTGTTGCGTAACCGATTTTATGTCCAGACAAAAAAATTGATAATGTAATCCATGTATGTGATTCAATAGAATAACGGATCAATCATCACAGTAGCGGAAAAAATCGAATTATCACCGAAATATGTATTCATCTTTTTCTCAACATGTCGATTTTCAATATAGGACTGATATGCAAGTATGAGCAGATTAGTAAAATCCTACAAAATTTGTGCGTCTATAAATATCTGCAGTGTTAATCTGAAATCTGTGAATTCAGAGATAAATCTGCAAACATGGCATCACTGTTTCTCATATACTGGAATTATTGGGATGTGTCTCCCGCGGGAAACGGTTTGTGCAAATAATAATTCATTTAACTTCGTATTCCAAATTTATCTTTGTGATTGTGTTGTAACTAATGTTACCATAAATGGTTAGAAACTGCGTAGAGTAGCAGAAATGCTAGGTGAAAAGATGTATTCAGGCCAGGTTGAAAAAGTCTGTGAACTCGGAGAAAAAATTGCGGAACTCATGTTCTCTATAAGGTATGATGTACGGAATCGGTTTGGCGAACAAAAAAAAAATAACAGATCGCACCGATTTTAAGTCTATAAATTTTATAAATTTTGAACGAATATCTGCGAAAAGCACAAAATCTGCACCAAAAACTTGTTTGCAGCTTATTTTTGAAATCTGCGAATTTACAGACAAACCTGCAGACCTAGTATTTGTTCCGCACACTCAGGTAAAATGAGTAGTGAAAATCTAATAGTGCATCAAATCTTATAGTGCATCAAAAATCATCAAAATGACAATTTCAAAATCACAATTTCAAAAAAACAATATGAAAAATATACCTGAATTATGTTTATGACTCTGCAGTATACATCTCATCTATCACTATTATAGTTTTCATACGAACAACTTATGAATTCCACGGTATGTAAGAGAAGTTATGTTTGTCATAGAAATTTCGCACAATTTTCCTAAAAAAGAATTTCATTAGGTTTTTTATTGGAATGCAAATTTTCGTGACTTCATAAGGCGGTTTTATGATTCGCATACGATATGTTTGTGGCTAAAAGCCATACGATATCACTATGAAATTCCATATATTTTTTGTCTGAGTGCAGAGTTACGAGACCTACACTGAGACAAATCAGTTGCTTAGTTTCAAAGCAGTAGACGTATGAAGCAAATCATTTCAGCGCAATCCGCTTTGCATCTCTTTTCCAGCTATAAAACTCAATGACTTTTAACTTTTACTCAATTTGATTTTAAATCCCACCGAATTTAATTTTTTCATTCCAACTGGTACGTTTCGAAATAAGGTCCTGATTAAAAAAATTGAAAATCATGGTCGATGAATTTTCGTTGCCAAATCTTCAAGATATGGTCGTGGATGAAATGTGTTTTCAACGGGAAGGTACCACTTGTCATACTGCGGCCGAAACAATCGACCGATTGAAAGAAAATTTCAACGAGAACATTATTTCGAGAAATGGACCGGTGATTTGACGCCACACGATTATTTTCTTTGGGGAAGTGGTTTATGTGGATAAACGATTGATGCTTTGGAAACCAATTTTCAAAGTGCCATTGCTGAGATACGTCCTCAAATGCTTGAAAAAGTGGTCGAAAATTGAACCTCCAGAATGACCTTTGTGGACAATAGTCGTGGCGGCCATGTGTCTGAAATCTATGAAGAGTTCCGTTTTGGAGTTTTTGACCATTGTTTTTACCACTTCGGAGATCGGCGTAAAAAACGCAAAGCTATAGAAATTTTTTTCTGTTGTCGAGTATCAAAATTCATGGAACATCGAGATCTGGAGCTTTCTTGACAAAAATTTGTTGGAAAAAATCGACTTTTTGATATTTCCGGAATCGAACATATTTGTATGCCAAATGTCTTAGAAATGTATGGAATGTCGATATCTCGTTTAATCTCGAAAAATTTCATGATAACATCAGATCTTGACGCTAAGACAAAACAAGAAAACCGCATAACTTTGAAAATTCGCATAAAAATCGCGTAACTTTGGAGATCCGCGTAAAAAATAAACGCGTAATAACTGGTCGTTTGGTTATCAACTAACCAGATCTACGCAATTGGAAAATTATATGGCTAATTTCAAAGGATTTTGATCGTTTTTCCAGCGTCATGTATCTAACGAACACACTGTTGAAATTGTATTTTTTCTACTCAAAAGCCTGTAATTTCGGAGCCGGACGTCAGCTTCGAATAAAATTCAATCCGATGCTTTTTGTGGCATCGTAAGACACATTCCATATGAATCTGAATTTGTGAAATTCGATTTAACCTTCAAATTTTTGTTTTTACAGTGAATGTATAGCCTTTCCATATGAGAAAGGCAATCATTTTACAGGCGACCTAATTCCACAAACGAAGCTATTCATGAAAACCTAGCTTGTCAAGTGAGTAGATTTCACAAGAATAAATTCAACTTCTGTACTAAATGACGGGATAAAGCAATTGTAATGGATTTATGACTGTATTTGGTACCGCATGAAGACGAAAAGTCAAAATAAAAATAAGATAAAACTTATACCTCTGTGGTCCATTCGAATAACGTTCATATTTGATGATCATGTGAATATCAATTCGAATCGCAACCGTTACCGATTTTTTGTTTTCTATTTCATCGAATTTCAATCGGACAATTTTAGATGTTATAAATTTGTGTGAACTGCGATGCTTGATTTATGTGCATTTTATAAGATGTTAAATCACAACTTTCTTCGAAATTTGCGACGTACAAGTCCAGGTTTCATTTGTGTGTAAGAAATTTATCTGACTTTTTGAGAACTGATCACTAAGTAGTAGAAGCGCTTCGAACGGCCTAGAAAACATTTACCATGTGGAAACTTGCATACTATTTTTTAAATTCATGTGGGACAAATCGGAAACAACGGTGATTCGAACACAATTCAGAATGCAAAGGGTGATTTTTATGCGTTTAGACTCTTAAAAAACACAAAAACTGGCATGAAGTATGAAACCGTTATCGGAGATTAAAGATCAATCCTCGCCATTTACTTTTTGAAGATTATTTCATTAAATATTGGCCATGACGATGCTTTGAGATATCCATACGAAAGTTTCATTCTGTGTAATTGGCGTCAAATTCCCTGGTCCAAAGCGAGAGACGAATTGCTGAACAAAATGATTCCGCAATATGTTAATAATTTCGCGTGCTGTGTGGCATGTGGTACCGTCTTGTTGAAACCACATGTCAACCAGATTCAGTTCGTTTATTCTGAGTAATAAAATATCGAAAATCATCGAACGATAGCGAACTCCATTAACGATAACGTTGTTTTCAGCGTCATGTTTGAAAAAGTACGAATCAAGGATTCCTCCCGATCACAAACCACAAAAATGAGAGTTTTTTGCGGGATACAAAATAAGGCAACTTTGGTTATTGATGTATCCGATCAAAATGTGCCTAATGACTGAAGACAACTTTTCAAAATTCGGAAGAGGTTCGTCAGCCGAGTGAGAATTGTCCAAAACGGCCAAAAACGCACATGTGGACCAGTAAGGTTATGGCCTCATAATTTCGCGATGCTCGTGAAATTTTTTTCATCGACTAACAATTGCGAACGTAGCATTGGCCATTTGATGCGTTTGAAGCACGAAATCTGTGAGAAACGACCCCAAATGAAGATTACAAGGATCAGCCCCATAGGACTGTTCGCAACCATTGATGTGGAACAAGGCAACCAAAATTTCTAATGATCTACAATCAAACAGTTCAATCAATCGTCACACTTTTGAATTCTCAATTGCACGAGAGTCTGCTTAGATTGATCTCGATTAGCAACCAACACCGAACATTGTTTGTCTTGATTTGTATTTGTTTTACAGCTGACGAAATTACATCAATAGCCCAAATGTATGCAATTACATCTTTGTACATACTTGCGATACGGATTTCGTCATTAAATCTTCTCTTCGCCAAGCTTGTGTTCAATTTTTGTATGCAAGCAGTTTTTGGTATTTTTTAGCGTTAAGTTTCTCTACTATTCTGCGATTTCGGTTGGAGCGAAAAACTTTTTCTCATTATTAATCGAGTTCATCTTATATAAATTAGAAAATAATCTTAAGCACTCTTAATTTTTCCTGGCTTAGGCGAAACGACATAAAATGGAATTTCCTCCGAGCTTGCATGACACAAGATCAGAGCATACCAATTAAAGCTTCAAATAGTTTTATGGCACATTTTGTCTTACTGTCTAGCAAGAACCTACCTCTAGCATGCTACGCGTAGGACTGAAACATTAGATATAATTTCGCATCTATCTATAGATTCGCGTGCTTCCAACAGCTTCGCTTTTGCATCGATTGACCAATCAGAGCGATGGTTTCCCTTTGATATATCGCATGCTCCTTCAAAACCGTCGTCTATGGCAGGGAAATCCGGTATGCCGGAGATTTTTAGCAGACAAAATAGGACACTGCTCGCTACTAATCAAAATTTCAATCATTTATAATTGAAAAAACGTAGCTTGATACTTTCAAATCGAAACTTAGAAATATTTCCAATCAAATAATGAAATAATATTAATAATTGATACAAAATAGACTGAGCTGTAAGTGTTTAAAACCTGACCACATTTCTACGTGTATTTTTCCTCGAGTTTCTGATTTGCACCCCTATATATAGAAAATAAAGATGTGTTCCACATCAAAAAGTGCCCTTTTACCAAAAAAATGTCGAAATTTCATGAATTGGGCTTTAAATTGTTGCGCCCATCATACTGACCGTATACAACCCTAGCGACTACAACCTGTTTGAAGACCTCAATAAATGCTCTAAGAAAGCAGACTCTACTCCAACAAGGAAGTTATCGCTGAAAGGAACGCTTATTTTGATGCAAAAGATAATTCATTCTACAAGAATGGTATTGAAATGTTAGAGCAGCGCTGAGCTGAATGCTAGAGAACCGAACAAAAAGCATTACGTTTAGCAGGGTGGCAAGTGAATTAGCGATTTCAATTTCCCGGTTTTCCCGGTACGCGAGACTAAAAATTCCTGGTTTTTGAACAGGCCCAAATAGCCTATGTTCAGTTTTTTTAAATATTTCTCTCATTCAAGCTTGAAATCTCATGTCCAAAAAAACATCGAGCGTTGAGAAATAAGTATTTTTCGGGTATCTGCTTGAAACTACGATTAAAAATCTCGTCTACAGTTTGACCAAACGTTTATCTTATGAACTAACAGTACCATCAAGCCCAATGTATTCCAGCATCTTTATTTTGTCTTTTACTTCGCCAGTAACTTCGATGTAACAATAGGATTAAAACAAGAAACATATCTGGCCAACGGCGATGAAAGCGATCAGTCTGAAACTTTTTTTATGTTTCTTCGAAAATAATAAGAGAGCGACAAATTATATTTTGTAGTAAACAGTGTAGATTCAATAATAGTGAGTGCTTTTGCATGTGTTCAACAATCATTCTTCAAACCACCAAACGTTCCGAAAGACGCAACTTATTTGTATACATACTCAAAGAACTCGATTACTTTCATTTCCATTGAGAAGAATAGAGAGATATCATTCTTCAATAAAGAACTCCAGTTCACTCAATCTTCGAGGAGAACTAGTTCTTTTGGACCGTACGCGACTGACCATCTCTAGTGTATTCCAATACTTTTTTAGCCTGGTATAGTATAAGGTTAAAAATTAAAAATGAATTAACTAAAGCACAACACTCCTCCCGCAAACCCGATTCCTTCTAACAACCAGTGGCGTCTCGTGAAAAAAATTTACGGGTTGTGTACTGCTTATATGGTATGATATCAGAACCGTTTCGACGTTGCAACTGAGACAGCAATTTGTTTTCAACTTCCATAAGCATAAGCCACTGAAGCCTCTCCTGAATGTGTGCATACAAGTTCTCACAGAGCCTATTTACCCAGTTGTGCAGTGCAAGAGGTGCATATGAGGACGAGTGGTCATTACTAACAACACATACAATATTCTTTCAGAGTTGGGTTTTAGCGAAAAATTCTTCTAGAATTCTTAGCATGTACGCTTGTCATTTTGGAAAAACAACAACAATCTATGCCTCTAGTGACTAAGATGATCTAAATTTGATTCGCCTATCATCGACAATCCTCGACTGCTCCTTCGTCAACATCAATATCCTCATCATAGCAGATAATCTTCAAAATAAATTTAACAGAGATTCACCGAACAGGCTCTTACGAACTCTGAAAAACCAATTTTAGCTGTCAAAGAAGGAAATCAAATACTCCTTGCAAACGGTGTATAAAATGAAAGTAGACATCTTTCTCGATTTTGTGAATCCTATTGAAATCAATACCAAGATTACTAATAAGTATTGTTACAATTTGACATTACTGAGACAAATTTTGGTGAAATTAGGGGAATCATTAGCCGGCAACTAAAAATACGGCTCCTAAGAATTCTTAAAAAAACTATTGAACAAGTTACCTGATGTTACTTTTACCATTATGCATACTTATTCTGAAATTTAAAGACAAACACTAAAAAAGATCTTAAGTGCAAATGACAGTTTCTCTTCCTTTACTCCTTCTTTCGATTATTACGGTCCTATCGGCAATTCTTCTGGCTTACACTTTGCATAGAATAACGACTGAAACTATCAACTTTTGATCTGCTGTTGAAAAAATGTTGGAAAATACAGGAATACGCCGTAATAATTGAAAGAGAAATAAACAAAGAGAAACTGTCATTCGCACTTGGAACCTTTTCTAATGTTTGCCGAGATTTAATAGAACTCCAGCAGAAGCATAAAAATTATCCTTATTTTTCATTATGAGATTCATTGTGCTGTTATTGATGACAACTAAGAAAGCTCTTATTGATTTAAAATTACTGTCAAACCCATACAAAACCGTTCGGACATGAGGTGTTGGCCCCATTTCCAATGGATTGTGCATCATTGAATCTGTGTGGGACAATAAGATGTTTAAAAACTTGTACTAAACTTCTAGCTCAAACACAAAATTGCCTCCATCTTTTTATTTATTGTATTAGGAAAATCATGATGCTGAAAATCGTTACTAACATTAGGACTAGTAAATTTATTCCCGGATTTGCCCTAAAATTCCCGATTTTTTCCCGGTAAAACCGAATTCCCAACTTTTTCCCGGTTTTCCCGGTCACTTGCCATCCTGGTTCAGTAACATTCGTAGGGGCCTACCGTACGATAGACATTAAACACATGTTTCTACCGATTTTTATTAGTGGATTAGAGTAGTACCTTACGACGGCCTAGCGTTTCAAGTTGATCTATTATGGAGCACAAGAAGTTCAATTTGAACTGCATTGCACTGACGAGTCGTAGACGAAACGTAAAAGAGAAACATGAAGTTGAAATGAGATTTGAAGTGATTGTGACTTTGGATCAGAGACTAGAATTATAAGACGCTGATCTTGAAAGTCAGTTGGATGTAAATTGAATACTAAAATCCTTCGGATTTCCCCCCATTGTTTCGAAAAAACTACTCTTAACGCTCATTGACATACTTAAATGTGCCCTAATTCACTTTCAATAGTGCAACTGCTGTCCTCGGTCTGCTAAAATCGCATCAAATTTTCCCCATTTCTACTCGCCCGATCAGTGAGTGGTGAGCCCCGGATCGAAAGTAGGGCGACAAAGTTTTCACTACTAGTTCGATCCGACCCGACGTTAGGTTTATTTTTTCTTCTATCTATCTGGCAGCAACGTTGTTCGTTCTTGTAGGTCCGGTCCAGTGCGAATTGTTTGCTGGGTGGTTTATGGATTTAGTAACAGTGTGTTCACGTCTAGCTAGCTGGCAGGCTGGCTGGCTGGCTGGGTATAGAAAGGGTATAGTGTAGTGCCATTGCGAGTAGCAAACTCGTGAGGTATCGTGCCTCGGTCAGATCAAATTGCTGTTTTTTTTTTGTTTTCTTTTGTTTTTGGTGTGACTAACTAACTAACTATTTATATACTTTTCTTTACTTCTGAACACGGAGATCTCTTACTCTAATACGTTGATGCTCGGTCGTGGCAGAGGGGAAAGACATTCGCTCTAGCATTAACTGAAATGAGTCGAAGCGAATCACACTGAGAGAATGTGAACATTATCATCGTGGGTGTAGAGAGTTTGGGTTCTATTTCGTGTACGTTGTACGTTATACTGGGTGAGTAGTTGGTAAATTATTGAGGAAAAGTTATTTTTTTCCTGTCAGTATAGATAAACTGTGTACGTTAGATAGAGAGGAGAGAGCGCGAGAAAGTGAAACCGAAGTGTTCTGAAAAGTTGTCGTGTTTTCTATAAATCTTCTGTGACAGTTTGGAAACCGAAACCGGCACACTTACCTTCTGCCATGGATGACTCTTAATCTGCGGGAACTTAAATTCAGTGTAGTTAGGGTTCATTTCCTTGATCTGTTCTCGGGTCGGTGTGCCGAGAACTTTGATGATTTCCACCAGCTGATCTACACCGGAGTCGCCGGGGAAAATTGGCTGTCCCAGTAGCAGTTCGGCCAGTACGCATCCCGCACTCCAGACATCTGACCGAAAATAAAAATACAACATGACATTCAACATCGATCCAGCTGCTGGATGATCCGGCAAAAACCAAGTAGCTTACCGATTTTCGTGGTATAATTAATGGCACCAAATATCAACTCCGGTGCCCGGTAGTATCGCGAGCAAATATACGACACGTTCGGTTCGCCCTGTAGTAACTGCTTGGCACTGCCAAAGTCGCACAGCTTCAGCACGGCCGTATCCGGATCCAGCAGCAGATTCTGGGGTTTGATATCACGATGGCAGATACCGAGCGAGTGAATGTAAGCAAGGCTTCTAAATAGCTGGTACATATAAAGCTGTAAAAGGGCAGGAAGAAAAAAAGGGAGTTGAACAGTTGGGTGTTGGCTGTTTGAGGAGGTTCAGATTTTACTTACTCTGATAAAATTGATTGGTATCGTTTGTTTGTTTTTAGCATAGTAACGAGCCACTTTGTAAACGGTTTCTGGAATATATTCGAGCACTAGATTGAGATAAACTTCGTCTTTCTGCAAGGGATAAAATAGAAACAGATTAACAACTTATTCCGAAAAAGCAATATCCAAGTTTTTTTCACTCGCTAGCGATAATGAGTACACGTGATGAAGCCAAACTGCATGTGTTTCATCCTGAAGCATATTACATCTTTGGTGAGGTGTAATGAAATGAATTCGATATTTTATTTTAATTTTTCAAAAACAATCGGGAAACTAGCACACTTTGAACGCAACTGTTTTTTTATTTTTTAGATGTGTTATCATTACAACACGGTGTTAGTGTTGGGAACATAAGCGAAATCGAGCCTCACGATAGCACTTCTAGAGCGGTTTCATTATCAGAATAGTTCAACAATGACACATGATCTGGCCTACAGCACTACCGGCATGGATTTAAGCTCCTGTGTGTGTGTTTTTTTAATAGAATTATTATTTGAATTTATTCTAGCAAACTCGAGGAAAATCACAGAAATTTGTTCAAACGCTTATCATTTTGCCGTGGTTTACTCAGTTGATTTCGGTTGCTACCTGTGATTGCAATGCACCGGCAAATATGCCCATATCTAGGGGGAAATCTTCACGCTGCCGAGGAGGTGAAGCAACGAAATACGTTTTATTTTTGTTTTTTTTTGTGTTTGTACACAATTAGGAAGAGGGAAATAGTAGTGGTTGACGTTTTGTTTTAAAGTTGTTACGGAACCGAACAGAAAATTAGAAAAGAGAAAAACAACATGATAATTAATTATGATTTTGCAGTTTTGTTTTTTTTATCTATAAAATCAGCACAAACGTATGGATTGTAAGCCAATGAGGTCTAATGATAAGAAATAGCTATACGGTAGATGCTTTGGAGTACTGATGCAGTTCGGACGGTTGTTTTATAGTTTGAACATGTCTACCTGGTTTCCGTTCGCGTCGACCTTCTAATTTTGAACCTGAATAAGTATTGAAGAACAGAAAATTTAAACAATAACAGCTACAAGATCATGCAATATAGCCATTTAAAGAATGAGTTTTTGCTGGTATATTTTTGGCAACACTGTTTTTGAAAGATCACGCGTGATTCGTGTCTTTGTCAAACTTGTTCAGTTTGGTCTATAATTTAATCATGAATCGACGATCAAACGAATAACGCTTGCAAATTATTGAATTTTACTATTAAAATTCATGCTTGTTCAAGAGAGCGCACAGTGGTCCAAAACTGGAAAAAGACGGTCAAAAGTCAGTACTGACTTTATCTGATTTTTAAGAGCTAACGTGTCTTCGAAGAAGTTTTACAAGATTATATTACGCTTCTTTTGAAAGTGGCACCTTAATTTTTGTTAAGGGGGTAGTACCAATTTCAAATAAAAATATTTTTTTTTCACAAAAAAAAATGTTTTCTATCTTATTTTGGAGAAAAAAATATTTGAAGTATTTTTGCTTAAGATATAAATAATGTAAAAAATTATTTTTTGAGATATATTCATTTTATTTTAAAAACAGTTTTTTTATTTATCTACGTAGAATCTCCCTCTATTACCTACTACTACAAAATGCGCGTAAACACGCAAAAACAAGCAAGCTAATGCTTGCACGTGCCACTTAAGCAAATTGTTGTAATTTTTGTTTTGTTTACTTTTTGACAATTAATAATATTAGAAAAAATCTAAGTGTAACTCGATACAATTTTTTAGGCCTTTCCAAAGTTAGTTTTAAATATTGAAAATCCGAAAAATTATCAAAAGTTAAACACAGTTATTAAAAAAATGGAAAAATATTTTCCAAACAAAATATGAAAAAGTATTGTAAAAGTACAAACCTCTACGAAGTGATTTCATTTTTAAACGTGTAAATAAATTGAGTTATTGCAAAGCAACACGTTTTTAAGACAATATGTTGATCGTGCGACGCTCACTTAGAGATGTGCGAAACAGCACCGGTGAGCAGCTCCGAACCGATCAGCTCACTAAAGGGAATCGATTCAAAGTATCAGCTCATTTAGATTGAACTGAAGGTTTGTTTTGAGCGCCGTTTTTTGGGTCGTTTTTCTTTCATATGCATGATCGAAATCATTGATGCTATGCTATGCGAACTAACTTGTCTGCGAATTATTATTATGTCATATTTGATGTCACATCTGCAAAAGTGGCCTGAATGTACCTTAGCCTACTGAGTGAGAGATAAGATATTTACAATGGCTCATTCAATCTGTTAAAGAAGGATAGATGCACATTTTGAAGAACTGACAAGAGCTCATGCACACATTTCTTCTCATTTATAACTAACAGGAGCGAATTGCCCATCTCTACGCTCACTGCAAAAGTGAGTTACAGAAATAGCAGACGCGTGACACCCTCCGTTTCTTAACCATTCATGGTTTCAGCATGGCCATAGTGAAAATGAGTCACACGAATAGTACTCAGGATATTCTCATTGGAAAATAAATTTGATTAGGAATATATTTTCCTATAAGTGTTGTAAAAGTTTGCATCAAGTTGCATATTTCGCTTCGGTACAAGGTTTCCTAGGTAAAAATAGGTAAAATGGTGTATAACTTTTCCAGAAAAGAATAAACCTATGCATTACTTTCTACAAAATTATGGGATTTTATATTTTCTACAACTATTCCAAACAAAGTAAGGATTAAAAAATAACTTGAAATAAGTTATGATGAGAAAACTAGTTTTAAGGGGGTTGTCAAAATTCAATAACTAAAACTAACTTTGAAAAGGCCTAAAAAAGTTCCATCGAGTTCCACTTAGATTTTTTTTATAGTATTGGGCATATCTTTTTCTAAAAATTTTGAAACAATCAGCTGCATAAAGTTGCATATTTCGCTTCGGTGTAAGGTTTTATCATAGGTAAAAAAGAGGTAAAATGTTGTATAACTTTGCCAGGAAACAACAAACCTATGCATTACCTTCAACAAAAATATGTGATTTTTTATTTTCTTCAATTATTCCAAACAAAGTATGCATAAAAAATAACTCAAAACAAGTTATGAATAAAAAACTGATTTTAAGGGGGTTGCCACAAAAACGCTTTGTATATCCGAAACGTAAAACAAAGTAAATTATTTTCAATAGTTCTAAAACTTTGTAGAAGAAAAAAATTTTCTATCTCTTCAGAAAAAAAAGTTATGGTTATATTTTTTGTCAAGGAAGGCCATGAACATTTAGGGATAGAATCAAATTACGGTATATATTTGTAAATAATTTCTTAAAAGCAACTATATGCATTAAAAGAACGGTTTGGCAGCTACTGAGTTATGTCCATGTTTTTATTGATTCGAACCACTGTGGAGTGCATCGCGAAGCCTTGCGAGAGCTACTAATGTATCCCAAAAAAGTCACTGCTTGGTGTGGATTTTGGGCCGGCGGCATCATCTGGCCGTACTTCTTCAAAGTCGACGATGGGTGGAACGTTAGGGTCAATGGCGAGCGCTACCGTGTGATGATTGACAATTTGAAATGTTTCTATATCTTAGCTAAAGAGAATAACACGTGAGAGTTATAAGCATGACTACCTTCCGTCACCATCATTTCTCATAATTACGAACAAATACTCGCTGAATGTGTTGAAAAATACATGAAATATCTTAATTTTTAAAACCCCAAAAAACTGTCCATTGAAATATATGCGGGGCGTAACGCCCCAATTTAAAATGTATATTTTTCATGGAAAACATGAAAAAGATACATTTTAAATTACGCGAAGTGACGATTATCTGAGCATAGTGTCAGAATGATCTTGAACAACTGGTGAACAGCCATCCAAACAACGGGGCAAAAATCATCCTCATAAAGCTTCTTCTTTTTATTTAAAGAAAGTTTTAGCCTTTTTTTTATTTGCCACGCGGAAAATTGTCCAGTATTTTTCATAAAATTGATAACAAATACAGTACACTGAGGTCTTTTTTCATGCGTTTTTTTTACGCGACTTTTTTTATGCGAATTTTCAGAGTTATGCGGTTTTTTTTTATGCGAAGTTTCAGAGTTATGCGGTTTTTTTATGCGAATTTTCAGAGTTATGCGGTTTGCCCTTCTGCGGTCTTTTTTTATGCGAAGTTTCAGAGTTATGCGTTTTTTTTATGCGAATTTTCAGAGTTATGCGGTTTTTTATGCGAATTTTCAGAGTTATGCGGTTTTTTTTATGCGGTTTTTTTATGCGGTACGTAAATTCGCATAAAAAAAGACTTCAGTGTATTCAGGAACCAGCATAACCCAAACCGATTCGTATGGCCATATGACGAAAAAATTGCAATAGTTTTGAGTCCAACTTTGAAGCTTTTCTGGGATGGTAATCTTCTATATCGGTTTGAATTTTAAAAACTCATCATCCTGTAATTCCAGAATCGGAAGTCAGAATTGGATAAAATTAATTAATTTTGTATAGGACCATAAATTCTTTAATTTAAATATTTAATTTTGAAATTCGATTTGGCCTTTTTTGAGAAAACGATTGAGCTTTGAGAAACGATTCGATACTGGAACCGGAATTCGAAAATCGGTGTAGCCGAAGTCAGCTAAAATCACCTGAGTAGCTGTTTCTATAGTTTACATTTGTTTCAAAATTTTTGGAAATCAGTATAGACATAAAGACTGTCCCAGAAAGTATGGACGATTTCACTGTAAATAATTCACAAGTGTTAGATATTCAAATTTTATTCTATATACTGATAATATTAGACTACAACAACAGAACAACAGATCATCTCTGAGATCTCAACCTCTTTGTTGACAACACACACACGCACACACACACACCCACACACCCACCCACCCACCCACCCACCCACCCGCCCACCCACACACACACACACACACACACACACACACACACACACACACACACACACACACACACACACACACACACACACACACACACACACACACGACACACACACACGGACATTTGCTCAGTTCGTAGGTAAAACTTCTCAGGTAAAACCGCGTAACTTCGGAAATCCGCGTAAAAAAGCACAAAACTAAATTTTTTTTGTTTTTACACCAAATGTGTTAGAAATGCATGAAACGCCCAGATCTAGTCAATTCTCAAGAAAAATTTTTTCTTGAAAAATTCGACCTCGAGTCTTAGAGAATTTTAGACCTCGTAACTTCGGAAATCCGCGAAAAAAAAAGACCCCAGTGTATTACCGTTTCAAAAACAAAATGTCATTTAGCAGGCAATCTGAACCTGCAGTAATCGAAGTGAAATTTTCGATACTAGACAGAATGTCTCCTAAGACGCTACTTAATATAAGAAAGACTTTTCGAGACGACTGTTTTAGCTCTCATGTCCAGTATTTTTCATAAAAGACTTCAAAGAATTTACCAAGCGAAAGTGTCAAAATATTTACCGAACAGTATCCAAAAATTTACACACTGTATGTATTGAACAGTCCTGCAAATGTAGTTTGCACGAGAGTGAATCAACTATGTTGCAATAATGTCTTGTTTGCCTTTAAAAAAAATTGTTTACATTCGTTAGCCTAATTCACCACATAGCTCAAGTTTTTCCAGTGGAATAACGCCCAACTGCTTTCCTAACTACCGGTCTGGGATTTGCTGTACATAAACAAAATTACTGCTGTGCAAAATTATACTCAATAAGACGTACAATTTATGAGCAAATAACCAACATCATCGCAAGTAAATTTGCCTTCAGTCGAACAAATCGACCGAGGCTCGTTTGAAGAATAGTTGACACTTTAATTGAGGTTTTCTTCTGTGAAACCATGTAATGTTTGCATTTGTCATCGGTTGCCATTATTGATTAACAAAAGGAACGAACTAAGCCAACTGTCATCGAGTAAATATCGAACGCCCGGTGATAATTTATTCACATGCGTACTCCGGCATTTGGCTGCCAGTTTGTTTACTTGAGAGAATACTTTGTCTTTTATTTGTGGTACACGATTGTAATTAATGATAATGTACTGAAATAATAATCGAAGCGTTTCAGTAACCTATTAGGTGAAGTAAAAAGCACGTAACTATGATCAATAATTTTCGTTCCTATAGTTGAAAAAATCCCGAATTTTGATCCGAAGAGAATTTAACTCCAAACAGGATCAATCAGCTGTGTTTTGGCATCAGTACTTTTGGATACCTGTTGGGATTGTTTCCATGTTGAGTGAACCTTATCGAAAACACGATTAGATCATTTATCTCAACTGGATGTAATGCAAGCAGGATGAATTGACATGATTGGATTGTTTTTATTTTTTATTTAATTTTTTTTAAGGGGAAAACAGGTCGGACCAGGATGCGATGCATGATTGAGTATAGCAGAGTATTGCACGAAGCTTACCTTCTCGCCGCTGGAGTAGAAGAAATATTTTAGTTTAACAATATTACAGTGTTCTAGCCGTCGCATAATCTGTAGTTCGCGGTTCTGTAAATAAGAGAGAACAAAATTTGGAATTAGTGCACTATTATGATTATATAAGTATGGTATATAATGTAATTTTCAAATCTTTCAGAATTACTGGAACTTGGATTGAAACCCTCGGAAACCCTAGTGTTAGATACCTCAATCAACCGGTTCCGACGAACTTCGATTCGGTTAAAAGCTACTATTGGATCATTGACCAAGTTGAAAAATCAAATGACTGACACTTTTGGTTCCGGAGATACATTTGTATAATTGACGTTAAGTGGCAAACTATGATTTTCGCAATCAGCTGATGTAAGGCACTGGAAGTAATTGGATCTATCTCAAATTGTTTTAAAAATTAGTTCGACGAAGAAAATGTTGTTTGAAAGACAATCAAAAGGCACAGCACTAGGTAAATTAAGAAAAAAATTTTGATTTTTGACGTAGGACTTCGTAGGAAAATTTTACAATACGAAAGTGTAACGAAATTACTCCAGACTTGATTATTTAATAACTTTTTCCTTGTTCGAGTATTTTCTCTAATTCTTTCACGAAACGAATGGAAGAATGTGTAAAATTGTTGTTAATAGCACGTTTATTGCGTAAACATTGTATAATCAGTGAAAAAATAGATCCAAACACGAAACATCAAAACCAATCAATTCTATAAAAAGACCCTATTGCACGTTTTCTATCTTCGGTCTATGATAATCCATGAACGGAGACACATCGAGTGCGCAGGCTACCATCTACGTCAAGACAATGGAATTACAGCCGGCATTATTCAACAGTCAATGGCGAATATGAGGCTCTGTTTCTCAAGCCTAAACGCAGAAAAATAACAACTAGTTCTTCTGTGAGCATATCTGCTGTTGGTCGTTTGCAGTGTGAGTTTCGCTTTAAACAAGAGCGATTGCGTCATCCAGTTGCTGGTCGTTTGCATTGGAGAAATAGAAAACGAAAAGTGGATAACGATTTCTAGTTTCTTTCACTCAAATATTGAGATGTATGAAATATTGAAATATATAAGCGATTGTACGACTTGTGTTGCGATTATCTTTAGGTAATGCTTTCTTCTAGGTCAACGCTCAAACTAACAAATGACTTGAAATGGCGCCCTACGTCCTGGAATACAAACGGCAATATTCGTGGCAGATCTGTTGCAATCTCAAATTGATTGCCCCGAATTGTTAGGCAAACTAAATTTAAATATTCATTCTCGAAATCTTCGATCTCATCAATTCCTGAGAATTCAAACCGCTCGCACTAATTATGGCCAGTATGTGTCGTCTATTCAATCGATGTTCTCATGTATTTGATTTTACCCTGTCTCGCAATACCATAAAACAATTTTTTTAAACAAAATCGCAAACAGTCCTTCCAACTCCAATACTTAAATTCTAGATTTAGTTTTAAGGTTAATTTAGTATCTAATCCACAAGTTTAGTTTAATGCTCCCTTAGTAAGTCTGCTTCCATTTTCTATCGGTTATGCAACCAAGAATAATATTCACCATTAGGTTTGTTTCTAACATCCGCACGACCCTCTCAATCCCCCGGCTGTCCACCATCTTCTTCGGAACTAACTAGATCTTTATGATGTTACTAATACTTTTTGCTTCCCCCCTTCTTCATCTTTTCACCATCTTTTGAGACAATTAACTTGATCTTTTGCCGCTTTCAACTTCTTTCAAAACGGCCCCCCTTCCCTTTTCCCACCCCTTCGAACTCCTTCGTAATTCCATTTACTACAATATTCACTTATCTCTTTTTCTCTCCTTTTTTTCCTGCATTGCTATTATTCACCGCTCTCTCTCTTTGATGTCCAGCATGCCGGACATCCGCCGAGTGTTTGTGACTTGGGGGTTTTCCCGCGGACCCTCACGGACAGCAGGATGCGGCTTTCAACGTCACCGTCCAGTCACTCTTCACCCTCGCCGGGAGTAATTTTACTTTAAGCCCTTAGTATTAAGCAGTATATCTGTTGGATCTTTCTAATCTGTTGATATAAAAAGATGAGGAAGGTTTATGCCTGCTGGAGAGAGAGATTGTAAATTTCAGCTCCAGCGGGCTTTTTCCTGCTCCCAAATAAAAAATTAAAAAAAATCATCCGTAACCAAATTGTCATTTTCAAGACTCCAAAGCCATTAACAATCCTTTTCAGGACCTCAAAAGTAAAGTAAAGAACTTATTTAGAAAACTGTCTTAAACTCCCGTTCCAATTCCTACAATACAAACGCAATCTTCCGAAGCCGATGTTTCTTTTTCAGAACTACAAAATCTCAAACGGTCAGTTGAAATCTATACACATCTTGAATGCAGTACTACGTCAACTACGCGGCTGACATTACCTACTCCAAATTTTTACCTAATATGCTAAGGGACAGTTTACAACAATCATCGTTAGAAACGATTCTAGAGGAAAATCTTACATTTCTTTGTCATGCAAATGTCCTTTGTTTATTGGTGAATTAACCTCTCTTAATTTTTTAACATATTTTCTTTGCATTTAGAAACTTCAGTTTTGTTTACATTTTTCTCTGTTTTGTCAATTCAAACATTCTTCAATATTTATTGTTTCATTTGTTTCGTTTGTTTCACCTTTTCTGTCATTTTTGTTTATTTTAGTTCTCCTAATGTTCACGTTTTTTCGAAAATATTTGGCACTTTGGTATTCCTGTCATTTTTTTAATTTTCGAAATTTGGAAACATTTGCTATTTAGAAAGTTTTCTTCAAACAATATCATTTTTTAAAACTTCATAATCATGATAGCCATCGTTTTTTTACGATGTAGAGCAAGTGCACCATTCCGGTCGGTTCAGGTTCAAAGCTCAGTTCCAGTTCCAGTAGCTAGAATTCAGTCCAGTAATGAATCAATTGTGGAACGTTTGCAGAGCCAGTTTCTCTTCGAAGAAGATCGATTGCGTCATCTTGCTGCTGGTTGTTGGCATTGGAGCAAAATACAACGAAACGTGAACAACGTTATTGAACATTATGCAAAATCAACCCTTCTAATGGTTCCAAATGTTATCTAAAGAACTATAAAAATTGTTTTTTTTGTAAATCGAAGATAAAAATCATCAGTTTAGTGCCAATTTAGAAAAATTTGATTAGTTTTGTGCACTTTTCGCAATCCGAATTCCGCATCAAAAGAGTACCGGCATTTGAATGATTCGCGTTCGAGAAAAATGTTCCGAACAGTGTTTAATATCGTAGAGAGTTCCACGATGTAGCCATTCTGAATACCGGAAATTAGTTACGTACAGCATTTCGACTTTCTTCCACTGAAATATGTAAATCCGAAATGAAATAATCGACAAAAAAATTCTGTATGGTGCTATTCTTATGGTCGCCCACTTGCGAAAAAGCTACAAAAAAGTTACGTAAAATGAAAACCTTTTACCAAAATTACTTTAGTGTTTAATCAATTCGCACAGGAAGCAGTTCTGCTGGGGGACGTTCTCAGAGCCAGTTTCATTTCAATCAAGAGCGATTGTGTCAACCTGCTACTGGTCGTTTGCATAGGAGCAAATTCCAGAAAAGTGGACAACCATGGGGAACGTTATTCAAAATCAGCCTTTCTAATGGCTCCAAATTATATCTAAAGAACCATTCGAATTACTTATCTGTTGAAATATTCCCACCGGAACTGAATATAATAAGTTTGGTGAAAATTTATTGTCAGATAGATTCTGATTAGAAAATATTCGCTTTTTCTCTCGGCTCTTTTTTAATTGAATTTTGTTTGTATTGATTTGAAATGCGGTAGATATTTTATTGTTCATTAAATTTAGATATTTTATTGTTGTTGCATTAAATTAGAGGAATTTTATTGAACAAAGAAGTGTATTAACGTATATGTCTTCCGTTTTTTTTATTATAAAGAACTATACAAATTATTTCGTAATATTTAATTGTGTGTCAAAATGTTGGATGTAACAAACTCCGTACGTTTCAAATTCTAGTAGTGAAGAAGGAGAAAGCTTGAACAATTCATACAATCGAATAACTAACTGATATTCGGGAGTGTAAAGGAAACGTGCCAGTTTTATTCGTATTCACGTGATCCAGTTATGCCTTTGGCATCACCCACCCACCTTTTTGATTGTTTCTCTGTTTTTTCGATTAATTTCGTCATTTATGTTTCCAGCCGTAAAGTTGTTGAAGGATTTTTTATTTTTTTAAATTTAGTGCAGTCTTTCTATTTTTTCTACTTAACAATTTCAACCTTGTATCTCTTACTTTTAGTGACGACTTATTAATTTTAGTTGGTAAAGCCACCATAACAAAGTTCAGTTTTGCAATGACTGAGTGGAATTGGAGTGGATATTGGAGAAGCCAAATGAATGAAAAACACAACAGAAAAGATGATTTTTTTGGGTAAAGATAAGCTCAGAGACAGAACACGAACCTGCGTTCTTATGCATTCCGTGCAAACGCGCTACCATTTCGCCACTCTGAACCTTGTGATAGACACAGCTCTAAAACACGGTTAGACATGATAGAACGTACATCGAACATGGTCTACATCCTGGCCGTGTACGACCGGTTCCATACATCCAAACATCTTCTCTGTTCATCACACTCTAGTTTTCATGCTCTATACCAATTTTCCGCTCAAGCACTGAGTAGGAGAGTATATTGATAATCGCTTGTCACCTTCTCTATTGGTGCCAGTCGCTGGCTGGATATGCAGGTTGTATTGATAGTCTGCCCTTTCCTACCAATTTAGGCCTCTGCATTGTTAGGGAAAATCAAACCGCAATTGTTTTTAAAGATTTATTAATTTTAGTTGGTTCGACGTAAAGCCACCATAACTAAGTTCAGAGTTATGTCTCTGAGCGTATCTTTTTCCAAAAAATCATCTTTTCTGTTAGGTTTTTCATTCATTTGGCTTCTCCAATATATATGTTTCCACTCAGTCATTGCAAAACTGAACTTATTTTTAGTGTTTTTCATCATATTTTTCTTCGTAATTGAAGTTGGTTAGAGCTTAATATCTTCATCTCAATAAAATTCTATCATAAAATTAAAATGCCGCGTGTGTTAACTTCAAACCAAAACAACGAACGCTAGCGCACATCGGACGAGTGTTTTACTATTGCGAAATCGGATGAACTTATGGTGTTGATTGGCAACTGTTGATGAAATCTGGATCCATTTTTAGATCATAAAACAGAGTGATGCAAAGTATTGGCGCCGGAACGAGTGCTTCGAATAGAATCAGTGAAGCTCAATGGGTTGGAAAAACATGGTTTTCTTATATTGACGCGGCACACTTCTCGTAGACTTCAGTCGATAGTGAGTATAATCGTGCATTATTAGAGCGATTGGAAAGCCGAAATCACTGCGAAACGGACTCGCATGAAGCGAAAAATTTCGTTGTTTTTAGCAAAAGCAACACGATTATAACTAAAAATCGTCTATTTTAGTTATAATCGTGTTGCTTTTGCTAAAAACAACGAAATTCGGTTCCAATTGCTCTCCCATCTAGAATACTATAATCTATATCTATTTTCCGCGAGGGTACCAAAACCCCTGAATGACTACAATCTGTTAGTGATCAGTCTATCGTCAAATTGGTTATTTCTTTCGGCATGCCAGGAAAGACGTTGCACTTCATTGCAAATAAGTGTTTTTGCAAAACTCATTAACTTTACGTCTGCTTAGCGGATTACGTTAATCCCCAGGTGGCATTAGCAGTTGCAACATGTGCTAATGCACTGATGATTCGAAGACGAAACGTAAAAAATATGAATCTGTTATCTGTTTCTTTAACCTTAACCTGCGGATGAATAATCTGCAGATTTAGCAAATAAAATGAGGAAAAAATTGAGAAACACTTTGTCCATGCCCAAGGAGGTTACTTCTCGCATCATTTAGTAGTGGTCAAATTCTTTCCAATTTTTTCATTATATAAATCAAACAGTTTCAGAAAATGGTTCAAAATATGAAAAGAGGCCTTATTTACAGAAAATGGATATGATGAAAAATACATTTTTTTTGTTGCCAATTACACTTACACTTTTATCATCTATTATAATGTTATGTTTTTTAATTTCTTTATCAGACTTTTTCAATTTAGTTTTCATGAAATTTTTCACTATTTTTGAACTTATCTATTTATCTGCTTTTTCGTCATTTCGTTCGCTTGTCAGTTTGTAGTGTTAATTTTTCCATATCTATCAATTATTTAGGGATTTGGACGAAAAAAAATCACTTTTATTCACTATTCAAAATCAATTTTGCACATGTTTCGCCGAAAAACTAATTCAATTCCATGAGTAATACAGCTCATCTTTGGAATGTGATTTGTAAGGCTGTCCTGTTATTTTCGTCTTATGGGAAGAACAATCAATCTTTGTTTGAGTTTGGTTTTGATGCTAGTAGATTGTAACAGGTCGGCTGAAAAGTTCGTATCGTTTCTATGAGAGGGCGCCACTAGAATTAAATCCATACCATTTTCAGTTAGTACCAACCTTCAAAAGATACGTGTATAAATTTGACAGCTGTCTGATTATTAGTTTGTGAGATATTGCATTTTGAGTGAAGCTACTTTTGTTATTGTGAAAAAAAAGGAATTTCGTGTGTTGATGAAACACTACTTTTTGATGAAAAAAAGTGCCGCCGATACTAAAAACTGGCTTGATAAGTGTTATCCAGACTCTGCACCGGGCGAAGCAACAATTCGTAAGTGGTTTGCAAAATTTCGTACTGGTCATATGAGCACCGAAGACGATGAACGCAGTGGACGTCCAAAAGAGGTTGTTACCGATGAAAACGTGAAAAAAATCCACAAAATGATTTTCAATGACCGTAAAGTGAAGTTGATCGAGATAGCTGACACCCTAAAGATATCAAAGGAACGTGTTGGACATATTATTCACGAATATTTGGATATGAGAAAGCTTTGTGCAAAATGGATGCCGCGTGAGCTCACAATCGATCAAAAACAATAACGAATTGATGATTCTGAGCAGTGTTTGGAGCTGTTATATCGAAATAAAATCGATTTTTTTCGTCGATATATAACAATGGACGAAACATGGCTCCATCACTTCACTCCGGAGTCCAATCGACAGTCAGCTGAGTGGACTGCATGCGATGAACCGAACCCAAAGCGTGGAAAGACTCAACAATCGGCCGGTAAGGTTATGGCGTCTGTATTTTGGGATTCGCATGGTATAATTTTCATCGACTACCTTGAAAAGGGAAAAACCATCAACAGTGACTGTTATATAGCGTTATTAGAGCGTTTGAAGGACGAAATTTCAAAAAAAAACGGCTCCATTTGAAGAAGAAAAAAGTTTTGTTTCATCAAGACAATGCACCGTGTCACAAGTCGATGAAAACCATGCTGAAATTGAACGAACTGGGCTTCGAATTGACCCCCAGTGACTTTTTCCTGTTCTCAGACCTCAAGAGAATGCTCGCTGGTAAAATATTTAGAAGCAATGAAGAGGTAATCGCTGAAACTGAGGCCTATTTTGAGGCAAAGGACAAATCGTACTACAAAAATGGTATCGAAAAGTTGGAAAATCGCTATAATCGCTGTATCGCCTCTGATGGCAATTATGTTGAATAATAAAAACGAATTTTGGCAAAAAAATGTGTGTTTCTATTAAACGATACGAACTTTTCAGCCGAACTGTTATGTGACCAGAATTTTTTTTACTGATTAATAAGGTATCAATTTCTTTAACCTTTAACCACACATCCTACAAAATGTGTAATTTCCTCTTTTTCAGACACAGAACAGGTCTACAAGACAAAACACGAATCAAGGTAAGTTGTTTGTAAAATTAGCTTTCAGTCTATCATCAATAGTTCAAATGATACAATGCACGGAATGCGAGAAATTACGGAATTGAAGAAAAAAGACGAATGGGGGCGATGAGGTTTCCTGTAAGCGTATTATTGTAGTTTGTTTACATTATGAGAATCCTCCCTACGATGCCGGTCAATTTGTCCGGTATCGGATCGCATACCACGTGGGCGCCACAAACTATGAAAATCCAATTGATTTTCCCGCATGCGTCCATGATTTTTCGAAGGCTACCGGGTCGGACATTGCCCGGGCAGAACCATTGTGAGGATTATCTTTGGTCAACATCTTTTTCCGTTCTTCCTCGAAATGAAAGGTTTTGCAGTCACTGCAAAACTCAGCGACTTGGGGCTTGACGATTGTCATTCGAAATAATGCCACGTACTTTTTACAAGAAACTTTGTATTGAATCGATTCAAGGTTCAACTTTCTTAAGCAATGCTCAAATTTAGTTTACTTTCGTGTTCCGGTTCTGGAGTTATGTATTCACGTGTCAAGAAGTTTTCTGAATCTCAGACGTAAAACAAATCAAAACCTTCAAATTTATACCTCAATAGATTAAATTAGATGATCGTTGAAAGTCTTTTTGGTTGTCCAGAACTATGGAATAATAGGCTGCTAAATCTCCACAGATTCTATCATTTTATTCAGAAATTAGTTCTCGTGTTTTTCTACAAATTCTATTAAAAATCTATAAAAATTATTTTCAAATTGAAGTGAGTATATCAGACAGACACCGTAAAACCAATCGGTGGATTTGTACAGATTGCCATTCGGTTCGATTTCACATCCATCACGTCCTTCGATGATTCCCATTGTGACTGATATTAGTTGCAAAAACTGTGCGATCGATCGCTCGGTCGGGATGCTGTACACCGTAGTGCTATTTTTAGCTCAATGTGATAATAATATAAACAACAAAGGATCCACCATAATAGCGACTAGTGGAGGCATTTGCCGTTTTCACTTTCCGTCGCAGGCAGCGAAATTTTGCGTGTGGGCGTCACCATTAATAGCTTGTTCTTGGTAGCTTGGCACGGAACGGGAACGGCAGGAGCACAATAATCTCGGTGTGTTCGTCGTACCCTTCTCGTGAATTTGCGAAAAGCGGTAAACTAACAAGTCAACGTTTTCTGGGTAATATGACAATGAACGGTTCATTTTAGCATCCTGGATTAATATCAATTTCGGAGTGAAAACGAAAATGCGTTCTTGAAACTTGAATTTCCATAAACGTTTACCAATTTTGAACTCGAGAAGAGCAGCCTTTCCACGTAGTACATTATTGTTGTACGTTTTGTAGCAATGCTGTATAAATTTGACTAGTAAATGATCATCTTTATTTTAGCGCTTCTCATAGTAGGAATATTATACGAAGAGTGGAATCCACAGTCTGTTACATAAGAGCGTGGTCACGATTACTCGCGATCGGTAAAGTGGAATGGTGTGATATTTTGTTAACACAGAGGGCAGTAGTGTCCTTCATACAATGCGAGAATAAATCAGCAATAAATGTTTTACAATTCGAATTTACGCGCTTCGAAGCAGTTTTTTGTGCGCGCACCCGAAAGGTCCCAAAATGACCCAAGCTGCCGCGGCGAAATACATGAAAAAGTCGAAACAGTTTGTGAGTAAGTGGGTGAATCGTTTTGAAGAGGTGAAAAATGTCGACCACTTTCCAAATCTCGGCTCTGTCGGTGTATATTCAGAAAAAGAGGCAAAAGTGATTTGTGACCAGTTTTTGAAGAATCCGACATTAACTTTACGCGAAGGTACTTCAAAATTGACTAAAAAAGGTTTAAATATGTCGTACGGAACTGTTCGAAGACATTCGATCGCAAATCATTTGAAATTTTGAAGTACTTTGCAAAAACCGATGTTGAGTGAAAAACGTGCAAAAACGTCTTGAATGGGTAAAGGAGTGTCGTGACCTTGGATTGGCCCTCTCATTCGCCCGATGCCAATCCAATTGAGAACGTTTGGGTTCATATGAACATGAAGCTTGGGAAAAACCGGCCACACAATTTTAAACACCGAATTCACACATTTGGAGGTCGTTTTCAGAAAAATACGCGCAAAATCTCGCTCAAAGTATGCTTCGAAAGTGTCAAGCCATTAATAACGCTAAAGGGGATTGAACTTACTATTAATGTATTTGCATGCAAGTATTTTCATGTTGAGTCTTTTCATTTTTTCCCAACAGTGATTACGCTCTTATGTAACAGACTGTAAGTGTTTATAAACTTTTTATACTAGCCTTAGTGAAGTGTTTTACAATATTTACATATCTTTAGCAATGTTCAAGCTGAAAAATAATACTACATTTTTTAATGTAAATTAAATCTAATGAAGCATCAATCAATTAATCGCTTTTATAAAAGATTTTGCAGATGAATTTATGCAATTTCAGCTGTCCCGCAGGGTTTGTATTCAGGCTCTTTGGATTTGTACTTCTGAAAATATTAAAGGCATATGAATTTTATGGAATATCAACAATGATGCAATTCATAAATATCACCAGAAGGTTCATTAAAATATTTTTTTGGAACTAGAATAAATATTAGAAACTACCATAACCCTTCCTATTTGTAAACAGTTTTGAATGAAATTTAGAAGAATCTTCGCTCTAAGTGACGGTTTGAAATTTTAAACACACTACACTCTCTAGTTCCGTAAACAGAAGTCGGATCCGGACAAAATTCAAAAGCAGCTCATGGGATCATAAGACTTCTCATTTGAGTCTTAGATTGTGAAAATCATTTTAGGCGTTTTTGAGAAAATCGAGTGACTTCCGTTCTGGGGTTTTTTGACCATTATTTCCCTTACTTTCGGAACCGGGAACTGGGAGCCGGTATGGACGATATCAGGTCGTGTGGTCAGCAACTAACATAATTTACAAATTGAAACCGTTTTTAAGGTAAATTCAGAAGAGTTTTTCCCTGTTTTGCAATGTCGCATTCACCCTGTATCTCCGGAACCAGGAGTCGGATCCGGATAAAATTCGAAAGCAACCTATGGGATTGTAAGACCTATTATTAAGTCTTAAGTTTGTGAAAGTCGATTTTGTTGAATCAGAGAAAATCAAGTGAGTTCCGTTTTGGGGTTTGTGATCACTATTTCTGGTATTCGAATCCAGGAACTGGCAACCGATATAGCCGAAGTCGGCTCGTGTGCCAAACAACGAATATAACCTACAAATTAAAATAATTTGGAGCCAAATTTGGAAGAATTTTTCTTTTTTTTTCAAGCGAATAAATGAAACTTTTAAACACATTTCACTATATATCTGTATAGCTCCGGAACCGAAAGTCGGGTTTGGATAAAATTCATGTGCACTCTACTGCATACTACACATGTCAGACCAATCTTGCAATACTGTAGGCGGAGTATGGATGCCCTTCACAGCCGTACATAGAACTTGAAATAATTCAAAAACAATTTCTACATCGGCTCATTTTGGATTTATTTGCTTTTCCGTAATATTAAGTAACTCCGAAGACCATCTCAATGTGGCATAATGTTTTACTTTGTTGAAGACACGAACAGCAGTGCGTTCGAATAATCATGCAATAATTATATTTCATTTAGTAAAACAGGATATATTTGAATAAGATAGTATCTGAACGACATATTGAATAATATTTATCAAATTACTATAGTCTGGGTCCCAGCTTATTGTTATATTCCAGGCAATGAAAGAGTCGATAATTTAGCCTCTTGAAGGTGAAATTTATGTGTGAACGATTGCGCTCAACGAATACTATAACGCGTCTCTCCAAAGGACACTTGCTGGTAGAGAAATTTCATAGGATAAGGATGTTCTGGGCAGATGGATGCACTCAATTATTCCTAAAACATTGACAAAGGTATGGTTTAAGGGGCTGGATGTGAGTAAGGGTTTCCTTCGTGTTATGACACGAATACCAAAATAATAATACGATTTTTAATGAAACTAGTAGTATTATTCGAAATATATTAGGTTTAAAGTACTATATATGGTATTTATAAAAAAAACGTGATTAATCCACCTAGCAGTAAAATGATACCTTTTTTTTATCAATCCGCATGTGTTTTTTGCATGGATATTCTTCGGTATTTTAGTTCTCATGACATTATTTTAATTATTGTCGTTTTAAACGGAAAATTGAGATTTTAATCACTCATTACCCTGTAATGTCGAAACTGCAAATCGTATCGAATCTCAATCTTAACGTGTGACAATCGATTGAACATTCCATGAGATGTCGAAGTAAGTTCCACTTTAGAATTTTATTTATCATTATTTATGGTACTTCCAGAGCCGCTATTCAGGAACTAGCATAACCCAAAATGATTCGAATGGCCATAAATTAATACGCCAAACAATTTACATCTTCTATATCGGTACGAATTTTTCAAAACTCATCATCTGTAATTCCATAATCGGATAAAATTCACCAATTTTATATGGGATCTTAAGTCCTTTAATTTGAATTTTTGTTTTTGAAGTTCGACTTGGCCTTTTTGAGAAAATGATTGAGCTTTGAGATTCGATACTGGAACCGGAATACTAAAATCGGTGTAGCCGACATCAGTTAAATTCACATGAGGAGTGTGTATACATCTTTGAGAAATTGTAGTGCGAATTAAAATTTGGGGGTACATTCCGAATCCAGAAACGAATACCGCTTAAACTGAAATAAATTTATTTGGTAATCGACCTGATAAACCTGATTAATTTATGTGAAATGGACATTTTTATACTAATCACCCTGTATCTCCAAAACCGTAAGTCGGATCTGACTAAAAAGTAAGATGTTTTATAGGATTTTATCACTTCTCATTTGAATCATAGATGATTCTTAGATTTCATTTGAATCTTAGATCGGTTCTGCCATCTACGAGAAAAATGAATTGCATTGTTTTAATTTCTTCTAAATTGTGGCTCAAAACTGTTTCCAATTGTAGTCTATTTCAATTGCTGGCTAAACGAACCTAATTCTGCTTTATAGATTCGCGGTTTCGGATGTGCCAGAAAAAAATATCTGACAACGGAACTGATTACATTCTTGTTTTATTTAAAATTCAATGAATAGGTTTTAGATGAATCTATTAGCAACGTTTATGTAAATATGGGTAAAATTAGAAAGGTACCATCACACCTTTGAGTGGGTAAAGCCAAAATTTCTTCTTACAATCGATTGGCACTCTAATGTACACTACGAGTAAAAATTGTTTGACTGGAAAAAACCACTGAGACATGAGAGTGCGTATTTCTCTCGCATTTTTTTTATACCGAATGTGGGAAATACTTACTTAAACTATTTCGTCAAACACATGTACAGAAGGGGGGCAGTGTTTTTCGGTCATCTCTAATTTCGTAAAGAGCTAGTGCTCTAAAGTCCAAGCACCTCAAATTTCATGTAGCTCCATTATTTTTCATGATTTTTCTAGATCGAAAATTTTAAAAACTTTAACTGCCGGGCAGTACCACTTACCCATGTCCGATTGAGCTCAAATTTTACATAGGGACTCTTTTATCACCCTAGTGAACATGTGACTACATAAGATGAATCATTGTGTGGTCATAACGTATTTCTCAAATTCGGGATATAAAAATGCGACAGAAATACGCACTTTTGTGTTTGAGTGGTTTGACACTGGTCTGTTTTATTTGTTTTTTTTTAATTTTCACGCGCTACAAATTAGAATAGTGCAGCCACGTCCGTTTGGCAGGTTTTACCAAAGTTTTATCAAAACTGTATCTGTGTTTGATATTTGCTAGAAACATTGTTATTTTCGCCAGAACAGATTTTTCTCAGAATATGTTACGGAAATTGCTATATTCTAACGATTGTTGATCTGATATACAGTTATGTTCAATTCTCGTAAGGAAAAATCCATTCTATTTAACAATTTAAATTAAATTACAACTGTTAAAATTGTAATTTTATTTGTTGTCGAGTATGCGATTCAACGCCTTGAAAAAAGTCCCCATGGAAAATTTGAGCATTATCGGACCATAGGAAGGGGACTCGTGCGGCGGTATAACTTTTCCGATATCCGATATCAGAAGTCTTAGAAATGCATGAAACAAGACATTTTGAATCTTGATATCACCAATTTTCAAAAATTAGCCACCGGTTGGATCTCCTTCTCATGGTTCGATTAGGCTCAAATTTTGCATAGAGAATTTTGTTGAGGTGCTAAAGCTGACGGGTACTACCGGTTTTATTTAATGCCAAATGTCCTAGAAAAGAATGAAACGTTGAGATATGGTGTAAGCTGAAAAAATGGCAAAAAACGACTTTGGGACTTAGAGAATTTGAATTTGAGGAAATCCGCGTAGAAAAAAACTCAAAATTGAAAAATTTATTTTTTCGATATCAAATGTCTTGGAAATGTATGAAACGTCCAGATTTGGTGTAATCTAAAAAAAATCAATGTCAGAGAGTTGACTTAAAAAAATGCGGGATAACACCGCTGACATTATGCATCTCGAATAGAGTTGCTCGAAACGATTATTTTTGAAGTCGATTCGACTGAACTGAGGCATTACGTATCGCTTTCGACCTCGTGATCGAGATTCTAACAATGTGGTACTAGATTTCGACTGACGCTGCTCGAACTGTCATAACTAGAGATGCCATTTATACAGATTTATCTGTATTATACAGATTTTTACATGCGCATACAGATTTAATACAGAGTACAGATTTCTTACAGATTTCTTAAATTTAATACAGATTTATACAGATTTCACCAAAAGTATTAAGGAAAAAATTGAACTATCTATTAGTATTTGAGCTATCTATTAGTATTTGATTGCAATGACGAGATAAACGTTTAGGAATTAACGTACTTAAATTTAAATCACTTTTTAAAATATATATTTGTTGTGCAGATATTTAATGAAGAACACTGAAATCCATTTATACTAAAATTTGTAACTAAATTGAAGTTAGACAAGTCTTGGCATCATGAAACATTATTGCCAGACTGACAGTTGTATTACCTGACTTGACGTTGCATATTGGGGTTTGGAAATCCATCTCAACTTATGAAGTGAACATTTTCAAATTAGACAAGTATATGGCACCATAATTCAATTGTTGTTGATAGGAAAAAACTATAAAATTTCGTCGATGAATATAACATAAGATATGAAATTTAATACCTTTTAACATAATTGTATTGTAGAAATTTCATTTTATTAGCGAATACAGATATTTTATATGAATCAATACAGATTTTCTATGAAAATATCTGGCATCTCTGATAATGAAAAAAATTAAACTGACTTATTGTTTGGGTATTTTCGATTACATTTATTCAGTTCAAGTACTGAAAAGAAGCAAACTGTTTGTAATACTGCGGTTTTAAGTTGCCGCACGAAATTAACATGAACACATTTCTGAAATCCAAATCAAGAAGCAGATTCGTTTCCACTCCATTTGAAAACGTAAAGAATTTTTTCAAGTGTGTTGTTGTACACAATTTATCGATGAACTTTTGAAATTATAATAAAACAAATTCTGTATTTTTCATGTATTGTTTCAAGTCTAATACAATTTACGTCATCCATATGTATAGTTTTAATCAAAGGCTTTTAGGTTTTGCAGCTTTTTTTATAGTATTTTATCATATTTATTAGGAGATATTGCTTTAGCTAATATACCAGGAGCAACCCATTCTTTGTAGTGTTCATAATCTTTTTAGGTACTATTGAAGAGTCAAATACACGCTAATAGCACGAGATTGTGATGCTTTTGGCGTATTCTAAATACTTTCAAGGTGTTCAATTTTTTCAATTTACTTGAGTTAGATATATGGGTAAAAACATTATTTGCTCATTGTTATCCAGCGAATGAGCTTTTTCCTACAATCCGTTTGAGCGATGTTTTCATTCCACAGGATTCAGAAATTTTATTACAAACTACAGTTACTGGGCATAGGTTAGTTTCGACTTACTTTTGTTATTTTAAGTAAACACCACGCAGCTTTCAATTAATATGCTTTCTAAACAGTTCGACTTGTACATAATATGCCAAACACACAAAATATATATAACGATATACAAAACAATGCATTAAAATAAAGATTATCAATACTAATATGTTTATGAAAATCTAAGATTAACATCTTCGATAACTACCTCAATAAAAAAGAAACGTATTCGAAAACTCATACTCGATAGTAATAAGGCTTTCGACCATTTCTTATCGAGTTCAGTCGTTTACGAGCTCGATTGTCTTGGTTCCATAATGCCAAAACATCTCGATAATCTAATACTTCTTCGAGTGAAGTCGAACGAAGCTCGATGATCGACTTCGAATCGAGAACCATAATACGGAACGTGGTCGATTCGATAAAATTTCAGTCGAATCGAGATACATAATGCCACCCCAGATCGCGACGTTTCATGCATTCATTAGACAAAACAATAAAACCGGATAACTTTGAAAATTCGCGTGAAAAAGCCGAGTAACTTTGAAACCGCGAAAAAACCGCATAAAAACCGCATAGAAAACCGCGTAAAAAAAACCTTAGTTTATAGATAAGTGGTGCCGAACAGTCAAAGTTCGGCAATTTTCGGTCTTGAAATATCATAAAATTGGAGGTATATGAAATTTCCGGAATTGAAGATAATGTTTTAATGTCAAATGTTAGAATTGCATTGAACGTGACATCTGGTGTCATTCACAAAAAAAAAACTATTTTTGTTTTAGATTTTCTTAAACAAAAAAAAATTCTTTTATACCAAATGTCTTAGAATTGCATGAAACGTCGAGAACTGGTGTAATCTATAAAAAACAATTTTTTGCAAAAAATCGACTGGATTCTGGAAATCGAAAAATTCAAGAGTCGATTGTTTTCAAAGACATTTGGCACAGGAAAAAGTTATTGATTTCGGATATTTCATGTTTCCGCCGTGCCATATCCGATTTAGCTCAAATTTTGCTTAGGGAAATTTTTTAAGGTGCTAAATCATTTGAACACTATCGCTTTATGAAATAAGAGGTGACCCTTTATTATTGTCACCCTAGTGCTCATATAGCATTTAGAGATTTCGGGACATAAAAATGCGAGAGAAATACGCATTTTTTGTTTGAGTGGCTTGACACTCGTCTGTTTTTTTACCGTTTTACGCGCTAAAATTTGACATGTATGTCTAGAATTTTCGTTATTTAAACTACTAACGAGACTAAATTTATATCAAAATATACTACAAAAATTAATATATGATAAAATGTTGTTATTTCAATGTCCTATTCAATTTCTGTGCAGGAAATTCTATTCTATTAAACAGAGTAAATCAAATTATATCTTCGTAAAATAATCTACATGGCTGCACTGGAGAAATGTCTCGAAGCAGCAAAAAAAATGTACACAATTCTTTCCATTTGGCGTTTGAGTAATTCCCAAATTGTGCTACGCAGCAGGCGTAGGTCGGAGCTGCCCGGAAACGTAATGAAACTCATTACTATCCGATTTAACTATCACACAATTTCGACTATCCAATAACACGCTTGACAGGTTTGATTCCCGTATTTATATCCGGCATCTTTTAACCTCTCCCGTTTGCTACTTCCTTGCTCTAAACTCACCTTAAATCTCTTGTCCTGTAACACCTTTTTGATTGCAACTAGCTCGCCCGTATCACAGAGCGTCGCCTGGAAGACGACCCCGAAGCTTCCATTGCCGATCACCTTCGTATCTGTGTATGATACCTCCTGTGGTCTGTCTGGTCCTTGGCCGGCTGTCGCCACAACCGTTGTCACTTTTGAACCATCCTTACCTGAAAAAGGAAAGATAAAATTATTCAATTTGTTCAAGACACTACCGGGGATTCGGAAGACGGAAAGTAAATTTCTCCATCGGTTAGTTGGGACTGGCACACGAGTAAAGTTCTGTAGGGACACACCCTACTCAGAAGAAGGGCAACTTACTATAAATAGAATCAATTTCGCCGTGAAGTTTTGCATCGAAGCTGAACGTTTGTGTTAAAGTTTACTGTTCCGATGATTTCGTTTGACTACAGAAATTGTTTCTGTTTAGCACACCTTTGATAAACAGTAGAAGTCGTCCATATCGGAAGTTTATTAGTAGAGTTAAAGAATACGTATTATTATTTTTAGGCATTTTTAGTTAACGTCGACTGGATATAAATGCGATCCGAGTTTTGTTAGTTTCCATGTTTGTTCGTTTAGTTCTACCAAGATTCAACCAGCTTAAGGAGCAGAGAGTCCTGGATATAGCGCATATTTGAGTATTGTATTTATGTGAAACACTTCATTTCACCTCCCTCGTTAACCTTGCTATTGCACATTTGCGGCACAACACGGATCGCAAGGATCGAACAGCTCACAGAAAAAGGAGGACAACATTCGAATTCAATTCAGTGTTTTTTTTTCTTCTGCAGAAATAAGAGGAAAGAAACTAATTATCTCCCATTGCTAAGCCACTACATCCATCACCGGGACGACCACGGTGAGTAGTAGGATCTGCTGACACCATAAGATTAATCATGTCAGGTTAGGTTGGAAACTTCCGTGTGATAAACTGATTGGCGTCCAAGGTCCAACAAACAGTTCCGTAGTTTGGCATTAACTAGAAATTAATGAACGCGAAAAAAAAATTAAAGTGTTCTGCACCAGTTACGACCCCTATCACATAGGAAATGAACGATTACACGTCAGTAAATCTAAGCAAATAGTATAGCATCGAGCTACTATTGGTTAACTATTCAGAAATTAAATAAGCATGATTATTAGTATTGTAATCGCCTTCTATCAGCCCTATATCAGCATGCCAAAAACTCATCTGTTGTGATTCGAACAGAAATAAATATTTTTATTTCACACTAGCCTCAAATAAACATGTGTAATGGTTTCAAATAAACAACCAAGTTTGCCAAAAGTGACATTCAAGTGACCTTGAGAGTGCCTAAAACGTTTGACTGGGTTGTTATTTAAAACATACGCAGCAAGAAAAAACACTATGAAATTTAAAGGTGGAGGAAATCCACACAATTGATTCGTCAAATGACTGAAATTTATAAGAATAACTTAAATTTGTGTCAAACATACTCAACCTTTCACGTAGTTGTGAAGAAATATGCGTTTCACCACTAAAACCAAATGTAAGAATGCATGAAACATTAAATGTTAAATCAACTGTGAAAATGTTTTATTTTTGACACTCGAATATGTCGGACTCAGAGGACCTAAATTTACATAAGTTATCTAAGTGTGTAGTTTCATTCGCAAAAAGGAAAAATATTCCAAGCTATCTCGAGATTTTTTTCAAAAAGTTATAGACAAAAATAACTATTATTGTGGCACATTAGCAAATTGAAATAAATAAAAGAAATACAATAAATAAAACAAATGAATATAATAAATAAAATAAAAAATATACATAAAATAAATAAAATAAATAATATACGTAAAATAAATAAAAAAAGGTAAATAACATAAACCAAACAAATAAAATTTAAAAAAGTAAATTACATACATAAAATAAATAAAGTGAATAAAAGTTTGTGTTAGGCATAGATCATATTAGGTCATAATAGGTGTAGGTATAACCTCAAAAAAATGTGTAAATTTACGTCTTCTGGCTCATTTTCACGCTTGAAAGGTTAGGTATGTTTTTAATACATATTTGAATCATTTGTTTAAAATTCAGTCATTTTACCTATCACGTTTTATCATACGTGGATTTGCGTACTCTGTAAATTTGATATTTTTTTCCTGTAATGGAGTAAAATATTTCTTATGAAAATAATAACGAATTCTTATCGTGATATACCAAGTAAAGACGAATTTATGTACACTTATTTACTTCATAGGGTAAATTTGTTTAAAGTTTCTCTTCAACTACGTTTAGAAAATCTAAGTTTTCATATTTTTGACCAAAATTTCTCAACTATACAATTATCGAACTGTTTATGGTCGATGAAGTTCTAATTTCATTTTAGATCTAGTCAGTCCCACAATCGCAAGCAACATTCAAAACTATTCGCATTCATCGACTCATTCTTCATCTTCATTGTGGGATATTTTCTCACTGCCGTTAAAGAATGTTTCAACTTTCACGAATCTTTCATTGTCATTCGGTGCACATTTTCGAAGCTATCATTACCTGGGCTTAATTTCTTTTTTAAAGATTTTTGTTCAAGAGCAAATAGATAAAAAACAGATTTTGGGACCTTAAAATATCTCGAACATTAAACATCAGTCTAGAAAGAGTCGATGGTTTTTATAACGATCTTTAAGAACTTTTAAGACAATAGACTGGGGAAACATTTTGTGTTGATTTTATGTGTTTTATTTAGTAATGAAAGTCTCAAAAGACACAATTTTTTAATTTTAATAATACAAACAAACTGAGTAAATCATTTAGAAGCGTGGAGAAGAGAGTAAGAAGATAAAACGTGTACGAATATTTTGAAAGTAATGAAAATAGTTATTTCAACTATTTTTTACAGTGCAATGTATTGAAAAAGCTTCTGGGCTCTTAATTAGTAAACAGTGTTCTCAGCCACCACCATTGAGAAAGGACGATTACCTTCGAATTTCATCCTAATGAAGGCATCAATTTCAGTTATCAAATTTACGGAACAGATTATTGGGTTTCTGGTATTCGAATCCGGATCGGATATAAGCAGAAATTTTTAATTTTTAAACATGTAAGGACCGGGTTCGGATTCAAAAATTTGCACATTAAGATTTGGGTTCAATTACCCGAAACCTCACAGGGTCACGTTGGGATAGATTTTAATTTTTAATCGTGTACGGGTTCGGTTTGGGTTCAAGAAGTTTTTGTTTCAAGGATGGATTCGGATACAGATGAAAACTTTTATTTTTAATCAGATACGATTAAATCGGGTTCTGGTTGGGCTTAAGAATTTGCATACCCGGACTTCTTTTGTGAATTTTGAGCATTTTCGCTGCATTCACGTTCTGCGTTAAAAGATTGAAGTAAAACCAAAATCCTCTCTCTCGAACCCACGCCGGAAAAGTTGCTTCATCCGAGAAAATCGTTTCCGGCCAATCGATTCTCATGGCTTTTTTTCCTATCGTAGCTTGGCTTTCTGTAAGTGTGCACAAAAAGACAATTTCACTTCGCTTTCACATCTCATCCAAGTCAGTCGATAAAACAAAACCGCTTACGTTCGGGACAGAAGAAACCAAGTATTGTGTAGTGAACAATAGAACGACCTCGAAATGAGTGAACCAAACGAACAAAAGCTACCGCCGACACGAAAGAATACAATTGTTGTTGACTTCAGGCAGTGCAAAATTCGACCTTCGGTACGTGAACTTGAAGATTTGCTTAAGGAGCAAATGCATCTTGACATTAAACGTGTGCATTTACTTCAATGCAATAAGACGAATAATGTTGTTTACATCCAGTTTTATAAAGAGTTGGATGCAATTCAATTCACAAAAGACAATAACAATGTGCACTATATGGAGCACGAGAACATTAAGTACAACATTCCAGTATATATGGAAGATAGTGCTATAGAAGTGCGTGTGCATGATCTTCCCTCAAGCGTCACCGATTCTTATATTCGTAAAACTATGTCCCAATACGGAGAGATTCTCTCTATCGAAAAAGAAAAGTAGAAAAACTCTTTCCCCGGTATTCTAAATAGCGTACGTTTGTTACGCATGCGCTTGAAGAGGCCTATACCTTCTTATATGACTTTCGGTCGGGATACAAGAGTCCCGTGCAAATCACTTGTTACCTATGACAATCAGATGGCCACATGTCAATATTGCCAAAAAGCTGTCCACTACGGTAAGCCATGTGATAAACTGGCCAAGGAGACAACCAGACCAAAGGACAACGGTGCTTCCTTCACACCAACCCCAAGCAACCCCAGTACACCTGTGACAGCCACCAACAACAATGAAGCATCTCCTTCTACGAAACCATCATCATCCCCTATATAACAAAGTACACCAGCTGCAGTTAACAACTTACCCGCATCTACAGCAACTAGCAACGAAAAGAAGACGGAAATCGACAACAATATCATCGATTCGGCAATGGACGACGAGACGAACCACGAACGAAGTGCCCCTCAATCCTCGCAGGAGGGAAATGGAAGCTCCTTTCCCCCTAGAAAAAGGGTGACAACGAAATCCAACTCAAAAAAAAAATAATAAAAAAAATCGGCTCAATCGGCCACGTAAAGCTTGTACGCAAATATAGGCCTGAATAAAAATAAAAATCTTTTAAATAAAAAAAAGACAATTTCAATGCACTTTCCGCACACGGAATTTATTTCAACAAACGGCTGCTCTCTCAAAAGCTTCGAGTGACACTGAGGAAAAAAGCAGCTGCGTCCTAATGGATTCCACAGTGAACAGTAGATTAGAGTTTTTTTTTAATTTGATTATCAAAAATCTTGCCTCCTTTCTTATGGAGTAAACTGTACATATCCATATATTTTAGAGTTTTTGGGAACGGTTTCCAATTATCCATTGACTCAGCTTATCAAGACAACTGACAGGAAAGATGGTTTAATACAATTATCAAAGGGGCCACATAACTTTCAAATGATTCAAATAATAATCGAATAATCGACGAATAATGGAGAAAAAACGGATCGAAGACACTGGGTATTAGTAATTGTTACTTGTGACATGGAGCCATGTGCAAATAGAATCTAACAGACAGTACATAGTGTACATGTACGGTGCTCTGATTCATCAGGTAACGTAGGAAAAGTTTACTGATGACGACTTTGAATTGTTAAAACAAAAATTGAATCAAGATGTAGTATTTATGTGAAGTATTTGTGTAGTATTTTTTTCACAAATACCATTTTATATGCATCTTTTTTGAAAAAAAAAATTTTGAATATTGTATTTTTTTATGACACAAATATTCCATACAAGAGTTTCGAATTATAATTGTACTTTATTAATTCTGTATTTCGTAGAATTTTGATCGAAAGTAAACTCTACAGACAAAATACATTACTAGTCATGTTTGGATACAAAGTAAAACCAAAGACGAACCAGACTCCGGCTGTTAGTCTGTCAAATAAAGGAAACTGAACTAAACTACTTAGCAAAACCTCAAACTTTCTGTGTAGACAAAGTTTGCAGCTGATTTTTCGATACGAGGCCATTGCATGGCAAAGTGTTTTTTTTTAATTCCACTTATTGTTTTAACAGTATTTCAAAATTTTACTTTTACAGGTAAAAGTGCTTATATGAGGCTTCAAAAAATATTTTATTCTTTTTATTTTTTCAATATTGCGGCTCTGAAAACAGCTGCTCAAGCTCATTCGATTAGGTGTCATCACTTCTTGGAAGCCAATCATCGGAAAGCAAAACGGAAAACGTATGTTTCGTATTCTGTGTCCAATTGGCTATGGTCGGAGCTAGAATGAACAAGTTCCACCGAGAAAAAACAAACTGGTGGCCATTTTTTGATTTTCGACCCAGTGTTAATTTTTTTTAAATAACAATGAATATTTCATGAACATGAACTTAGCGACAACACCTCTCGCCGATGATAACGCAAATAGGTAAATAATTTGTTACTAATTAGTTACAGTAGTTTTGAATTTGTTGCTCTTTTTTTTTGTACTTCGGTAAGTTCATATTAAGTTAACAAAGCACCCCTCCGAAATCAACTTGAATACATTAGTTGCAAATTAGTTACGGTAGTTTTGAGTTTGTTGCAATTTTTTTAATTATTGATTTTAGCGAAATACTCAAAAACTGAAAAAAAAATCATTAGAAACCACCGATCCACTGCGTTACAATTTGTTTTCAAGCTTATTTAGAAAAGGTACATTGTTAACTTCATATGAATATTGCGAAGTACTCAAATAAATTAAAAAAATTTAGCAACAAATTCATAATAACCGTAACTGATTGGCAACTTATTAGTAACAAACTATCCACTGGGTTTCGATTTGTTTCCTAACTTATTTGGGAGAGGTGCTTTATTAACTTCATATGAACTTAGCAAAGTACTAAACAAAATTTAAAAAAATTGAGCAACAAATTTAAAATTTCCGTAACTAATTTGCAACTTACTAACAACCACCTATCACGGCTGCTCGGCCATCCATGGAAGTTGACCATCAATGTTAACTTCCCTCTCTGAGCAGCCTAGATAGCCGTGTAGTGTCGGTAGCGGTTTCCCAACTGCTAAGAATAACGCTACGGTCCACCTGTACCGGTGGTATAAGTCCACCAAACAGGTAAGCCGTGTGGCATCCGGCGGAATTATTTTTTACCAAGAATTGATCCACTGGTTTCCTATTCCATGTCGTAAAAGGCCACAAAAATAGGAACTCCTAAGTCAAGGTGTATTTCCGTGCCGATGGCTGAATGGCTGCAGGAGGTTAAACATTGCAGTCGTGAACGGAATATCTTGGGTTTTTCCCTTACTGGATACACGCAATGCTTAGCAATCAACTTCTTTGATCATCGCTTCGGCGGGCCAGAGATTAGAAAGCTGAGTGTCTGTGGGTGTCCTCAAGGTGGTGTACTATCCCCACTTTTATGGAACCTAGTCGCTGATAGTTTGTTAAGGAAACTTAATAACCTTGGATTTCCGACTTATGGTTTTGCCGACGATTATCATATATTGATGACCGGTATAAGCATTAACACTCTCTTTGATTTAATGCAGCAAGCCCTGCGATCTGTTGAACAATGGTGTTGTCAGGTTTGGATTATCTGTAAATCCGGGCAAAACATCAATGGTGCTTTTCACTCATCGTAGGATAATTACAGGAGCTCGTCCGTTGCAGTTCTTTGCTTCAGGGGTCACTGTGGTCGATCAAGTTAAATACGTCGGGGTTATTCTTGACTCAAAACTGAATTGGTCTGCTCACATTGATTTCAGGATTAAAAGAGCTTGCATGGCTTTCGGCCAATGCAGACGAGCTTTTGGAAAATCATGGGGACTCAAACCCAGATATATTCATTGGATCTACACAACTATCGTTAGACCAATTTTAGCATATGGATGTCTTGTATGGTGGCAGAAAGGAGAAGTCGCGACAGTTCAGTCAAAGCTAAATCATCTCCAAAGGATGGTCCTAATGGCGATGACAGGAGCATTCACGACAACTCCTACTGCTGCTCTAGAGGCGCTACTGTGCATTAAACCACTATATGTGTTCCTAAAACAAGAAGCATTATCTTGTGCATACCGTCTTAGGGTTACAGGGCTTTGGAACAGTAACCCATTAGAATATGCTACCAGTCACACTCGCTTGTGGTCTCAAATGGTTCCGTGGGATGAGTATTTACTCGCTCCTAGTGACCTAACTCTCACATGCAGTTTTCCTTTTAAAACATTCAAAGTGAGCTATCCTCTTCGTTAGGAATGATTGTCTGGTTGTCTGGAACGACAACTTGATGAACACATAGTTTGTTTTACGGACGGTTCTCTGTTGAATGGTCGTGCTGGTGCTGGTATCTACTGTCGTGAAATAGGCTGGAGCAGTCTCATTCACTTGGTAGATACTGTACTGTGTTCCAAGCAGAAATCTACGCAATTCTGTGTGGAGTACAATCGGCACTTCAGCAGAGGATCTGTGGTAAACGTATTTATTTTTGTTCCGACAGTCAGGCAGCCTTAAAAGCACTTAGTTCGAATGACTCACGGTCGAATCTAGTGATCGCATGTCGAACTCAAATTGAAGACCTCAGCATTTCAAATGCTGTTTACTTCTTATGGGTACCCGGCCATTCTGGTATTACTGGAAATGAATGGGCTGATGAGTTGGCTAGAGCTGGTGCAACGAATGATTTCGTTGGTCCTGAACCAGCTTTACCACTTTCAACTAGTTGGATAAAGCACAAGATACGTTCTTGGGCTGCATCCAAACATGCCAGCTACTGGCGCAGCTTGCAAACTTGCGCTCAGACAAAAGCATTTCTACCAGATTTAAATCTGAAAATGTCAAAGTGTCTACTGCATTTCTCCAAGTATCATTGAAGTATTCTGGTCAGAGCTCTGACTGGACATTGCAAACTCAATTATCACATGGCTACTATTCAACGTGCTGAGTATTATTCGTGTGATTTGTGTGAATGCGATTATGGTACTTCATATCATCTGATATGTAACTGTCCCGCATTGACGCAGCTACGTATCCGGGTTTTTGGTTCTCCATACATGGTTGAGTCTGTGTATGCGGAGCTAAAATTGAAGGATATTCTCTCGTTTCTCACCCAATGTGGTAAGGAGCTATAGTCAGAAGGGTTCATCGTTCTTCCTGGAGTGAATGAATCCCTTCTGTATTCACCTTAAATAGGGTTTGGCAGATTGTTTGGCAGATTGTTTGGCATCCTCTGGGGGGTACCGCATTTACTTCTGCTCGTACATACTGCGAGTCGTTCTGCATTCTTCCGGGAGTGCAGAATGGTGTCGCTTTTGTAAGATCTCTAAATCCTCTCGGGGGTTGGAGGTTTTATTAACAGCAGACTGTTCGGGACCTCGTAGAGGTTCAGAATTTCCTTCTGCTTCCACTAAATGTGATCCTCAGCAGATTGTTCAGCATCCCTTAGGGGTGCAGAATTTACTTCTGCTTTTATGTGTTTTTGTGTCGTCAATTTTTCCCATCCTCCTAGTTCAACCCTTACCATTTCCTTTCAATCCTTCCCTCTTATATATCGGGAACATGATGCTAAAAACAAATCGATGGCAAGGCACAAATCTCCAAATATCAAGGGGAACGTGCCATTTGAGCCAATTTGTTCTGATTCCTGATAACAAAGCACCCCTCCGAAATCAACTTGAATACATTAGTTGCAAATTAGTTACGGTAGTTTTGAGTTTGTTGCAATTTTTTTAATTATTGATTTTAGCGAAATACTCAAAAACTGAAAAAAAAATCATTAGAAACCACCGATCCACTGCGTTACAATTTGTTTTCAAGCTTATTTAGAAAAGGTACATTGTTAACTTCATATGAATATTGCGAAGTACTCAAATAAATTAAAAAAATTTAGCAACAAATTCATAATAACCGTAACTGATTGGCAACTTATTAGTAACAAACTATCCACTGGGTTTCGATTTGTTTCCTAACTTATTTGGGAGAGGTGCTTTATTAACTTCATATGAACTTAGCAAAGTACTAAACAAAATTTAAAAAAATTGAGCAACAAATTTAAAATTTCCGTAACTAATTTGCAACTTACTAACAACCACCTATCCACTGGTTTTTTTTTGTTTTCAAGCTTATTTGGGGAGGTGTTTTGTCAACTTCAAATGAACTTATCGAAGTATTCGAAAAAATAAAAAATAAAAAAATTGAGCAACAAATTCAAAATTACAGTAACTAATAAGCAATAAATTATTCACCTATTTGCGTTATCATTGGCGAGAGGTGCCTCGCAAAGTTCATATTCATGAATAGTTTTGGTTGTAGTTCCGACCATAGAAAAACATCTAGCGAGTTAAAGGACGTTTGGTTCATGTTGATACGTGGAATAGTTTTGGAATACGAGCGACACCCTGTTTCGAGATAAAACCGATCAAAATTTTTGTTCGTGACTAAACGTGCCTGGGCCCGGGCAGCATCGCCTATTTGTATACCAACTCTTCAATCGCGCGTACCTTCGGGACTAATTCTACATTATTTCTAAGAGTATTTTCCAGCAATCTACGATTTTTTCCCTCGATTTTTTGCATATTGTTTGGAGGAACCTGAATTACAAAACCGTATTTGGTGCTTAGTGATTCAAGATGAATTGCTACGTGGCACGGTTAGTTCAATTTTAACTGCTATGCAATGACGAATTGAAGACAAAACTTGCTGGAAAAACAATTTTTTATTTGATCGAAGTTTTTGAATATATTCCCATTTTTTAGAATTTTAGAGACATTTTATTTGAAAACGGGTGCCATTAATTTGTGTTCTGTTCAACAAAATTCCTCTACTTCAACACATGAACTGATTTTGCGCCGTTCATTTCACCAGTCACCTAAAATATGTAACATGCTATGCCGTACGGCACCAAAATCGATTCTCTCCGCGAGGGCTTTGAAAGCAGAAGCAACCTTGTGGTCTGAATAATTAATAATCCGGCGCAAATCTCTAATAGCGTTAATAATAAATATAAAAGTCAGAGGCAAGAAAAATAAAAACGCTTTGAAATAACTCTAAAAAAAAAAGAGGAAGTCCAGCGCAGCACGTATGCAACCTTGAGCAGCGTTTCGATTGAGTGCAAAATGAGATACAATTCAATTCACAACCCTACACGAACGACACCCAATGAATCACCAAAGACGGAACCATCGCCACTTGCAGCGGGAAAGTTTCTACAGAAATCAGAGCATGTTGGGGCGGTGGTTGTTTTGTTGTGGCATCCTACTAACCTGTCACACCAAAACAGCGTTCGGCTTCCCTCGAATGCATCGTGCGAAAAGCTAAAACCCACCAGCTCTTGTTCGAGAGCAACCACTTGCCTGTACCCACTTGACTTCAAAAAAAAAAAACCTCGAGGATCTCCTTGTTGAGTATAAACAACAAATCGAATCGGCAATGAACTAATTTGTTTTACAATCAATCAGTATGTGGTGACAACTCGTTTAACACACTTAGGAGTGACCTTGTAATCGATCCGGATGAAAACATAAATGCAATTGCGTAGTCAACGGAATCGAATAATAGCCGGCAGGTAATTTTAGACTTCGGGAAATGCGGGGTTATAATTTCACATTCAAAGTGAGTGAGTGCGGGAAATTCATTTCCATTATCAGGTAGCTGCTATCCCACACAAAACACTGGAATTGATTGATTGATGCCTAATTAACATAAAGTGAAGTGCGAACGTTAAAAGCCAATCAACTTGACTTGATGAATTAAATAAATATCAACCTTCGCCCGGTAGCCGTTTCAATTTATTGACACCGGAGAGATAACATTGCAAATAAGCGATTATCAAAATTACGGAAAATCATATCCGAGATGCTCGAATCATCTCCAACCTGTGGAACCGCTCTGCCATTAAACACAGCTTGGAGATGTGATTTTTTTAAATCTCTGAGTAAAAACTCATATTCGAGTGGTTTGCTTCATCGATTTTAATTAAGATATAAAGAAAATGAAAATTATAGAATGATAGTACTCAAGGGAGAGCAAGGATAGTAAATGGTAAAAGACGTTTATCACTACTTTCCGACATACCAGAGACTTGGGTGATTCGTATTGTTCAGATGCCTAAGCCCAACTCCTCTGGTAGAAGGTAAAAGTTAAGTTACTAGAAGATTTCTGCTTGCTTAAATGACCCTCTGTCACGTCTCACTTTTCTGTTCTATATTTTCACATCCTTGCTCTCCCTTGAGTACTATCATTCTATAATTTTCATTGTCTGTTTCTACAAAAAAAATGGTCTCTGGTTAGGAGAATATCGCAAAAAGAAAAAAAGAAATATTGACTACTAAACTTAATCGTTAAAAAAGAAAAAGAGTAAAAGATAAAAAGAAATTAACATGGTTGGTGAGTTTCTATTTCAACATCACTTCCTTCATGGCCTAATACCGAAAGTAACATTCACTTTCATACACCGTTGTCGACTCCCACCGTATAGAAGCATTCTAGATTTTAGTTAATTAGCAGTATTTGATTTTTTACAATAATTATCGCGAATACTAAAACTAAAGAGTTTACATTCGATCTACAAACATAGTGAACCAATATTTTTTACATCAAAACGTCTTACTTCATCATGGAAAAATTCTGAATAGTGAAGAATTGAAAATTAAATATATAATTTTCATGTAGCACCATTGATAGTCCAGTTTTTGCAATGACTGAGTGGAAACATATATTGGAGGAGCTAAATGAATGAAAAACTTAACAGAAAAGATGATTTTTTTCGGAAAAAGATACGCTCAGAGACAGAATTCGAGCCTGCGTTCTTATGCATTCCGTGCATACGCGCAACCATTTCGCCACCCCGAACCTTGTAATAGACACAACTCTAAAACTTGGTTAGGCATGATAGAACGTACATCTGAGTGGAAACAGTCATTGTAAAAACTGAACTTAGTTATGGCGGCTTTATGTCAAACCAACTAAAATTAATAAACCATTGATAGTGCCTTTCTCTTGTCATTGTTCATTGAACTAATTTTTGACACAAATTTGAGTAGATCTAATAACTTCAGATAGATTCGGGTTAACAAAACTGTGCTTGGTGCGGTTTGGTAGTTCAACATGAATTGCTATGTACTGATGAGTCGAAGACGAAACGAAAAATAAAAAAGGTCATGTGCTATTAGTACAAACCGGTGACTTGTAACCAAGCTCCTAAGTTATTACTAGCTGATAACGACGTATGACGTAATTTTTTTTTTTGCGTTCGAGACTTCATTAGTAAAGGCACTATACTGTCTGCCTAGAGATTGATTCTGAACTGCTGAGTGGCGTGGCAGTTGAACATGAATTACTATGCACAGAGGCATCGAAGAAGAAACGCCAAAAAATGCTTTAACACTTACGCCGTTTTTTCGGTAACATTTCAATCCAAAACCGAAAGTGTGACTACACTGTGGCTTTAAAATGAACCCAAGTTCAATCATCTCTGGACAAACTGCGCGAATAGAAAAGAAGTGCGGTTTGTCGGTTAGGCCACTTATAGGCGCCTAAGATTGTTGAAATCGGTTTAGCTATTTCCAAGAAAAAAGACCGGAAAAATGGTGTGGTTTGTCGGTTATGTCATCTATAAGATTACATTTCCCAAACTAGCAATGTTCACCATAATCCTTCCTAAATTGATCAATTATCGAAATCTTTTCAACAATCTTCGAGAATATCCAGCCGATAGTAAAATTTGCGATTTGTCGGTTACGACATTTATACCATCAATCTCAGTCTGAAATCTTAGTCTGAAACGTGGAGATTTAGTGTCATCTTAAATTTTTTTTCAAATCGGCTCTGGGACTTTTGAAAAAAGTTAACTCTGTTAAGATTTAAGAAATCAAAAAATTGTTTTTGATGCCAAATGTCTTAGAATTGCCTGAATTGTTGAGATCTCTGATGTCGATTCGAAAATTTTTTTATGACAATATCGACTCTGGGACACCAGATCTCGACGTTTCACACAATTCTATGATAATTAGCATAAAAAAATTCTCTATTTCGAAAATCTCAAGTCCCAGAGTTGAGAACCGCACGCATCGGACCTATCCAACGGACATCAGCTTAAATTTAAGTCTCCTCAGTCTCTCTCCTCCTCTACATATCTCTCTCTCTCCATCACCCCACAAATAACAAATAAAAAATGTAAAACCTCTCTCCCACCCCACAGCCATTAGTATATAAGTTCCAAAATGAAATGTAATTAACTGCGGAGGGTTGCACATAAGTCCTCTGCTCCGAATGTGACACTTCTTCGGGTTTCGGGCGATTATGGGTTTTCTGCTTCCATGTGAAGATCTTATCCGGGTTGATTATCCTCTTAACGCCAGTCCACTTTAAAATTCGGACACCAAAATAACCGGTGTCTATTCCAGAATAATGTAATGCTATACACTCAAGTCTCTTTTTATGCGTTTCTTTATAAGACTTTTTTATGGGAATTTTAAAGTTATTCGGTTTTCATACGAATTTTCAAAGTTATGTGGTACGTGTACCCCACATAATCAAAAACTTCACTGAAGTCTTTGATGCGTTTCTTTATGCGAGATACACTCGCAGTGACGATTCTCCATCTTCTCTAAGAATCATTGACACCATTTTGCTTTCTTTATAGTTTTGAAGAGTTTCCGCTTAACTTAGGTTTCAGTACTTATCGTTTGTTTAAAGTCCTGGACAGTTTAGTGAATTGTCCTTTTTTTTGGGACGTATTTAACCTCATACGCACAATTGCCTCATTCGGCATAGTGACATCAGGCCAAATCTTCCCAAAACAGAGCAGGAGATTAATGTATTAATATAACACTATAACACTTCATTTAAATTTATTGTGTGATTTGACTGTGCGGGTTTCGTTCTGGATTGAGGAGAACATTCCCGGGAGCGCCGCCTCGGCTAATAGCTGCTCGCTTATTTAAAAAAAAATCGAAGGGAGGGGGGGTGCTGGTAAAATATAGAACGATCGATATTATTTTATGTTTAAAGATGCTTTCTTGTAAATGTTGGCCGCGACTCCACTTTAGATATATTGTCCGGTATTTCATGAATAAATGCTTCAATATTTGCTTTCAGTCCCACAACAAATAGTCCACGGTTGTTAAATCTCTCGCCATTCACACTAACGTTCCGCCCATCGTCGCTTTTGAAGAAGCACGGTGACGCCGGTTGACTTGAGAGGTGACGCCGGTTGACGGCACAGCAACTTAGGCTATATTGCCAGTTAATTTTCGTTTATGAGCTTCCTTTTCACTGGACCACAAGTGAAAATCTCGCTACGTCGAGTCGCTAAAGTACGGATAAAAATTCTTTCTCTCTCGCGAAATATTCTAATTTTCACCGCACTAACACTATACAACGTGCTCACCCGTTGAGAGATTCACCGGAAGTGAGAATCATGATTAAATAAAAAAAAAAACTGAGCACTGAGTTTGACAATGACACAAGACACGATCCACTCGTAATCTACCAAAAAAAATACCTCTTATTTTTTCAATTTACATAGAATGAAAGAACGACTACTTCTTATAGCAGAATTGTCCAGTTCTAAGCGATTCTTCAAAATGAACAATTTTGCCCATCTTCAGTAACAATTAAACTTTTAGATTTTCGACTACTACTACATATGGCCTACCAAATCTAATGCTTCTTCGGGAATTTGGGCACCTGCTTTGTCCTGAAATCCACGGCAACGACCTTCCTTCCCATTGTGATATAAAAAATCAGACCCGGAAGCTGTTTAAGGGCTGAGGCCAGTAGGTCACGTAAAACCACGTGGCTCGCTGTGCGTATTACATTTCTCTCCATGCTCTCTAGCAAACGTGCAAAATGACTCTCGATGTGGCCGGGTGGCCAAGAAAGTTTTGATATTTTCGGTTACAAGTTTGACTACATTACATAAAATCCAAGAAAGCTACCGCTTGTTTGGCAGCCTTTTGGAGCCGATTTTATTTCTCTCTCATGTTTCGTTACGTTACCAGGGAACTAAAATGGCGCCGCCATAGAAATCGACTTACCTTCACAAAAATAACATTCACTTCATTTTTATCGCGACAACATATATGTTTTTATGGACTAATCTAATCTAAATTTAATTATCTTGACATTGTCAGGATAGATTTTTGATCCATGCTTTTGAAGGCGAGATATTCAATAAACAAGTTGAAAGACGGCGTTTTCAGCTATGCAATTCTTCCTCCAGAAAAAAGACTTTCCCGACTGCACTGACGTGTCTAAGACGAAGCGTAAAGAAAATTGAAGAATTTTAGTTTTTCAAAAAAATCGGTGTAAAGCTTCTTAGAACAACTTTTTGCAGTAAAGCACATTTTCCACTTCGTATGACTTCAGTGTTTGTCTCTGCTTTTTCTTTTTGTACGTATGACTCTGACTTCCCCAACTTTGTGAGCAATATTTCAATAAGCAGAATTTCGATTTTCGTAATTCCACTTGATTCGACATCATTGTACTGAATGTAACAAGAATGTAAACATGTATCACTTCTTACCGTTGGCAATCAACGTACTCGACAAAAACGAATTGATTAAAGTGAGTTTAAAATATGTTTGTAGAATTTTGTATTTATGTAAATTTTTGTACCTTCTTTTTGACAATAATAAAAACACAACTTTACAGTTTCCCTTGAAAAAGGCCATCAAAAACGGCCAAAACGTCGGGCAATTTAACAATTAAATCGTTTGCCTAGTGATTTGGGACTGAGAAAGCCGTCAATACTTTTATAAACTCATCTTCCAGTCGTTACAATTAACATACATGTATCACGAAATATGGTGGAGAGGCTCCGCTGTCGTTTAAGTGAAAAGTTTCAGCGAACTACACTAAAAGAAACAAAATTTGTGTGAAGACAGACTTTATCGGAGAAAAATCTGATCTGAATCCCAGCTATCGTCGAGAAAAGAAGGAAAACATAACAATGGGGTAATTAAATCAAAGTTTTCTCTTTATTACAGATTGACAAGTTTAGATCAGATAGATTACATGATAATGGTCATAATGACACAACAACCAGAGCAAGATGCGCTACCGAATCGAACATTATGACAGCCGTTCGGACGAAACGAATAATTTTCAAACAAAGCTAGTCATTTGCATACTGCCATTATCATTATTAAATTTCCTGTGCTACGTATGCGCTAATGACACTGTCAGCAAACATCAACGTTTCTGCTTCCGAGTAAATGGTTCGATGTCAAAAAGTTACAACCGATGTAGTTTACAGTCTGTTAATCAAATCAAGTGTGTGTTCTGTGAATTACCCATGAAACAGCCGGTACACGAAATATCACTTCAATTCACCCGTGCGAGAAAGTACCCTTCAAGGTCAATGCCGTCCGTGGGAGGGATCGGGAATTCCGCTTTCGGTGAAAATACCAATTATCCTACCGGTAGTAGCATTGATGGACATGGACATGGTCTTAACACAGTCCCATCAGCGTACGTATCAATCGCTATCCTGCCATTTGGATGCCATAGAAAATACAACACAACAAAATAATCCCAATTTGATGGAATTTGAGCCTAGCGCGGGAACGGGGATTTTATTATTGTAATCGATTTCCGCCGAACCCTTTTTTTCGAGCAAATCTGCCAGGGCAATTCGACTACACCCTCCGGTTGAAATGCGAAATGGATCGATGGTTATGTTTATGGGAATTTTTTTTATTTGCTGGAATCCGGCGTAAAATCTCCGGATTCAGCTTTAAGAGGGCATACTGTTGGAAATGTTTCGCTGAAAGTAGGTGATTGCCAGAGCCTGACACTTAATAATTCAGCGAAATTCTCGGTACAAGGACGAAACATGGTATGAATGCAAACATACAGATCTACTAAATTATTTAATGGAGCACTAAAATAGGTAACGGTTTGGTTGTGCTTCTGCTACAGTAGTAATAATTCGTGTTCTTGTACCGGAATGCATTTGCAAATCATTCAAACTGGTTCGTATGTTATGAGCTTAATCCACAAGCTCGACTTGATGTCTTGTAGTTATGGAGCACGGTTATATGACAGTTCGAATGCTACCGCAAGCTAAGATAGTTATGACCAGTTCAAATTATTAATAGCAAAGGCAAGACACCGAAAGTAAACAAAGCGCTTGTTTGGCATGTTGTTGTCCATAGGAACAATGAGACACCCATCGGTGTAGTGTCACAGGTCGTTCATCGGAACTACTGTAGAACAGTACAGAAACTTCATACGACGAAACCCGGTGTCTTGAAGGAATGATCCGACCGAAATACACAGTCACATCATTTTGTGTGTGTCTGTAACTGATAACATTTCTGTTTTAGCTGCTATCGCCCGGTATGTTCCCACCAATACAGTGAAACAAGTTCTTTAGACAAAACTGTCCATTTGAATAGGCCCCGATCGCTTTGCGGTACTGTTTGTGGCATTGTGGGTTGACGTATGTAAACCGTACTCCGCACGTCACTGTCAATTATTTGCATAGGCGAGCGCGTCAATAAATAAGCTGTTTTCAGCACAGTTTGTTGTTTGTGTTTACAAGCAATCTTTATTCATGAGAGATACTGTCGAAACTTTTGCGGTAGGAGGACATCACTTGGTTTCGTGGTGGTTACAAAAGAAACATACATTAACAGACAAACGGTCGGAGTTAAGTCAAACAATCATTATCTTTTCAGTAATCATTCATACCTAATCTTTCGTAACTATCACTGCTTCCGAGAAATGTGGAACGTAGCTGAGGGAAACTGGATCATTGAATGGTAAAGAAATATACTACTCACAAGTTTCACCTTCCGGTGAATATATTGATAACGTTTAATGTATTGGTGCCACGAGCAAATATCAACGCTTCGGCCGTACATTTCGAAAGGTACAAAGTACACAGTTGGCTTCGTTTTGTTGAATAGCGAACAATCGGAGCAATACATATATTTCTAACGAATGAATTGACTAGGTTTTTTTTGCATAACTTTTTTTGTATCTTCGACTTTTCTGTGTACCACAGTTCGAAAAGAACTACTAGTGCAAGTTAGTAATTCAAATTGAATTGCTATAAAAGACTTTTCTTCAGTAACACAATTATCATCAAACAGCTAGTGTTTATTTGGTGACAATAAACCTTTCCGTACCACAACAAATTGTGATGCCAGAGGAGAGAGTAACGTTAACTTCTGCGTAGTGGTTCTGATTGAACCGCTATGCACAAAAGAATCGGAGACGAAATAAAAAAAAATAATTGTGTGCTTCAGGTGAATCAGAAAGAAAATTCACGCATGCAGATAATATTCTACGATTTTTTTTATCCAGACACAACTTCTACCAACTTTATGATAATTTCCGATAAAGTCAAACCAAAAAATCTCGAAATCAATTTTTGACAGAAGCGGAAGGTGAATTAATCTCTTGCGTTTCTTCAAAAGCGGGTTATTTCACGCGAAAGCCATTTCGTCGAAAGTCGTTTCGCCGAATGCCATTTCACCAAAAGTCGTTTTGCCGAAGGCTATTTCGCCGAATAGGTCATTTCGCCAAATTTCGTTTAACCGAAATAGCCATTTCGTCGAAAGGGTTGTTTTGCCGAAAGAGTGTTTTTGTCGAAAAGGTAGTTTCGCCAAAAGGATGTTCAAATTGAAAATATCGCATAGAGCATTAATATCGATAAATTTTCAAATACGAAAATAAAAAATAAATGCAATATGGTATTGCATTCGAGTTTTGTTTTATACGTGAAAATATTTCTTTTGATGACGATCAGAACTAGTTTTCAAAATGTCAGACAAAAGCAACTGTTCGTATTTAAGTGTCCGCAAGAGCCGAATACAATAAATATATCTGAAATTTTAAATTGGAGATTTATCAGATGAATGAATTTAGATCATCAAATTGAGCGTTAACATTATCATCTATACTTTTTCTTCATTTCGAATCAGGGGCTGGGGTCCACTAGGAGATTGATAGTACCTATCAATCCGGACTGTACCAGCCTAGATGCCGTGTGGAATCCGGCGGAAAAAAATGAACCAAGAATAGATCCACTGGGTTCCTGCTTCCATGTCGTAAAAGGCGACAATTGCAGGAGTTTCTTTTTCCTTTCAGTTATCAGATATTTTCAATGTTTTACTTCTGATTACTCTATTTTACTAAATCATCTCTTTATTCAACCTTTCAATTTCCGTCTAGCTTCGGAGGAAAGTTTTATTAGGAATGATTTCTTCTTCCATGTTATTGATTGTCTTTCAGGATTATAAAATGAATGATAAAAATCAACCATTGCGCAAATCCGTTTATATTACAAAGTTAATAACAGAGATGACAAGTATCGGTATATTGAATACATAGTAAAAAACACTTGATATTAATATTTCAAACAGTAAATTAATATTTTTCTCGGTAGCCGGCTGTCCAGATCAACTAATATAACCAATTAATAATTTTAATAAATAATTAAAATAATAAAGCGGAAATAATAAAGAATCAAGACGCGTGTGAAATCTGTTGACCTTTGTTTGGTGATTTTAAATGATTTTATAATAACTGTTTAGAATATTTCAATGCAATGAATCAACTTTTTTGTCTAAATCCTATTCGCTCGTTTATTTTGTATCACGTAGTTTCATTTATAAAATCGTGCTTAATCCACCTAGCAGTGAGATGATACCTTTTTTTTATCAATCCGCATGTGTTTTTTTGCATGACTAAAAAAACGCGAAAGGTAGATGCATAAACGAGTGACTGCATACTCGACAGCCGGCTGTCCGGAGTTTTGTCAATTTAGGAGATTGACTGTTTCGTGCATTATATTGCCAGCACAAAGTAACACATAAAACTATAATACTTTAAAACATTCTTGGTAGCCGGCTACCCAGAGCAATAAACACATGATAACATTATTAAAACACTTACTAACAAAGTATCCTCTCCTGTGATGCATGTGGGAATGCAGAGGATTCCTCGGTTCTTAGTAGCAACATGCATCGAACTAACAATCCTTTCCCTCCCAAGTAGATCTGCATTCGGACGTGGCCGGCGTCGGTATTGATCAGCATGCATGGTTCAATACAGTTTGCACAGTGTGAAACAATGTGTTATTCCCAAACATGTTACTTCAAAAAATCATTTTGCAATCTCAATTGGTCCAGATCAATAACGGAGTAGCAACACACGGGCGGTCTCTAATGCTAATGCTAATGCTATACTTTTTCTTCATTTCGAATCAATTACAACACGATACTAGGATAATTGTACGATTCGGTGAAATGCCATTCGGAAAAATAACGAAAGGTCATTCGTCGAAATGGGTTTTGGTGAAATGACCTTCTTCTGTTCAATATTAAGCTGTTTTGCCTTTCTTCATAGAAAGGTATTAGAATTGTTGGAAAACCCGACTTTCGAACGGAGCCTCAGAGACCCATAGTGTTATATACCATTCGACACAGTTCGACGAGATCGGAAAATGTGTGTATGTGTGCAATTTTCGAAGATATGTTCATCGCTCAATTTTCTCAAAGATGGTTGAATCGATTTTAACAAACTTAGGCTCGTTTAAAAGCTACTGTCACGACATTGATCAAGTTCAAAGATCAAGCGGCTGTAACTTCTGGTTCCGGAGATACGATGGTATAAGAGACGTAACCGACAAAACGCATTGTTTTCTTACCGCGCAAGTTTCTCGGAAATGGCTGAACCGATTTTGACAAGCCTAGGCTCGTTTGAAAGCTACTATTAGGCCATTGAGCAGGTTCGAAGATCAAATGGCTGCGACTTTGTGTTCCGAAGATATGATGGTATAATTTTTCTATGTTCCGGAAAAAAAATTTCTCGTTATGACACTAAATCTCAACGTTTCATGCAATTCTAAGACTTTTAACATTAACATTTTTTTTTGATATTGTAAATTAGAGAAATGATGCCGAGTATGTTACATCAACACTGAAGCATGCTTTTGTGAACTACTCGAATCAATCTGAATTAATTGGCGTCAGAAATGATCCCATGTCAGAAATTATTGAAAAAAATCAGTTATTAAAAAAAATTGAAGAGAGGGAAAGGCATTATCACACCACTACGTGAATTAAGAAGGGATTTTTTCATGTGTTTCACATGCTGGGCTATTTAACTGGCAAAACGGTTTCCCCGGATAGATGAAGTTGTCCGTCTCTGCGGTAACTTTTTCTCAAATTTTTATTTCACTGTTTCATTCAACAGTTTTTTCCACTGTTGTCGTTAGTTATTGATAAAAAAATACTTTCATTAGTAAAATCGGCAAGCTACGCTGGACTTCGGTTAACATTTCATCAGTACTCAACAAAAGTACTAATTCTAATTCGAAAATGATTAACTTAAGAAAAAATATTGTGAAATTGTATACCCTACATTCGGCGAACGACCCAATGTTTAAAATTGAGATGAAATAAATTTATACATTAATGGTGTAAATTAATTCGTGTCGATTTTTTTTTTTTGAAATTTGAAACTTTACTGACACAAAATGGTTACAAATTCAATATTCAAATTATTGTCAATCGCTTGCCACTACTTTTTTCCATCTTACGGAAAAATGAATTGCTGATTTCAATTTCCTGGGTTTTGAAATAAAAATTTCCTGTTTTTAGAATGAGCCCAAATCGCTTCTGTTTAAATTGTGGTAATTCGTTTGTTCAATGAACGAAACCATTCAAAAGAATTTTCATGCTCTAATTGTTATATTGTAAATTCAATTATTGACAATGTCATGCCCAACAAAACAATATAAAGTCTCAGTTCGTGCTCGCATCTCATCCGACACAGTCGCAAATCGTTTACGGCCGAGATAACAGAAACAAAGACAATACAGTGTAGTGAACAATAGAGTGTACGAAATGGGCAAACACGATTTAACAAAGCTTGAAACTTGGCCTACAAGACCAAATTCAATTTGTATTGATTTCAAGCGCTGCAAAGTTAGACCAGCAGCAAATGAAATTGAAATCTTACTTAAAGAACGAATGCATCTAGACGCTAATAATGTAAGTGAAATTCAATTCAACAAGGCGTCTAACTGTGTGTACATAATGTTCAAACGTGAAAGAGATGCAATTGCATTCGCTTCGGTTAACAACGAGGTGCATAGTGTTGATCATGACAATGTTAAATATAAAATCCCTGTGCACATGGTGGACAATGCAATAGAAGTACGCGTACATGACCTTTCCCCGCAGACCAGCGATGGGTTCGTTCGGGAAAACATGTCGCAGTACGGTGGCGTTCTTTCCATCGAAAGGGGAGTATGGCGGAATTTTCTCCCCGGTATCCGGAATGGCGTGCGAGTGGTACGTATGCAACTACGTAAAGCAATTCCATCTTATATCGTTTGTGGTCAAGATGGAATACATCCGTGTAGAACGCTGATTACGTATGAAAATCAACTGGATACATGTCAGTTTTGTGAACAACCTGCACACTACGGCAAACCTTGCACTGAAACTGCGAAAACAAACAAAAACAAGGACAACCGCTCAACAACGGAAACTAGTGAATGCAGTGCTCCTGTTTCAAAAACACCTTCACCATATAACCAACCAGCAACTGCAACCAATGTACAACAACACGCTTCTACAGTAACTAGCAACGAGATCAAGATTGCGAATAATAAGGAAAACGAAAAGAAGACGGAAATCAACAATACCACCGATGAGTCAATGGACGACGAGGCGAGCCACGAAAAAGTGCCCCTCAATCCTCGCAGGAGTCACCCTAGAAAAAGGATGACAGCGAGATCGAATACAAAAATTTTTTTATTTCAAAAATCGGCTCAATCGGCCACGTAAAGCTTGCACGCAAATAGGCCTGAATAAAAATGTCTTTTAAATAAAAAAAAATATAAAGTCTCATCCCAAAATAAAAATTTCACTCAGGAGTGCAGGACATAGCATCCGTCACAAGCGTCGAGAAGGATAAGAGATTTCAATAGGGTTCTGAATTCTTAGCATCTTTCGTGAAATAACCAGAAAAATGAACAGAAAGTACGAGTTCTTCGTAATGAACTCTCCGCTGATCTCTAACCAGTTTTATTTCCAAATAGCCTAACTAGTTGATCTTCTATGAGAAATGCTTCTACAATTGATTTGGATTTAGCTGATTTGTGTAACATTTGTAGTAAATGATTTCTCAAGTAGACTTTGATTTAGATCATTCACCAATAGCAATGAATAATTCAATTAGTTTTTTATTCTACCACCTTAGAACTAATCGTCTAGGATACAGACCTCATATCTTTGTGCGAACCCTGAAATTGGTTTGGGAAATCCGACTGATATCGGCTGATACAGCAATAGATTGTTTTAATCATTACATGATTGAAGTTAGGAGTCAAACAGTTCCAAAAGCTCATGAACTGCTCCTTCGTCGGCATGAATATCTTGTGATCCCACTATAAAATCCATAGTTGAGCCCATTTAAAAGAAAATTAAACATAGATTCACTAAACAAATCAAACCATATTCTAGAAAAAAAAACTATGGTTTTTTCAGCTTTCAAACTAGTTTCAGCTCTCAAAGAAGGAAATTAAATTAAACGGTGGATAAAGTCAAAATCGACAACCTTTTTGTGCCTCATTTTTTGACTACGTCGTAATTGGAGAAGTGCTGATCAGCCAGGCCTTGCTTCATCGACAGGAAAAAATAGTAATTGGAATCGTCATTTAGGGGTTATCCTAAGTTTGTTCTTTGACTTGTCAGTGCAGAGCAGTTTAAACTGAACTGCTTAGTGCAAACTTAATCCGAAGTTAAGTTTAAGTTTGCACTAAGCAGTTCAATTTGAACTGCTCTGCACTGACGATTCTAAGACGAAACGTAAAGAAAAGTAAAAACGGTTATGTGCCCAAAGCACAAACTTAGGATAACCCCTAAATGACCATACCTGAATCGGCCAGTATTAGCCGAAAAAGACGTTTTCGTTCGGCACGTCAGAAAAGACATGGCACTACGGCGCCAATTGAAAAAGTGTTTTGCAAATAGCATTAACTTTACGTCTGCTTAGCGGTTCAAATTGAACTGTTTAAGTTTGCACTAAGCAGTTCAATTTGAACTGCTCGCCACTGACGATTCTAAGACGAAACGTAAAGAAAAGTAATTGGAAGCTGCAGTGTCTGAGTTAAATAGCGGGTGGAGTACGAATTCTCATTTGAACGTTTCTAAGTATTTTTGTACAGGCTTTGCAACATGTGGGCGAGCATTGTCAAGATGCAATTTCACTTTTCCGTGTTCATTGGTTTATTGTGGTCAATTTTATTTAATATCGTTAATTCAATTTATACGGCACCCAATTGCCTACCTTTCGTATCATTTCTATTGATTTTACCTGTTGGCAATTAATTGACTAAGTAGCTTCGAGTGATTTGCAAGTTTTTCTTGCGTTTGCGACGAGTTTTGGACGATCAGTTCCTCCAATTCTTCATCTTAAAAGGCTCCGATTCGTTCTTCGTTTACCAAATCGAAAGTGCCATTTTTAAACCGTAAAAACCACTTCCGAAACGTTCGCTCAGCAAAAGTATGCGTACCATACTTTTCCACCAAAATACGATGACTTTCGGCGACTGTTTTCTTCATATGGAAATAATGAAGAACTTTAAAATACTTTATACGACACAAATTTTCATATATGTGAGTTTATATCCAATCGAAACTCCAAGGGAACGTGCTACTTGAGCCAATTTGATCTGTTTCCCGAACAAGAAAAAGTTCCAACATTTTAATTTACGTTTGAATATTTCTGCTGTCGAGCTTCCGCTATTCACTGAACTGTTCTGAATGTTTTTCATTTCATTTAAATTCATTTTTGTTTCACAAATCGCACGAACGTGACGTGTAGGAAAAGGTGGTTGAAAAACATTCAGCTTTCAAGTAAATTAGGTAGAAAATGATTTTCAAAAAATAAGGATTCTGAATGGCTATGAAGAAAATTGGGTGGATGAATTTCTGCCTGAAAGACAGTGTGGCCTTTATCAATCATGCTAAGCCTTCTTGGTCCCATGCGAAATGCGAAAAACCGGTTGATCCTGGCTACCGTCTTCAATGTCTTAGAGAAAAGCATGACATTAAATATGCAGCAAAGGGGATCCTTTCCCCCTTCAAAAATATAGCCATTTTCAATAAAAGTTATGATTACTGACATACTTGAGAATCGGAGCTATATAACCGACAATTGACCAATGAGGACTTGTTTTTTTTCCCTCTTATGACAATTCCCCTTCGGATAATTTATCAATTATTTAAAGTCCTTCGTTCTAATTCGGTAATCAGTCAATCATAATAGATCAGCCAGGACAAGTTAGCTAATTGTGTCTGTTATTCCGTTCGAAGCGAAAACAGTCGCTGTCCCAGTTAAGGTTTCGTTTCAAATTAGTTTGAAGTCATCGACTGACGCTTCGTTCCGGACGGTGTATTAATAATAAATTAATCACTTGGCCCACTGCGCGGCCATCGTGCAACGTATGTCTTGCAGAAATACGAAATAAGATAGTCCACTATGTGACTACAACCGACGACGAAAAATTGTCGCGAAGTAAAGATGGTGGGGGTTGTGGTGACAGGTTTTGAATAATTTAGAACTATGGTATGGTTGCTGTTGCTTTAGTAGTTCCAAAGGAGTAGCAGTCGGGACATAGTGCGCTGCTTTCATACCATCTAGGATGTGGTGGTACAAAATCCCTACATTTTCATACTTGCTGCTGGGCGAAACGTGACGATAACGGTTTCGTCATGCAATGACCTCTTCTCGTATTCCCTCAAATGAAGTCATTCTCGGTCTCGGAAGCAGACCCAGCTCAAGGATAAGTTGTGAAACTAAAGAACAGAAATGTTTTGAAGCGCAGAAGCTATTATTCATTATTTTACATTTATAGGCAAACATTTCACCATGAACGAAGCTGCTGATAAGTTTCTAACGCAGTATGGCATTTTAACCCGGGTTCCAATAGCTGCAAATGGGATTAAGCGATCAATGTCTGTGAAGAGGATGAATGGAGCAAAAAAAAACATCGAAGAAGCATAATTATCTGATTCATGTGGTTAATCGTGTATCGAACATTCTACACCATAGTCTTTGGTTGACTGACTATCACTTTTTCACACCTTCTGAGACGAACCAAATCACTATTGGAAAGTTAGCAGAAAAGCAATCAAGTACGACATGAGCTTTTTTTCCGGAGCATGATTACGGTCCGGTCCCGTGTAATTAATAAACACGGGCGATCTATCGATACTCGAGTGGAAAACTACAATACGATGTATTTGTGTGTTCAACTAGCGCAATCAATGTGAAATGGTGATCGGTAATGGTAATCAATATTTTTCCGAGCGAAATAAAACAAGCAATTAAATAGCAGTAGTACTCACACATATCCCGAACTTTCCTCGTCAGTCGACTAAAGCTAAAACAGGTACACTGGGTGGTCGTTTCTTCGCCGTCCAATCCGCGTTTCTCCAGCTTCTTCTCCTGTTTGCGTCGTTTTTTCTCCTCGGCAAGCTGCTGCTGTACGGCGAACTTATCCCGCAACTTTGGGCTCCCATTTTCGTCGATGTAGTACAGTGTGTGCTCCAGCCCGTCGTACTTGTTGATCAGTTTGGGATCGATGGAAAAGGCCTGCAGCAGGCTGGCGTCGTCGAACTTCAGCCGTTGCTGTGCGGCCGCCGGACCAGCGGCTACCGGTGCCGAAGCTTTTTTCGCGCCACCGCCGGTATCGCAGGGTTTGGTGGCCCCACCGGGGACCCGATGATCGTCAGTCTCGTCCTTCCTAGGCGCTACTACTCCTATATCACTACTACTATCACAGGTGGTTACGGCGGCGGTTAAAGCTTGAGGTCGAGGACTGTTCACGTCCGGTAAACTCTGGCAAGTGCGTTTGTTCAGTATCCGATCAGTCTTACTCTCGTGCGAGGCGTTCGCTGGCTCGAAACCATCCACATCCTCGTCGGCGTCGATCTCGACTTCGTCCTCGTCGTCCTTTTCTCCAATTACGTAAGTTGGCTTCGGACCCGGCACTTCGGTGTACTCCTCCACGGCACTCAGATGCTGCGTGCTGGCACTGGCACTGTGCGTCCTATCAATGTCTGTGGTCGACATGAACACACCGGAATCCGACGCTACGATCGTACCCGTGCTAAGTGGTGGAAATGTCTGATTGTGCCGCTGGTCGTCCGTTTCGCATTCGCTGTTGTGTTTGATGGCCTCCGCCCGACGCCGCACGATTGCCGCCAGCGTCAGCGGCGGTGTGTCCCCTAGATTGATCTGCTTCATTGTGTGTCCGGTCCGAATCTTGACAGCAGAAGCAGCCCTGTCTCAGTCAGGCCGGCCGTTTCCTATCTGCTCTGTTTTTGGTTTGTCGATTTGTGTTTCCACATGTTCGGAAAGAATAAACAACGGGCTTAATTAGTGTTGGATGCCAAACAAGTACATACAGAACACAGGCGCACGGTCACGCGGAGCAATCGATTATCGCTTGGACACTGGAGTGCACGGTCGTCCATTATCATGTTTATGCAGGGTTAATTTGCGAGTCGAATCACGCAGCGGATCTCAGCTCTTATCAATCGTGTGTCGTCTCCTAATTAGCATGTATGGAATCAGTTTTTGTTTTGTTTGTTTTCAACACGAAAGGCCACAACATAGTTTGCGCCCATTACAAGCCAACATCGCTGGGTTTGTTTGTCTTTTAACTAACCAATTGATATGGATTTTAATATAATATAATCGGAATTATTCAGCAAGAAGTTTTCAATTGAGACTTTCCTTAAATTTTATATAATTTGATTTGATATTATTTGAATCGTGATAAGTTGTCTGCTTTTGGGGAAGTAAGAAAACCAAAAAAAAAAACTCCGATTTTTTTAAACTGTCAAAATTATACAAAGTTGTCTGAAAACATGATTATCGAAATTCAAAAGTTCTTCAATATAGAGTTTTAAATTTTTGGAATCTAGTCGAGTTTAGGAATTAAAGAAAAAGTCTACTCGCGGTCAGTTTGGTAACTAAAATTCTTTGGGAACGCAAGGAATCAGAACAAATTGGCTCAAATGGCACATTCCCCTTGATATTTGGAGATTTGTGCCTTGCCGTCAATTTACTTTTAGCATCATTTTCCTGATATATAAGAGGGATCGATTGAAAGGAAATGGTAAGGATTGGACTAGGAGTATGGGAAAAATTGACGACACAAAAACAAATAAAAGCAGAAGTAAATTCTGCACCCCTAAGAGATGCTGAACAATCTGCTGGGGATCACATTTAGTGGAAGCAGAAGAAAATTCTGAACCTCTACGAGGCTGCGAACAATCTGCTGTTAATAAAACCTCCTACCCCCGAGAGGATTTAGAGATCTTACAAAAGCGACACCATTCTGCACTCCCGGAAGAATGCAGAACAATTCGCAGTATGTACGAGCAGAAGTAAATTCGGTACCTTCTAAAGAATGCCAAACAGTCTGCTAAACCCTATTTAAGGTGAATACAGAAAGGATTCATTCACTCCAGGAAGAACGATGAACCCTTCTGACTATAGCTCCTTACCACATTGGGTGAGAAACGAGAGAATATCTTTTAATTTTAGCTCCGCATACACAGAATCAACCCGGATACGTAGTTGCGTCAATGCGGGACAGTTACATATCAGATGATATGAAGTACCGTAATCGCATTCACACAAATCACACGAATAATACTCAGCACGTTGAATAGTAGCCATGTGATAATTGAGTTTGCAATGTCCAGTCAGAGCTCTGACCAGAATACTGCAATGATGCTTGGAGAAATGCAGTAGACACTTTGACATTTTCAGATTTAAATCTGGTAGAAATGCTTTTGTCTGAGCGCAAGTTTGCAAGCTGCGCCAGTAGCTGGCATGTTTAGATGCAGCCCAAGAACGAATCTTGTGCTTTATCCAACTTGTTGAAAGTGGTAAAGCTGGTTCAGGACCAACGAAATCATTCGTTGCATCAGCTCTAGCCAACTCATCAGCCCATTCATTTCCAGTAATACCAGAACTGCCGGGTACCCATAAGAAGTAAACAGCATTTGAAATGCTGAGGTCTTCAATTTGAGTTCGACATGCGATCACTAGATTCGACCGTGAGTCATTCGAACTGAGTGCTTTTAAGGCTGCCAGACTGTCGGAATAAAAATAATTTCGTTTGCCACAGATCCTCTGCTGAAGTGCCGAATGTATTCCACATAGAATCGCGTAGATTTCTGCTTGGAACACAGAACAGTATCTACCAAGTGAATGAGACTGCTTCAGCCTCATTTCACGAAAGTAGACACCAGCACCAGCACGACCATTCAACCGCCCGTATAACAAACTATGTGTTCATCAAGTTGTCGTTCCAAATAACCAGTCAACCATTCCTCACGAAGAGGATAGCTCACATTGAATGTTTTGAAAGCAAAACTGCCTGTGAGAGTTAGGTCAATAGGAGCGAGTAAATACTCATCCCACGTTACTATGAGTGAGTTTGTCTCGTCGACAACATTTTCCAAATCAATTGGGGTTTCAATTGTTGGATGGTATCCGTAAAATCTAGTCGCCAAGCCCTCTTCATAGAGGTCCCAGTTTGTAGATTTGGGATTACGATATGTGATAATATCAAATTTAACGTTTGAATGATAAAAGAACATGTACTTATGATCAGTTTGGTTAATACCAACGATGCCTCTGCCTTAAGAGTCAGTTTACTAAATCTGATCAAAACAATTACTTAATTTTGTAATTAGTAAAAACGTGGAGCCAAAAAAACTACAATGCTTTTGAGGCCATCGTCCAAGTACCAGACCTTTGAACAACTTTTATTTATCTGCAGGGTAAAAATAGCTGGAAAATTTGGAGGATTTTCCGAGTGTTATTAAAAACAGCTCAGAAAAATGAGTGTTTTTGTGATCTTTCGCAATTATTTGGGAAAATAATGCGATGATATTTCATTTAGTACTTCAAATCGTCAAACTACAATGAAACCGGTTATGTAAAATTAGTTGATTTTCCAGGAAAAGCGTGAAAAACTTTTCCAAAAATGTGTCTGAATGTAATCCTCGTAGCCAGCATATTTGAAAAACGATTTTCACATGCAGTTTATATGAAAAAAGATTTTCATGTCATCGCATTATGTTTCCAAATAATCACAAAAACACTTCTTTTTCAGAGCTATTTTTGAAAACACACGAAAAATCCTCCGAATTTTCCGGCCATTTTCACCATGTAGATAGATAAAAGTTTTTCAAAAGTGTTTCTGCTTTTGGCAAATATTTAGATTTAAATTTAGAAAAAAAAATTAACACAATTGATATAATTAAAATTACAATTTCTTGGAAAATGGTTAACGGGAATCGAAAAGTTTAGAGAAAAGAAAATATACGAGATTTGAATGGATTTTTTCAGAGGTTTCACACTTTTGTGTATTCAATTATGATTATGCAAGACTTTACCACTACGTTACCTACAAATATTTGAAACAGTCGATAGCACAGCAATTCCACGAGAAACTGACATAAGATCTCTCAGAATTTCGTAGTATTTGGAAGAATCGTTCTCCATAGAAAAATATTAGACCCGTATGCTTACCTTTCTCATATAAAAAGGGGAGCCGAATGTCACATACCATTCGGCTCAACTCGACGAACTGAGAAAATACCTGTGTGTATGTGTGTATGTATGTATGTGAGTATGTGACAAATAATGTCACTCGATTTTCTCATAGATGGCTGAACCGATTTTCACAAACTCAGATTCAAATGAAAGATCTTAAGGTCCCATTGATCGCTATTGAAGTTTATCTTTATCCGACTTCCGGTTCCGGAACTACAAGGAAATATGTGCAAATCTAAGAAAAAATTTACCTTTCTCGGAAATTTCTTAACCGATTTTTACAAACTAAAATGCAAATGAAAGGTCTTGGAATTCTTTAAGAAGTCCCCGAAAAGTTGATCTAGATCTGACTTAAATGATTAAAACATTTAAAAAAATCCTTACATGGTTCGCTATAGGCGATTATAAGCCAATATATTTGGTTTCTTGTAGTTGTTGTACGGTAAGTGCTGGAGGTGGAGTGTTCGTTACTTTAATTGATAATGGTTAGAGTAGCACAAATCAATCTCCAGCATAAACGTACAGCAACTATGAATCTATCCAGACTTCTGCAAGAAGGTAAAGCTTCTTTAGCTTTGGTTCAAGAACCATATTTCCAAAAGGGAAACTTCTACGTTGGAAAATTCTTAAACCCAGTCTTTGTTGCCTTTAACAAGACCGGAATGACTAATCCACGTGAAATGCCTCGAGCATGCATACTTGCAAATAGTGCTCTCGATGTCTCTCTCATATCAGAGCTCACAACTCGGGATATTTGTGCTGTCACAGTTGGTATGACTACTGATGGCATAGACAGGAAATATGTCTATTGTTCGGCATATTTGCCGCATAACCAACCTTCGCCAAGCGATGACTTCAAAAAGGTTGTATCATACTGCTGCAAAAGTGATTTACCGCTTGTAATCGGCAGTGACATAAATGCTCACCATATCATTTGGGGCAGCACAGATATTAATTCGAGAGGCTCTGATATGATGGAATTTGTGAGCAGTACAAACCTGCACATAGTCAATGCAGGAAACCGTCCAACTTTTGCGAGATCTGGCAGAGAGGAGGTTTTGGACGTAACTCTCTGCTCTGATAGAATTGCGCATGAGTTGGTGAATTGGCTCGTCTCCGATGAGCTCGAACCTTCGTTGTCTGATCATAAGTACATATTCTTTGATCATTCAAACGTTAAATTTGATATTATCACATATCGTAATCCCAAATCTACAAACTGGGACCTCTATGAAGAGGGCTTGGCGACTAGATTTTACGGGTACCAACCAACAATTGAAACCCCAATTGATTTGGAAAATGTTGTCGACGAGACAAACTCACTCATAGTTGCAGCATATGAAGAGGCTTGTCCACTTCGGATTGTGCGAGCTACTAGAGGAACTCCTTGGTGGAATGCTGAACTTGCTAGACTAAGGAAACTATGCAGAAGAGCTTGGAACCACCGTCGCAGAAATGGGTCGGAAGCATTCGTGTTGGCTCGAAGGGCTTACAAAAATGCTCTTCGATCGTCTGAGCGAAGTGGTTGGAAAAGCCTCTGCACAAATGTCTCTAGTCTCAACGAGGCTAGCAGATTAAATAAGTTACTTTCGAAGTCTAAGGACTTTAATGTCAGTTTCTTAAGAACTTCAGATGGTGAACACTTGTCTGATGAAGGTGATGTACTTCACTATCTTTTTAACACTCACTTTCCAGGATGTATGGATCCATCACCGACAGCTCTTCCCGAGACTTTTTCAGGTAGTTACGATTCTTGGGCCCTTGCTCGAAGCGTTGTGACGATTGAATCGGTCAAATGGGCAGTTGAGAGTTTTGCTTCGTACAAGTCTCCGGGAAAGGATGGAGTTTTCCCAGTGTTACTGCAGAAAGGGTATGAACATTTCAAACATGTTTTGAAGAAAATACTTACTTTTAGTCTTGCGACAGGATATATTCCAAGAGCCTGGCAGGAAATAATTGTCAAATTTATTCCCAAAGGCGGTCGCGACACTTATGAGGAAGCGAAGAGTTTCAGGCCTATCAGTCTAAGCTCATTTCTTCTTAAAACAGTGGAACGCATAGTCGATCACTATATCAGAAATGTTAGTTTGGGCCTGCATCCGCTACATGGAATGCAACATGCTTACCAGCGTGGAAAGTCCACTACAACCCTGTTACATGATGTTGTGTACAACATTGAAAAAGCTTTCTCACAAAAGCAATCTTGCTTGGGAGTTTTCCTAGATATTGAAGGTGCCTTTGATAACGTGTCTTTCAATTCAATTCTGGAAGCAGCCCGTGGTCATGGCATACCTTCAAGTATCACAAATTGGATACACGCAATGCTTAGCAATCGACTTCTTTGTTCATCGCTTCGGCAAGCAGAGATTAGAAAGCTAAGTGTCTGTGGGTGTCCTCAAGGTGGTGTACTATCCCCACTTTTATGGAACCTTGTCGCTGATGGTTTGTTAAGAAAACTTAATAACCTTGGATTTCCGACTTATGGTTTTGCCGACGATTATCATATATTGATGACCGGTATAAGCATTAACACTCTCTTTGATTTAATGCAGCAAGCCCTGCGATCTGTTGAACAATGGTGTTGTCAGGTTGGATTATCTGTAAATCCGGGCAAAACATCAATGGTTCTTTTCACTCATCGTAGGATAATCACAGGAGCTCGTCCGTTGCAGTTCTTTGGTTCAGAGGTCACTGTGGTCGAACAAGTTAAATACGTCGGGGTTATTCTTGACTCAAAACTGAATTGGTCTGCTCACATTGACTTCAGAATTAAAAGAGCTTGCATGGCTTTCGGCCAATGTAGACGAGCTTTTGGAAAATCATGGGGACTCAAACCCAGATATATTCATTGGATCTACACAACTATTGTTAGACCAATTTTAGCATATGGATGTCTTGTATGGTGGCAGAAAGGAGAAGTCGCGACAGTTCAGTCAAAGCTAAATCATCTCCAAAGGATGGTCCTAATGGCGATGACAGGAGCATTCACGACAACTCCTACTGCTGCTCTAGAGGCGCTACTGTGCATTAAACCACTACATGTGTTCCTAAAACAAGAAGCATTATCTTGTGCATATCGTCTTAAGGTTACAGGGCTTTGGAACAGTAACCCATTAGATTATGCTACCAGCCACACTCGCTTGTGGTCTCAAATGGTTACGTGGGATGAGTATTTACTCGCTCCTAGTGACCTAACTCTCACATGCAGTTTTCCTTTCAAAACATTCAATGTGAGCTATCCTTTTCGTGAGGAATGGTTGTCTGGTTGTCTGGAACGACAACTTGATGAACACATAGTTTGTTATACGGACGGTTCTCTGTTGAATGGTCGTGCTGGTGCTGGTGTCTACTGTCGTGAAATGAGGCTGGAGCAGTCTCATTCACTTGGTAGATACTGTACTGTGTTTCAAGCAGAAATCTACGCGATTCTGTGTGGAGTACAATCGGCACTTCAGCAGAGGATCTGTGGTAAGCGAATTTATTTTTGTTCCGACAGTCAGGCAGCGTTAAAAGCACTCAGTTCGAATGACTCACGGTCGAATCTAGTGATCGCATGTCGAACTCAAATTGAAGACCTCAGCATTTCAAATGCTGTTTACTTCTTATGGGTACCCGGCCATTCTGGTATTACTGGAAATGAATGGGCTGATGAGTTGGCTAGAGCTGGTGCAACGAATGATTTCGTTGGTCCTGAACCAGCTTTACCACTTTCAACTAGTTGGATAAAGCACAAGATTCGTTCTTGGGCTGTATCCAAACATGCCAGCTACTGGCGCAGCTTGCAAACTTGCGCTCAGACAAAAGCATTTCTACCAGATTTAAATCTGAAAATGTCAAAGTGTCTACTGCATTTCTCCAAGCATCATTGCAGTATTCTGGTCAGAGCTCTGACTGGACATTGCAAACTCAATTATCACATGGCTACTATTCAACGTGCTGAGTATTATTCGTGTGATTTGTGTGAATGCGATTATGGTACTTCATATCATCTGATATGTAACTGTCCCGCATTGACGCAGCTACGTATCCGGGTTTTTGGTTCTCCATACATGGTTGAGTCTGTGTATGCGGAGCTAAAATTGAAGGATATTCTCTCGTTTCTTACCCAATGTGGTAAGGAGCTATAGTCAGAAGGGTTCATCGTTCTTCCTGGAGTGAATGAATCCCTTCTGTATTTACCTTAAATAGGGTTTAGCAGATTGTTTGGCATCTTTTAGGGGGTGCCGAATTTACTTCTGCTCGTACAAACTGCGAATCGTTCTGCATTCTTCCGGGAGTGCAGAATGGTGTCGCTTTTGTAAGATCTTCAAATCCTCTCGGGGGTTGGAGGTTTTATTAACAGCGGACTGTTCGGGACCTCGTAGAGGTTCAGAATTTACTTCTGCTTCCACTAAATGTGATCCTCAGCAGATTGTTCGGCATCCCTTAGGGGTGCAGAATTTACTTCTGCTTTTATGTGTTTTTGTGTCGTCAATTTTTCCCATCCTCCTAGTCCAACCCTTACCATTTCCTTTCAATCCTTCCCTCTTATATATCGGGAAAATGATGCTAAAAACAAATTGATGGCAAGGCACAAATCTCCAAATATCAAGGGGAACGTGCCATTTGAGCCAATTTGTTCTGATTCCTGAAGAAAAAATTTACCTTTCTCGGAAATTTCTTAACCGATTTTTACAAACTAAAATGCAAATGAAAGGTCTTGGAATTCTTTAAGAAGTCCCCGAAAAGTTGATCTAGATCTGACTTCCGGTTCCGGTATTGCAGTGCCATTAATAAATTTTTTCCATTTCATGAGTATTTTTTCACAAGCGATGGCGGAATGAGGTGCACATTTTTATAAAATTTACTGGTAAATTCATCTAGTTGGCAGGCCTTGTTGGTTGGTGGATTTATAAATCTACTTCAGGACTACTAGTTCCCGGTTTCCGCTTCCGAAAGCACCGGCAATAGTGAAGAAAAGCTTCAAAAACGGAACTCACTTAGACTTCTCAGCAACTCTCAACCGATTTTCACAAATCATGATTCGAATTAACTCTCTCAGTGTCTTAAAAGATACTTTGCAATTTCATATAGATCCGACTTCCGGTTCCGAAATTATAGGGCAATGAGTATCAAAACTTTTGAACTGTGATACAAAATTATGCAAAATCGGTCCGGAAGAAGAAGAAAACGCACCAGCCTAGCACACAGCGTGCTTTGTCCAATTTTGTATAGCATGCAGAATTGCTAAATTTAAATATATATTAACTTGACATAACTGTTTACAAATTGAAAAGATGATGGTAGTTTATACCAAAGAATGTTTTCGATTTTATTCAAATTTGAAAAAAAAAGTTGACAGAATCTTCTAGTGATGTTTTTGAAAACATAAGTAATATGAGAAAGCCATCATTACACAATTAGGTGGATTAAAAAAGGTTCCACGCAAAATCAGCCACCCAAAATTTTTTTTTCATCTAACTATTTTTTTTCGGTAAAGAACTCGAAAATATTCGACACGTTTTTTTTTATTTCAATATGGTAAAATCTAATAGAGATACAAAAATTCGTCCAAGACATGAAATGTGCGTCTTTTCCTTAGCTTTCAAATAAGCAATTCCACAAAACAACCTTTCAAAGTTAATATAATGAAAAAAGTAAATAATTATTAAACAAATAAAAAAAATTCAAACTTGGGCCTAATTCTTTTTCTTTTTTCGTTGAAAAATAGCCTTAGGGGCCTAATTCAATCTTGGCAAAGTTTCTAAGTGGAAAGATCAATACTTTCGGAGCAGTGAATTTTAATTCACTCGGATACGGGCTTAACTTGTCGACACATGTCGCGCCACAGATCGAATCCTAACTTTGTCAGTTTATTGTTAGCAACGTTTCAGGCAGAAAGCGAGTAAAAATGGGAGTGAGTAATCAAATAATGGTGACATAAAGTTTTTGTACAGTTGCAATTTTTCTATGAGTTTGTTTTTCTGGTTTACAAAAACTCAATACTTAATACTCAATTTTAATCCACAAATGTTTTACCGTCTACTGATTAAAACTATCAATTGGAGAAGATTTGAGGTCGATTTCGAAAACTTTGTACGGTTTTTAACACACTTTACCCTATAACTCCGAAACCGGAAGTCGGATCCGGATGAAATTCAGGATTTACGTATGGGACAACAAGACCTTTAATTTAATTCTGAGTTTGTGAAAATCTTAGAAAAGTTAGAACACATATTTTCATTTTTTGCACATTTTACCTCATAACTTCGAAACCGGAAGACGGATCCAAATAATAATCAAGAATTTTGTATGGGACCACAAGACCTAAGTTCGTGAAAATCCTTTCAGCCATCTCCGAGAAAAGTTAGTGCACTTATTTTTATAATTTTTTGCACATTTTACCCCATAACTCCAGAACTGTAAGTCAGATCCAAACAAAATTCAGGAATTTTGAATGGGACCATAAGAACTTTCATTCGAATCTAAGTTTGTGAAAATCGGATCAGGTTGAAGTTAAATAAACCATGGATACTAACATCGGGTAACCTGGGCAAAACGCGTAAACCTAGACAGATGTGATTTTTACGACCTGATTCATCTCAGAAGAATCGAGAGAATCAAGGTAATGTAAGATTGTGGAAAATAGAGTAAAATTGATCAATTCTAAGAAACGATTTTCGACCAAATGTTATTCGACGAAATAGCTTTAATTAAAATGGATTTCGGTTAAATGACCGGCTAGATGACCGGCTAGACATCGTAGACACCTTAGGGTATTAGCAGTTCAACACAAACTGCTAATGCACTCGATGAGTAGAAGACGAAACATTTTTTTTTCAAACCTTTTTCCCGCAATTTAAATGAAAAGCTCGTGTAATAGTCACCATTATAACAGACTTGTTGCTGACTAAGCTTAAAGCTTATTGTTTTCACTGGTCTATTTGCAAAGACAACTGCCGTATTACGATTGCATATTTGGTATTTGTGTTGTAAATATACCAGTTTAAGTTGCTTTAGCCAGTTTTGATTGCCCATCCCGGCGGCGAACGAACTGATAACGACTGTTTGCAGTAGAAAAGTTTCCTATCATAAAATACAGGCTATCTTAGGACCACTAGACCAGCGCGGGTCGGCAACTGTCGTCGAAATCTTAGCGCTATGAAGATGCGCACGTCAAACTGTTAGCTGAGAGCTCCACAAACATTCGGATAATATAAAATCTTATCACTGAACAAATGAACGTTTGTTTTCCAGTGCGATTGAACCGAACAATCAAGTAGCAGCCTACAAAATATCCAAATTCTTCAGAGTCAAAACAAACTGCGCAGTAATTTCTCGTAAGAGTTTGCAAAACATCAAGTATTTGCCTGGTCTGATCGAGTAAGGCAGTGAAAAGGTACACGACCACCGCCATGTCAACCGACAGCAGTCCCATCACCATCATCATCGCTCCGGGCAACCCGGAGCGACTGAATGCCATTACCAAATTATCGTGCCTCCGTCGGACCAAACATCGACCCCCGGCATCGGTTATCGGTTATCCTCCGGACAGGCGGCCGGACGGACGGACGGAGCAGATGTTTACGAACGAACTTACCACAACAAAGATGTGGTTCGTTCTTTCGGGGACCGTGCCGCGCCAAAATCCATTCAACGGGGTGAATAAGCCAAAAAATAAAACAAGATCCGTTGTTCGGTTTTAGCGCAGGCTATTTTTAGTGCAAATCTTTTACTTCGGACAGTTGATTGATGTTGCCTTCTTTGGGGTTCCTTTCTTTTACGAGTCGGTTTCTTCTTCTGCTAATTTGGATATACACATTCCACATTCTTCGCGTTTCATCGAGCCGATGATATTCACCAGTTTTTCTCTGTTTTTTTTTGTACCCACATTAACTATTCACCCAAGTAGATGTGATATGTTATTTGAGTAAAATCTGGATTTTTTTCCGGGTAATTGAGAACGATTTGTTTGGTTGTTAAAAAATCATTTTCAAGCAGAAATAAAATCAGCTCAACAATTCTGTTAGAATTTTTATCTAGTGAATCAGTGCATTCGAACGTGAAGAACGATGAAAGACAAAATAATTACCATGCCCCATATTCCCAGTATGATATAGGTCTCCACGTTTATTTAGATCATTGAACTACAAGCTCGCTTCGGTAGTACCGGAGCCGTCCATACAACCAACGCACACTTCAAGCGACCTTTGCTGAATTCATGCCACGATTTGTTGAATACCGCACTTGAGCACGTTCGCGAAATGCCTTAGTCATCCATTCACAGCTCAATTTAATATTGAACGAACGAGGAACGCGCGAACGCTAACCTCAAGGCACCTACCTAACGCTCGGACATTTTTTTTTGAACACTGTCAAATTTGGATGATGAAATTGCCATCAGTGATTGCGGCAGTCTTTCTGGATCATGGATTCATGGAAAGGTGGCAAAGTCTTTCAAAAATGCCAACCCCTTCATCCTTCCTTATTGTTCGAGCTCAATCGGTTGGAAAATCTACCACCTACATGAGGTTAGGTTAATTTTAATGTATTCTCGAACTTGATCAATATTTATTGCACGCACACTTGCAGTTACAGTTTCGTATGATTGGATCCGCATTGCAAGATAAGGTTTCTGGGTGAGCGAGCAATTGCCAGGTTGAAGTGGGTTGGTTTTTTGTGTGATTATTTGGCAAAGAGAAGCATCGGCGGTGCAGTAAATATTGCCGACTGCACAAGGCTTCATTATGCCCATATGACTCCATTTGGTGTCATTTTAGATTACCTCGCTTGGATATAGAGGGGGAAATAAATCAATAAAATCCCCATTTTTCGTTATCCGGTATCTAGATAAAGACGAACCCAGAAGCATTCCCGTTTATAAATCTAACAATTTTATTGTGTCTAGCAGTGACAAACAAGACAAATTCATCGACTCATCGTTCCTATCGATTGCATTTGTTTTCACCAATAATAGAACTCATATCTACCTCGATCATCATTGATAAGATATTTCTGTTGAATGATGTTTACTTTGCAACGTAAAAAAGTCAGTTGTTTTTTTTAAATACACTGTTTTCAACCAACCAGCAAATAGAAATAGTATATTTTTTTATTTCTCGATATATTTAATAAGGCACACTTCCAGGACGAGGTCAGAATAGTGTATTTATATCAATTTGCATCTGAAAGGTATGATAATAATTACTCATAACTACAAGTTACAAAAGAAGTATGTCTTCAAACCTGTGTTTGTTGAACAGGAATTAGCCAACCGAAGTCAACTTTGCAGGAGATGTCTGTTCCAATATCTTCAAATTCGGAAGTAACCATGAACAATCTGCAGCAAATGGAAGCTGTCGTGAAGAAAATGACCAAACCACACACAAAAAATTGAATTTGACAGGTGACCAAATTCCTCATACGATGCAATTCATAAAGACCTAATTTGTCAAATGATGGAAAATTCCATTTGTAATGACTGATTGTTGATTTAGTAGAGTTTAGAATTTGACTGGTTTCGACTGTAATTTGCATTCGGTTATCAAGGCTTCTGCGGCGCAGTCGATTAACGGGAGTACTTTGTGATCCAATGATTCTCGGTTCAAGTCGCGATCAGTACTTTTTTATATCATTAAATTTTATACCATGGAATTTTCCAAACATAATATCACATGTTCTTGCACGTAGATTTGCGTAGTGTGCATGTTATAAAATGTAAAATTACAGAATTTTTTCGAAGAGGGCATTCCAATATGGACAATGAATTGCAGAGTTTTTTCTGAATTTCATCTGTAGGAATTACACCTCAAAAAAGTTCCTATGCCAAATTTGAGCTAAATCAGATATGGGTAAGTGGTGCCGACCAGACATATGGAGGGGGAAGGTGTTACATAAAATTTACGAAATCGAAAACTTTTTCATGCCAAATGTCCAAGAAATGCACGCCGCAACGTCGAGATTTAGTGTCATATCGGTTTCTGTTTTAAAAAAAATTCACTTGCAGTAGGACTTCGCTGCCGCTTTACTCTAATCCGGTTTTTATACTGAACGAAAACTGAAAATGTTATGAGTAATTTATACCGAAATTCGGTAAACTTTTACACCACGTTTTAGCAGCAATTTAGGCCAGCATTTAAAACAATTTTTATTTTTTTTTGTGTGCTTTCTGACCAGTAAAGCAGCTCCAAAATCGTCTTTAGATTTGGAAAACATTGAAAACAAAATTTACATATGAAATTTTACTTCTCAATAGAATTCAAAACAGTGGATGAAGCTTTTCGAAAATCTTCTTCCATTATTCTATTGCAGGATCTTATGCTCTTTCGAACGAGTTTTTCTGTCATTGACAACGCATGTTAGTCTCCTAAATCGTACTGTAATACTCCATTGTGTTACTCGGTCCGAATCGAAGGGAAGATTCCTTCAATGGAATATTAGTGTAAAAATTAGAAATGTTCGAAAGTTATAAAAAAAATTATAAATTCATAAAAATTTGATTCTGCAGAAGCATTCATTCCACTGAATGATGTTCGACGAATTTGCTTTCCAAGAAATAGAAATCTGTTTTTAATTTTTTGGCAAGCGATTTGCAGCTGTGGACAAAAAACCAGTTTGCATTATAAATGATTATATGACCTCGACGTTCTTCAAATAGAACTTACTTAAAAGTGCAATACCTTGTAAGATATTTTCTAGATTTGGCTAGCTGCCACTGTAGCCTAGAGACATTTCAGTACTACCGTGACAACAGAGTAGATTTCAACAAAAACCGATCTCAAACTGATCCAATTTCAAGATAGGGAATAACAGATCGGCTGAAAAGTTCGTATCGTTTCTATGAGAGGGCGCCACTAGAATTAAATCCATACCATTTTCAGTTAGTACCAACCTTCAAAAGATACGTGTATAAATTTGACAGCTGTCTGATTATTAGTTTGTGAGATATTGCATTTTGAGTGAAGCTACTTTTGTTATTGTGAAAAAAATGGAAAAAAAGGAATTTCGTGTGTTGATGAAACACTACTTTTTGATGAAAAAAAGTGCCGCCGATGCCAAAAAATGGGTTGATGAGTGTTATCCAGACGAATTAACGAATATTTGGATATGAGAAAGCTTTGTGCAAAATGGGGGCCGCGTGAGCTCACAATCGATCAAAAACAACAACGAATTGGTGATTCTGAGCAGTGTTTGGAGCTGTTATATCGAAATAAAACCGATTTTTTTCTTCGATATATAACAATGGACGAAACATGGCTCCATCACTTCACTCCGGAGTCCAATCGACAGTCAGCTGAGTGGACTGCACGCGATGAACCGAACCCAAACCGTGGAAAGACTCAACAGTCGGCCGGTAAGGTTATGGCGTCTGTATTTTGGGATTCGCATGGTATAATTTTCATCGACTACCTTGAAAAGGGAAAAACCATCAACAGTGACTATTATATAGCGTTATTAGAGCGTTTGAAGGACGAAATTTCAAAAAAACGGCCCCATTTGATGAAGAAAAAAGTTTTGTTTCATCAAGACAATGCACCGTGTCACAAGTCGATGAAAACCATGCTGAAATTGAACGAATTGGGCTTCGAATTGCTCCCTCATCCACCGTATTCTCCAGATTTGGCCCTCAGTGATTTTTTCCTGTTCTCAGACCTCAAGAGAATGCTCGCTGGTAAAAAATTTAGAAGCAATGAAGAGGTAATCGCTGAAACTGAGGCCTATTTTGAGGCAAAGAACAAATCGTACTACAAAAATGGTATCGAAAAGTTGGAAGATCGCTATAATCGCTGTATCACCTCTGATGGCAATTATGTTGAATAATAAAAACGAATATTGGCAAAAAAATGTGTGTTTCTATTAAACGATACGAACTTTTCAGCCGAACTGTTATTGGGAAATAGTTCTGTTCAAATTGATGAAATCAAATTTGTAGTAAACCAGCATTACGGGCTGAGGCCAGTGAGTTTTAGAGGGCTAATGATTTTCTCAGAAATGGTAACGAATACCAAAAAACACAACCGACAATCTCATAGAAAATTAGTTTAAATTATTCTGTGAAAATTTCAGAATGATTCATTAACTTTAGCGTTCGGGAAAGTCTTTTTCTGAAGAAAGACTTGCACAGCTGAAAACGCCGTCTTTCAACTTGTTTATTGAATAATTCGCCTTCAAAAGCATGGATCAAAAATCTATCCTGACAATGTCTAGATAACTTAATTTAGATGCGATTAGTGCATAAAAACAAATGTTGTAGCGAAAAAATGAAGTGAATGTTATTTTTGTGAAGGTGAGTCGATTTCTATGGCGGCGCCATTATTTCTGCTCCAGTTTCCTGGTAACGTAACGAAAAACATGAGAGAGAAATAAAATCGACTAATCAAGGCTGCCAAACAAGCGGTAGCTTGATTGGATGCAGACACATTTTATGCAAACTTGTAACCGAAAATATCGAAACTTTTCTGGTCATCCGGCCCATCGAGAGTCATTTTGTACATATGCGAGAGAGCATGGAGAGAAATGTAATACGCAGAGCGAGACACGTGGTTATACGCGACCTACTGGCCTCAGCCCTTAAAGGTCAAGCCTTCTGGACATGAAATTTATAATCTCTTTCTCCAAAAGGCATAAAACCTCCTCATCTTTTCTTCCAACAGATTTTTTTATATAACATCAAATCTCGACGTTTCATGAGGTTTCTGACGACAAGCTTTTTAATGCGTTAACTTTTTCTGATTTTTTAATAGGAATATTCACAGTTATTCGAATTTTTGAAGTTATACGAGGTATTTAAGTTGTAAAAACTTGTCAAGTGCCACTCGCTTCGTTATTCTCATGATTAGTCATCCCCAACATTGCAGCAAATGAAAAAATTTTTTGAAGGTGTCATAAAGTCTACACAGTCCCAGTCATATTTGGTGTAATGTTTCTTTTTGGAAACATGCTTTCCGACATTAATGCATTTAGGACCTGGTGTCACTCAGGGCTTTCACTAAGGTCCCATTCTTTTCATGTAGTACATTAGCGACATTTGCTTCATACTGAAAGTCGTCAAAATATGCTAGAATATTCAGACCCAATGCAAAATTATCCATTATTGCATATCAATTTGTTCCACATTTAATGCAATGTTTTCGAAATTTAGACAAAAATGACTCCAAATTCACATTTGTACAATATTACAATGAATAATTATTGAAGTAAAAAGTTTGCATATTGAACAGAAACATGAGACAAACTTTCACGTAGCTCACCTGGGTTCAATTCCCAACCACGCACATAGGGTTAGGAAGCTTTTCTGGCTCGAAGAGACGAGTGACCTCCAGATTAAAACCTCGATAATCTAAACTAAAATAAAAGTGAGACATACTTCGGAATGTTGCAGTCTAGTTTGGAATCCATGTATACATGATAACTCATAGACTCCAGACACGATTCTGGCTGTGTGCGTTATGCAAACGAAACTGGGTCGCATTTCTTTTGTTTTAGATGAAGCACGCTTATTTCCGTATCAGTATACAAATACGCAAGAAAGGACTAAAACTTTTAAAGTAAGTTATTTCATTAGCGACATTATTTTTTAATGTGGTCATTGTCGGGGACGGGGATTTACGAGTAGGCATACCCCAAATTTACGTTTTAATGATCAGTAATTATGTTTACGAGTATGAGTTTTTCGGCAAATCGTATGAAAATATTAAGGAACATTCTTTCTTTTTCACATTACTAACATGATCGGTACATATCGAAATATCATTACGTTTTCCCAATTCAGTTAGTTGAATGGTATTTGGAAACATTTAACTGAACCAATCATGAAAAACCCTTCTTAATCCAACTAGTGGTGTGATAATGCCTTTCTCTTCTTTCATAACAGTCTCATGAAATATATTTCATACTTTTATTAAATAATTTCGGACACCAATTGATTCAGATTGATTCGAATAGTTCACAAAAGCATGCTTCCGTGTTTATGTCACACAGTCAGCATCATTTTTCCAAACTAGTGCTTGACATTTGCGTTGGCTATCTGTATGAGAACAGTGATGCTAATCTAATTACTGAATCGGAAATCGGATCCACATGATATTTCGGAACTTTGTATGGGACCATAAGACCTTTCATTCGGTTTAACCATCCCAGAGTAATGTGAGTGACATTATTATCACATTTTTTATGCATATCACTCTGTATTTCCGGAATCAGAATTGGGATCTAAATGATATTCAGGAACTTCGTATAGGACCGTGAGATCTTTTATTTAAATCTGAGTTTGAGAAAATCGGTTTAGCCATCTCCGAGAAAAGTGAGTGACGTTATTTTCACATTTTTAATGCATTCTTTTTCTTTTTTTGGTGCATATCATCCTGCAATTCCGAAAGCGAAAGTCGGATCCAAATCATATTCAGGAATTTTGTATGCGACTATGAGACCTTTCATTTAAATCTAAGATTGTGAAAATTGGTTTAGTAATCTCAGAGAAAAGTGAGTGACATTATTTTCACATTTTTGGTGCATATCACCCTGTAATTCCGATACCGGAAGTCGGATCCAAATGAATTCAGGAACTTTGTATGGAGCCGTGACCATGAATCCTTTCATTAGAGTCTAAGTTTGAGAAAATCGGTTTAGCCATCTACGAGAAAAGCGAGTGACAATATTTTAACATTTTTATTGCATTATTTTCACATTTTTTATGCATATCACCCTGTAACTCCGGAACCGGAAGTCGGATCCAAATAGAATTCAGGAACTTTGTATTGGACTGTAGGGCCTTTCATTTGAATCTAAGTTTGTCAAAATCGGTTAAGCCATGTCCCAGAAAAGTGAGTGACATTTTTTTCACAATTTTTGTACATATCACCCTGTAGCTCCGGAACCGGAAGTCGGATCCAAATGAAATTCAGGAACTTTGTATGGGGCTATGAGACCTTTCATTTGAATCTAAGTTTGTGAAAATCGGTTAAGCCATCTCCGAGAAAAGTGAGTGACAATATTTGTCACACACACACACACACACACACACACACACACACACACACACACACACACACACACACACACACACAAACACACACACACATACACACACAGAGACATTTGCTCAGTTCGTCGAGCTGAGTCGAATGGTATATGACATTCGGCCCTCCGGGCCTCGGTTCAAAAGTCGGTTTTTGCAGTGATTGTATAGCCTATCTATATAAGAAAGGCAAAAAATTACCTTCTATTAATCCAATAATGCGTCGCTAACACCATCCTTGTGAATATATTGACTTTATTATGTACAAACATTGAATATAATTGCGACGAGTCGCAATAAAAAACGTTTTGCTCATACGAATCGTTTCTTTCGGCCTATTGGAAACGACATTGCACTTCGGTACAAACTTAAGTGTTGATGTGGCATTAGCAGTCCAACATAATGTGCTAATGCACAGATTATTCGAAGGCGAAACGTAAAAAAATATCGGACGTTAGAAATTTTTACTCACAACAAAACAAAACTTAGTAAAATTCGGGTAAACATGGAAGCTGCGTTTCCGTCCGTGTTCGTCTTCAACTTATCAGTGCATAACGGTTCAAATTAAACAGCTAATGCAAAATGGCAAACGAAAAGTTTGACTTTACTTGAGCGATTCGGATTTTTGCTGATTTTTTCGATGGAAATTTAGAAGAGATCGACTGTTTAGTCACAAATTTATTCACAGAAAGAGAATAAAAATATGTCGAATTCGGGAAACAAATTAACATTGAATGGCGCTAAGAGCATATAGCTTAATTTTCGAGTACCGAAACGAATGAAAACAGCAAAACTCACAAACTCACGAAGTCGTAAATTAACAGCTGGATGTGTGATAACACACCTTATCTATTCGTTGACAGACTGCCAATGACTGGTACATTCCGGTAACTAAACGACACTTAATTATTGGGAATGTTTCAAAGTCAGTTAAAGATAGCATACCATAGTTAGCCCCGGTCTACTGATAGGGACAATGGAAAAACATTGATTTTAATCGATATGAGAAGCCGGTATCGTCCAACCTGTTTTTAGATTTTAGTATACTGCTTTGCTAATTTGCATGCCAATTTTAATTTGCCCTTATTTTAACCTGTATTGAACTCAATTCCGAAGCTGAAAAGCAACAACCATATAATCACCTCGTTTTCGCGGTGAAAGTTTTCTAATCGATTCCGAATTACCCACGGAGTGTCCCCTTTCATTTCCTTATCGCTGTGCCACAAAACCATGTGCAAAAATCTATCGTTTGCCCGTCTTACTCGGTCACAACTGCCAACATCTCTTGAATCGAATCGAGAAAAAAATGCGATAAATGAGAAGCCATGCAGGAAAAATGAAAAGTTCACCGCACTTCGATGCACGTCTCCATTTCAAATTACCCTCATGGTTTACGGTTTTATGGTGTGAGCATGAATGTATGTGTGTGTATGTTTGAGTGCGCGCATATTGTATTTGATGTCACATAAGGCCTGCCTGCATAATGGATGCCTCCAATTTATGTCTTACGCCGCATATTCGCGCCTTTGCTTTCGTACTGACTGCGTGTGCAAATCTATTTTTAGCATCGTCGAGAGCTTTTACGCGCGATCTGTGCTGCTTCTCAATGAACGGATCACTTTGCACGTGACTACAAAAGGCGTCGTGCTTATGGAGGTGTTATCGGCAAAAAGAAGAAGAAGAAAAAAAAAACAACAACAAAGTGGGATATGCGTTACCGCTATGGTTGATCTCTGAGGCGGCAAAGCAAACCTACGGCACTCTCGAAACCAAGAGTAGCTCGACCCCAACTAACCGGAACGACGATTGATTGATCTTCAGCTTCGGACGGCCGGACGGTCGGTTTCACATTCCGCAAGTTGAGTTGTACGATTGCCAATCCGAAACCGTTGGAAAACAAGCGGGACGGTGGCGTCCTCAGGAGTGATACTTGAATCGACGATAGACGTTGAAAAGTGTCCAATAAAACACTCAATATTTACACTTATTTACAGTTCAAATCGAACTGCTAAGTTGCACTAACAATTCAGCTTGAACTGTTATGCCCTGAAAAGTTGAAGACGAAAAAAAACTCCTTAATCCTTAATCAACTACTCTTCTTAATCATCACTAGCGACGCCAGTGAAACATCACAACCATCATTGTAATAATCGCAATCATGACGAGCCGGGGTGACATTCCAAGCAGGCTCATCGTCCATATCAGGCTTGCTGTGGTGAAGTGGAGATCACTCCGGGGTAGTCAGTGTCGGGGTTTGAACAGGCTACGTCATCTACGACGAGATCGCAAAAAAAACTGAAACGAAACGAGAAACGGCAAGGTTGCCGCCGCTCGAATCATCAAAGCACGTGTTTAACGCGGTGATGCGTGCAACAGATCGAGTATATAAACACTTATAGAACCGTGAACGCATACAAACGGAGGACGGACGGATATACATACAGGACTTTGAAACTAACAATTCTGCAAAATTAAGCCACGGTCGGGCGAAGATTTCCTGTCTGGTTGTTTGACGACGATGACGACGACGACGAAGGGCGTTGGTTGGTGTCAATCAAGTAATTTGTGCTGAAACGTGTTGTTTTGAAGTTGTGACACATTGTTTTCAACACAAAACATTGCGAATCGATACGCTTGTTTTCTAAAGTTGATTCGAAAAAAACAAGTGGTTGACTCATCGACTGTAATTCCCACTAATGCGCTTCATTGAAATTTAAACTCGTTTTTTATTGAATGATTCATACGATGCGACCCACGAATCAGATTTCTGAGTGAAAATTGTAAGCCGAATAAGCTCTTTTGTCCTCATAAGGAACCGTTCAAAAAATACGTTGCAAATTGCAAGATATATGCACGGTATGGAATTTTGCTGACTAGAATGGAAATCGAATGAACATTTTTTGCTGGATTTGTATATTAAACTAAATTGCATTTCCACTCCTTCATATGAAGCACGCTACCTGCTTATCAATATACAAACATGTAAAGTAAACCACGAATTGCTAATGATTTTAATTTCATCAACGACTTTATTTCTGAATTTGGGGCTTACGCATTAAATCTACGCTATCTCAAATAAAGGTCTAAAATTTTCAAGGTGTCAACTCTGAAACTAAATCAATTTTAATTGAACAATCGAGAACTCATAGTTTCGTTTCAAAATCACAATTTATTATAATTATTCTGAAAATGTGGGATCCGATTTTGGACTGATTCTTACGTACAAAAAAAAATGGAAATTTACACGACATGTAAATCAACAGTAGTATGAAATAGACATCAATTGAATGCCGAAAATTTGATTGAAAACAATCATCGATGTAAAAATAAATTAGAATGCAATGATAAGTCGATTAATAAGACTGTAGATATGCATTAACGCTTAGTTTTACGTTGAAAATATATGAAAATATAAAGAACTGTGAAGTGAAGTGTTTGTCTTCAAATTCAATTTCTTGCTCGAAACATTTACATGAAAAAATATGTGAATATGATAATACTAGTAATTCCGTCTGGACTGCTATGCATCGATCCGTCGAAGACCATGATGCCTTTCTCATCAGAGTTTATGTAAGAAATCGATATAATTCCCTTTTTGGAGTTTTTTTTACAACTATCTCCGGTGCTTTCGGAATCGGAAAACGAAGACAAAATCGCTTGGCCTTCAACTATCAAGATGTACCAATTGGAGTAGTTTAGAAATCAGTTTTGAAGATCTCGTACAAAGTTAATGAAATTTTGGAATGTTTTACCCTCTTCTCCGTATAATATCGGGAGCGGTTAAAAAAATAATAAAGGCGACGTATGGAATCAAAAAATCATTCATATGATTCCAAGTTTGTGAAAATCTGTTAGCCATTTCGGAGAAATGATTCACTTGGTAAACAACTATCCAGATCTGCAGATTAAAAGACTACAGAGTGATAAAAAATTCGTTACTGCCAAGCATACAAATGTGTCGATAACGAACATTTAGTGATAACGAGCCTTAATCTTTTTGGGTTTGTTTGGTATGACGTCTGCCAAACATATATTTTATATACATCAAGTCATTCAACAAACAACATCATATTTTTCATCATGTTAAAAATATCGAATTTCCTACCTGAAAATGATGATTTGCAGAAAGCATTATTTTTTGTTTTCGTTTGAAGAAAAGTGCTGCAGAGTCACATCGAATACCTGTTGAGGCATTTTGTGGTCATGCTCTAACAGAAGCATCATGCAAAAGATGGTTTAACTATTCTGAGGTAATGATTTTGATGTGAGAAATGAAGAGCGTTGAAGACCATCAAAAAAGTTGGAAGACGCCAAATTGCAAGTAATATTGGATAAAAGATGATACTTCTGGTTAAAAGCGAATGACAGCAATGTGAAATGTTGCACAACAAACAATTTTTTGGTTGTTTCAAAGCTATGGGAAAAGTCCAAAAGTGTGGAAAATGGATGCCACATGAATTGAATGAAATATACACGTAAAACCGAAAATAAAACATTTATGAAATTTTTCTTCAAAGAATCGAAAGAAAATCAGTTCTACATCAAATTGTTACTGGCGTTGATTTATTTCAAGAATTAATCGGTTAAGCGGGACAACCATCAACATCGATTGCAATACCGGATCGATTCGAAATAAGGGAAATGCTTTGGGTTTGTAGGGATCAAAGAGCTGTGATGTGTCATGAGCTTCTAAAACCTGGTGAAACTATTAATACTAATTGCTACAGACAACAAATGATCAATTTAAACCATGAGTTGATGGAAACACGATCGAAATGGGCCAGGAGACACGTCAAAGTAATTTTGTAACACGACACGACGCAAAACAGGTTCAGGCTGGGAGCTGCAAGACAACTCGCCGTGCTCACCACATTTGACCCCTCCTGACTACCATTCGTGATCATGGAAATATCACGCATTGGCTGAGCTTTGTACTTCTTTGACCGATTTTTCTCTCCGCGCAATTTTCTCGAAGATTGATGAACTGATTTTAACAAACTTGGGCTCGTGTAAAGGCTACTCTAGGGATGTGAAACAAGTTCCAAAATCACTGCCGGTTCCGGAGATATAACAGTGTAAATGACGACCTTGTTCACAACCCGCTAAAGTGGATCCAAACTTTCACATAGTAGATATATTTCAAGGACTATTTATGGAGTCGTAGGATACTATGCTCAATCTGAATTAGTTGAAATCGTTTAAACCATTTTTAATCTCTGAGAAAAACGAATGATTTTATTTTCATCGATTTTAACACATAGCACTCGGAGCTGGAAGTCCGATTTCGGATGAAGTTGAAGAGAATTTCATGGATCCTTAACATCTTTTGTTTGAATCCAAATTTTTGGAAAATTATTAGATTATCTTTGAGACCAAATTTGACAATAAGTAGCAGAATATTTGGCGATTTAGATGAACTGAATCGAATGGGACACGAAGCTCGATACTACGACCTCAGTTCGAAAACCGCCAAAAAACTATTTTACGAAAGCGAATGAGCTTTTTTATTTCTATCGATTATTCAATTTACTCTTGAAAGGGGATCCAAATTTCGGTATGAATTTTTGTCGCAAGAACAGTACACGAGCAGAGTTTTCTAAATTGGAATGATGAGTAACCACAGACAAGTCAGACGTGAATCCAATGCAATCTGAAAAAGGCACAATCCCATATCCTTAAAGACGACGAAGACAGTATTGTGACGATTAATAGAGAAAGGTACAGTTCGATGGTGACAGAATACTTTTTTGTTTAAAATAGAAAAAAAACTACCGACCGTCACGTGATTCCAATAGGACGGTGTCACATGCCACACTGCACGTGGAACCATGCACCAATTGAGTCTGGAATTTTGTGATTTCCGAAATCGAAAGATTTCTATTTTATGCCAAATGTCTTAGAAATGCATGAAACGTCGAGATCTGGTATAATCTCAAAAAAAAAACTTTTTTTAAAAAAGATCCAATGGGACTTTAGAAAAGATAGACTGGGACTTAGGGACTTTGAGATCGCATAACTTCGGAAATCCGCGTAGAAAAAAAAAAGGAAACTGAAGATTTTTATTTGATGTCGAATGTCTTAGAAATGCATGAAACGTCAAGGTCAGGTGTAGTCTAGAAAAATTGAAAATAATCGTCATTCTGAATCATGTAGCGAAGATGCGCTGAAGATGATTTTGCAACATCAACAACGGTATGCTTTTTATCGCAAAATCATCTACAGAGCATTTTCGATAAAAGAACAGAGTTATCGAATATGGAATGATGAACAATCAGAAACTACCAGTTTATCCCGAAAATGTATGATCTTACATCTGTAAAGCCGATGAATGTAGCATCGCGGTGATTAACGGAGAAAAGTACCGTTAAATGATAACAAACTGTTTTTGCTCAAAATAGAATGTGGCTTCAATAAGATGGTGTCACATGCCACACGGTACATGAGACCATGCACCAATTGAATGGCGAGTTTCATAACAAAATTATCCCAAGTTTTGACATAAAAAATAGTGTAATTCGACCCCGGCTTTATTAGACTTTGCCCGGGTTGTCCGTGTCTTGCATAGGGCGCTGGTCTAACAAGCCACTTGTCGTATGTTCGATCACCAACCTGGAAGAATTTATAGTGTCAATGGGATCGTAGTACTAGCCATGCAATGAATCTGTAAGCTAAGAATCGGCTGTGAAGTCTGTTGAAACAGAAACGCAAAATTCCATAAAAGGAATGTAATACCAAGACGAAAAAGCTAGAAGACTTTATTCCGGTTTCATATTGAATATCTCGTCTACGGTCATCTTGCAATGTGTGCTAAAATTTCGATCTGCAGATTAAAAGACTACAGAGTGATAAAAAATTCGTTACTGCCAAGCATACAAATGTGTCGATAACGAACATTTAGTGATAACGAGCCTTAATCTTTTTGGGTTTGTTTGGTATGACGTCTGCCAAACATATATTTTATATACATCAAGTCATTCAACAAACAACATCATATTTTTCATCATGTTAAAAATATCGAATTTCCTACCTGAAAATGATGATTTGCAGAAAGCATTATTTTTTGTTTTCGTTTGAAGAAAAGTGCTGCAGAGTCACATCGAATACCTGTTGAGGCATTTTGTGGTCATGCTCTAACAGAAGCATCATGCAAAAGATGGTTTAACTATTCTGAGGTAATGATTTTGATGTGAGAAATGAAGAGCGTTGAAGACCATCAAAAAAGTTGGAAGACGCCAAATTGCAAGTAATATTGGATAAAAGATGATACTTCTGGTTAAAAGCGAATGACAGCAATGTGAAATGTTGCACAACAAACAATTTTTTGGTTGTTTCAAAGCTATGGGAAAAGTCCAAAAGTGTGGAAAATGGATGCCACATGAATTGAATGAAATATACACGTAAAACCGAAAATAAAACATTTATGAAATTTTTCTTCAAAGAATCGAAAGAAAATCAGTTCTACATCAAATTGTTACTGGCGTTGATTTATTTCAAGAATTAATCGGTTAAGCGGGACAACCATCAACATCGATTGCAATACCGGATCGATTCGAAATAAGGGAAATGCTTTGGGTTTGTAGGGATCAAAGAGCTGTGATGTGTCATGAGCTTCTAAAACCTGGTGAAACTATTAATACTAATTGCTACAGACAACAAATGATCAATTTAAACCATGAGTTGATGGAAACACGATCGAAATGGGCCAGGAGACACGTCAAAGTAATTTTGTAACACGACACGACGCAAAACAGGTTCAGGCTGGGAGCTGCAAGACAACTCGCCGTGCTCACCACATTTGACCCCTCCTGACTACCATTCGTGATCATGGAAATATCACGCATTGGCTGAGCTTTGTACTTCTTTGACCGATTTTTCTCTCCGCGCAATTTTCTCGAAGATTGATGAACTGATTTTAACAAACTTGGGCTCGTGTAAAGGCTACTCTAGGGATGTGAAACAAGTTCCAAAATCACTGCCGGTTCCGGAGATATAACAGTGTAAATGACGACCTTGTTCACAACCCGCTAAAGTGGATCCAAACTTTCACATAGTAGATATATTTCAAGGACTATTTATGGAGTCGTAGGATACTATGCTCAATCTGAATTAGTTGAAATCGTTTAAACCATTTTTAATCTCTGAGAAAAACGAATGATTTTATTTTCATCGATTTTAACACATAGCACTCGGAGCTGGAAGTCCGATTTCGGATGAAGTTGAAGAGAATTTCATGGATCCTTAACATCTTTTGTTTGAATCCAAATTTTTGGAAAATTATTAGATTATCTTTGAGACCAAATTTGACAATAAGTAGCAGAATATTTGGCGATTTAGATGAACTGAATCGAATGGGACACGAAGCTCGATACTACGACCTCAGTTCGAAAACCGCCAAAAAACTATTTTACGAAAGCGAATGAGCTTTTTTATTTCTATCGATTATTCAATTTACTCTTGAAAGGGGATCCAAATTTCGGTATGAATTTTTGTCGCAAGAACAGTACACGAGCAGAGTTTTCTAAATTGGAATGATGAGTAACCACAGACAAGTCAGACGTGAATCCAATGCAATCTGAAAAAGGCACAATCCCATATCCTTAAAGACGACGAAGACAGTATTGTGACGATTAATAGAGAAAGGTACAGTTCGATGGTGACAGAATACTTTTTTGTTTAAAATAGAAAAAAAACTACCGACCGTCACGTGATTCCAATAGGACGGTGTCACATGCCACACTGCACGTGGAACCATGCACCAATTGAGTCTGGAATTTTGTGATTTCCGAAATCGAAAGATTTCTATTTTATGCCAAATGTCTTAGAAATGCATGAAACGTCGAGATCTGGTATAATCTCAAAAAAAAAACTTTTTTTAAAAAAGATCCAATGGGACTTTAGAAAAGATAGACTGGGACTTAGGGACTTTGAGATCGCATAACTTCGGAAATCCGCGTAGAAAAAAAAAAGGAAACTGAAGATTTTTATTTGATGTCGAATGTCTTAGAAATGCATGAAACGTCAAGGTCAGGTGTAGTCTAGAAAAATTGAAAATAATCGTCATTCTGAATCATGTAGCGAAGATGCGCTGAAGATGATTTTGCAACATCAACAACGGTATGCTTTTTATCGCAAAATCATCTACAGAGCATTTTCGATAAAAGAACAGAGTTATCGAATATGGAATGATGAACAATCAGAAACTACCAGTTTATCCCGAAAATGTATGATCTTACATCTGTAAAGCCGATGAATGTAGCATCGCGGTGATTAACGGAGAAAAGTACCGTTAAATGATAACAAACTGTTTTTGCTCAAAATAGAATGTGGCTTCAATAAGATGGTGTCACATGCCACACGGTACATGAGACCATGCACCAATTGAATGGCGAGTTTCATAACAAAATTATCCCAAGTTTTGACATAAAAAATAGTGTAATTCGACCCCGGCTTTATTAGACTTTGCCCGGGTTGTCCGTGTCTTGCATAGGGCGCTGGTCTAACAAGCCACTTGTCGTATGTTCGATCACCAACCTGGAAGAATTTATAGTGTCAATGGGATCGTAGTACTAGCCATGCAATGAATCTGTAAGCTAAGAATCGGCTGTGAAGTCTGTTGAAACAGAAACGCAAAATTCCATAAAAGGAATGTAATACCAAGACGAAAAAGCTAGAAGACTTTATTCCGGTTTCATATTGAATATCTCGTCTACGGTCATCTTGCAATGTGTGCTAAAATTTCGACCATCAAAAAGAAACGTTTAAATCGTAGTTGGAAAAATACTTTAGTGAAATTTTCCAAAACCAAACAAATACAAAATTACTCTCCACTAAAGATCGATCAAGCAAGTGAAATTTGTCAAATTTCTCGAACTACCGACTTCTGAAGATTATAGACGTGGTTTAGGAACGACCCCCGAGCTTCGAACAGCTTAAAGATTTCGACGAGCTGAAACCAACAAGTCACAACACTACACACACTATCAGATTTCAATCGCTCAAAGTAGTTTTAGTGTGTTCAGTTCAGGAATGTGTTCGCACGATCATGTGAATTCCCTCGGCAAATATCAGATTCAGGAGTGTCTTGTTGGATCTTGCACAGATATGGTGTGGATTCGCATGAATTACAAACTGAGATCACTGTGATGTTGGTAGCAGGTGGAATCAGCGATGAATGGAAGGAATGGAAAATTTAAAATCATCATGATCATCGACAAATGACGACTGTTTAGGAGTAGAATAGACAAACGATGACATCTTCCATGTTGCAGATATTAAAAGTTGGTATCTTGATCGGATGGTGAAACGACAAACACAGTTTCGTCATTTAAAGTACATTGCTTCACTTCTGTGTCTACGTGACAAAGTTCTGCGCATTTTTGTTTTATCTACTTTCTATCCACGCTGGTTGTGTGCGTGTGTGTGTGCGTCTTCACGCAAAACTGCACAACGAATTCAGCCGCAGGAGGTAAACATACGGTTCGTTGAGCCGCTGTGACGATCGGCACGTCACACCTCTCTTCGGTGGTCATAAAACACACATTCAAAGCCGACACTGAAATGTCGCACCACTAGAGGAAACCGGTGCAAGTGCAAGCGAGACGGCAACAGGTTGACCCTCCTCTCCGGGGCGGCAGGGAATCGAGCCGATGTTGATGGACGGGAGGAAAATGATAATCACTCTCGCTTATCGGAACCTCCGCATCGTCTTGTAGGTTGCGCCGTTGTAGCCGCCGCTGCAACCGACGCCGCCCCGGTCGACCTCAGCCGTTGCAGATCCACCGGTTTGTAGTTACAAAATTTTCCATTGACATTTCATCGTGAAGCCTAGCCGATGTGTAATGTTGTTCGGACCGCATGCTTGAAAGGGGCAGCAGCAGCAGAAGCACGCACACACGATGCAAACTTTCGGATTCCACCACGATGAGAACGACGACGGATCCGGTATTCGGAGTGGATAGAATTGGCAGCATAGTATGATAATCTAGAGGAGGACTGTTGGAAATGTATCACAGTGATCGTATAATTTACGATTGGACCGCTTTTATTCCCGTTCTGCCAGCACCGATATGACGTTTCTGGTTGCGTAATCATGGCGGAATGATGCAATTTCATTCGACGAGTTATGGTTATGTTGAGTTTTAGAATTATTCTTTTTTTCATAATCTATTTCATATAATTCTACATTCTTGGCAGTAAAATTGTTTAAAGTAAAAAAAAACTGCCCGTTGGATCAATTTACTTGCAAGTTTCATGGAATCCAAACTACCCAAAAAGATCTCAGAAATAGGTAATGATCACTCCGCACATCCAGGAAAATGAGTCTTTAAAAGACAGTTGACAACATCACTTTTATCAGAGAAAGCATTCTTCATGCAGAGATCTAACGAACTCGACATGGAAGCCCGTCGATTTCTAATGTAACTTTTCAAACCTACAAACCCTGCATGCAAGGGGTATTTCACGTGTATTAGTCTACAAGCCAATTTTAATGACAGCCACAAAGATTGGATTTTACAATTTTTCAAAGAATAAAAATGAATCCTCTATCAAAGTAACATACGTTTTGTGTGCCTGCATATTTAGAAAAAAAATGTGTAAATTTTCGTCTTCATAGATGCACATAAAAGATTTGTCGTAATTCACTTAAATTTACAATTCCAAGTGTGTGAAGAAAAGTATTATCATCAACTTCACAGTTAATTTAGCTGAAATTTACATCGATACATCACCGAAGAAATTACGGCATGCTTGAATTTATGTCAAGCGTAAATTTATTTTTTTCTAAGTGTGTGTAGAAGGTGGAATAGATTCATACACACTTCGAAAAAACCCTGTGATTCTACATTTTATTAGATGCACTTAAATGGAGCGTCGCAGTTCACGCAAATTTACGTAGAGGAACATTCAATATTGTGTCTAAAATTCCATGACATGTAATTCTTTGAAATAGAAAAAAAATACTGATAGTGACCGTTTAAAATGGTTTCATTCGCTATCAGTCACCTTATAGTTTATCTTGGTGGATTTTATTGTACATTTTTTCTCGTACTTTTACTCTTAGAGTCCGAATTTTCAAGATTTTACTGACACCAAGTATCGGGATTAGACCCCTAAACCTGGATTGTTATACTATGACCCTTAGAGCCAGGCTCAAATTGACACACTTCAAAAAAAACATGTGATTTTACATCGTATATGATGCGCATAAAAGAAGCGGGGCAGTTTACGTAAATTTATGTAAAAGAACATGTAATGTTGTGGATGATTGGAAAATTCCATGACAAAAAATTCATTGAAATAAAAAATATACTGACAACGACGTAGCACCTTGAACTGAGAATCATTGGATCACGAAGTACGTTCGTTAATCGACTGAACCACAGATGTACACATCTACTTGACTGGTAGATGTTGCATATAAATTCATACAGTAGCACTTGCTAGCCGAATGTAAATTACAGTCGGAACCAGTTTAATTCATTCTAATCTAACATTAAGTCATTACAAATTGATTTTCCATCACTTGAGTTGATTTGACTTGGGTCTTTTTGAATTGCATCGTTTGAGGTCTCCTGTGAAACTCGAGTTTTTGTTGTATGTATGTAAACTGAATCGAACGCAACTCTTAAATCTGTGAGGCTGTTCTAAAAAACCTCAAAATTTGAATTATCGAAACATATTGCAAAGTATCAAAACATACACAGCGACTAAAAATTTCATATAAAAAAATCAAACAGAAATGGTTTAGACCAAACAGTTCAATTTTTTTTTAATAAATTTGAACAAGTCCAAAGTCAAAAAAAATCTGGAGTACAATTTCGTTTTATTTTAGTAATTAATATTCGAAACGCATTTAACGCCTAAGCTTTTTATTTACATTTAACACCTTGAAGATGACGCCCAGTACAGCCGAAACGTTGAAGAAATAAATAAACGTCGTTTATTTATTGCGAATTCGATGGAAACAATCGAAAAATTCTACAAATAAAGTTATTATAGCCAAACTCAAATCTAAATTTGCGATTAAGTAATCAAAAAACCAGCAATATGAAATAAAGATTATAAGATGATGACTAAAACCAAAAGCTTCGTTTTACGTATATTCTAGAACAGTAAAGCAAAGTCTTGGTATTAAATTCTTTTTGTAGAAATTGATCTTCTGAATCATTGCAGGGCTGGTACTACGATATATTGACACTAATGTCGTTTTTCATTGATTCCACTCGCTCGGTTCCCGTGTTTTGCCCTGAAAGTCGATCAATG